>NC_059131.1:105435723-106054832 GCF_020740605.2 Lemur catta | reverse complement strand
GAAATGATGGGTGTTCTATTCACAGAGCTGAGAAACCAGGGCAGGCAGGTGGCAGCAGGGAACTCTGTCAGCACTTGCTGGGGGCTGTGGGACAGGATACCAGGTTCTAATGCTAACATTCGGCTAGCACTAGTCGGGATGTGGGGAAGACCGGTCCCCACTTCCTTCTGGAAGTAGAGGCCCCCACTGTGGAGCATGCGTCCCCGTGCATCAGCTATCACATGGGGCTTTTTCTGGCCTCCCCCTCCCAGCTACCTGGGTGGACGCTGAAACCAAATACAGCCAACCAGAGCGTGCGGCCCTCCTGGCTGTAGTGATCGGTTTCAGTGTGTCCACATAACTGAGTCAGGGGCAATCAGAATCCTGTCTGGGGCTTTTAATTTCCCAAAGGCTATCAGAAAAGATGCATTACCTTCCACTATAGTTGCTGAGATGGGGCCATGAATCTGGCACTTCGGGTCACATCCTGCCTTCTCTATAGACAGCCTTTCTAAGAGCTGAAGAAAGGAAGAGAGAAACCGATTCCTGACGACATCATGAAGCTTCTGCATCTTGCTGTGCCGGACACCAGCTGCACCCCTGCCTTCGCAGGTAAGCGAGCCAGCGCTTTGTTTTTCCTGCTTCAGCGGGTTTGAACTGGGTTTGTATCACTGGCAGATGGATGCGCCTCCTGCATCCAAACCTAGATTTGTATGAGTCTGGAGCCAGATGAAATATGACCATAAAGACGGGTCTGTATATTCATTAGGACCAGATGCAAGTAACAGAAAAACTCAAACTGGTAATGGGTTAGTTTGTCCATTTCCCTTGTGTTCAAGGTGTCTGGAGAGAATCCGTCCTGGGCTGGCATGGCATTCTCGTGTGCCGGGTGGTGTAGATAAGAGTTTCTGCTGATGTCCTGTTCTTAGCTACTTTTCTATATTTTTTGTGAATACCAGAATTTTATATTTTTGCATCCAATAATATTCATATCATTGTTCTACAAAATCAACTCAGAAAAACTTGACTAAACTATGGCTTATTACTGTACATTCAGACATTTCATGAGACAAATTAGAGCCCCAAATCTAACATGACTCAGAGCAAAAGCTAGACACTGTCATTGGTCTACTACACCGGGGTCAGTCCTGGCTCTCCATGCTGACACGAGAAGGGGGTTCCGCTGTTGAGGAATGTTCTAACAGGCATGTTTTTATGCTCGCTTGGTAATTATTTTCCTGGTTAACCATTTTGACTAGAAGCCATGATAGAAAAACTTCCCTAGCTGCTGACTTCTCTCCTTTACACTGTGCTGAAATCTGAGCTGGAATGTGCATGGCTGTGAATATTTATTCGTTCAGTAAAAATTCCAGGTACGGAGCAAGGTGCCTCATCAGCAACGCTAATACTAGTGTAATTCTATGTTCTTGTTCACTTGTCAAAGGTTTCACATGCTTGCCACCTGCTCTAAGTCTAATCTCTGGGAATATAAATTTACATAATCACAGAAGTCCTAAAGGAATGATGGAGCATTTTTTTTTCATTTCATAAAATATTTATTAAGCTCTCACTCTATTCTAGGCACTATTTAGATAGAGGAGAGATCTAATGAATAACACCTCTCTTCAGCGCCTGGGTTCAGAACCCTTGCACAGATAAAATAAAGGAGTAGGGAGGATGCTGATGAACGTTATCCTTATTATGGATAAAGGCTGTGTGAGGGTGTGGCTCAGGCGTGGGACAGTGGACCTACTACTGGACCCTTGAGTTCGGCAGACTTCTCACTTGGTTTTAGGCAGTGCCAGTAGCCACAGGCTGATGTCTTAGTCACTCTGGGCTGCGACAACAAAGTGCCATAGACAGGGTGGCTTATAAACTACAGAACTTTGTTGTTCTATATAGTTCTGGAACTTGGAAGTCCAAGATCAGGGTGCCAGCATGGCTGGGTTCTAGTCAGGGTCCTCTTCTGGGTTACAGACTTCTTGGTGCATCCTCCTGTGGCAGAAGGAAGGTGAGAGAGCTCTTAGGGGTCTTTCTTGATAAGGGCACTGATCCCACTCATGAGGCTCCACCCTCCTGACCTACTCACCTCCCAAAGCTCCTACATCGCATTGGGGGTTAGATTTCAACACAGGAATTTCGGGGCACAAACATTCACTCCACTGCAGCTAGTCGGCATGGGGCCTGCCCCCATGAACCCTGGGGGGTGGAGGAACCAGCAGACGGGAAGGGAGGAGGGAAGGGCTGAAAGGGATTTGCTCTGCCTTCCTAGTGGAAAGTTGAGGCTGAACCAAGTGATGTGCCCCACCCCGGAAGGAGGCCCGGGAGTGGATGACACATCCTCCCCCATCCATCTCTGCCCTCACAGAGGTCAGTCCAGAAACACAGGGGTCGCTCGCCTCGGTCCACGAAGGAACTCGGCTTCTTGTCTTTCCAGCTTTTCCTGACAGAGGCAACGGCTTCATTCAGGCTCAAGCCCCACTTTTGCCTCCCATGTACCAGCTCCATGGCTGCCTCTGTGGCCAGCTGCCCAACGTCCCTGGGCCACCCTTCTCCCCGGACTGCCTTCACCAAGAGGAGGCTATTTGACAGTTTTGGTTTTGGATACTGACTTGTACGTGGAAGTTCCTGGTGACAGTTCTGACCCATCTAAAAGGCAGACCCTTTCTGAAGGACAAAGTTTTTGTGGCCCTTCACTCTTCTTTCCTCTTCGTGCCTGGGAAGTGACGACGGGGCCCAAGGGACGCAGCCACCTCGTGATCAGAAGGCAATCAACACAAGGATGAGGAAAAGGGCCTCCTGCTAACAACAGGGAGCTTGGATCCCTGACAACATTGTCCCTGCTGACACTGTGGAGGGCCTGCTGGGGCCCGGCCCAGTATCCCAAAGATCCCCAAATGTGTGATGCTTGCTGTGTGCATCAGTACCGAGGAATAGTTAATTTTGATTGTCCGGGCTATGCTTAATTTTTAAAATATTCTTTCAACACATTAACTGCTATGTGAGTTGTATTTAACTCACACTAGTTTTGAGCCCGGGGCCTCATGAAGTATATGTAACTCACATGTCTCTTTATCTTGGGAACCACATGAACTATTTTTCAAGTTGCATATAACTCACACACATAAAACAATAAAAAATAAATTTTTCATTAAATTAGAAAGGATCATTTGTTTTTGAAATTTTTATTCTATTTTTGTAATAAAACACCATGGCCCCAAGGAAAAAAATTTTTTTCTAGTGTGGCAGTCAATGTGTTAAAGACAAATATTTGACTCAGCATGTTCTGATGTCTAAGGTGAATTACTGTTTTGGGGATTAAAAATTTCTTAACTTTTTTTCCCCAGATATGTATGAACACAGCTTAAAGGCTAAATGGGAGTGGGAGATTCACAAGCTGAAGACCGAGAACAATCTGAAGAAGGAGCCTCTACATGCAGCACTGACCGCCCACGCCAGGGACCTGGGAGCTTCCAGTCCAGGGGTTCTCAGACTGTGACTGGGCACGCTGGGCTTCCCGGGAGGTGCTGTGGGCTGCTGCAGAGGCATGCAGAATGGCCGAGTGCACTGGACTTCAGCGCCCCCGACCCCTGTTCCGCCAGAACACCCCGACTTTTATCTGTGCTCTCTACTGAGCCTGTTACTCTTGTCATCATTAATTCAGGAGAAAAAGATGGAGAAGGCTTATGTTATCAAATTAAGCTTAAAATTACTTGATCAGTCAAAATAAAGCTTTAAAAACACTTATCTGTTATTAAAAAATTATATTATTTTAAAAATAAGGAAACTGACACCCAGCAAAGTTCAAGTGACCTGATCAAGCCTCAGACTACAGTTGAGTTGTCCAGCACCCTGCCTTCCTGTTCCCACTATGTTGTTATTATACATCACAATTAATGATCAATTTCTAAAGATTATGAAAGAGGAAATTTCTGCCAAATGTTCATCTGTGCAAGCCTGGATTTCTCTGGAATAGCTCACCATCCAGGAGCCTCACAATAGGAATGCCACAGGGCTCTAAACTCCAGCCACAGAGAAAAAGGACATAATACAACTGAAAATTTCAGATGTAGGCTTTAGGTTTGGCTTGATCAGGGCTCTCATTCTGTAAGCTCTACTCTCTTCCATGGGCTAACTCAGTCTGGTTCTCTACATGACAGTTGCCTGTGGGGACAAGCACGAGAATCCTGAAATCATTAAATAATTCTGACCTTTGCCCTGATTGGCACATCTATGAACCAATAACTAGAGCAAGCTGCCTTTGTTTCTAAGGACCACTGTCATGGGTTCTTGCTGCCTGCCTAATGTTTTCTTTTTTTATATTAATATCTGTGCTTATTCATAGTTTTAATAAAAAGTATCTGTTTAACTTAATTATCTCTTATAATCTAGTGATAAATGTCATTTTTTCCCCATCACTCCTTTTCTGGTAAACCATTACCTGAGACATTTGCCTTGTAATTCTAGAATTCCATATTATGCCCCTTTAGTGTTGGCCTTGTTTTTGACCTTGTCCAACCTGAAAATGTGGGTGGAATTGCTCAAAATGGCATTCACCATCAAAGGGATCTGGAGAGTGTTCTGTTCATCGTTCCTAATTGGTGGGGTTGAGTTTGTTCCCTCTGAAGCATCTCTTGAGCATCTCTTTGTGGCGGTGACTGTGATAGGCGGGGCTGGGATGTAGGAGAATATGGAACACACCGCAGTGAGCTGAGGTTGGTCAGAGGAACAACTGTCACGCTCTCTCTGGCTTCAAACGCTGTGTTTGCAGCCCCTCTACTTCCTCAGCCAGGAGGGAGAAGCTGGGACCAGGGCTGTGGACTATGTCCAGACTCTGAACTCTTGGAACATCCCTGGTGCTTTCTATTTTGTCTGGATTAGTAGCAAATCCCTTAAATCAGAATGACCTGTGTCTCTGTTTCTAAGGACAATAAAAAAGGACAAAGCTGTCTTGGGGAAAAGGAGCCCTAAAGCCTGAGTCAGAGAAAATGGGAGAGCAGAGCAAAGGGCTCAGAGAAGCTCCCCAGAGGACTTAGCAGCGGAAGGCCCAGGTTTTCGACAGAGTTCTTGCTCCCAGGGGTAATGGGAGGATGGCGGGGGAAGGGAGACAGACAGAGGCCCTCTGAGGATTTTAAGGACATATCAGTCAAAATACTACCCAGTTGTAATTTCATGTGCAGGACGTTAAATCAAGCAAATAAATCAAAAGAAGAAAAACTGTACGAGCAATAATTTTATGGCAGTGTATACACATCTGTACACAATACTGTATTTGCTGTAATAGCAAAAAGGAAAGCATTTTGCAAGTCCAAGGACAGAGGAGCAAGAAAATAAACCAGGAAAGATTTCAATACAATGAAATTTTATGTGTCCACTGTAAGAGACACAGTGACTCTCTAGAACTGTGTTGGCCAATAGGGTAGTCACAAGCCACAAGTAGCTGTTTAAATTTGCATTTGAATTAATTAAAATCAAATCAAATCAAAGATTCAGTTCCGCATTTACACTAGCCCCACTTCAAGTGCCCAAGAGCCACATGTGGCTACTGTCACCATTCAGGGAATGAGCATATTAATTATCATAGAAACTTCTATCGGACAGCCCTACTCTAGAAAGCTGGGAAAGTGTTTACACACGGCTGTTCAAATGAAACAAAAAGTAGTAAGAAAAGCAGCACATGTGTTGATTGTACCAACGTAAAAATCATGTACACACATGAATAATGATTAGTCAAGACCAGGAAGTGTTAAAATTATTTCCACCAAGGAAATCACCGCGCCAGGTGGATTTACGAGGCACCTTTTGGAGTGGTCTAGAGTTCGATTATTAATACATGATGTTTTGGGGAACTCTCTGCAGGAAGCCCGTTGCACCTGCTGCTCCTGGGCTAGACACAGCAAAGCCAGTAGAGGAGGCATCGGGAGATGGGCATTGAGGTTCTTGTACTGGCTTTGTGACTCAAATAGCTCTGTGAGCTAGTGGAAGTCACACTGAGTCTCCTGGCCTTTTTTGTCAGATGATCTCCAAGGTCTCCTCCAACTTAAAGAAATTGCTGTTTGCTTTTTAAGTGGAGCGCAGGTTCTTCACTGGGTGATGGAGAGACGGGGCGAGGGATCTGGTCGTGACATTCGCAGAATCTTCTAGTGACAACGTGAATCCCAGGGGTGCGGGAGGAGGGGCAGAAGGGATTCCCAAGGATGCAGAAGCTGCTCCATGACAAGATGGGGAATTTGTATTCCAGACACTCAAGGGCTGTAAGAAAAATTGCATCTGTTTTTATTAAATGTTCGAAGTGACTTTGAACAGAACCCCGGGTGAAACTGCAAAGGCAGCTGAGAAGATCCCAGCTCTGGTTCCTCGGAAACGGCACCCCCTCCTTTCCCGCAGACTCTGTAGTTGCCAGCGGTTCACTGAACACCCTCCCATTGGCTTGCTAATAATGCTCTGGAGTAGGACAATTCTTCCATTTGTTCAACTATTTCTCAGATGTTACATCATAAAATCCTACTTCTTGAAAATCACTTATTCCGGACCATTTCCTCTCTGAATTGATTTTACAGTTATAGCATTTTATCTAAATCATTTCACATTTCTTTTTAAAGTTTGAAGATAGGTAGCATTTCATGTCATTTCCTTCCTTATATATTTTTTCTACTAAACATTGCATGGAAAAATGTTTCTACTGAATAATCAAAATAATCATCCATCTTTATAATTTTTGCTGCATAATGACCACACTTTCACATGTCTTTGATATGTGTCATCTGTACTGCAGGGCGCCTTTCCATCAGGACTCTCATTGTACATTTAAACAAACTACCTGAGTCTGCACCTATAAAACCCTTTAATAATGCAAAATGCATGTGTGTGCCGCCTATTCTGTACTCCATGCCTGTGTGAGACCAAAGTTGAAAACATATAGTCCTCTCTGCCAAGGATATTATAGTCAAATGAGCATGTGCTTTGGCCATTTCTGGACAGCCCCAAATTAGAACAATTTCGGGTCTCAAAAGTATATTTTAAAGCCAATGGCACAGAACAAAAACATTTTTCCTTATAGAAATTATACATGTTTAATATAAGTTCCCCTCAAAATGACTGAATGCATAACATATCCTGAGTGTAAGTATATTTAGTGTAACTTAATTCCATTTTCCAATACATTTATGGTTTACTTTGTGAGAAACTAGAATTAAAAAATGAATAGGTCCTATTTCTTGCTGTCAAGCCCTTCATTGTCTGGTAGACAAGGCAAACCAGTAAACACAGAATTGTCAGTGAGCACAATGGGCACAGAATAGGTCCAGAAATGGTCGTGGGGAGCACGGATCACCTATGGGAGCACTGATCACCTATGCACCGAGTGGTTGTGGGGAGCACTGATCACCTATGCACCGAGTGGCCATGGGAGCACTGATCGCCTATGCACCGAGTGGCCATGGGAGCACTGATCGCCTATGCACCGAGTGGTTGTGGGGAGCACTGATCACCTATGCACCGAGTGGCCATGGGAGCACTGATCTCCTATGCACCGAGTGGCCATGGGAGCACTGATCACCTATGCACCGAGTGGCCATGGGAGCACTGATCTCCTATGCACCGAGTGGCCATGGGAGCACTGATCGCCTATGCACCGAGTGGTTGTGGGGAGCACTGATCACCTATGCACCGAGTGGCCATGGGAGCACTGATCTCCTATGCACCGAGTGGCCATGGGAGCACTGATCACCTATGCACCGAGTGGCCATGGGAGCACTGATCTCCTATGCACCGAGTGGCCATGGGAGCACTGATCGCCTATGCACCGAGTGGTTGTGGGGAGCACTGATCGCCTATGCACCGAGTGGCCACGGGAGCACTGATCACCTATGCACCGAGTGGCCACGGGAGCACTGATCACCTATGCACCGAGTGGCCACGGGAGCACTGATCACCTATGCACCGAGTAGTCGTAGGAGCACCTATCGCCTATGCACCGAGTGGTCACGGGAGCACTGATCGCCTATGCACCGAGTGGCCATGGGAGCACTGATCACCTATGCACCGAGTGGCCACGGGAGCACTGATCACCTATGCACCGAGTGGCCACGGGAGCACTGATCACCTATGCACCGAGTAGTCGTAGGAGCACCTATCGCCTATGCACCGAGTGGTCACGGGAGCACTGATCGCCTATGCATCGAGTGGCCATGGGAGCACTGATCGCCTATGGGAGCACTGATCACCTATGCACCGAGTGGCCATGGGAGCACTGATCGCCTATGGGAGCACTGATCACCTATGCACCGAGTGGCCATGGGAGCACTGATCGCCTATGGGAGCACTGATCACCTATGGGAGCATTGATTGCCTATGCACCGAGTGGCCATGGGAGCACTGATCACCTATGCACCGAGTGGCCATGGGAGCACTGATCGCCTATGCACTGAGTGGCCATGGGAGCACTGATCACCTATGGGAGCATTGATCGCCTATGCACCGAGTGACCATGGGAGCACTGATCACCTATGGGAGCATTGATCGCCTATGCACCGAGTGGCCATGGGAGCACTGATCACCTATGCACCGAGTGGCCATGGGAGCACTGATCGCCTATGGGAGCACTGATCACCTATGCACCGAGTGGCCATGGGAGCACTGATCGCCTATGGGAGCACTGATCACCTATGCACCGAGTGGCCATGGGAGCACTGATCGCCTATGGGAGCACTGATCACCTATGTACCGAGTGGTTGTGGGAGCACTGATCACCTATGGGAGCATTGATCGCCTATGCACCGAGTGGCCACGGGAGCACTGATCGCCTATTCACCGAGTGGCCGTAGGGAGCACCGATCGCCTATGCGCCGAGTGCACGGGCACTGTTGTCAAGGGACGGACCAAGGGGGCCTGCAGCACATTTGCACCCACAGCTCTGGGAGCAGCAGAGGAAGGGTCTGGCTCTCCCATTCTCCCAGTCTGCGGCTCACGTGTGGAGTGGCACCAGCTCCAAGGTGGTTACCATGGCCTGGAGCAAAGGCTGAATGACTTGTCAAACCAGGACTTCCTGCCAGTGCAACGCTGCAGGCTAACTTCCTGTTTTTTTTCTTACTTTTCATCAGGAACCAAGAAGAGTAGCTTGGTTTTCTTCCACTGACGGCATCATGGATTCTTTCCTTTCCCGGCCCCGTTGTGCAGCTCACTGAGAGCAGCCCCAGAAACCCATTAAGACCTTCCTGTGGCCCTCAGGATAAAATGCAGCCTCCCTCCAGAGCTGGTCCGCATCCACCTCCCCTCGGCCCACCAGCCGCGCCCCACCGCGTCCCTTTGCTGCAGCCGCGCCTCGCTCCTGGTGGTCTCTCCAACACGCCACGCTCTGCAGGCTTTTCTAGTCTCTTGTACATACTCTTCCTCTGCCTAAAAGTACTTTCCCTCCTACTCTTGGCCTGCGGAAGCCGAGTCATTCTTCAGTCTCAGCGTGTATGTCATTTCCTTAGGGAGGTCTTCGCTGACCTCTGAGGTGAGGCAGTGTCTGGATGACCTAGTACTTCGCCTATCTTAGTTCTCATCAAACTGTGTAGTGATTATTTCCGTCATGTCCTTCTCTGTTAGCTGCAGGGGAGGGCACAGACCACATCCCTCTGGCTCACCAATGTACTGCCAGGGCCTGGCCCACGAGCGGGTGGATGCAGGGTGGGGGACTTGTGTAGTCGCTCAGGAACTCATGCTCAGAAAGGTGGGTTTAATGCTTGGTGGAATGCTCTGGCTGTCTGGAAAATTCTTAATTTTTGAACAGGAGCCCCATATTTTCATTTTGCACAGGGCCTCGCTTATGAAACTGATCCTATGTGCATGAATAAATGAATTAATGGCTGTATATGAACCCTCACATTATGTTGAACCAAGAAAATTAAGACGCTTGAAGTCCTAATTTTGAACAAGGTAAAATAATTTAGGAAAAAATTGCAATGTATTATGCAGACTTCTTTATGATCTATTTTTCCATTTTTCACATACTATGTGTTTGTTCGTATGAGAAAAGAGAAGCAATACCTGAAAGATATGCATTATCCGTATTTTTAGAGGTATTTTCATTAAAAATTATATTTTATTCAACTACCACCTTTATGAATTAAAAAAGAAAATGAGTCTAGGATGAGTTACTTTATCTTGTGCCTGATTCATTATATTTGGAAAGAAAGATATAAATTCTTAAAAAGGAAAAAGAAGCAGGAAGAATTCTGTAAATAGTAAATATTATGTAGATTTCTACCTCTTTAGGGTTATATGTTTTTTTGTTTTTTTTTTTTTTGAGACGGAGTCCCGCTCTTTTGCCCTGGCTAGAGTGAGTGCCGTGGCATCAGCCCAGCTCACAGCAACCTCAAACTCCTGGGCTCAAGTGATCCTCCTGCCTCGGCCTCCCAAGTAGCTGGGACTACAGGCATGCGCCACCATGCCTGGCTAATTTTTTCTATATATATATTTTAGTTGGCCAGATAATTTCTTTCTATTTTTTTAGTAGAGACAGGGTCTTGCTCTTGCTCAGGCTGGTCTTGAACTCCTGAGCTCAAACAATCCTCCTGCCTCGGCCTCCCAGAGTGCTAGGATTACAGGCGTGAGCCACCACACCCAGCTTTAGGGTTATATCTGTTTGAGTAGTGACAGCAATATTAGAAAAGAATGACTCTCAAAGGAAAAAGATGCGAGGTATGGATATTCTGTTCATAAACGCAAGGACACCATTCAAGACCACTTGTGGGTTTTGAGCCTTTAAGGCCTGCAAGGAACCTGCTCATGGCCTTTGTGAAGGCAGGTGGGCAGTGTCTCGGTTAGTTCAAGCTGCTGTAACAAAATACCGTAGACCTACAAACAACAGGAATTTATTTCTTGTAGTTCTGGAAGCTGGGAAGTTCAAGATCAAGGCATTGGCAGATTTGGTGGCTGGTGAGGGCTCATTCCTCATGGACGGTGATTTCTCACTGTGTCCTCACGTGGCAGAAGGAATGACGGATCTTCCTCAGAGCTCTTTTCCAAGGTCACTAATCCCATTCCTGAGAGCTCCACTCTCATGGCTTAATCTCCTCCCAAAGACATCACTTGCTAACACCATCACCCTGAAGGTTAGAATTGCAACATGCGATTTTGGAAGGGCACAAACATTCAGGGGGTTCTCTAATTATCTTTTAAGGGTCTCTCTGAGCCACCACCACCATCTCTAGCAGGGGGCAATGGCTGTCTTGACCATCTTTGATAGTCAGGGAGGAGGGAGAAAGGTGGTCCCAACACAGCTGGGCCAGATTCTCTATACCGTCTGAGAAGCTGATTTTTTTCACAGTTGTTTTGGTCAAGAGGCCAAGACCCAAGCCTGGCTACGCTGATCACTTGCTTTGTGGTTTGCCCTCTCCAGACGTCAGCTCCCTCATCTGTAAGGCAGGCTGGATAAAGGCTTCATGTCAACTCCCACCTCTGCTTTCAGTGCCCAAGTCCCTACCAAAGGACATCCTCTTCCCTGTTCCTGGCAGTGTGGAACCCACATCCTGAACTCATTCTCTGGATTTATCCTCACCGGATCCCCGTTTGCCACTTCCCAAACCCCTTCTTTCTGGCACACGCTGTTGTCTTCGTCCCTGTGTCCTACTGAATACCCTCCCCTCGCTCTCCATGCTTTCTCAATTTCCCCACCTGGGAAGTCGGTCCAGCGGGTGCAGCTCACAGCGCAGCTGTGGAAGTGGCAGCGGGAGGCGGCAGGAAGCGCCCTGGGTTTCACCGCGCCCCTCTGCCTTTGCTGGTGTGTCCTCGCCCTGGCTGAATGGCACTGGCAGTGGGAGTGGGGAAGGTGAGCAGTCCACCCTACTCACTGCTGGTCCGGCCAGGTTGGTAGGATTCCTTCTGCTGAGACACCCAAGAGCGGACAACAGGGGCATAATCACCAGGCTTGGCTGAGGAGGGTGACTACATGACGAAGTCATGTCTCCAGCAGCGTTTGCTGAGTGCCTGCCTTGTGCCAGGCACTAGGCTGGTGCTGGCCAGATACATAGAGCCACCAGCACAACGCCTGGCCTCGAGAAGCTAATTGTCTATTCAGAGAGCTGGACTGTGAACAGAACATCATAGTGGAATGACAGGCAGGTGACCTTATTTCCCACTGCCCCCAAGGACCTAAATAGCTAAATAAGCCCAAATTCATGCTTTTATGGAAATTGAAATGTCAAACTGATATTAGGAATTTTTAAACTAATGAAATTCTTTTATATACGTTATCTTTAGACCCTACAGAAATCTCCTGAGTTAAGTACAATTGTCCTCTTTTCAGGTAAGAAAACTGAGGTTTAGGGAAGTTAAGCACTTTGCTTGAAGTCATCCAGTTTTCAGGGATGTCTTGGGATCAGTACCATTCAGATCATTCTGCTGACTCTACTGCTGTATCTTCCACCTTCCAGAAGCCATGGCACTTAGGAAGCCTGTTCTAAGGCTCTCTAAGGTACTGAAGTGCCTTTGAAATGATCAAAGAGGTGTTCAGACTCAATATATTTAAATAATAAGTGTGTTGTTTGAGTTTTGATTCTTTGAAAATTAGCTATCCGTGGAGGGCATTTGACATAACAGAAGCAGGTCTGGGCATCAGTGGGGGGTGTAGCCCAGGGGGGAGTGGGAGGTGAGATGAGACGGGCTGAGTACAGGGAGTGGCCTGAGGCCAGGCTGGGGAAGGGGGCTGGTGGCCCTGGGCTCTGCAGTCACAGGACAGTGCATGCCCAGGCGGGGGCAGGGCCAGAGCCGGCGCTGACTGGCATCAGGGAGGGTAACCCAGCAGCTGGCCGCTGGCCAGGACACTCCCCTGCGCTCCGAGCACAGCAGCCAGCTGCAGAGGGGGGAGCACAGCAGCCCAGTGGCAGGGGAACCTCCCCCTCTGGGGAAGAGACAGCACAAGGCAGGGAGAGAACACCCTAGAAGGAGAAAGGGACACAGGGACGTGGGCCAGATTACTTAACAGGTTGTGATATGCGGGATGAAAAGAAGAAAAGAACCAACATTCGCTGGAAGCAATGTAGGATTTTATGTGCATCGTCTCTAGTTCTTTCCACGTTGCTATGAGGGGGTATCAGTGGCCCCACTTTGCAGGCAAGGTCCCCATTTGCCAGAGGTCACGGAGTAGTCAGAGGCCACAGCTGAGGCTGGATCTGAACACAGACCTGCCCGACTCTCTTCCCCGAGTGCAGGGTGGGGGAGCTCGCGAGGGCACAGTCGCTCTGGCTGACCGCAGGGCTGAGTGATGAAGTCCTGCCCCCCATGGTGCACCCCAGGCCGCTGGCCTCTCGCCCTGCTCATCTGGGGAGGCAAGTCTGGGCCTGCAAGTGGGTGGAGCTGCCAGGAGATCTAGCCCAGGGGAAGGAGGAAGGCCTGAGAGTAAGTGTGGCAACTTGCAATTAGGTGGAAGAGTCACATGCCTCCACCATGCTGAAATGAGTTGACTGTAATTCCAGATAAAAACAAAGCTTTTGAGCTCAGACTCAGAGACTTGAGGTGGGGTTGGTTTTTTTTTTTTTTTTTTTCTTTCTTCAGTTTCAGTATAATTCAGCACTTTCACTTTGCAAAGACAGGCTGACGTTTATGTGGTCTGTGGAATGCTGATTCAACATCAGGGTAACCAACGGTGCACTGGTGACCCGGAACAAGACTGGCGCTTGTCAGGGATTTTAAGGCTCCTCACTTGGGCTGTGATCTCGTAAATCTGTTGCCTTTATCAGAAATGAGAGCCCTTGTTGAAACACAGGTCTGGACAGGCGTACTTTAATTTGAAACTTTTTTGAAAAGGATTTTCCCCAAGCTTATAAGGGGCAGAGTAGGATGTTGACTTAGCTTGGGTCGTTCCCCTCTTTCCTGCAGTGGCGACTGAAGGGCAGTTGGAAGCAGAGAAAGGGAAGGAAGAGAGGAGAAAAGAGGAAGAGGGTGTGGGGGAAGAGGGCCGGCCAGCAAAGAAGGCTCACTTTTGCTTCCTTGGAAATATTTTGTTCATTTCCAAAACTCAAACTTGACGTTCTCCTGAAAAGGAAAAAAGGCCTGGGCTATTCCAAATTCCATTTTATGGTTCCTTTGAAATTGAAATCATGAACTTAATTTTTCCCCATGTGAAAAGCGTAGGCAAAAAAGTTCTACCCTCTTCTCCAAAAAAAAAAAAAAAAAAAAAACAGCATCCACCTCATTATCCCCACCACACCTTAAAGCCCCAAAGTGACATTTCTGACATGGTTATCACGAACGAAATCTGCTGTGCACACCAGTAAGTGGTGCCAGGAAGCCAGGTGTAACCAAATCGGATTTTTGAGCCTTGACTTTCAGGGTGAGAATAAGGATGTGCTGACAGAGGGAAAAGGCGGAGGCCTGGGTGCCCGCACCTGCCTTTTCAGGAGAATCTGGTGAAGGTCCCGGAGTCTTGAGGGACAGGCCCAGCAGAAGTCAGCTGGGGTCACGCTGTGGAATCTCACGTGGCCTCAGGGTGCTCCTGGGCGTCCTCTGCACGGTCCCTGCCAGGGCGACGCTGACGCCGGCTCGGACGGAGGCGGAGTCCCAGGCAGGGCCTGCGTTCTGGCCGGTGACACCCAGCCTGTACCCTGGAGGGATATGGAGTAACTGGAGAGGCACAAAATGGTGGGATTATAGGCGATTTTGATTTTCCCAATTTGTTTAACAGGTTTGAATTTGCCCCCAAGCCACTGGATCAAAAATGTCACATTTCTAAATCCAGTTAACTATGGATCTGGGCTTTTGCTTTTAAGAGTTGGAAAATCTTACTGAAATTATATTTTGGGGAGACCGTCTCTTCCAGAAGGTTATAAAATGATCCTGAGGCTTATGTGGTGCTTCAAACATGAGAGAGGAGGCCCCTTCTCAATCCCTGGTGGTCTCCATCCTTCTCTCGGCCTTCGGGACAGTGGAGTCCAGGGGTCTCCCTGACAGTGACGCACTTCACTGTCTGCAAGCCTTGTCACAGAGATCCGGGCTTGGAGGCTGTGCTTGCAGGATCTAGCCCTATGGCACCCTAGTGTCCGGGGTGCCGTGTGGATGTGGGGCAAGGATTCCAAGGAGCTCCCAACCCTCACCCCTCTTTGTAACACTGGGAAACCAGCCTCCTGGGCTTAGGTCTCCGCCGCCTCCAACTCAAAGCGCCAGCTCCTGTCTCCTCCTGCTCTGGGACAATCCAGTTTAACCCCTTCTCTTTGGGCCTCACATTCGTTTGCAAGCACTGCCATAAGAAAACATCAGGGACTAGATGGCTTAAACAACAGAAATGCGTCATCTCACGGTTCTGGAGTCTGGAAGTCTGAGGTAAGTGTTGTCAGGGTTGGCTCCCGCTGCGGATGCGGAAGGATCAGTTCTCGCTCCTTGGCTGGTAGATGGCCACCCTCTCCCTGGGTCTCTTCAATCGTCTTCCCTCTATGCAGAGCTCTGTGTCCAAATTCCCTGTCTTCATAAGGACACCAGTCAGATGGTGTCCTTATGACATGACGTGAGGTCCAGTGTAATGACCTCAGTGTAACTTGATTACCTTCACAAAGACCTCATCTTCAAATACAGCCACATTCTGAGGCATGGGGGTTAGGACCTCAGCATATGAGTTTTGGAGGCAAACAATTCAACCCCTAACAGCCCCTAAACCCAAGGGTGGCAGGAGGGCCAGTGAGAGCTGAGACTTTTTCTTTTTTTAATAAAGCTTACTTTTTAGAACAGAGTTAGATTCATAGAAGTTTGAGAAGGCAGTACAGAGTTCCCATACACAGCACTGTTTTCCCACTGTTAATGTCATACATTCTTAGGGTGCATTTGTTACAGTTAATGAACCAGCATTGATACATTACTATTAACCAAAGTCCCTGGTTTGTTCAGATGTCCTTGGTTTCTGCCTAATATCTCTTCTCTGCCCCAGGGCCCCCTGGGGCCGCTCCTTGCCATGTCCCCGTAAGCTCCTCTCTGCCGTGACTGCTTCTTAGACTTGCTTCGTTTCTGATGACTTTGACAGTTTTGAGGAGTCCTGCCCAAGCGTTTTGAAGGGGGCTCCTCTGTTGGCACTTGCCTGATGGTTTTCTCGTGCTTAGGCTGGGTAATGGCTTTCTGGAAGGAAGACCACAGAGATAAAGTACCATTTCCGTTTCTCCACATCGAGGGTGCACCATCATGTGACCAGTCACTGTTAACGGGGGCCTGGATGGCTGCGGGCGTGGTGTTTGTCAGACTGCTTGGCTGCAAAGTGACTCTTTTGCCACTTTTCCCTCCTGCACTCTTTGGAGGGAAGTCGCCATGTGCAGCTTACACTACATAAGCTATTTAGAATCCTTCTGCACGGCAGATTTGTGTCTTCTCCCTGTTTATTAATTTATCCAATCATTTACTAACGTCAGTTTGGATGCATGGATATTTATTTTATACTTTGGGTGATAACTCATCACTATTTTGTTGCTCAAATTTTTCCAGCTTTGGCCACTGGAGCTCTTTCAGGTGGCTGCTGTGACCTTCGCTCATACCGCCATCACCATGGGGCTTTTCTGTTTTTGTTTCTAGTGCTTCCTTACATGCTGGAATTCTAAGCCTGCATGCCTATTCTCAGTCCTGGCTCTGAGCTCAGTTTTTATGTGTAAGCTTCTAGCTTGTTCCTGGTACCCAGGCCCCACCTTTGTTCCTGTTCTAGAAACTCGCCATTGCCTGGGTCCTTACTTCACCCCTGTGTTGAGCTACACCCCACCTGCTTACCGCTGACGGGTTGCCTGGACGTGGACGCAGCTCTGCTCTGATCCTTCCAGTGTGGCCGCGCCCTGTTCCCTGTTCCTGCGCTGTCTTCCTTTCCCAGCCCCTCACGCTCCCCAAACCCAGCCTGGACCCCCCCAGCGGAGTCTCTCGAGGGGCAGGCAGGTCCTTCGCCACCAGATCCTCTCAGCCTTGCTCCTCCCGATGAGGATTCATTTAACCACCTCCAGGAGGAAACCCTGAGACCTCCGGAAACAGCTTTTGCCACAGCATATTTCACGCTGTGGTCTGTAAACATAGAACTCTAAAGTCAAACCTTGTGATCGCCATCTCTTTTAGATTCGTATTTCACGTTAACATATTATAGGCATGTCCTTAGTAAAGACACCAGTTTTGCTCTGTGAATCTGACCGGGGATCGTTTCTTGTCACTGTTGTTGCGTCACGCGTGGTGTTCCCAGAGCCCACGTTGGGAAACATCGCCCTTGCTGCTGAGGGGCAGCGTAGCCCGGTGGGCGAGGGCCTTACTGTGGAGCCGCGCTGCCTTTTATTGGACACGTAACCTTGGGGAGGTTACTCAGTCTCATCTTCATCTGCAGAACTAGGCTGATCGTAGTACGTTGTTTTATAAGGATAGAATGAGATAATTAAAGCAAGGCACTTAAAATAGTAAACTGGAATAGTACAACCACTCAGTAAGTGACACTTGTTATTATAATATTATTATTTTTCTTTCTTATGCATGTTTGGGCTACTTTCAGTTCTGTAGTCTACAATGTCTTCAAGGTATTCTTCTTGGCCATAAGTAACACCCCAAGACCCGCCATCCTGTGCAAACGTTTTAGATAACTTACCTGTAATTTATGATCTTACGTGTGTTTATATTAAAGCCACTTTGCTATATTTTTGCTCACTCCTGCAACCTCAGGAGGTTTTCCTGTACTTTGTTTAGTCACTTAAATAGTGCCTCAATTAAAATAAAATCTCCATGAGGGTTGGGGAAAAAATCAGATTGTACCTCTCCCACAAAACAGATGGGAAATGATTCAGAACAAGACAGTCTCTAGAAGTACAAATAGTGCCCTTTCTTTTAGGAGAAAGAATGACTTCTTATTTTGTGCCTATGCCAAAGTCTGAGATAAAATTAAGTTTCTCCTTGTTCATTTCCATTTTCCTATATTATCTTCAACTGTCTGATGACTCTGCCCATTTTGAGGGCAGCCTCCTTTCTCCACTTGAAGGTATAGCCCCAAAAGAATAATTTCTTTTGGAAATAAACCCCAAACAATAAATTAAAAAATCTACTTTATTCTTAATTACAAAGTATTAATAACACATCAGTATATTCTCCTACAGATAAAGCTGAAGTCCTCATTGACTATCAACCTAATCTCGGAACATTTAACAGTGAGCATTTACACAGTCACACGTACACACATCATAACATTGCCTTGTGTCTGCTTTTGCATAGATTAAATTACATACCTACTTATTTTTCAGTCTGTAGTTTTTGTTTAAAAAACATCTTTCATATTGATTAAAGTGATTTACGTGTTACCCATTGTCACTCACAGCTGTAACTCCATCCAGTAAAAACACACTCCACGTACTCGTAATTAATACTGTTAATACCTGTGACAGTCTTTTCTGATTAGATTCCCTAAGTCAGTGGTTCTCAAACTTTGCTACATATTAGACACCCCGGGAATCCTTTAAAAGTCTTGATGTCCGGGCCTCACTCCGAGCCAATGAAACCAGAATATTGGGAGAGAGGAGCACACCCAGGCATCAGCAGTTTTAAAAGATGGCCAGGTGATTCCAACGTGCAGACAAGTTTGCAAACAAGAGGCCTAGGACGTATCCGAATCCTGTCTCTTCAAACCTGATTCCCAGACACTTCTCGTTCAAATCCACGTATTAAGAGAGGTTTTGAGTTTGTCTCTCATCCGGGCTCTGCAGGGATGAAACTTTGTCTGCCCAGGCAGGTCAGGGGAACCCACTCTTCGTTCATGGCCACCAGCAGGAAGAGAAGCTGGGAAATACTACAGTAGCTTCTCATTGTAATCTCTCCTCTGATATTTTGGAAATATTGTAATAGGTTCCTTCTGAGCTGTCCATAAAACCTTAGGGAACAACTGGGATCCCTGTGGATGCTTAAAAAAATTTTTTTTAATTAAAAAATTTACTTTTAGAATTTATTTATCAAAAGAGATTTGTTTTCCAGAACTCTGGGCCAAGGGCTGGGTCGGTAACAATATCAAGGGTCACGAAGGCACTCAAGCAGGGAGTCGCAGGGGCTCAGCCCGCACAGGGAACAGAGCGGCAACGCTCTAGGACATCATGGGAGACGGAATGTAAAGAGAGAAAACCAGGGCTGACCTTCAGGCAGACTCAAGTTCAAATACTGGCTCCACACTTGATTGACAACTTTGGCCAATGTGCTCCATCTTTTTGAGACTGTTTCCTCATCTGTAAAATGAACATACTATTGCCTACCTCATATATCTGTTCTGATGATGGTTGAAATTTTTATATAAAGCACCTTACAGTTGTTGGGACCTAGCAGGCATTCAGCAAATGCTATCTGATATCTCCATGTCAAAGGCTTGAACTAATCCAGTATCCGATTGTTTGATAGTATAAACAGAATTTGAATACTGATTTCCCCCTATTTGTACTCCACAACTTTAAGAGAGGTGAAATGATTCATGAGGACAGGAAATAGATATTTTTTTTAAAACAAAAGAGAGTTTATTAAAATAAAAGAAAAAAAGGAGACTGCCTCATACACAGGGCAGCAGCTATTTCTCAGAGCAACAGGGAGTAGTTTTCAAGATCTTATTTTGTGCCTCTATTTAATTTTATATTACGTGGAGGCGGATTATTCATAAGATTTCTGGGAAAGGGGTGGGGAGTTCCCGGAACCAAGGGTCCTGTCTCTTTCTAAACCATAGGCAATAACTTCCAGGAGTTGCCATGGCATTTGTAAACTGCCACGGGTGCGGGTGGGAGTTTATTTTACTATGCTAATACATTATAACTAATGAGCAGTGAGGGTAAACTGACGTTGTGTTTTTTTGGTGGCCATCTGGGTTCTAGCTGGTATTGGCCAGTTTCTCTGCCATCTCCTGTTTTATCAGTGATCTTGGTTTGGGTTTTATGACTCCTTATGGAACTGGGTCTGCTGGTTCTCAGTCTCACTAGGACATAGATATACATATGCTCATGTGTACATCTGAAATAGATAGTTTTTAAAGAGAAAGTTAGCAGAAGGTATTAGGTAGAGGCAAAGCATTTATAGTACCATCAGTCCTCACCTTGGTTCTGATATGTACAAATTTAAGTTTACCACACTGTGGTTAAATAGCACCTGACCTCAAGTCTAGACACAGTCTAGTTTCAGTTACCATGGTATATTAATTGTGAGAAATTGGATAAATATAATCAATTACAAACGCTGATGCTAGCTCTTCAGTCCACAGATCCCTGCGTAGACAAAAGGTGCATAGCACGGTGAGGTCTACCCACGCGATGTCTCCCAGCGTCTGTGCTGTGCGCCTGTCACTGTCCTCCCACACGGACTGCAGAGCCTGGCGTTGTGCTGCCTCCTTGTCTCCCAGTGGGGAGCCCATGTGCCATTTTATGAGAATAGAGAATCAAAAGAAGGAATTGACCAACAAAAATAAAAGTGAAGCAAGGCAAAAAAAGGGAGAACTCTTGAAGTGGTTTCTAATTGAACATAAATAGAAGTACCTGAGTATGAGAGGTTCTAGCTATGCAGCCAGAGAAACTTGGTAAGGTAAAATTATTGACATAAATGAGAATAGTGGTTGTGTTAAAAAAAAAAAAAAAGATGAATGAAGATGCCCAGAGGAAGTGATACTGGCAAAACCTTCACATGAAAGGAATTCTTGGGTATATTTTTACAACACTGAAGTACAAAAGGGAAAATGTTGGAAGCTGATCCAAACTTAGAAGGGAATACAACAGTTTGCCAAGGTGTAGAAAAAATACTTGCTCCATATCATAGGTCGTATGATGAGAAGAGAAGCACTGTTCACACGACTCTTCATAAGTTTTTTACAAAGAAATAAAACACTTTAATTTCCAATGTTTCCAATGTTTTAAATTACCATCTACTAAATAAATATTAGTTTTACTATTTTTTCATTCCTTATACATTTATAATTGATATTAAGGAGTTTTTAACATTTTGAAAAATCTTTAAATGTAAAACAAATGTAACTTTTTTCATTGATGATTAAGATTGGTTAGCATGGTTTCATTGTTTGCATTTTTTATTTATTTATTTTTTTTGAAACAGGATCTTGCCGTGTTGCTCAGGCTGGTCTCAAGTTCGTGGTCCCAAGTGATCCTCCCACCTCAGCTTCCTGAGCAGCTGGGACTATAGGCGCCACCACGCCCGGCTGCACAGTCATTTCTACGGTCCTGTGCTACTGTGCAAACCGAGGAGTGCCTGCACAGCCAAGCTGTGTGAAGGAGGACGTGTAGTTGGGTGAGATTAAAAGCAATCGATAGGAAGCTTGGCTCCTCCCTCTGCTACTTCCGGAGAAAGCAAATATGAACAGCTATGCCGCTCCAAAAGCCACATGTGAGAGGGAACCATGGAAAACTACTTAGATTCTCTCCAAAGCTTAATCCTTTCCTAAGAATTTCTTTAAGGTCTGTACTGTGAACTGTTACCTCTGCTTCTGCAGCTTCATTAGCTTCTAGGGTTGCAGGCAGAATTCAGTTGAAAATATGCCTATAAAGTACTTGCATTATACCTGATACATTGTAAGTATTCAGTAATTATCATTGTTATCATGAATCTTTTTGTTTGACTGTAGGGTGACCAACTGTCCCCGTTTGCTTAGGACTGAGGAGTTTTAGCATGGAAAATCCTGCCTTTTCCGTACTAAAACTGGGACAGACCCAGGCAAACCAAGGTGGCTGGTCACCCTATTTGACTCTGTGGGCCAGACAAAATATTAAAGATATTGAAAGAAATCGGGGGGGGGGGGGGGCGGATTTTGGAAGTATTTGGAAGAGGGAAAATTGTCCATGCATAGTTTCTAGATTAGAATTTTAGGGACAGAAGTGGTTTTGTGGCTCCTACTTCCACCTACCACATGACAGGCTGTAATCCATCCCAAATAGACTCTGTTTTTATAGACTATCAGGGAAGAATATAAATAATATATTCAGTTGATAAGTATCAGGCAGTCTGCTAGGCTGAGGGAAATACTAGGTGAATAAGACCATTTCCTACCCTATAGAAGCTTACATTCTAGAAAGGGAGACCACCAGTTATAGGTACCATAAATTATCAAGAAAAGTGTAGTTTAGGGTGCAAGGTGCTTTCAACCTCATTTGATCCCCAACAAGGTATTATTATTCCACTTGACAGATGAGAAAACTGAGATTCAGAGACTGAGTTGCGTCGGGTCACGAAGCCAGGGCTGCAGTAGTCGATCTTAGAGCCCAGGGCTGTAGCGGCTGAGCGCATGGGCTCCAAAGTCAGGCAAACCTGTGTCTGAGCCCTGACTCGCCCACTGCCTTGTTATGTGACGACTATCCAGGAGCTGCGTTTCCTCCTCTGTATAATGAGACAAATAATAACACACATTTCTGAGAGTTGTGAAGATTAAATGAGAAATGCTCCTGGCCCGTGCTTGCTGTGTGCCAGGTGCTCAACAAGCACTTGCCGTGGTCACCGTCACACCAGACCCGGGCAGCGGCCCTAGAGCAGTGGCCTCTTCCGTTCCAGCACGAACCTGTAAGGAAAAGGGGGGTCGGCGGAACTCACGGAGAGGGCAGGGGCCAGCGGACTTTCCGCCTGTGACATGAGCAAAGGCCTCTGGACGCTGGAACCGGAGCTTCACGAATGGACGGGGTTTCAGCGGGCTGGGTTGGGGCAGGGAGAACATTCCAGGCAGAGGGGAGGGTTTCACCTGGGGCAAAGACAGAGGAAAGCCCGGTGAGTCTGGGGAATGACAGTGACTGCTGGTTAGAGTGGAGGCTTTTTGTAAGGGTAGCAAAATGCTCACAGCTCAGGTGGCGTTCCGGGAGCCTCTGTCTCACGGCCGCCGCGGTTGCCTTTTCTCTTCTGGGCTCTCAGCTGAGCCAGATGAAGAATGCCTCACCTGGGCCTGCCGTTCCCGGAGCCACTCACTCTCCCTGGCCTGCGAACGGCTGTCGCATCTTCCTCCCCCGTAGGCAGTGTGCCAGAACCATGCTGCGGTCGTGTGCTCTAACCCTTCCAGAGTGCTCCCAGGCCCGATCCCAAGGTCTGGGTGGACAGGCAGGGCCGGGGCTGGGGCAGAGGCTGGAGGAGCCTCACAGGGGTTGGAATGTCTGGGGGAGACGGGACAGGAGCGCTGGTTTGCCCAGATGGACCAGTTTCAGGTTTCTTGGCTTTTCTAGAGGATTAAATGAAATCAAAATAAAACATCCCGCCGCATGCGCTGGAGGCATAGTGTCCCCGGAGGTCTGTTTCTGAAAGGACGGTCCTGAGGGGCCACAGAAAATTTAGAAGGATGTGTTTTTTTTCCCCCCTAGAAACGGGAGTTTCGTGGGAGAAAATATCTGGAAAGCATAGCAGGAAAGAAAACAGGTGCAGCGCTGTGGCCTAGAGAACAATAATGACGTTTTCCAGGAACTTCCGTAGACAGCGGTCGCTGTACACCGAGGGTGTCATGGGCTGAAATTCACACGCTGCAGTCCTGGCCAGGGCAGCACGGAGCGTGGCTGCATTTGGAGACAGACTGGTCAAGGAGGTGATTAAGTTAACATGAGGTAATAGGGTGGGTCCTCATCTGACACGGCTGCTGTCCTCGTAAGAACAGGGACTCTGGGCACAGACAAGTGCAGAGGGAAGACCGTGCGAGGACCTGGGAGGAGACAGCCACCTGCAAGCCAAGGAGAGAGGCCTCAGAAGAGACCAGCCTTGCTGACATCTTAGCCTCCACTTCCAGCCTCCAGAGCTGGGAGAAACAGGAATGCCAGGCCGTGGCACTCTGGTACGACGCGGCAGGCGCAGCGAACCAACACCGAGGGCAGCTGGGTATCAGCTCGGCTTCTGACGGCTTTTGATATTTTCCTTTGCCCGTTCTTTGTGGTTTGCCTGTCATGAGTGCCCCAAAGCCACATACTTCAAGGATTGACTGACTGACTTTTTTAGGATGCTGTCAATGACAGACAGCGCAGGAAGGAGGGACAGCTGGCACAGGGCGCTCCACCCCACGCCAGACAGGAACCGGCTTCATCAACAGCCTTAAGAGTTCTGTCCCTTTTAGGCCTCTCTACCCTGGGCCTCCCCCTCAACCTTTGCTTCCACCATCGGACTGTGGCAGCCTCCCTGGTCCCTGCTGAAGTCTAAGTGTTTTTTTGTTTTGTTGTGGGGTTTTTATGGGTTTTTTTTTTTTGCATATTTTGCTATAAATCCTTCCTTAGGCCCAATTTTCAAGACTGTGTTTACCCAGCTTATGGCTCACTGCACGTGCTTCCAGCCTGGCGCGAGGGTTTGCCCTCTGTGACGCTGGTCGGGAGCCTGCCCCGGAGGCCCAGCCGCCCACCAGCCGCCATGTGCCATAGCGAGGTGAGGCCTGGTATAATTCCTAAGACCAAAACTTTGCAAACATTCCGCTAATTTTTTCTTCTCCACCCCTGGGGCTGCCCAGCCTGCAGCATTTCTGCTGTGCAGGCCACTCACAACACGAGGCTGCCTCTGTGGCCCTTGGCGTTGTGATAGGCCACCCTTCCCCACGTGCCTAGAGCCCTGGGCAGTGCTGGCTGGACTCTCAGCCCCACCAGAGCACTCTAGGCTCGAGGGCAACCTGCAGCCGCAGCTGGCTGGGGCCAGGGAGCAAAGTCACCTAAGCATCTCTGCCCTGGCACCGCACTCTTTCCACCTTCCAGAAAAGAATTCAATTTCTCGGGAACTAAGGTGTTTCCATCAAGACTAGCTTAAACACCATCCTTTGGCCTTTGATTTTATGAAGGATTTTCCTGGAGAAAGTGCACCTAACATCACACCCACTGACACTTCCCATTCGGTTCTGGGTGACCTTCCACGGTGGTCACACCAAAGCCAGGGCCGTTTCTCAGCTCCCCTCTGCAGGGGGGGTAGAGTTGAGGACCTTGGAGACGCTGCCAGGTCGGCCCCCTGTCTCTGGCAGTCACGAGGACGTGTTCAATTGGCTCACGTCTGAGCTGATGCTGGCTCTTCCCCATCCTGGGCGGGACTCAGAACCATAGCACCAGGATGGCTGACTTCTCACAGGAGGCACCTAGTTTCGCCCCAAGTCAACCACAAAATAGGAGCCAATACCTTGTCATATCTGCACCATGAAATCTACCTCGTATGGCATACACAGCACTGTAGGCCACACTGGGCATGTAACACAGAGGAGAAAAGGGCTTACATGGCACGGCATGTAGCAAACAACTTAATACCACTTCTGCCCACCGCTTTGGTTTTCCACACCTTCTGCCAATGAATTCCCTCGTGAGCTATCAGCTGCTTGGTCTCCCCTACTCCAACCTCCCTTTGTCTCTCTGAGCCCTGTTTTCACATGTGTGTTCTGCAGTTGTTTGGTGTAGTTTTGCGTGCCTGTCGATAAGGTCAAATTGGTTGGTGGTGCTGTTCCAATCTAGAGCCTTTCTAACTCTTTGTCTGCTACTTTTATCTGGAAGTGTTAAAATCCCCGACTATGTCTGTGGATGGATCCATTTCTCCCTTTAGTTCTGTCCAATGATTTCTCCACATACTCAGATGCTGTAGGATTAGGTGCGTACATGTTTAGGATGTTAGGTCTGCTTGGTGAATGGACCCTTTTATCATGAGGAAACGTCTCTCTTCATCTATGCTAATGGTCTTTGCCCTGAAGCCTCCTTTGTCTGATATTAACATAGCACACCAACTTCCTTATTACTAGGGTTTATATTTATGCATCTTTATATTTAAATTATTTATCTTGTAAACTATGTATAGGTGGGTCCTGCCTTGCTATCCAGACTGACTATCCCTGTCTTTTACTGGAATCATTTAATCTATTTACATTTAATCTAATTACTGATATTTAGATTTAAGTCTGTCACCCTGCTCTTTGTCCCCCCTGTTCTTTCTTCTCCTAGTTCTTATTTCCTACCTTCTTTTGAGTGAATCAACTATTTTGAAATTGGCCGCTTTATTTCCTTTGTGTTTTTTAGCCGCAACTCTTTGTGTTATGTTTTAGTGGTTGCTCTAGGTTTTAGAACATACGCCGTTAAGCCATTATAGCGGACGCTCAAATATTATATGACTTCAGCAATGCAAGGGTCTCACAGACGCCCACTTTCATTTACCGTGTCCCCCCAAGGGCACGTCCCTGCCAGGCTGATGACGTGTGTGCGTTTGCGGGTGTGGTTGCCCTGCGTCTGGGCTCACCTGTGACTTTAGTTAGATTTAGGTCACCGCTGGCTTCCAGTATCATTGAGGCAAGAAGAGGACTTCCCCTTCAGCAGATCTCTGGCTCTAAGCACCAGTGAGACTCCAGGTATGCCTCTATGCTTTGCAGCGACACGGTCAGCTTTCTGAATTGCACAAGACCTTTTTCTGTTTTGTAACCTGGCTGCCAGCTTTGGGGGCTGCTGGGGGCTTCTCTGCAGATCCGTCTCAGCCGTGGCTTTCTGTGCCTTGCAAGGCCTCTCTCTTTCTATGCCACAGGTAGAAAAAGAGCGCAGGGCCTTGAAGAGACCCTCAGCTCTCATGCCCCACCTCGGCCTGCTGCAGATGCTGCCTTGGATTCGGTGAAGGCTCAGAGTGTTTTGGAGAGGTTTATCTCGGCTTGCCTGTCCCCAGACTTCTGTGTGCTGCCCCCGTGCACTTGGGGCAGGAAGGCCTGTGAAAGGAGTTGGGCGGTAGACATGGATTTGCAGGCGGTAGACATGGATTTGCCGGTGTGCAGCTGTTTGAGGTTTGCTAAGAATCCGCCGGATTTCTTCTTAGTCCTGTCTGCAGGGCTCCTCCTCCGCTCCCTGATCCTGCTATGGCCTGAAGGTTTGTTTGTGCCCCCAAATTCATATGTTGAGACAGAACCCCCAAGGTGATGATAGTGAGAGGCAAGTCTCTGGGGGGGCATTAAGTCTCAGGGCAGAGGTCCATGAATGGGATCAGTGTCCTTGTAAAAGAGGCCTGAGGGAGCTTGCCAGCCCCTTTCGCCCTTCCAGCCCAGCAGACCTGCGGGCGCTTTGGGCTTGGACTTCCCAGCCTCTAGAGCTGTGAGCAATAAATTTCTGTTCCTGCATTACCCTGCCCAGGGTATTTTGTTATGATGGACTGAGGAGGGTCCCAATCCCCAGGGGTGAAAGCAAACTAGGAAAGGCTCAGCACTCTTAGTAATTTAGCTCGTTTATGTTTCTTTGCAGTCGCAGCTCTAAGATGGGTCTAACAAACTATCAACTTGTAGCTTTCCCGTTTTTTTCCCATTGTTAGGAGAGGAGCAACCATGCCTTGTTTTTTACTACATGCTAACTAGAAGTAAAACTCCCCCCAAATAATTTTTTGTCTTTCATATGTGACCAGGTTTTCCTTTCTGATAGCTTCTAACATCTGTTCTCTATCTCCAGAACTCTGAAATTTCCCAGTGATACAAATCTTGACGGGGGCCTTTTGTTACTCATAGTGCTGCCCACTAGGGAGCCCCTTCTAATACAGCAGCTCTGTGAAATAGTCTTACATTATTGCCTTGGTAGCAATAATTTTCTTCCCTCCCTTTTTGCTGTCCTTTTTTTCCCCCAGAACAAATATTACCTGGATGTCGGGCTTCCTTTCTTGATCTTCGAGGTCTCTCAGCTTTTTGGAAGAAAAGCAACATCTTTTCTTGCCTTTATCTTTTTCTTTTATTCTACTTTCTCAGGAGATTTTTTTTCAGTTTTATCTTCCAATCCTTCCAATTTAAAATTTTTGCTTTAATATATGTGTATATTAAAAGACACACACACACACACACACATACACACACACAAGGCCTGTCTGCAAAGTGTTCAGCCATCGTTAATATAATGAGCGTGGTTTGCGCGACCTCAGTGTCAGCCGGCAGCCTGGGAGAGTGCCCTGGGCTGCGCACGCCTGGACAGTGGGGCCCTCACTGTGCTGGCCAGTGGGCCCCAGTCACTGATGAGTGAGCAAATGTCCTGTGTGGCTGTCACATTCAAAATGACCGAGTGAGTAGAGCAACGAATCTGCATCACATTTCACGTTGGTTTTCTCATGTGTCTGATGGTCCTTGGTTGTGCATTTATAGTTAAGAGTGAGGCACTAAAAAGCTGAACAAAGTCCCGTGCATCTGCACAGGATTTGCTGACTTGTGGGCTAGACCCAAAGGTGCCTAGATGGGATCCCAGGTGCTAGCATTGCTATGTCTCCTTCATTGCAAGTTCTCTTTCTCTGGAGAAGAATTCTCCGGAAGCCAAGCAGGGAAGTGGTTGTGGGTCTCATTGTGCAGGCTGCACTTAATGCCCTTGACCCCAGCAAGGAGCACCCTGCTCACCTTCCTTTGGCCTTCACAGAACCTTCTGGTTTGGTTTCTCTGGAGAATAAACCCAATGGGAGAACTGGCTGGCTCTTTGGGAGGAAGGCAGGAATCTGGGCATCTGATACTCTTCATTGAGGTTTGAACCCCTCCTGATACTCAGCCCTGCGCCTCCCTGTGTGGCTGCCAGCTGGAGCTTCCGGCTTCCGAGCCTCTCCAAGGTGCTGCCCTCTGGATGGGCTTGTTTTTCCTGGGACCTTGCCCTGCACCCAAGAGAATTAGGTTTACGCTTTCTTCATTGTTTCACTTTCTTTTCTTTTTCACTTTCACCTGCTTCATCGTTTTTCACTGGATGTCTGGAAAAATAAATTTACCAGTGGATGATAGAGAGTGGGAAGAAAGGAGGGCTTTGAAAGATTTACAAAGGAGTTGGCATTTGGACTGGGTCTTGAAGAATCAGTTGTATTTTGACAGTTGGAAGATTAGCTGGAATATTAGAATGGAGGGAAGGAGATCCTAGTCAAGAGACCCTGTGAGGAAATGGGGAGCACCGTGATTTAGGTAAAATGGTTTCTTACACTCTAAGCCAGTTACGAGCTTCACTGACTGCTTTCCATAGGCAAAAATTTGGACATGTCTGGCCCACTGTTGTCTCCTCTCCTATACTTTGGTCTTTTTCCATTTTGATCCTTTTTAATACCTTGACTGTCAATTTAGTGGGGCTTAGCCGTGGGGCAGTAATAAATGCATTTGTTTAATCCGGGGTTTCCCAACCTTGACACTATTATGTTTTGAGCTGATAGCTCTTTATCGGTGGGAAGGAGCTGCCCTGTGTGTTGCAGAATGTTTAGCAGCATCTGGGCCTCTCCCCACTAGATGCCAGTAGCTCCCGTTCCCAGTGTGACAACCAAAAATGTCCCTAGACATTCCCAAATGTCCTTTGGAGGGGGAAATCGTCCAGTTTGGAACCACTGGTTTAATCCATCATTTTTTATTGAATGTCTAGAAAAATAGATTCATCAGGGAATGATGGAAATCAGAAGAAAAAGGGGCTTTGACAGATTTATAAAGAAATTGGCAGTTTTGACTTGGTCTTAAAGAATGAGTTTGGTTTTGACTGGTGGAAGACTGGCTAGAGTATTAGAACATAAGTGCTATGGTTTGGATATGGTTTGTTTGGCCTTGACAAGTCTCCTGTTGACATTTGATCCCCAGTGTGGGAGGTGGGGCCTCATGGGAGGTGTTTGGGTTGTGGGGGCAGATCCCTCAGGAATGGCTGGTGCCATTCTGTCAGGGCCGAGTGAGTTCTCACTCTTAGTTCCTGCAAGAACTGGGTGTTGAAAAGAGCCTGGCACCTCCTCCTTCTTTCTTATTTCTGCTCTTACCATGTATCTCTGCACACGTTGGCTCCCCTTCCCCTTCCACCATGAGTAGAAGCAGCCTGAGATCCTCCCCAGAAGCAGGTGCTGGTGCCTGTAGAACTTGTACAGCCTGCAGAACTGTAGGCGAAATAAATCTCTTTTCCTTACACATTACCCAGCCTCAGGCATTCCTTTATAGCAATACAAACAGGCTAAGACAGTAGGGAAGGAAATTCTAGGTCAAAGAAACCACAGGAGCAAATGGTAGCAAGGGGATTTGGGTTCAGTGGTTTTCTGTAATCTCAGTGTGGGGGACCTGTGATCGGGAAACGGCCGCCCAGCGAGGAGGCAGACAGTGAATGCCGTGAGTGCAAAGACAGGGAACCTGGGCGTCAGCCTGCAGGGCTGTGCTCACATCTTTGATTTCGAGCAATAACTCTAACTTTAGAAAGCGGGACCTGGCTGCTGGGAGCCCAGTTCGGTGTCTAGGGCAATAGTCAGGGATGGTGGAGGCTGACTGGGGCAATGGGAGCTGGAGATTGAAGCTTCAGGTGTCTTCATTTCTGCCATAATTAGCTAAAGGAACTGAAGAGGAGCTAAGCAGTGGGATGAATCGTGGTTAATGAGGCTTTTTGACATACGGATTTGCATATTTAAAGAAAAACCATGTCTTAATTCAAGGAAAGTACCTCCCCGGTGGGAATTTCAGGGGGTGGACACCCTTACAACCACACCCATGGGACAATAACCTACTTTACTAGTGTATTCTCAGCCCAGAGTCCAATTATAGAAGTTGCCTGTGACAAATGGCATTGATGCTTGAGGTTAAAAAGGGAACTAATACTTGCTAATGAGGACCGTTTAAAGTTGCATGTGAAGGTGAGGGGGTCCACAGGAGAGCAGAAAGGCTTCCAGAGAGAACCACTGGCCTTCACACCTCCCCTCCCAGTCTCAGTAAGAGAAAGGGAACCACCCTTTGATCTCCGGTCTGCTTGGAAGATCAAGCCAATTTGGCTTTCTGACAGCTACTGGTCTTCCTTTCAGAGAAAAAAAAAAGTAATTGTAGAAACTATCTTTGAATCACTTTGCTTCACAAGTAACAAATTCATTAGAAGCAGAAAAGAACGTGAAAGAGACAAAGATAGACATTGTTCAGAGATCTTGGGATTTGGGGGATTAAAGAGGAAGTATTTACAGATGGAGACTTCCTAGAAGTAAAATTGCAAATGAACAACTGAAACAACTGTGGTTGTGCCCCCCAGGGGACAGGTGAGGCGCCCCCACCGTAATGTCACCACTTTCCCCTCCCCACTTTCAATTTCGTACTACCCCAGCCTCCTTATTAGTGAAGCGATGGGGAAGTTTTGGTATAACCTGAATACTTCCTGATTTGAGAAAAATAAGAAAAAAGTACAGAGAGGAGATATGGTTTTGAGAGCAAAGGGAAATTGACTAAATGTGAAATCTTTGGTGACTATATTAACTTGGGAGTGTCCGTTCTGAATTTCGTTGTGCTAAAAGTTCTTGGAGAGGCAAGGCACCAAGATTCTCACATCTATCGATGGAGTGAATCAGGCATGATTTATGTGTCTCCACGTGACACTCTCACCTTGGATTTTATTTGACTGGCTTCCCACTGGAAGGCATGTGTCACACGATTGAGCTGCAGGGTTAGAAAGTTTGTCTGTCAATATAAAAACTTGTGGCAATGAAGTTGAAAGATTCTGGAGGTACAGATAATGCTAGCAGTGACTTGCTGCTTGAAAGCATAAAACTTTACCAGCCAGTAGAGAATATATGTTCATTTAATTTCATATTATTTCCTCTTAATTAAACAGGGTGAAACCAGATATATTTTAACAAATGATTCTCAACCCAAGCCTGTTCTCTTCCCATACAAAATATCCAATGCAATTGTAATACAACAAGTAATATTCTCCTGGTTTTCACCCTAGTCTACAAAGTTCATCTTTGCTTTCAATTTAGCAAGAGGTTTTACTTTGGTGCACTGTGCCATAGGAATGGTGGAATGCTCTGCTGGCTGAAGGTGGGTGGAGGTGTCACTAGCACACGTCTGTCAGTTGCCCAGTGTGAACTGATTTTTGGTATTATAAGGGATTATGTCCACTGACATGTCTGTTTGCATTAATAGTTTGCCTATTGACAAGGGTGCTTTTTTCTGAAGCTGTTAACGAAAAGATAAATCTTATATGAATTAGACTTGAGAAGAATAGAACAAATGTTGGCCAACTTTCATGATCAACAATTGCTGTTTTGACATTCTTCCAGTTCCCCAGAAGGAGGGAAGTCAATGGTTAAATAAATAAACTATAGGATGAAAATTCGAATGTCTACATGGTCTCAATCTATGATTTGCTAATCATTGCTAGACTTTAGCTGGGTCGAGGACGATGGCTTTGATAGATATATTAAGGGGAGTAGTGTTGCCAGATGGCCAATTTCTTTTTTTGTTCTTTTAAAATTCCCTAAATGTTAATCAGTCACTAAAATCAGTAGGCCTCTTGAACCATTTTCTTGTTCTTGTGATATAGTGGGAGGCCCGATGGGAACCAGATCTTAACCTCTTGCAACCTGGCAAACTGCCATGTGATGGACTGAAAAGTATTTATGCCGATTTGATGGAGCCTGTGATCTGTTTTTGGTCCAGACTGGTTGGTCGGGGACTACTCTGTGGGACTGTTTGGCAGGCCCAGATACCAACATAATGACGGCGGACATTTATGCAGTCCTTACCATGCGCCAGGTTCCTAAGTGCCTCATGTATGTTCATTCGTAGACTCCTTGAATGGCCCTATGATATGATGTCCCCATTTTATTGATGAGACGACTGAGGCACAGGAATGTTAAATACATTGGCTGCCAATACATGGTAGAGCCAGAATTCAAAGCCAGGTTGTCTGATGCCAAAGTCCATGCTCCTAACATTGTGATTACCCTTGAGACGATTTATGCCAGGGAAGACAGGGATATGGTCAACCAAAGGGACGAACTGGGACAAAGCTTGTGGAATATGGAATCCCAGGGATTCCCAGAAATAAGTGGGTGAGGGTGAGACGTGGGGAAGAGAATCTGGCACTCTGGTAAGGTGGCCATTCAGACTATTTTGGGGTCATTAAAGACTAGAGAGGTTAAGGGTATCCACGTTACATTGTTTTTATTGTCTAAAATCTGAACCAGACTACATATTTTTAAGCTGTGATTGCAGGGAGTGATAGTGATCAATGCAGGAAAAGGATATGACGTATTACTTAATTCATTCACTTATTCAGCAAATATTTATGGAGCGTGTACTGTTCTATCTGCACCAGACAACTACACAAAGCAGAGGGCACTGCAGCACTGAGGGGACAGGCATCCCTGACCTTCAAGTCTGGGGACGCTGGCTGAGTGTTGCCTCCTCCTAAGTCCCAGTAACTCAAGCGTGGCCTGCGCCTCTCTCACCTCTCTGTCGGGCGAGTGTTCCAGGGAGCACTCTCCGGAGTTCTAGGTGTGGCCACCAGTACCACAAGTGGGGGTCTCTGGCCAAGCTGGGCGAGGCGGAGGGGCACACGAAGCTGGAGTCCCCTGCCCGGGGGCGCAAGAGGACAGTTGTCGGAAGCTCTTGTGATGTAAGCCCCTCCTTCCCCACCTGACCCAGGTCCAGGTCCTCACGGGCACCTCTGACGGGCTTCTGGCTCCTCTTCACTGGGCAGCAGCACCTGCCTGGTACGGGGCTATTTATTCCTTATGGATCCCACAGTGCGAATCCCATCTGTCTGACCCAGTGCGTGGTGCCCCTGGCGTGGCGGTGCGACGATGTGCGCACTGCGTCCCTGCGCTCGCCGCCCCCTGCGGGCCTGTCCAGACCACTCTGCACCCCGCTTGCTCTGCGCCCCGGGAGGCCAGCCGTGCGGCCAGCTCAGTGGCTCCCCTTGCGCTCCGCTGCGGGGGGATCAGAGGGGCAGGAGGACAGGGGCGGCGTTTGTTCCCCCGGCTGCCCTGTCCTGGGCTGCGAGGTGGCAAGGCTCAGGTCCGCTGCGTACTGCTGTCGCTCTTCTCAGACAGCCTCTCCTGGAAGTAGAATGACAGTCCCGTCTGGGTGCCTGTAGCCAGGACCTCCCCTATCCCTTAAGGCCTGTGAGTTACTAACGTGCTGAAATATTTAAAATATAAGATACAATTATGGGACATAAGGTATCATCTAAAAACTATCTACGTTGTCGAGAGTGGTGGAATAAGAGGAACTAGGCTTGGGATGTAGAGATGGTGCTTTATGTGCTTGGCAGAAAGGAAGGGGAGAGCCAATTAAGTGCAAACAATGATCATTTATTGAACATTTATGAGCCCGGTCCATTTGCATGTATCATCTTGCGTTATTCAACCAACAGCCCTGTGAGATCTGTTATTATTCTTATTTTAGAGATTACGGAGTTGACTGTGGTTTCACAGCAGGTAAGCACTGCCAGTAAGTGGTGGAGCCCGGACTTTTCTGCACACCCTAAGAGAGGATGAAAACTGGTGCTTCTGCCCTAGGCATTTCCTTGGAATAGGAGGACCTTCCCTGGCACTGCTGAGATAGGAGAAAAGGCCGTAGGAAAAGGGAGGCTGGGACGTCAGAGACGATTATGGACTCCAGATGTCAGATCCCTTTCTATTTTGGCAGAGGGTGGGTCAGAGTACCAAGATTAGGGGAGGGATCACCTCTAGGGATGGGAAGGTGCAGAACTTGGGAAACATGGGATGCCAACCTCAAATACGTCTATGTAAAGCTGCCTCTAGGCTTGCTCTGCTTATGTTGAATTGCAACAAAAAAATAAGAGGTAAGGCCTTCCGATCCTTTTGCTTAATGGAAACCATGAATGCAACTAGCTCAAGGAGACCATTGGCCAGCCCTCTGGATGCCTGTGAATGCCATACACACTTTATTTTATAGGAGTTTCATACTGACAGGTTTCTTTAATTGGGACACCATCACACTACCATCCTTTAGAATCCAATGTCAGAGAGTGGCCTCATGTTCTGAAGAAGGAATTATGAGCACTTCCTCCACTGGGAATTTGTGCTGTTCCTCTGGTGACAGACCTAGAACTGCTACTGTGCCACAGGTAAGAGCATGGTTTGGAATCAGGCAGAACTGGGTTCAAATTCCAGCCAGCTAGGATGTAAATTAGGGTGCAAGGTGGCTGTATAAAAGAAACTGGAATAACAGAGGTTTGAACAAGTTAGAAGGCTATTTGTTTTCTTACTTAACAGTCTGAGATAGGTGGCCCCGTGCTCGGACAGCCGCTTCACCTGGTGCAGCTGTCCAGAAGTCAGGCTCTTCACCCTTGGTGTTGCACCATGATGGTGCCTTCAAACGTCAGGCCCAAGATGCCCCATTGCTCTGTCAGTATTCCAGCAGCAGCATGGTGGAAGAGAGGAGAGGGGTGGAGGGAGGAGTGCCTCCTCTCTTAAAGGCAAGTCCAGGAAGTTCCCTGTACTGTACCATTTCCCCGCGTAGCCCATTGGCCAGACCTTAGCCTCCTGTCTGTACCTGGCTGCAAGGGAGGCTGGGAAATGTAGTCTTTATTCTAAGAGGCCACGTGCCCAGCCCCAAAGCAGAGGTTCTAGCACTCTGGGACCAGCTGTGTGACTTTGGGCTAGTTAAATAACTTCTGTGCTTCTGTTTCTGCATTTGCAACAAGGGAATAATAAAGGTCTACCTCATAGAGTTGATGTGATGACCGGGGAGGAATGTGTTTGAAGTATGCAGTGAGCACTCAGTAGAGACAGCTGTGGTCATTGCTGGTTTACTGAGGCCAGGAGCAGCTGTGGCATCCGACCCAGCACGCCAGGACCTCGACCTTGCCACTCCATTTCCAAGTAGGCTCATGTTTGAATCCCCTAAAGGCCTTTCTGGTTAGGGTTTAGTGACCCAAAAATTACCTGCCAACAACAAAAAGCAAAAGGTACAGGAGAGAAGGAGTTGACAGTGGCTATGGCTTCTTTCCCCAGGCACCAGCTCATGGAGGACAGAGGTGGCAGATGAAGATGAGGAGCGGAGTTTGGCTTCATCCCTTGCTGCCTGGTCACGCCCAAGGGTTACCTTTCCTCTCCAAACCCTAGCCACCCAGTTTCAAGCTGAAGTATGCCAACTCTTCACTGGGTGCTTTTGCAATGAATGATTATTAAAATATAATTTTTACAATTGCCCAGTTTGCCCTTTGCTGGCTTTGTTTCCAGAGGTTGGGTAATAATGCAGGTGCTAGATCAGATGGAAGGGAGCTGCTTCTTCCTTCCAGAAGTACAGCTCAGAGCCTTGTTAAAGAATGCATTTGCACTGTGCTGTGTCTAATCCATTTTAAAAGACTGTAAAATATGTTATCTGAGCCTCTGAGGGGTGGGGGTGGTAATTTGTGCTGTGGGTTATAAATACTGGCTCTCTCTCATAGCTATGGCCCAAAAGGCATTCCTTCCTTTGTTTCCAGGTGGCCACAGATTCACTGAACACCCTCGATTCAAAGTCAGCGATCATTTGTTGAAGGCCTAGTGTGTGCCAGGCACGTTGGAAGCCCTTAGCTCTCCCACCCTCCTGCAGTGGCACTATCTGCCTGCTGGGTGGATGAGCAATCTGACCACGTGGCACAGTGCAACCTTGGAGTTCCGTGAAGATTCTCCCTGCATTTCAAGACAGTGTTTCCTTGCCCTGATTCCTTCTCATGGAAAGAATTATCTCCTTAACTTCATCACTACATCTGGCAGCAAAAACAGAGAGCCCATGGCAGTTGAAAACATGCATATATTTTAAATCAACAGGGGTCCAATGTTCGTCTTGGCCATAAATCATCAAAGAATTCCTCAGCTGTAGAGGTTCCATTACTAACACAGGAAGATGCTAATAAAAGCTGTTGTATACCAACAGCTTTTCTTTATTTCCTTTTCTCTTTCCTTCCTTTTACCCTTCTACTTTGCTCCCTCCCTCTTTCCCTATCCTTCCCTCCTTTCTTCCTTCCCTCCCCTACTTTTTCTTTGTGTTCCTCTTTCTTTGGGTATATGTAAATTACTGGGATTGCAATAAACAGCCTAGAGGTTTGGGGTTTTTAGTGGACTAAGATTTACAGATCAGAGCTAATCACTAGTTGGTACTCCTTACAGTAAACTCATTTGGCGCCCTCTGCAAGCGAAGGGAACCAAAATGAATTCAGCTCCACACTGGTTATCCACAGTGAGGTCCCACCCCTTGATGTGCATCACTTACAGTAACAACTTTGGTTTTTCAGATTGATTCAGTGTCCCTCAATTCCATCTGGAGAGTAGAAGCTGTTATGTAAAAGAAAGGCAACTCGGTTTCTGCCTGGAATAAGGGCCATGTGCGGAACTGAAACCATTCCTTTTCAATGTCCCTTATTTTCCACCAACAGCTTTGGGAATCTCTTTTTGTGATAGCAAGAAAAGCTAGCACAAGGAGGCATGCGTCCTCCCCCCAGCCCCATCCTTTAATCCTTTTATGTTGAATCTTTGCCACTTAAACCTAAGAAAATAACTGGGATTAAATATAATAGTTATGCATAACCATAGCCTGTTGCTAGGTGTGGTTTCAAAACAGTTTTTATTTCCAATAAATGCCCTTCGATAATGAAATAACGTGACCCTCCAGTAATTAAATAGTAATGTTTCCAACAATTGCTCTCACAGAAGGAGTTGGCATAACTCTGCAAGTCTGGTTGTGTTTCATATTAGTATTTGTACTTAGATGCAGGGAAGATTTTATAGACATGCAGAAATGTTATACTTAATAACATAGAAACCAATAAAACTCCAATTGGAAAGCTTCACATTCTTCTTTTTCCTGTTGGATTGAAAAAACAAAAGCACTATGTATTTTTAATGGTTTGCTTACTAAAGAAAAATATATTTCTTAAAGAAGTATAAAATAGAACATAAAGATTCTAGCAACTTGAAAGAACTGCAAGTCTTTTCTAAACTCACAGAAATTGGCTTTAATTATTTTCTTTTTTATTCTAGAAAAAAAAGACCATTTTCTATGATGTAGTAAAATAGTCCACAAGGCATTATTTGAGGAATGGGGAGAAATACTTCACTTTTGTTGATCTTAATATGAAAAAGTTTGCAGGAAATGTTGATAATTTAAATTTAAGTGCAAGAAAGCAAAAAGCAAAATACCATGCACCCAGTTTTGTAAAAACTGAAACAAATGCATATTAAAAATATGCTATACTTCAGTAAAGTGGTTTTTAAAAAACAAGACTAGGGATCTTCAACAATGGGAATAATAAAGAAATCTCACCTCCTGAGATCATCTCAGTCTCTGGTCCAGCTTCCTTGCTCACCAAAGAAATCTGTCCCATGGGGGGAAAAAAGATTGAAAGGATACATACTAAAATGTGATCATTTGTTTTCTCTGGCTGTTGAGATTATTTCTTGGTGATGTTTACCTTCTTTATCCATTTATGCCACTTTCTGTTTCTACGGTGATTGGGTTATATTCTTTTAAGAGAAAAGTACTATTTTAAGAAAACACAAATTAAAATAATGCAAGACCTTTTCTACCAACAGAAATAAAACAAAAAAAATTTTAAATGCTGCTTTGGGAAAATGTAACTTTGGGTTTTTTTTTTTTTCCTTTCTTTGTTCCAGGGAGTTAGCAAACTTTTTCTGTAAAGGGCCAGATAGTAAATTTTCTGTGCCGGTCTGTTACAACAATTCCACTCTGCCATTGTAGTGCAAAAGCAGCTATAGATAATACATAAATAAATAGAAATAGCTGTGTTTCAATAAAACTTTACTGACACTGAAATTTGAATTCCATATAATTTTATATGTTACAAAATACTATTCTTCATTTGACTTTTCCCCCCACTATTTAAAAATGTAAAAACTATTTGTAGCTTGTGGTTTGTATAAAAACACATCACAGCCAGGTGCGGTGGCACGTGCCTGTAGTCTCAGCTACTGCTACTTGGCTGAGGCAGTAGGATCACTAGAGCCCAGGAGTTCAAGGCTGCAGTGAGCTATGACCAGACCACTGCACTCCAGCCTGGGTGACAGAGCAAGACCCTGTCTCTAAAAAAAAAAAAAAGGAAAAGAAGAGAAAATAAGTGAACCAACATTGCAGGCCAGATTTGTTTTGTTTGGACACCAGGCCACAGTTTGCCAAACCCTACTCTATTCTATTATTCTGTATTTTCCAGAAAATTAAAAAATAAAGACACATTAATTATTTTCCAGTTTTCTTACTTTAATAATTGTAACAACATAAAAAAACACAACACTTTAAAATGAGTGCATATATTCAGGTCACTCAGATTACAAAAGTTCATCCCAGTGGGGGGGAACCAAGCTGGGTTCTGGCACTCTAAGCAAAGTTCTGGGTCTGTGGGGTCAAGGTCTACCCTAGGTTCGATTTCCAGTCAAGCTGATAAAAGGGAAGGAATCTTTCCAGGCAAACCTGGCACTGTCAGAACCATCAGTAGCCACTTGGCTCCGGGCATCGGCCAACTGTTTCCGGGACATTTTCTGGGGCTGCATCAGGAGGCCAGCAAGGAAGAAGCAGTGATTCTCCCCTGGCGGTACTTGGCCTCGATGACTCAGAGATAACCCCACGCTTGTACCTGGCTGGTTGAAAGAGGATGCTGTTTATAGAAGAATGGGTATAGGAAACCAGAACCCATCGCGGCGGGATGTTAGTAATCTTGTGGTCCTTTTGAGGATCTGTTGTAAGCCGTGGCACTTCTGGGGTGGGAGGGAGCAGTGCTAGACCCTACTTGTTTTTTGCATATATTAATAGACTGTTTTGTTGAAGTCTTGATTCTTCCTGGAGCTTTTTGTTATCGTTGCTTTTGTTTTGTTTTTAAATACTTTTTGTTTTTTGTTCTGTTTTGTTTTGTTTGGTCTTTAACTGCTTCATGACCTAGCTCGTTAGTAAATAAGTTTTTCAAAAACCCATCTTGACAATTTCACGATGACAGAGGAGATGGGACCGTGGGGTCTGGGGGAGGAGCACAATTGTAAGAGATAAAACTACCATAAACCCAACACAGAGGATGGATCAAGGAAGGCAGAATGTGTACTTCAAATAACCAATCAGTGGATCAGTCACAAAGCACTTGTTAAATACTTACCATGTTCTAGATCTCTCTGGCCCCTGTTATATTTTATTTGCTGTCTCCACTTATGAGCAGACAGACATGACATGCTTCCAGGGCTGAGGGGAGGTCAGAGGAGAAGTACACGGAACATTTTCTTTTAATTCAACTTTACAACTCAATGAAGACTCAAAATTTTGCTTATTAGAAGGGGACTTTATTCGGGTGACACTATAGTGCTAATTAGCATTCTTTATTTGTGCAAGGAAATGCTTCTCAGTAGTCTATGTCAAAAAAAAAAAAGCCTGTCAATAGATTTTATATTTTATTTGGTAGAGAAAGGTCCCACTGTACCAAGGCACAGCTTAAAAGGACCTGAACATATGGAGATGAGTCTGACTCCTTTGCCGTGGGTGGACTCCAGAAGCCCTGAGGTCCTGGAAGCGGCTCGTATTACAGCGTCTCTGCAGATGACCTCCCGTCAGCCACCGGGACTGGATCTGTCTGCACGTTCCAGAAGGGAAGGAAGACATCACCCCAGCGAGACATCTGGACTGCAGTGTGGCTCCAGTGCCCCCAAGAATAGGAGGCATCGTGAATGTCCTCCTATGTGACAGATCTGCTGTCTTATTCCTTATTAAACCAGCAAGAACTACAGGTAATGACTTGAGTTGGAGGGATGGATGCAGGTGCCAGGGCCCCTCCAGGATCTGGGGCCAGGGAGTGGGGTGGGAGGGCACAGGGGATGCCGAGAACATGGGACGTCAAACTGTGTCCGCTTGTAGGCTGAGTAGAGGCTTGACGGCTGACAGGGAACAGCACCTCTCACTCCCTGTCAGAAATAAAGGATATTTTAATTTTAAACTACATGTGTTTTTTTTTTTCAGGTCATTTTGTGAGCATATATCTCTGGAATCATAAATTGAAAAATTTTACTTATTTTGCAGAAATTAATTTTACTGTTTTTTCAGGGACATTTGTTTTCTTTTTAAAGTAAGATACTCCTATATTGTTCTTCGTGCTTTAATGAACCTCCAGTTTCCTAGAAATTTTATAATTCAACGAAACTACCTGGAAGATGTGGTCAAGAAGAAAGATAGGAGTGAGAAAGAGAGTGTGTGTGTGTGTGTGTGTGTGTGTGTGTGTTTGTGTGTGTAGGGGTGAATGAATGACAGTCGCTGCTACATAACACGGAAAATGTAGGATCTGTGAATCAGATAAGCACAGCTTAAGATCTTAACTAATTGCAGCATTTATTAAGTGGTTTGGGGAAAGTTAGATGACCTCAGACTTCTCACCTGTAAAATGGGTATAATCTTACCTGTTCAGCACATTACTTAGCACTACCACATAGAGGAGGTGCTCAATAAATGGCAACATTCATTATGATAATTATTACTATTATACTTTTGAACTCAATAAGTTCAGAAAAAATGTTACGGAAGTTGTGGCTCACTTCTATAGTTTTAGAAGTTCTGTAGATTTTGATTATTTTACCTGTTTGGCTAGTGAAACTTCATGCCTGTTAATGTCAATTTCAGGACTCCAGATTTTGAAATGTGTGCAGATTTTATGTTATGGGGATTGAAAACTGGGAGCCCGGACCCATGTGTCACGGACATGAAGGTTGGTGAATACATTTTGTGCATCCTTCACAAGTCTTAAATTGGTTATTCTTGATGTCTAATAATGCTGCTGATCAAGATAACTTGGAGTCATTAAAATTATATTCATTTCCCAAATTAAATGAGTAAGAAAGAATATATATTTCCGGAACTTTTCTTTCAGGCCAGAGGGGCCTAGGAAGTGGGTGCTGGGTGTGAGTTCTGCGTGTCTGGGCTGGAGGGCGGGGAAGGCTGGGGAGGCAGAGGAGTCTGGAGGCCGCAGTGCAGAGCAGAAAGACCCGTGGGCAGCCCACCTGCCGTGCGGCTGCACAGCGCGGACAGGGCTGCGCAGGCGAAGTGTGAGCGCAGGCCCGGTGCGCAGCGCGGCACAAGGCCCACAGGGCGAGCAGCGCGAGGAAACTTCCCGAGGGGTTAGGAGGTGGCTGCGGGGCCCCATCCGCGGCCGCTGGGGCTGAGGAAGGGGCGCAAACCACGTGGCAGGCAGACAGCGCAGCCTTTGCGCCTGGTCCCCACGGCGGTCAGGCCCGTCTCAGAGAAACGTGCTTTCCAGTAGGCGAACCGACTCTGTCACCTTCTCACGCGCTTGTCCTCTGCCAGCGCTACCGTCACTGCAGCGCTTTAGACACGCTGCTCCCGGAGCGCAAGCCCACAGCAAGCCCACAGCCGCGCAGTGGCGCTGGGGACAGGCGGTCCCAGGTACAGATGTTTTTGACAAAGCTTCTCCAGTGACCCTCCTGCGCTGCCCTGAAACATTTTAAATTTTAAATTATTTTTAATGAACGGATTGCCATTTACACTGAACAGCCAGGACCATAATAAGGCTTTTATTTGCTATTTAAATTTTTTCTTTCTGTGCTGTTGCTATCTGCTAGACTGTCTCTGGGAGCTTTTTGCCCTCCCTCCTCCCCTCCTGTATCCTAATTGGAAACGTCTAATGATGTTTATAGTATCTGGGGAGGCTGTTAACCGAACTTGTTAGAATTGTGTGGTTCACAATCATTCTACCCGTTTGGCTAGTGGCTTTGGGCCTTTTAACTTCCAGGTTCACAGTCCCCAAGTATTAAAATGTCTGTAGTTCTTAGGTCGTGGGGACTGAGAACTGGGAGCCCTCGTGGAAAAGAGGGCAGGCCGGTCCAGGGTACACAACAGCTTCGCAATTCTTAAATTGTACAGTTTGAGCAAGAGCCCCGGAGAAGCTACTAGGTGTCAAAAGACAGAACCAAAGCCACAGAGAACACCAGCCCACGTGTTAATACCGTCTCTGTCATTAGCTGTGGGACCTTGGGGCAGTCATCTGACTTCCCTGGATCTCTGTTTCTTTAACTATAAAATCTGAGAGATGGACTAATTTTAAAAATTATGAAATATTTCAAACAGAAAATCATAGAGAATAATGTAACAATTATGTATGTATCTACTGTCTACTCTAATAAATACTGTTACTTTGCCACATTTGCTTCATTATATGTTTTTAAGATAATTTGGAAGCCTTTTCTGAACTCCCCCCTCCAATCCCATTCCGCTCTCTTCATCCCTAGAAATAATCATTACTGCATTATTGGAGTTTATCATTTGCACATATATTTTATACTGTACCTACACCTGTCCAGAAACAATGTATAGCATTGTTTTACTGATTTTCGTAAGCCTGGTGGCAGGCAACCCTCCCCTCCCTAATGGAAAAAGAAGAAGCCTACGAGACCTGCAGAGGACAATGCCTGCAAGGCCCAGCTAAGTTAAAGGACGACCACACCTGGATGGTTACCCTGATAAGAGTCTCGGTTCCTAGAGTCCACACATACCACCGGCCCCTCCTATTTCTCAATACTCGCCCTAAAACTGCAACGGAAAATTCCTTGCTCTCCCCACCATAAATCTTCCTGCCAAAGAAACCCCTACTCCAAGCCCTAAAAACATATATAAACTCACTCAGACTTCTGGGCAATGCGACTTCTTGGGTCTCTCTCTCTCTCTCTCTTCTGGGACCCGAGAATCTCACCCGGGCCCCCCTCTCTTGGGACCCATTGCCCTCACCCAGGAGCGCCCCAATAAAGCCTCATTGCTTACCCCTTTCAACTCTGCTTGTCTTTCTTTCTCTGGCACCGGCCAATCCAAAAAACCTTACAATTTTTACACTTGAAATGAATGGTATGACAATTCTTATTGTTCTTCAATTTATCCTTTCAAAATATCTCATGTTTTTGAGGTTACTTCATGTTGATGCACATGGCTCTGGTTTGTTCTGTATCATGAATATACCATTTGATGTAGACATTCTTATGATGAATTTTAGATTGTTTAAGATAGAGAAATTTCAAGGTTTCCTCCAGTGTGAACCTTCCACATTCCAGGATCTGGCATAAAAATATGATTTTTCTTTCTTTCTTCTTCTTCCCCCACCACCCCTACCCTGCCCCATGTCTTGCTATGTTGATCAGGCTGGTCTTGAGCTCCTGGCCTCAAGCAATCCTTTGACCTTGGCCTCCCAAAGTGCCTTGAGGAAGTTTTATAGCAAGACCTTTGGCTTTTCCTGTTGTTCTCAGGTGTCCACTTTTCCAAATGGTACCTTATAAGGGCATGCTAGAGATTACCAGGAGCCAGATCTTTGTTTAGCGGCATCATCCCTGTGTTTAGTGAGCACCGAGAGGTTGTATCATGCAGTGGCTAAATGCACAGGCTTTGGAATCAATCAGACTTCATTTCACATCATGACTTTGCCACCTGTGAGTTGTGTGATCTTAGACAAAATATGGAACTTCTCTGAACTTGAATTTCCTCATCTAGAATGTGAGGAAAACAATTTCTACTGTGTATGGCTGCCATGAGGATTAAAACTAATCAATCGACACTTATGTGAACATATGCAAATAACATTGATCAGAACTCAATCACGGGGGAGGGGGAGGGGGATGGGTAAATTCACACCTAATGGGTACAAGGCACACTATGTGGGTGATGGGCACACTTATAACTTTGACTCAAACGATACAAAAGCAATTTATATAACCAAAACGTTTGTACCCCCATAATATTCTGAAATTTTAAAAAAAGAAAAAAAAGATCATGCATATAAAGTACTTAGCAGCATGCCTGCCACCTTGATAAAGTGCTTGATAAAGTTATAGAACATATAATGTGTGTGTGTGTTTACATGAGAGAGAGAGTGAGAGAGCACCCCAGAGCTCTGCCAGGACCAGTGGGCATGTCCCCTGGGCCCCCCACGGTATTTACAGCTTAACAAAATACCTAACACCTATTTATACTTAATAAATGTTTGCTAAACAATGAATAAGAAAGTTTGTAAATGTATAAATGAGACGATTGGCAAATGTATTTACCTGTGGGATCGACGGAAGCTAGTCTATGAAATGACCACAGAGAAGTTTTTCAGTGGTTTGTTTTTAGTAAGGGGTGACTCAGAAAAGTTGAGAAAATTTTTTCCTGAAGATCAAATATTCTGTCATACAAATCAGTCACTTCTTTCAATCTCCTAAAACAATCCTGCTGAAGCTGTAGGCATAGAATGACCCCAGAAGCAGCCTACAGCTCAGATATTACCTGCACTTTCCTATTTGTCACTGTCGCACCTCCCTGTCCTAGTTGTTCCGCCCTGTCTGATCAGCCTTCGTCCTCCAGACAGCCTGGCTTCTTCAGTGAGCGTCCACGTTTACACCAGAGCAGCAGGCACTTCCGGGCTGCTCCTTCCAGACAAGGAGCCTCTGTTCGCCTGGTTGGGGGAGGGGGCGGCCACAGCCTCCGACTGTCCCAGCTGGTGAGCAGCAAGCCCCGGCCCTGGGACAGGATACTGTACTACAGATTTTTCAGCAAGGGGCGGGAAGCAAATCAATAGGTTAGGGTGTTGCCAGCCTCTTAAAAAGCAACACTCAGCAATAGTGCTTACAGGTGAATGTTTTAGAAAATAAAACATGTCTCTCTTTCGGAATCCCCTGGAAAGGGTAGAGTTTGCCAAGGAGTGTCATCTCCAAGTAGAGTGCTCTCAAGGGGAGCGCAGGCAGAGTGCCGGTGAAGTGTTGCTGGGGTTCTGTTTTACTTTGGAGAGTGTGTTTATGTCCTGCTTCAAGATTTAAAAATACTGTATGTACGTTTGAGATACTACTTTACTTGACTCCTATTTTAAAAAAAGAAGGAACAGAAAAGCAATGTTTCTGCTTGCCTTAAAGGTTAGTAAATTGAGTGTGGCTGGTCTGTGGGCATTGGTTTGCTTAGCTTAAATGGATTCAAATCCCTGTTTTGAATCAGCTTGGGGCTGCCTTGGGGGTCAAATGGGGGCCTTTTGTTAGGGGCCATCTTGAGTGGCAGGAGGGCCAGGGAGGTGGAGGAATGGCAAGTATTATAGGATTGTAGGTTGCTATTGTCTCGCACTCCAGCTTTCAGAGGCCAGCTATTTTCTTCTGTTGAGGGGAAAGCTGGAGAGAGAGAGAGAGAGAGAGAGAGAGAGAGAGAGAGAGAGAGCTCTGGGGGCAGGGAGGAGAGCAAAAGAGAAAGCAGTAGAAGGAAGAGAAGCAGAAGGGCTGGAGAGCCCTGCCGGGGCTGTCCCTTAACACCCCCTCCCCACCCCACTAACCCATCGCCTTCTTGCTGACCCAGAGCCAGAATATAAATGAAATGCTTTGCTGGTACAGGACGCTAAACGGCAGTGGCCGGCTTGGGCTGAGGCCATTTTATAAGCAGCTCACTAATCAGAAGTGACTGAGGCTCTGAAGAGAATACAGGCCAGCCCGGGTTCCACCCTCCATGCTAATGAAGAAGGCAGTGAGGTGGATAATTAAGGGCAGTGATGTGAATAATTCCAAACTGATAACTCAAAGGTAATGAAATGCATTAGGGGTGTGGGGGCAGCGATTTCCCTCAGCAGACAGGGCTGTTGTATGATCCAATGAGCTGCCTTTGCGGAGCGCAGGCCCGCGGGCGCGGGTGGAGCCGGGGATGAAGAACGCAGGCAGACATTCGGGCCCTGCACAGCCGCACAGGGAGACACGTGTGAAACGATGTTCGGTGCAAAAAATAAAATATTCACTTTGCAAAGTGAACGCCGTGGCTAGCTACAGCAATGTACAAATCAAACAAACTAATAACAAACCAAAACTTTATATACACAGAAGAAAGACTGGGAGGAAACCTACAGGTTCAGTATTCCGCATCTAAAGTGCTTGGGTCCAGAAGTGTTTTAGATTTGGGATTTTTTTTTTTTTTTGGACTTTTGGAATATTTACATTACTTTTGCCAGTTGGGCATCCCAAATGCAAAACTCCAAAATCTGAAATACTCCAAATGAGCATTTCCTTTGAGTGTCATGCCAGTGCTCCAAAAGTTTCAAATTTTGGAACATTTGCATTTTGGATTTTTGAAGTTAGGATTCTCAACCTGCATTAAAAAGGTAAATAGTAGTTATCAGGGTAGTGGGACTGTAGATGATGTTTTAAATTCTTTTCTCTACTATTATTTTCTAAATTTTCTTATATTAACCTGAATTATGTTCAGAATAAAAAGGTGAACACACTAAAAACAGAACTTGGTGTGGTGTAATTCTTCCCGAGTGGACAGTGGAGAAGAGACGGAATACTGACTGTTTGACTTGTGAGGCGGCACGGATCCAGGCAGGCTGCATCTCCCTGCAGAAGCTGTTGGAGGTCCCAGTAGCCCTCTGGATAGAAATATTTCCTCTATGAAATTTAGACTGTATATGAATCTCCCTGGCTCTGCTTTTCTGAAAGCTTAAGAGATGTTTTCTAATCCCCTACTGCTAAATATGACTGGCTTTTTAAAAAGAAAAAAAAAAAGAGAGAGATGTTTTCTGAGACAGCAGTCTTTTGGTTACTGCGCTCTCCTTAGGATATAACCAATTTCTACCATACTTAGTAGATTCATGGAACCTCCTCCCAGTTATTTGTCTTTTCCAAGTCTTCTAGTTTTAGAACTAGTTACAAACAGAACACTATCAAAATTTCTTGGACCCGTTGTTTTACTAAATCGTGGGCCTGGCCAAGCTGTGGGCTTTATGGTAGTTAGATGGAGGAAGTGATTGATTATTTCTCATTCTTCTTGATGAGACAGTAAGCAGTCTTAGCAGTGAATTCTTTATTTTGTAAAGATTTGTATTTAATGAAGGTGATCTACTACCTTAAAATAAAATCCATACTTCCTTCTACCAATTTTTGAGTTTTTAAACATAAAATCTGCTATAGTCCGAGTGTTTGTGTCCCCCCACTCCAAAATTCATGTTGAAATCCTAACTCCCAAGGTGATGGTATTAAGGGGGGTGGGGGCTTTTGAACATGATTGGGTCATGGCGGTGGACCCTTATAAGGGGCTGAAGAGACCAGGGTTCTTCTCTTTTGCCATTTGAGGACACAGTGAGAAATGGGCCCTCACCAAACACCAAATCTGCTGGCACCTTGATCCTGGAATTTCCAGTCACCAGAACTGCGAGAAATGAATTTCTGTTGTTTATAACCCACCCAGTTTGTGCCATTTTGTTACAGCAGCCAGAACAGACTATCCTTAGGAACTCTTTAAATGTTTATTCTCATAATGTTGGCTTTGTGGTTTTCTGAATCTGCCAGATGTTTGTGCTGCTGTTGGCTATGACCATTTTTAGGTTGGTTGGGTGTTTAATTATTGTGCACTGCTAGACAGTTAAGATCCCTCTGTCTTACTGAGTTGAGTTGATAGTACTTATTGCAATCTTATGATACTGCTCATATTTAAAAGTCTTGTCCTAATCGCCAATATCTATGTTATTAATATTGGCTCTCATGTATAATCATTTCATAGTTCTACATACTATAACCTGAAAAATGAGGACAATGATACTCACCTCAAAAGTGATTAAGAGAAGTAAATGAAATGTGCGAAGTGATCAGTACAGCGGTGGGTAGACAGCTAGTGCTGTAGCGCACCTGTGAGGCAGGTGCTGGCCGGTTACCAGCCCACCTGGGCAGAGCCAAAGGCTGCCCACAGTAGGCACATGCCCTCCCAGCGTTTGCCTGTGCGCACGGTGCCCCTGGACTGCTGAGGATGGACTGGGGGAGGGCACTGGACCTGAGGACAGTCATTCCACAGGGTGGTCAGTAGCTTGTGAAGGTGGACCTGTCTCTGGCCGTCTGGAATAACAGGGGCTCACCTACTCAGTCAGGCCGTCTCTCAGAGAGCTGGGACTTAGGACGCACTTGGAGACCACATCAGGGAGTAGCAGAGTCATCGGCCCAGCTCCTTCTCCTCTGCCCGCTGTCCTCTAGACGTAGACCCCAACCTTCCAGTCACAGCTGCCTAAGCTGGGCCAGAGTCCGTTTCTCAGATTTGTCTAATTGGGTTCTCTTTCTTTTCTGGGCAGGAGGCTCTGTGGACCCGGTTTCACGTGCACATGCCTGCAGGGTCGGGCATGTGCAGAAATGACAGGGCCGGGCAGGGTCTGTGACCAGGGAGAAAGCATGTCTGCCAAAGGCAATCAAATTAAAGAAGGATTTATAGCTGTCTTGGCTAATTAAAGCAATGAGGTCTTAATGTGTCCGCCACTGGGGGTTTGCTGCTCCAGAGAACAGCAGCTTAGAGGCCTGGGCCTCATTCACTCACCCACAGGCGACTTTCTCTGGGAGGAGCCAGCACAGCCAGGCACCGGGGCGGGGGCACTCTGTGTTAGATGACTCACTGTCTAAGTGACAGCAACGGTGGAAACCTTAAAGGAAAAGATGGATATATTTGACTGAATTAAAAAAACCTAAAACTTTTGTAAATTTAAATACAATTATAAATATATGTACAGATTAACATGACATATAATAAAGCATGTATAATATATAAATATATAGATAAGTCATAAGGCAAATGATCAGCGCTTGCAATAGGTATTTCGAGGCTGCCAGCTGTGGCTGCGCGTAGCACTGTGTGGCATTTTCCTTCTTCCTGCGGTTACTTTGTTCAGGGGAGCAGACCCAGAGAACCTTTTCCAGGGGGTGACAGGGTATTGATTAATCTGCCGGTCTTAGGTTCCATTTCATCTGAGCAACCAAGCCCCCAAATCGGTCTGATTTTAACACTGCTATGGGAGGTTAAGTATTTGGTTTTTGAACTTTTTATTGTTCTTTCTATGGTATCTGACCTCCAGACTGGACTCTCAGATCATGTATATTGAGAAGAACGTTGAAACATAAATCTGTTTTTTGTTATTTGCTCTTTTTGAGATGCAATGACAAGACTCCATGAGGCAATGAGGACTTCATCTCCCACATGTCCGCAGCTCCAAGTCATACAGTTGGAAAGATTCTCATATGTCCTGGCAAAGATGAAGGACTCCCTGCAAGCATGTGCTTTAAAGGAGCCCCCTCCAAAGAAAGCACCCAAACTCCCCGTTCTTGTTGATACTATCTTCTACCCTGTGAGAATTAATTAAAACACATGGGTTTTAAAGTGGCAACATCATTTTATAGTTATGATTTCTTCTTTGCAACCCAGGAAAGCCCCTAAGTTATAGATCTACCTCATAGAATTAAAAATTCTTGTTAATACCAAATAATATAAGCCTATTGTTTTGCTTTGAAAATGTGCTAGGCTTTGCAACTGCATCTACAACATCATAGAACTTGAATAGCTTTGGAAAATAAGCTGTTAACTTGATAACAGAAACACCGTTTAAAGGAAAGCAGAATATATAATTATATACTCACAGAGAAACTCTCACTGGTGGGGACTATTGGGATATTCTTGAAAAAAGATTTTTTAAAAGACACAAGGCAAGAAAACTGGAGGCAAGCAGGGGAAATCTTCATTTTGTTGATAGGTAAGACAGGCTAATTCATGCTGGAACCCTGAGGCTGCTCCCTTTGTTTGTAGGGCCCTTAGTTAGTACCAATGTCCAGGAAGATTCTTGGGAGGGAGAAAGGAGAACAAACCACAAAGGTGAAAAAAAAAATTATTCTGGTTATCCTACTGTATACTAAACCACCTGAAAACTTAGTGTATTATCTCATGATTCTGTAGGTTAACATGGATGGAAGATCTTGGGGCTGGTAGGTCATCCTTCTGCATGTGGCCTCTGCACGTGGCTAGCTCCGGCTTCCTTACAGCACGGAGAGCCCGGGGCAGCTGGATTTTTACATGGTGGCTGGCTTCTGCCAGAGCAAGTGTTTCAAGAAGCCCAGGTAGAAGTTTCCAGTCTTGTTAAAGGTTAAGGCCCAACCTGGCATAGTATCACTTCTGCCATTCTGTCAGAATGTCCAGTCACAGGTCTGCCCAGTTTAAGAGGAGGTGAAATTGACCATACTTCTTGATGGGAAGAGTGTCAAAGAGTTTGTCGCCATCTTTAATACACCAGCATCGTCCAGGTGATCTTGAAGGGCAGAAGAAGAATCAAATTAAAGCCCAAAGGAGCTATGAGGAAGATTGGCTTTTCTTTTTCATAGTGCTCAGCTTTATGGTAGATAGTTTTTGCTTCAGTAATTGGAGAGGGATAGGAGAAATTTGGAGAGGTTTCAGAGAGAAGAGGACGTCACAGAGATAATTTCAATGTTGGGAAATAGGATCTGTGCAGAGGGATGAAAAGAAGTAGAATTAATTTGGCTTAAAGTGGGGAAGGGTGAATAATCATCTTCCAATACATGAGGGTTGTCATGAAATAGAGGCAGGACTGTAGAAAGTTGAGCTTGAAGGAACTCAGCTGGAAATCCTGAAGAGTTTCCTAATCAAGATCTGAGCATTTCTGAGACCTGAAAAAATTCCCTTTTCTGAAGCTATTAGAAAGAGGACACATTTTATATGTCTGTAAAGGACTTAGGATTAGTTTTACTGGAGATGGAAATGGTACATCAGATTGCTTCTTTTTTTGATAGCAGAATTATTTTTTCAAGTGAAACCTTATAAAAAAACACATGAAAAATGATGTTTGGGTTGAAGTGAGGGCAGTCTCCTTCTCATCCCTGACCTTCCCATGGGCCCCAAAGGCCACTGTAGGAGACAGAGAGACCCTGCTGAAAGGGGTTTGAAAACAATTAAAACCAATAAAGAGTTTCCTAACTGTTCTGTAAAAGCTGTGAGTGCTTGGAGGATTTTTTCAAATTGAAGTTAGGCCTTGCAGGTTTCGTAAAATTGCTGAATTCTTTTCATGGTTCAAATTTGTGAGCTTATGTTATTTCTGAACTCAGATTCTCTCTTTTTGTGTATTGTCAAATGGCACCCTGATATTCACTTGTTAGTAGTACACGTGTTACTAAATGTCCTAAAGCAAAAGGAAAGCAATAATTAAAATTTTCCATCTTTTGGTAAATTTAGTTCATTTACTTGATGAAATTAATTATCATTTTACTTCACTAGTGGTTTAATTATTAACCCTTAAATAAAATCTTTGTAAAAAACAGAAAATCTTACTATAACCACCATGGCTGCCACCCGATGTTACCATCCAGATAGTTTCATTAATAATCCATTTTAATACACACATGTTAATCCTAGTTCAAGTTTACATACAAATTTTAAATATATAACAAACTCCCAGTTTCAGGATGGTGGACTGAATGCCTGCTCATCTGCCTCTCTCACACCAAGACCATATAATTGGTAGAAAATACATCTTAAAAAGATGCACAACGACATTGAAAATCAGGTACAGTCAGACTGGATTACAACAATCCAGCTATGATTTTTACAAGAAATACCATAAAGTAAAATGACAGAAACATTTTGAAAATACAGGGATGGAAAAAGCTTACTAAGCAAATGCTAACAAAAAGAGAGTATTGCAATATTAATATCAGAAAAAATGGAATCGAAGGTGAAAAATAGTGAAAGGATTAAAGGGGGTGTTTCGCATCACAAAGTAACAGTTCATTAAAAGTATATGACATTGTGCGTTTTTGTACACTGATGATGTAGCTTTGACAAGCAGACAGGTCTGGGGACATATATTATAGCCTGTGATTGCAAAACATAAAATAAAATAAAATTGAAAAGAACCTAAAAGCCCATCAATTGGTGGTTGGCTAAATAAACTGTGGAATATTAGCATCTTGAAATATTTCGTAATAGTTACAAAGAGTGGGGCTGGGTGCGATGGCTCACGCCTGTAATCCTGGCACTCCGGAAGGCTGAAGCGGGTGGATCATTTGAACTCCAGGGTTCGAGACCAGCCTGAGCAACAGCGAGATCCCATCTCTACTAAAAATAGAAAGAAATTAGCTGGACAACTAAAAATATATAGAAAAAATTAGCCGGGCATGGTGGCACATGCCTGTAGTCCCAGCTACTCAGGAGGCTGAGGCAGGAGGATTGCTTGAGCCCAGGAGTTTGAGGTTGCTGTGAGCTAGGCTGACACTATGGCAATCTACCCCGGGCAACAAAGTGAGACTTTGTCTCCAAAAAAAAAAAAAACAGTTACAAAAAATGGTATTCAGAGTTCTGAGTGCACACCACTACACCACAGAATCACAGAAGTCAATATATATAGTAATGTTGCTAGCTGTCTAAAATATTAATACATTGTTGACTGAAGAAGCAACTTTGCAGAAAGATGTGGACAACAGTATAAAACCACTTATACTGATACACATATAAAACAGTGTTGCAGGTATCTTTATATAAATAAATGAGAAAAAATTAGAAAAGAACACATGCAAAAAATGTAATTGTGGTTACCTTTGTGGAGGGGGAAAGACGTGGATGGGGATGGGAGATGCTTGATCAGAAAGGACTTTAACCTACAAAATGATTTCTTAAAAAGAAAATTTTATTTTTTTATCACTGTTATTAAATTTTTTTAGGGTTTCATGATTTCAGAAAGTACTGAAAGCCTTGTACAAGTTAATGTGTCAAGTTGATGCATTTGTTTGCGAATAACAGAAAACCTAATCCAAACAGTAAGGCTTGAACAATGAGGGAGTTTATTATCCCATATTACAGGATTGTCAGCAGGGTAGAGGGTTGAATGATTTCAAAGTTCAAACATGTCATTGAAGACTCAGGTTCTTTCTATTTCTTTACTTCAATGGATTTTGAAGAACTTTGCTTCCAATTTCTTTGCATCCTTGTAGTTCATTTAAATCCTCAGGCTGATAACAAGATAGTTTCAGCAGTTGCAAGCAAACAACATCCAAAGCAACATAATAATAAACAATAGTTATATAGTATTTGCTATGTGCCAGTATTTTGTATGCATTAACTCATTTTCCGCCCTCATGACACATTTTACAAATGAGAAAACGGAGGCACTGAAAGACTAAGTCATTTGCTGAAGATTGCATAATTAGTGAGTGGTAGATTCAAACCCAGGATCTCTGGCACAAGAATATGTGCACTTAATCTCTGAGCTCTACTCTACACCTGCTTTTCCTTGTGGCTTCCCCCCGGCCATCCACACCCCCGCCATCCCCCTGTGCCCCCATCTTTTTTTGTAGTTCTCTCCAAGGACTAAGGAAATATTCCCCAAAGCTTTTCCAGCATGTCTTTGGCACATACCTATTCCTGGAGCAGTCAGACTACCCTTGGCCCAAACAGATCATCCCTAGAGTGGAGAGTGGGGTCAGCTTCCCCTAGGGACAGTGCTGGGTGCGGAAACATAGACAGGAACCAAATCTGGGTTCTCTTTAGAAGGAAAAGGGAATGAGGGGAGTTGATGCTAACGCGATAACCTACAGTATCCAGTAAAGGTAATTTCTACCAGTCCTTTTTATCTTGATGACTCATTTATTTGGGCGCCTGTTACGTTGGGCACCAAGTGAAAATTCCCAGGAAGGAATTGGGCACATGGTTCAAATCTTGAGGAGAAGAATCTGGGCAAGAGATACAGATTTGGGCTGGAGATAGAGATCTGAGTATCACCAATACATAGATTGTAATTGAAGTCGAGAACATGCAGACAATTCCCATCAGAGAGAGCAAGGAGGGTGGACAGAAGATGATGTACAACATTTAGTGTTTCTGTCTTTCAGGGTATTAGGTAAAATATTTTCTTAGAACTTTAAAAAAACCATAACTGCACTTAGTATATGTTAACTCTTATTAATAAAATAGCCACACATTTATTTGTTCATTTGTTTACATAGTTTATTCTAAACTCTTGTTCTTTGCCAATCCAAGATGTTAAAGGACCCAATAACCAAACCTTTGAAAGAACAACCTAAAACTGGTTCCTGACTAAATAAATATAACAGATAAAGTAATCTGGAACCTTGGATGGTAACAGAGTTGTGCCCTGTTATACATAGCCTATCAATTTGCTTTGGGTGTATCTTGTCCTTGCAGTCTAAGAGATGACTCCTCAGTGTGTGCTAGCCAGGCTAATCAACAAGCCCCATAGCTCAGTGGAGGTAGAGAGTTTTCTCCTGTTCATATTGCAGTCCAACATGGCAGGGAGGCTGTTCCTTCTCCCAGCAGCTCCACCAGATCTTCAAACCTTGAATTCCTCCACCGGAGGCTCAGCATTTGGCTAGCAGATGAGAGAAGAGAAAGAGCATGGAGGATTGCATGGGAGGCCTCTGGGCCAGGCCTGGAGGTGGCGAGCATGGCTTCTGACCCACATCTCATTACTAGAAATTAGGCACATGGCCACAGTTAACCCCAAGGAAGTCTGGGAGATGTAGTCTAGTCGTGTGTCCAGTAGGAATAGCAAAATGAGTTGGTGGGCAGCTAGCTAGTTTCTGACACACAATGGATTGAGAGAAACTTTTCCATCATGTAAAAATTTAATGTTCTTATTTGGTATCAATCCATTATCTTGTTACTAGACTTAGCTTATGTTATGTTCTTCCTCACTGATCATAGCTTGGAAACTCTAAGTATTTCATATTTCTATTTATTCAGAATTCTCCTCTCCCATTTTTATTGGCAGTTATTCCATTTTTTCTTCAAAGTTCTCTGCCTTCCATGTTGCAGACTTGCATTTCAGTCAGAATCCATTTGCTCTGTCCTCCAGTGTCTTAGTACAATTTTTTTCTGTGTTTGTTTAGAGTTCTTACCTATGAATCTACTATTTTTACATCTCTTAAAACTTTTAAAGTTTGCAATAACTGGTCAAACATTCAAAAATGCATTGAATTATTTGACTCATCAAATAAAACCTCAGAAATGCACACAACTTCAAGACATTTCAATGTTCTGTATTAAGTTCAAAGCAGTCACTTGTGCTTAACATTAGGAGTTATAGAAACTATAAGCTCAGTTTTAAAAAGATTAAGTAAATAAATTCTCAGAAACACATATAGTTCTTGATAAACAGTCATTATGTACTTGTCAACGGTCCTTGTTAATGTTTAAAAATTAACCAGGATAGTTTTCATGTGATCCCGGCATGATTAGGTAAAAACCACACCCAACTGAACCTTGAGGAAACATCCTTGAGCATTTCAGATATATTGATATTATTTTTTCCATTGTTGTCATTACCATCAAGATCAACAAAGTGGTAGGGACACATTAAGCCACACCTGTTGCAATTAATTGTACCCTTATAGCCTCAAGAGACAAGCCCCAGCAGTGGCCAGCTCAGTCCCAGTAGGACAAGTCCTGACAGGACACTTGTGTTCTTTGAGTCCCTCCCTGGAGACAATCAGTAGCTTCATTAGGGAGGGCTGAGGCCAACCCTGGCCTGGGGCCGGGGCCGGGGCTGGGGCTGGCCCTGTGGTGGCAGTCTCTTCAGTGCGAGGCTTTTCATTGGCTTGGCTGCACCTCCGGAATTACTCTGGCTGGGTGACTCGACTTTAAGCAAAGTGAAGCAGTCTGGGAACCACAAACAGGATACCTGACAATTAGTTGCCATTTTACAAGAGTAGGTCTTAGGGCCATCAGTTAGCATTTATAGGAAGGTGCCTACCTGCTTCCCGTCAGCACCAGCAGTGAGTGGTGGCCGCAGCCCTTCCGTGGTGGACCAAGTGCTGGAATGTTTGACTTTGTGAAAATCGTGACCCTGGTCTGCCTGAAATTTAATCAAGGTTTTACTACTCACATTATGTCACACAAATGGTGTGCAATATCTTAGGTTTTTTTTAGCTTGTTTAAGTGACCTGTTTTATGGCTTGCTCTGAGGCCAGAATTAGTAGACTCAAGCACTGTATGAAAAGAAATCTAGGCAGAATGAAATCTGATCTGATCTGATTATCTGCTGAATCTAAGTACATGTTTCTCATAGTGTTCTTGCCTCAGTGAGATAATTAATTAGTGATTCCACTAGGTGTTTGTAGAAAAACAAGGTTTGGGATGATCCCATGCCAAACAAATGCTCAATATGAAAAATAAGTGTGCATCATTTTATAATCTGTCTCTGGGTAAATGTAAACAACTATAGCCAAGGACCTGAGGCAAAGGAGGAAATCAAGGGAAATAGAGACTGAGACTTCGGCAAACAGTTTGCAATGTGTGCCAAGCCCCGAGGGAGGGGAGGGCCAGGAGGACACGGCTGCCTTGGGAGGTTGGTTCCCACAGGTTTCCTTTGTGCCACTGGGCTCTCCACGGAGTCTGTCTGCTTTGACAGAATCCTGCACTGCAAGGCACGGTCGTTCAGCTCCCATTAAACATGTCACTGCAAAAAATGGGCAAAAATAGAAATTGCTCTCAGTTGAAAAGGGCGGGAGATGAGTAGGAAAATTTGGATTGGTCTCATGGAACTTCACCCACTCCTAATGTTCTCCATGGCAACTTAGGAAAGTATCTGTAAGCCAAAGGCTGCAAATATGGCCGTAAATCAGGAACGGCCCCGGGATCGCAGGTTGGGCTCCAAGTGTGTATAATACTGTGCATGAGCCCAGCTCGGTAAAACTACACGCATAGAAGGAGGAGGCACGCCAAGATGTTAGGTGATTATGAGTGGGATATGGAGTAGGAGGTTATTTGCTATATTTTTGTGAAGTTTCCATGTTTTCTGTAGGAAAACACACACGTACACACTGGCTCAAAAGCAACAATGAAAGTCTTTGAAAGCAATCTGGGAATAAATGGAGACTGTCCTTGAGGAATCTTGGCTTTTAGAAGCAAAGTCAAGGAAAGATTTTTTCTTCCCCAACAGGTGTATAAAATTTTCATCTAGTAAAGCAGTATGGTGGTGAAAGGAAACAAGAATATGCTCCTGGTTTTGCTCTAGTCAGATTAAATCACAGACTGGGGGCCAGACTCCCTGGGATGGAATCCAGCACAGCCAGTTACTGGCTAATTAATCTCTCTGAGCCTCAGTTTCCTCATTGGTGAAATGGGGATCATAATAGCACTTAAATCATAAAGTTAGTGTGAGGACTAAAGGACTAATTTATGTAAGTTCTTATAATACTGCCCGGTATATAATAAGTGGCAAATAAATCTTAACTATTTATTGTAATAATAATGTTGTTGTTGTTATTATTATCATTACCAAATATAACTTATTGAAACAGTACCATAGTCCACTTCTACCTTATAGATGTTGCTGACTCTTCAATATTAAATATGGGAAAATGGGCACATAATATTTACCTTACAAGGGTTATTTATAGGATTAGAGTTAATGCATATTGAATACAGAGAACAGTCTCAATGACTTTTGAGAAATGGTTGGTAACATTTATAATTATATGTATATAAAAATTTTGAGCCAAAAATTTTCAAGCACTTACCACGTCATAGGCATCATACTCATCTCTTTGTGGCCCAGAATGTGGTTCATCTTGGTGCATGTTCCATGTGAGCTTGAGAAGAATGTGTATCCTGCTGCTGTTGGACAGAATGTTCTATAAATGTCAATTAGATCAAGTTGATCGACAGTGCTGTTCAGGTGAATGCTATTCTTACTGATTTTCTGCCTGCTGGATATGTCAATTACTGACAGGGGTGTTGAAGGCTACAAGTATAATAGTAGATTTGTCTACTTTTTCTTTCAGTTCTATCAGTGTTTCCTTCAAGTATTTTGATGCTCTGTATTAAGTGTGTTTATCACTTTATATTCACAACCTCATGTAACTTTTATAAAATTAATATGAAGCATGGGTTAGTGGAAGATGTGCAAATTGAGGTTATACAATTAAAGAGTTTGCCCAAGGTCATCACAGCTGGTAAACAGCAGAGCCAAGTTTTGAATCCAGGTCTGTTTGACCACATCCATTTGAGCTACCAAGTCCATAACATAGTATAATGCTGTAGTCCAAACATTTTAATTGCTGAAATATTGAAAATGAACATGTATATAAAGTCTGTGCTGTATTTGTGCAATAATGATTATTAAAAAAGGAAAAAAAAAAAACTCCAACCAACCAGCGAGGTTCACCTGATTTGGGGTGAAGATAAAGGAAGCTGATGGAAGATGCAACTCTCAACATGGGACTGAGTGTGTGTGTCTGTAAATTTTCTTCCCTCTGGCTCAGATGTCTTCAAGTAACTTTATGTTCACTGGTTCCTTCTTTCACACAGTGTCTCAGGGAACTGTCTAAGCTCATCTGGGAGACGCATTAACTCCAGTGGGACTGGCTGCCCCCAAGAAGAGGAAGTGAGCTATGGCAGCTAAGACAGGGCTGACATTCTTGTTCCCCAAGGGTTGGGTTATGGTGAGGCTACTCAGGGAAATTCTGAGTTTTTGTCTTTTGGGGGTGTGGGGTGGAGTTGGAAAAGGAGGGCTATGAATCAGGATTTGGCAGGGCAGGCTCTGAGTCACTTATCTCCTGCCCAGATAGTGCCCAGGGTGCCCAGGGACTAGGAAGCTCCATCACCAAAATTTCCAACTGTCAGCTTCAGGGTGTTAACTGGTTGTTTTTCCTGTGGCACCAATTAATGTTCACTTGGATGTTTTAATTTGGATACCTTTGAAATCTCCACTGTCAGGGTACTATTTAGCAGTTTAGATGCTGTAAGGAACTGGCTATATTTATGTCTAAAAAGCTTTATGGTGCTTTTTAAGATGTTCTTACCAAATCACTCAAGATTGTATCAGCATTAAGTATGTCATCCATATGAATATCCTTGGAGTCTCACCATGAATAATGTGAGTAACAAGCATAATGTAGGCCAGGCGCGGTGGCTCATGCCTGTAATCCTAGCACTCTGGGAGGCCGAGGCGGGAGGATCGCTCGAGGTCAGAAGTTTGAGATCAGCCTGAGAAAGAGTGAGACCCCGTCTCTACTAAAAATAGAAATAAAAAATTATCTGGACAACTAAAAATATATAGAGAATATAGAGAATATGGGTCGCTGTTGCTTGTGGTACAGTCACCGATACGCGCTCACACTGCCACAGCCACACAGCAGCAAAGCGATGCTGCTCATGTTTTAAACTTATACGGTTAATACAGTTTTTTGTTCTAAGTAAATAGTTGACAGAATCTAGTTCAGCAGCTTCTGTAGATGACATGGCCCAATCTAACGTCTTCCCAAATACAGTAAGTCCCCCTTATCTACGGTTTGTCCGTCCACGGTTTCAGTTACCTGCAGCCAACTGCAGTCTGAAAATTAAATGGAAAATTCCAGAAATAAACACTCCATAAGTTTTAAATTGTGCGCCAGTCTGAGTCACGTGATGAACTCTCTTGCCTTCCCATTCCGTCCTGCGGGACGTGAATCGTCTCTGTGCCCAGCGCATGCCCCCCGTCCACACTCTGCACCTGTGAGTCGCATAGTGGCTGTCTCAGTTGTCAGATGGACTGTCTCCGTGTCACAGTGCTGGTTCAAGTCTCTCTTATTTGACTTAATAATGGCCCCCAAGCACGAGAGTAGTGACGCTGGCATATTCTTATAATTGTTCTGGTTTATTATCAGTCACTGTTGTCGATCTCTTACTGTGCCGAATTTATAAACTTTATCATAGGTATGTGTGTGTAGGAAAAACCAGTATATACAGGGTTCAGTACTCTGAGGTTTCAGACATCCACTGGGGGTCTTGGGATGTGCACCCTGAGGATCAGGGAGGAAACACTGTAGCTAAAATATAAAATACACATCTATTTATTTTATTTAGTTTATGTAAAACAGCTTTGCATGCACAGAGAAGAAACAGTTTAGAGGGCAGTGGTTCTGGCTCTGAGTTCTTCTTCAGGGTCCAGAGGGGGGTTTATGGCACTGAGAGGCATTTTCACATGCAAAGTCCTAGACAAGCAACAGGTTTGCTCTGCAAAGGCAGGACCTCTTCTGCCAAGACCTGGGAGGGGTGTGGGCCCCACGAAGTAGGCTATGTATGCCTCAGGGCAGGCTCCGGGCCCAGGAGGCAGCAGGGCCAGAACCTCCCTGTGCAGGGCAAACTGGTCAGGGGAGATTGCAGAGGCCTGCAGAGACGTGCTTCAGGGCACACACCCCACTCAGTTAGGGTGGGGACCCCTAAGGGTCTCTGGAGAGCAGGGCGGGACCTGGGTGGGGTCGACCCTGCAGGCGAAGGTTTGCAGGGCCTGTAGCTAATAATATAATAATCTTTGACACTGATGAAGCAGTTAGTTTGTGATAGGCACAGTTCTCTAGGCACTTCACACGCATCAACTAATTCAGTGCTTCTCCAACTTGAGCGAGTCTCAGAACCGTGGCTTGTTAGAGCACAGACTGTGGGCCCCACCCCAGACTTTCTGATTCAGTAGCACGACGCTCTCTCCCTCCTTTTCACTCTCAAGTCCATCCGTCATCTCACCTCTCATTCGGATTATTCCCTAACCTGCCATCATCCCTGCCTGGGGCATCTCGCAGGTATCTCTCCCTGGAGCTCTGCTAGCTCGAGGGCTGTGGGGTCAGGGCTGGATTAGATGTGAGTCTGAATCCTGGTGCTGCCACTCACCAGTCCTGCGAGCTTGAACCAGTTATTTTATCGCTCTGTGCCTCCACTTTTTTCATATGAAAAATGGTAATTGTAATATACGACCTACTGTACAGAATGGTGACAATTAAATGAGTACACATATATATTTAGAACAGTGTAAGAAATGTTATATATGTATATAGATTTAACATTTACATACATATAGAATTTTTAGAATAGTATAAGAAATTATATTTTACTTCTCATTTAGTTGTGATAAATTATCCCCTTTTTCTTCATGAAAATTTTAGCTATAATTCTTTTTATTTATTTATTTTGAGACCAGGTCTTGCTCTGTTGCCCAGGCTGGAGTGCAGTGGCATCGTCCTAGCCCGTTGCACTGTGGAACTTCTGGCCTGAAGTGATCCTCCTTGCTTGGTGGGATTACAGGCATGAGCCACCATGCCTAGCCTACAGCTATAATTCTTAATACATATTGAAGTGTCTTTATTATTAAGTCCCATATGATAGGATCTGAGAATGACGTCATTGGGAACCCAAGATAACAGGTGATCAAAAAGAACGCTGGAAAAGAAGGGGGAGCAGCTGGCCCAAGTGGGGAGGTCTTGGCTTCATTGGTTGAAGGGATGTCAATCATGTCTGTTCTGCAAATGTTCTGCTCATTGGAGCCTTCCCTCAGAAAAGACAAGGGCAGTGCAGGCAGCAGATCCTGGTGTGGAGACTTTGAAAATGAAGAGCTAGAAAGTCCTCTGGCACACAGAGGGGGTGCTGTATTGCAACCAGGTTCTTCAACATAGATGGCAGCCAAAACAAGCCTATGCAGCCACGTGGATAACCAACCAAGATCCCAGCTTAGAAGAATATGGGAAGAAGCTAACTCCCTCTGAAGAGTAGAAACTAGATTAGTAACCATTTAAGGCCAGGAAATTTGTCCTGGCAAATCCAACAGGCCAGAGATAAACGAGTCAGGGACAAGGTCAATGATTAGGGTTAGTTCAGAGTTGTAGAGTCCACAAGGTGTGATGCGGTCATGGAGGCTTCTGCATGGTCACTAAAGGCTGGCATGGACCCCAAGAGGGAAAGCTTCCTGGGGACGAGAAAGGGCAGTGGTTTTTCATTCAAGGATCAAGCATGATGGCAGGAAGGGTGGTTACAAGCAGCATCAGCTACATAATTTGCACCGGGTGCAAAATGAAAATGCAACGTCCTTTGTTCAAATAGCAGGAAAAAAGGTGTGTTAAAGGTGGTAAACATTTTCCTTCTGGAACCTCTCAGCCTGTCGGGACACTTTGGGTTTTTTAATTTGCCATTTAATGTCATGCTGAAGCACAGGGACACTTGTAATAGGGCGGGTGCTGCCTCTCACCGGTATCTGCCCCTGACTGGAGTGCCTGAGCGTGTGGCCCACCTGCTGTCAGGTTCTCCCTCCCGCCCCCATCAGGTCACCACGCCATCCCTGGCCAGGATCAGACAGGTCAGGGCAGATATCTTCCCCACCCATGGTGGACAGGTGACTCCCAAGGGAACTGCAACCTCCACGAGACACATGCTAGGTTCATGTCAGGCTGCATCACCTGCCCGACACACATACTGTGGTGCTGCCAGTCAGTGGCAGGGTGGCTGCCACTATGCTCAGCCCCAGTGCCTCAGGGCACACGTGCGTGCACCATCCTTTCCTGCATGTATGCCCGGACACCTGTAGGAGCAGAGGACAACAGTGGTCACTGGGTGGGTGCGGTGACGGGGAGGCAGATTCAGCTGTTGCTCTGCTGGTCCAGGTGGGGCCCAGGGTGCCCAGGGCAGGAGAAGTAGGTGGCTGGGAATCCATCCCTGGGAGGGAGTGGGGCGAGGACAGTTGGTGAACACATGCTCTGAGCAATGTGAAAAACAAATTCAAAGATAAAATTATTAAGAATTTCAAGACAGCGACTGCAGAGCACTAGACCCCAGGCACCAGGCCCTTCTCAACACGGGGCCCTGTGCTTCCGCACTAGTCAAACACCCATGGAACTGGCCCTGGTTGCAAACGAGAGGACTTAGCACAGCTCAGAGCCAGAGAGGACAGTTTAGGGGTGAGCAGGGAGACCAGGGAACAGTTCTGACAGAGACCTGGCCTCTCACCACACTGGGAAGACTTGTCAAGCCAAATCTGCTTTGGAGAAAAATTCTGAATATTTTATTTTAACATCCAGCCCACAAAGACAGAGTCAAGGAACAAATGAATCTCAGTTCAGGTTTAAGTATGGTTTAGCAACATATACTCAGTAAGCTTATGCTGGGAAACTGCTTTTGCATTTCCTTTCTTAGTTTTGTTAGTAAAAATTTCTTCAGAAGATTGCCAATCTTGATTTGGCTGGACTTAAAGGACAAAGAATTTCTTCACGTTTAGTTGAGCAGACCTCGGCGTCTCTCTGGAGGGCAAGTGCAGGGAGGCCGGGGACTGACTCATCCCTAGTGCCGGGAGATCAGCGAGGCCGGACGGGTGTTGTGGGAATTCCCAGAGGCGGTGACAGCTGCTCCGTCTGGCCTGGACCGCTTGCCCCCACCGGCGTAGAATTATACACAAGGGCAACAATCAGGGAATAAGAATGATTTTCAACATTGCCAAACAGATTACACGCAGGTGGGCGTTTTCCTTCGCAGATGTTGTGTTAAGGCCGATGCACACTCAGATGATCCTGCAGGCAGGTGAGGCAGAGGAGAAAGCTTATGGACTTTTAAAGGAGTCAGGCCTCGGGTAGAACTGTAGCTTTGCTGTTTTTGTGATCCCTCCCTCCTCTCCTCTGTGCTCTCTCCTTTTCTCCCTCCCTCCACCCTCCCCTCATCCCATCAATTCACCAAATATTTCTTGACTTCTCACTTTATGTGGTCCATTCTGGGTGCTGGTGAGACAGTGGCCAAGGGCCGTCACACAATCTCTTTGCTGACGGAGCCTCCCGCAGGGAAGGCGTGCACCAGCTACTACGAAGGGGATATGCATGACAACAGGCGACCAACGGCTGCCATAGGAGGATGCACTAGGGTATTCAACCAGCGTGAGGTGTCACAGATAAGGCACTCATCTCTTCGCTGACCTCCACCCTAAATCGTGAGAAGGAGGGGTAACGGATGTAAGGAGTTTAGCACCAGCTCCGTCCACGATGACACGGGAGTACTTAGCCAGCTTTGAGATTCTTCTTGGGCAACTGTCACCAGTGTCAGTTTCAAGCTGCACTGATGGTCATTTCTTTATTAGCCTCCATTAGCTTTGCTTGTCCTAATTGTCTTTTCGCGCTGGTGTACCTGGCTGCCCTCATGAGATTGGGATGCCCTGCAGGGCAGGGCAGGTGCTCACCCTCTTAAAATCTGAGGCGCCTATAACAGTGCCTGGCACATCGCAACTGCTTAATAAATGTTGTTGGATTGAAATGAGTTGAATAATGAAAACTAATCTCAGAAAAAGGGCACTAAGAAGCCCAGAGAATTAGAACATTTTCTTTTCTTTTTTTTTTTTTTGGAGACAGGAGTCTGGATCTGTTGCCCAGGCTGGAGCACCGTGTCACCTGCAACCTCCCACTCCCGGGCTCAAGCGATCCTTCTGCCTCAGCCTCCCGAGTAAGTGGGTTACAGGGGCTCCACCACACCTGGCTAATTTTTTCTATTTTTGATAGAGAAGGGATCTCACTCTTGCTCTGGCTGGTCTTAAACTCCTGACCTCAAGCCATCCTCCTGCCTCAGCCCCCTAGAGTGCTAGGATTACAGACATGAGCCACCATGCCCAGCCAAGAATGAGGAAGTTTTATAGGAAGAAACTGGGATGTATTCTGCTCTTCTGATATTATCATTATAACCTCTTGGGAGAATAAAAACCAGCACATATCCCACTTCTTGTCTCATGTTTTGCTTTGCTATCAGGCAGAGAGGATTAATAAAAGAAAGAATATATAGTTAGGGTTTTACTCCAAGGGCTCTTTCTTAATTAAGTGGTGAGGCATTAATTAAAAATCTAATTCATCATAATAAGCTGCTGTTGTACTCACCAGTAAGGCCCAGGTTTTCTGAGAACAAGAAGCTATGGGAGCTCCGAGCTGCGTGTGAAAATATCCCCGACCCTCCCAGTGGACGGTGACTCTCCGGGCAGGGGGCCCTCCTGGTGGGCGGCTTGGGATGGCGGGAGGCTTGGGATGGCCTGGCATGGGCTCATCCACAGACACAGGCTCAGCAGAGAGCTGAGAAGCTGAAGTTCTGGCCCCTCACTTACAGAGGCCCTTCCAAGGCCATTGTAGGGGACCTCATGGTATATTTGGGGTTTTGTTTTTTTTTTGGTGTGGTAAAATTTGTAATGACAACATATTTTTGCTCTCTGTTCCTTAAAGAGGGTTCTTTTGAGCTTCAAGGCAACAAAACTTGGATTTCCCCTACTAACATGTGTCCCAGGGAAGGGCTAGGGTGGAGGAAGCCCAGGTGGAGTGATGTTAAGAACAAAGGCTGCACGTGACCGTGCGGAGAGGGAGCGGGAGGAAGGGCTGAACACAGCCCAGAGAGCATGTCAGAAAATTTGGATGATCTGAGACGGCCTGGTGAGAGAGTCTCACCGCCAGTTCATCAAGGTAGGGAGGCACATACTAACCTCAGGGGCAGGGTCTTCACCTGGGTTCATGGAGGAGCTTCTAGGCGTCCTGAAATCATGTGCAAAGTTCTTGTATATATTCTTTTTTTTTTTCCCCTAGAAAGAAAAATTCCTCTCACAAAGTTGGGAAACTCTGAAATGGGCGTGATACAAAATGGATTCTGTAAGGTTTTATTATTCTAGGGAATAGAACATACACTGGTAGGGGGAAATATAATTTACCAGCAAAGATACTATGTGCCATAGTTTGGCTCTGTCTTCACTAGCTCTGGTTTGAAAGCATGCCACGTAGCATTGCCAGAAGACAGGCCAGAGGCAGCCCCCCACTTGGTGGGGACTGAGTGGGGGGCCGCAGCGCTGGAATCCACCTGGGGGTGGCAGGGAGGAAACTGAGTGCAGCCTCTTCTGCACTAAGCTGATCGAGGGTTCCACGATTTTGAGGATCCTGGCCAAACCTCCTGCCTAGTGCGATTTCTTCCTGGGCATACAGGCCAGAACCAGGGCTTGAGAGGATAGACTGGGAAAAGATGTTTTTTAAAATAAAATTCTTGGTAACAAGGTGGTGTCTATTGCCTAGAGATTTGTTTTAACTAGAGGTTGAAAATAGTAGGTCTGGGGCTCAGGGAGGAAAGAACTCTGCCTCTTCCCGGGGCTGGGGTCCTTATCAGTCCTATCAGCAACAGCAGTGAGATCGATCTGACCCAGAGGGTGAAGTCAGAACCGGTCCAGGAAATACGGCAAAACCTAAAGCATAAGATAAAGGCCTGGCTGGGAAATGGGCTGGGAAGAAGGATCCTTGGACTCTGACGAAGGAGCCGGGGGTCACTGTCCGCGAGGTGAGGGAGTGGCTCAGGGTGGGGAGCGCGTCTGCAGCCGGGACCAGATGCCTGCCCGCAGGTCCCGCCCGCACGCCCACTGGAGCCAGGTGCGGCGCTTCCCTGCCTGCACCTGCCGGGCCTGGGCCCGCCCCGCCTGGAAGCCAGCAAGGTGCTTCCCGCCCGAGGGCAAACGTTTGGCTCAGAATCGAGCTGTGCTTGCTATTCCTGCCGGCGTCTGGGCCCGGCCAGCACGGCCAGCTCTCCGACCGCCTGACCCGGCCGAGCCAGGCTCCTGCGCTCCCCTGGGACCCTGCAGCCCAGCCCAGCAGGGGAGCGCGGCCGCTCCGGCGCTCTCGCCGGGACACGGGCGGGCGGCAGGGGTGGGGGAGACTGTGGCTCCGGCGACGTTAGAAATTGCCCCCCTCCGTCCCGCAGCAGTGTCGCTAGCATGCCAACTCAAAGTCCAGGGCGCCAAGGAGGGCACGGAGGCTATCAGGGGCACGTATGTCGTCACTCTTGGCCTCTGAGCTAAGAACGAAGGACAGCCGGGAAGTCCCTGCGGTGTTCGGGGACCTCACAAAAGCCTGCGTACGCGGCGCGTTTCTTAGGGGGGAGTCACACCCTGCACAAATGCAGTCTGTCCTCTGTCTCCGCAGGGGTCCGTGCGGAACCGGGCAAGGGTTGGCCACTTCAGGAGATCCTGTCGAGCTGGGCTCTAACTTTCAGACGCGGTGCCAGCGGGCAGGTCCCAACCGTCGCGCCCTGGGGCTGAGGTCGGGCGGGCAGGACCCGCCCCCGCGCCGCCGCCGGGCGGGGGAGCAGGCGGCTTCAAAGCCGCTTCCGGACCAGGTGACCTCGAGGGAAGACAGAGAAGCCCGCGGAACAGATGCTGGGGAGGCGAGCTCAACTCTCCTGGAGCAATCGCCTTTGCCTTAGTTTGTAACGCAATCCCTTTCCAAGCAACTTTATATTCATTTTAAAATTCCCAGATCTTTCTCTTGAGCTCTGCCTGCTCAGGAACCGGGAATTGCCCATCCCACGGTATGATTCCAGATTTGAAAACTCCCCTTCGTTTCTGAAAGTGATCCTGACAGAGAGGTTACCCGGGAGAGCCAGGCAGGCCTGGCTTCCCGCTGTCGCGCGCAGGGCCGGCCACCGTCGCCTAGCGGGAAACGTGAGATGCGGCCGCGCTGGCGTTGGCTTCTCTGCTATGAAAGCAGATAACCGAGTGTAGCACCCTTTTTAATGGAATCATGAAGCAGCCTAACTGACCCAGGTTCCGTAGGATATGTAGTTGTGTTTTCAACAGTAATATTCAGGGTGGCGTGTGGAAGAATGATTGACCTTGCTCTGTGTGCTGTCAGTGGATAGAAATAGGCCCAATGGGAAGCAGATTTTGCTTAAGACCAACAGCATTGCTGCCTGTCAGGCCTGCACAGACACTGAAGGGTTACCCTGCAAACGCTGAGATCCCTGGCCGCGGAGATGCCTTAACAGAGCCTGAAGAACCGTTTGGCTGGATTTCGTAACAACTGTGCATCTTGCAGGTACACTACATAAATTGTCTCAAATTCTTAGAATAACACTAAAAATTATATATTTTATCTCCATTGAGTATACAGGGAATATTAGTCTTAGACATGTTAATAACATATCCAAGGTCCATGTTCTTTCCACAGACTGCTGGTAAAGTTGATTTATAAAACAGCCTGAAAATTTCTTCTACATCTGAATTCTTTGAATACCCTAGAAAACTTTCTTAAATCTTTGCTAAGATTCCGAGGTATCCAAGCCAGAGAAATTTCTTGAAGTTGATGTCTCTAATCTGTTAAGTTTTAACCCAATAGCCAACCTATTTGGGGCCCTCCTTTATGTGTCAGAGATTGCTAGCTGGTCTCCAATCCATTTTCTCTTTTTTTCTTGGCACACAACGAAAATATATTTTCTAGCTTCCTTTGAAGTTGAATGTGGACAAAAATGACATGGGCCACTCCCAGACCTGGCCCATAGCAACCTCCCGTAGTCTTTCTCCTGAGTGTTGAAGATGGCAGAACCTGCCCAGCTTTGGTTCCTGAACAATGTGTTGAGCAGAGCCCCTGGGGCTGCTCTGGATGTGTGAGTGAGACATAAACTTTTGCTATGTTTGAGCCGTTGTGTGTTTTAGGGTCTATTGTAATGGCGATTAGCTTACCCTATCTAATATCCTGCATCACCCACCACTAGAAATCAGGAATTGCCTAATTCTGTATTGCAGGACCCCGTGAAGGATCACCATATTCACTGATAACTCTACCATGCTGAACTTTTTCCCTCAATTTTTAAAAATTGTGGTAAAATACATATAACATAAAATTTGCCATCTTAACCATTTTTAAGTGTACAGTTCAATGGTATTAAATATATTCGTAATGTTACATATGTATCATCACTATCCATCCCCATAACCCTGCATCTTGTAAAACTGGAACTCTATACTCATTAAACCATAACTCCCCAGTCCCTCTGCTCCCATGACCCTGGAAACAACCATTCTATTTTCTGTCTCTATAATTTTGACTATTCTAAGAATCTCATATTAATATAAGTGAAAGCATACACTGTCTTTTTGTGACTGGCTTATTTCACTTAGCATAGTGTCTTCAAAGTTCATCCATGTTGTAGCATGTGTCTGAATTTCCTTGCTCTTTATGGCTGAATACTTTTCTATAGTATGTATATACCACATTTTATCTATCCATTCAGCCATCAGTGGATACTTGAGTTGGTTCCACATCTTAGCTATTGTGAATAATGTTGCTGTAAACATGGGTGTGCAAATGTTTCTTTGAGACCCTGTTTTCAATTCTTTTGAGTATATACTCAGAAGTGGGATTGCTGGATCATATAGTAATTCTATTCTTAATTTTTTCAGCAACCTAGGCTGGACTTTTTGAAACTGCAGATATCGTACCCTTTTTTTTTTTTTTAACTAAAAAAGCAGAACTTTAATACAGTCTAACCTAAAATCATAGAAGATAATCTGATTTCTTCATCTTGCTCTTGACCCCTGCACAACCCTGCCCAATTGATAAAGAGGGATCAACTTCTCTGTCCAAGGACACCTGAGCAGCTTTACAGCACGGACTCCCGGGGAAAGAGGGAATGTCGAACGTCTGTCAAACGGCGGCCCACGGTTCAGCTCACTAATTTGTGCAGTTTGAACTCTTTAGGGTTTTTCTTTTTCCTTTTTTTAATGATACTTAAAAGTATCAAGAAATTTCTTATGGGAAAAAAATCTGTATCTCTATTGTGTTTTACAAATCTAAAGATTTAGAACACTTATATCAAAATCAGTTGGCACGTGGGGGGTCTTCTTCAGACAGGCCAGATCTCCTTGAGGTCTACAGACCCAAGAGGCCCTTTTATCCCTAATGCTGACATGCATGTCAAATGCCACGTGTCTTTGGGATGTGGCTTTTTAAAATCCTGGTTCTACAGGCCATTGTATTTGTGATCCCTGGTATTACTGCAGTAAAATCAATGATTAACAAACAGCTACTCTCCCGCCCTTTCCTGAGAGCTGGTTTTGAAGCGGTTGAAACTTATTTGCAAGGCAGCAAACCCTTCATGAGAGTTGGCAAGAAGAAGCAGGAAAACTCCTCCCGTTATTATTGGGTACTGATCCTCCTTCTGCAGGAATATGCCTGGGATATCAACATGCAATATGTTTAGCCCCCAACGTCCTTTCTGTGACACAAATATAGGAAACAGAGTGAAGCTTTATAAGAAAGGAAGATAAAATTTGTTGTTCCGTTTTTAATTGAAGGCCCAAATAGTGATATTAATTGGTTTGACTCCACCAGAGAGTTAAGCAGTTTCCTTCCTCGTCCCCAAATCCCGAATTATGCTGAGCTGCAGTTGTCACCACCAGCCACTTGAATGTTGTGCAGGTCCAAGTGTCACACCCATCAGCTGGTAAGCAGCGGAGCGGAGGAGAAGCAGGTACAGAGTAACTTCACCTTTCCCCCCAGGGCTGGGCACCAGTGAAGGTGAGTTCCAGGCTCTGTCTCAGTCATGGGAGGACAAGAGGATGCTCCGACAGGTGTGCTGCTTGTTGTCAAAGCTCTGGAACATACCAAAGGGCAGGTTTTCTATATATGTGTACATGAGTTTTATATTCAAAGGTTTCCTTTTTCCTAAAGTCTAAAATATGAGTGAATACCTAGTGGGTCATTGACCTCCCAGAGAATTTTCTATACTCATGGTGTGAATTGGGGGAGCGAGGTGAATGAGGTAGGACAGTGGAGGTGAATACATTAAGTTAGTTTTTCCCAATCTGTGGTATGGGTACCCCTGAAGTAAGCATGATAGTTTGGGGTGGTATACAGATGTACATTTTAATGTGTTCATAGTGTGATGTTTATTTCATGTGCATTAGAATAAAAACAATAACAACAATGTCTCAAATTTGTTATTTGTGATTGTTATTGTAAAATGCTTAGGGTGAATAGTTGAAGAGTTATCTTTTTAAAAGGAAATATTAAGTAAAGAAGAATATACAGAACTTCTATTTCCAGTTAAGATGGAATAACAGAGACCAAATTTACTCTCCTGCCTAAAACAGTTAAAAGCTAAACATACATATGAAGCAACGGAACAGTGCTCAAGATTTTGGACACCAGACAATAGAGAATAGGGATCCCTGATTGATGAGAAACAAATGAAGTGAGCCCTCTGACCACGTGAGCTCTTACCACCTGGAGAAAGTTTCCAGGTCATGGCTCAGTGATTGGGAACCCAGGCAGAGCTGGTAGTTTTTCTGAGTCCCACAGACAGATCTTGGAGTCCAGGGAAGTCACCATAGCTGGAGTTCACAGGGAAGAGTAACAGAGAAGAGAGCCACACAGAGAACCACTCAGAGAACTCTGTGATCAGTGATGAGTGGGAGGAAATGACCAAAGCCTGGAGAAGAGGCATCTGGAAAGATTTAGAGGGAACAATGCCTGGAAATTATAGTCTTTTCAACAAATGGTATCAAAAAAATTTTGCTATCTATAATCAAAAATAAACAAACAACAACAAAAAAATCCTTTGATCTAGATCTCATCCTAATACAAAAATTATCTCAAAATGAATCACAGATCTAAATGTAAAACACAAAACTATAAAACTTCTAGAAGAAAATACAGGAGAAAATCTTAGTGACCTGGGTTAGACATAGATTCCTTAGATATAACAAAAAAAAAAAAACAACCCACAATCCATAAAGGAAAAAAATGGAGCTTTATCAAAATTAAGAACTGCTCTTAGAATGGCACTATTAAACAAATGAAAAGATGAGTTACAAACTAGGGGAAAATATTTGAAAATCTCATATGTGATAAAAATATTCTTGTGTCCAGAATATATAAAGAATACTTAAAAACTCAATAGAAGAAAACCAACAACTTGATATCGGACAAAAAATTTGAACACATATTTCACCAAAAAGATATATAGATGGTAAATAACCTCATGAAAATGCACCCAACATCATTAGTCACAAGGGAAATGAAATTGAAACCATAATGAAATATTACTGCATGCCTATTATAATGGATAAAATTAAAAAGACCAACTCAACCAAGTGCTGGCAAGTAAAAAGGATCTTTAAAAAGTTTATGGAACTCGCATATTATGAAAAAATTACACAAGGACTTCAAAATTTTTTTGCACCAAAGTGAACTCATACTAACTTGTTACAGCGTATCTGAACAGGATCTAGTTTGAGGCACTAAGAAGGATAAGACACCAGTTTGAAAAAAGGCCCTATCAGAGCAACGTGGATTCTGCTAAAACTGAAGCAAGAACAAACATCAAATTTATGGTGAAGCTTGGGTGGAAGAATGATGAAACCATTGAGGCTTTATGCAAAGTTTATGGGGACAATGCCTCCAGAGAAACCAGCAGTTTACCAATGTATATCTCATTTTAAGAAGGGACAAGAGGATGTTAAAGATGAAACCCCACGTGGCAGATCATCTACATCAATTTGTGAGGAAAAAATTAATCTTGTTTGTTCCCTAGTTGAAGAGGACCAATGATTGACAGTACAAACAATAGCCAACACCATGAACGTCTCAATTGGTTCAGCTTATGCAATTCTGGCTAAAAAAATTAAAGTTGCGCAAACTTTCCACTCAATGGGTGTCAACACTGTTGTGCTCAGATCAGCTGCAGACAAGAGCAGAGCTGTCAATGGAAATTTTAAGCAAGTGGGATCAAGATCCTGAAGCATTTCTTAGAAGAATTGTAACAGGAGATGGAACACGGCTTTACCAGTACAATCCTGAAGATAAAGCACAATCAAAGCAGTGGCTACCGAGAGGTGGCAGTGGTCCAGTCACAGCAAAAGTGGACTGGTCAAGAGCAAAGTCATGGCAACAGTTTTTTTTGATGCTCAAGGCATTTTGCTTATTGACTTTCAGGAGGGCCAAAGAATGATAACATCTGCTTATTATGAGAGTGTTTTGAAGAAGTTAGCCAAAGCTTTAGCAGAAAAATGCCTGGGAAAGTTTCCCCAGAGAGTCCTTCTCCACCACAACAGTGCCCCTGCTCATGCCTCTCATCAAACAAGAGCAATTTTGTGAGAATTTCAATGAGAAATCATTAGGCATCCACCTTACTGTCCTGATTTGGCTCCTTCTGAATGCCATTTTTTTTTTGTTCCCAATCTTGAAAAATCTGTAAAGGGCACCCATTTTTCTTTTGTTAACAATGTAAAAAAGAATTCATTGGCATGGTTAAATTCTAAGGACCCTAAGTTCTTTGGGGATGGACTAAACAACTGGTGTCATTGTTTATAAAAGGGTCTTGAATTTGATGAAGCTTATGTTGAGAAATAAAGTTTATGTTTTACTTTTATCTTTTAATTCCATTTTTCCACAAACTTTTTGAAGTCCTCTCATACACAGAGCAACTGGATCTCTCACACACTGCTGGTAGGAATGAACTATGGTAAATCAATCTAAAAAGCAGTTTTGCAGTTTCTTAAAAAGTTAAATATACATCTACCCTGTGATTCAGCCATTCCACTGCCAGATATACAAGAGAAATGAAAGCATATAGCCATGCAAAGACTGGTACAACATTCATAGCAGCTTTATGGATCATAGCCAAATATTAAAAACAGCTCAAATGTCTGTCAAGGTGAATGGATAAACTACCCGTTGTACATTCATACCTTGACAAACTTCTCAGTAATTAAAGAAATGCGTACTGATACACACAGCACATGGATCGATTTCAAAATAAGCATATACTGAGTTAATGACACTAGAGCACAAAAAGACAGAAAGTACACACTGAATGATTCCATTAATGTAAAATTGTACAAAATGCAAACTAATCTATAGTGATAGAAAGCAGATCAGTGGTTACCTATAGATAGAGGTCATGGGAGATTACAGAGTAGTACAAAGAAACGTTTTGGGTTAATTAATATGTTCAATATCTTTGATGGTAGTGACGGTTTCATGGATGTGTATGCATGTCAAAACTTATCAAATATACTTGAAACATATGAAGTTTATGGTATGTCAATTATACCTCAATAAAACTGTTAAGAATACAAATATAGCTGAATATGGCAAAAATTATGAAGATTAAATGACTAAATTTTGGAACACAGCATGAAATTATCCTACTTGCTCTTTTTCCCCTTTTCTCTTTTTTCTGCAGCTCTCTTTTTTTCCCTTACCAGGTATAAGCAGGTGGTAATAGTTTGGGATCACCATGTACAAGAACTGTAAGATGTACCTGGCCTCAATAAAAGAAAGGACTTTCTGACAATTTCTGTTCTCTAAAGATGCAATAGAACAATCTGTTTCTTATAGTAGGGAATCTTTGTCTCAGGGACCCTCCAGCATAACTACATGAACACTGGACAGGAGTATATTAGCAGCAGCATCAGATGAGATGTTGGGCCAAATCAGTGGCTTTAAAACTTGTTTGTTTGCTTTTTTTTTTTAACCCATAAAACTCTTTGTACAAATGAATAAAATCTTAGGTGGAAGACAAATATTTTGAAAAGACAAATGAGGTAGTTCCCTTTGTTTGGAAAAAGTTGGGGCTCAGAGTCTACCTACTTGGCCCCATCTTTTACCTACTACTGTGGCCCCTGAGCATTTCCCTGGGTAGCTGCCTCTTGTTTGTTCCAACTCTGAAGTTCTATAAACGTTTAGTTTGCAGTGGGAGTGATGAGAAGTTTTTGCCCGCACCATCCCGTTAGAGCTGGAGGTCGAGGTGCAGCTTCCTCCACATCTTAGTCATCTGAGAAAAAGTGGACCCATTTGCAATAGAAAAGCAGTTACATTCTTTTCAGCCCAGTCTTGTAATTATAACACTGATAATCCTTTTCTCCCAGATGGAGCATAATACAGCTACTGTTTATCCAGACATACCAACCCTTTTCCCTTTTCCCTTTCAAGAAAGAAAGGGTTTTAATAATGGTTTGACTTAGTAACAGTTTGGTTGGTTCTGTCTCTTTCTCTTTTTACACCACACATTTTCCCTCCCTTTAACCCTGGGCATGCCAGCTGCGTTTGCCCACACTGTGCCAACAAGAGAAGGCATGCTCTTTTTCCACATTTATAAAAATGATAAAAGTCATCATAGTGGGCATTTACCGAGTGCTAACTGCCACGCACTCTGTGATGGTCCATTTCCTGTGTTAGTTTGGCTGGGCCACTGTGCCCAGATATATGGTCAGACGTTATTCCGGATGTTGCCGTGAGTGTGTTTTTGGGTGAGATTTACATTTACACTGGTGGACTTTGAGTAAAGCTGATTGCTCTCCATAGCGTGTGTGCACCGAGTCCAGTCAGCTGAAGGCCTGAATAGAATGAAAGCAGAGGGACTCTGCTGAGCAAGAGGGACTCTCCCTCAGACTCCACCTGCAGCGCTGGCTCTCCTGGGTCTGGCAGCAGACTGGCTTTGGGCTCGGACTGCAGCTCTTGCCTAGGCTCAGAGTTTACACTCACCTGGCCTCATAATCACATGGGAGTATTCCTTAAAAGAAATCTTGTTTAATACATGTATGTGTGTGTGTATACACACACATACACACACACACAATCTATTGGTGCTGTTTCTCTGGGGAACATTGACTAATACACATTGCAATAAGTATTTTATTTCATTTTATCTTATTTTTGAGACAGAGTCTTGCTCTGTCACCTGGGCTAAAGTGCCACAGTGTCAGCCTAGCTCACAGCAACCTCAAACTCCTGGGCTCAAGTGATCCTCCTGCCTCAGCCTCCTGAGTGCTGAGAGTACAGGCACACACCACCATGCCTGGCTAATTTTTTCTATTTTTAGTAGAGCCGGGGTCTCGCTCTTGCTCAGGCTGGTCTTGAACTCCTGAGCTCAGACATCCTTTCCCCTCAGCCTCCTAGAGGGCTAGGATTACAGGTGTGAGCCACCACGCCTGGCCACTGCAATAAGTATTTTAAATGTATTGATTCATCTAATTTTTTGAACAATCCTATGAAGTCTGAACACAATACTTCAAGGGGTATCACTATATCACAGGTGAGATAAAGTGATTTGCTCAAGACCTTCCAGCTGGTGGGTGGCACAGCCATGATTATAACCTATAGTTCAGGGACTGAACCACTTTGCTTTTACTACAGCAGCCGGCCCTTGACATTTCTTGGCCTTAGTGATCCTGAACAGGCCTTTACACCAGCTGTCTGCAATCTGACTTTGACTCAGACTCTCTTTTCCTGTCAGGGGGCTCCAGAGAGATTGCTTGGTGTCTTCTTCGGAGCCAGAAACCCCTGACCACTCTCCAGCAAATTCAGGCATGAGCTCATGCTAAGCTTCAGTTTCTTCATCTATAAAAGGGGGGTAAGTCATTTCACCAGTTTGTGAGTGTATGTGGTATCCATCTCACTGCCAGTATACAGTAGGCACCCAAATGCAGATGTCTTCCCCTCCCACCAGACTCTAATATGCATCCAAATGATGCCAGTGCCCTACAGCTGGACCTGGGACAGGCCCAGCTCCTTGGAGAATGAGGCCTTCTGCATGGCATCTCTCTTAGTTTGCTAGGACTGTCATAACAAGATACCACACACTGGGTGGCTTCAACTACAGACATTTATTTCTCACAATTCTGAAGGCTGAAAGTCCAAGACCAAGGTGTCCACAGACTTGGTGTCTTCTGAGGCCTTTCTCCTTCGCTTGCCGGTGGCTGCCTCCTCCCTGTGTGTTCACACGGTCTTGTCCTCTGCACGCGTGCATCCTGGCGTCTGTTTGTGTGTCCACATCTCCTCTTGCTATGCACACAAGTCGTACTGGATTAGGGCTCACTGTAATGACCTCATTTAACTTAATCACCACTTAAAAGGCCCTGTCTTTAAATATAGTCATATTCTAAGGTACTGGGGGTTAGTGCTTCAACATATGAATTTAGGGAGGATGGAATTCAGAACTCTTCCCGTAACGCCATCTTACCCAGTGCCAAGAACCTACTGCCCAGGAAAGCTACTGTGTCCCACCCTTCATCCCTTTCTGCATTGAGATATGTGCATAGGACTTTTCTGCCTGCCTGTCCTTTCAAACTTCCTCCTACTTTGACACTGTTTCTTCAGGATTATGCTAAGAACCAGCTAAGCTGATCAGAAATGAAAGGCGTGTACTGTAGTTCCTTCAAATTTTACAAACTTGTCTTTGTCCATTGGTTATGGAAAATTTGACCAGAACGAGTATCAGGCGCTTTCATAGAAATTGCTTCATATTCTTAGTCTGTAAACTGCACCACCTCTCAGCACCACCATCAAACGCTGCCACAGCCTGCTACAAAATACTCCTGGGAGCAGGGAGGCATTTTGAAGGATACTTCAAACCACAATTATAATAAGGAACATGATCTCCTGACAGCCATTGCTCTTACACTCTTCAAATCAACTCCTGTTTGTTTCTGAGGGAATTACTCCTGCTCATGCCATGGATCCTGTTAATTCTGTCTCTCTGTTTCCATGCCCTAGTGGTTTTGCTTGTGTTTTTCATAACATCCAAATGACCCCAAGAGAGAGGTTCCAGTTGGATCAGTCAACATGCAACACAGAACACCCCTACTAACAAGGTCTCAGGCCCGAGGACATCATGGGCCACCAGCTGTCCTTATGTCTGACCTGCGGCTGGTTGCTTTCGGCTGAGATACCAATACTGGGTCTCATCTGGGATGCTTAGGAAAGTCGGGTCTCGTGGTCCAAACACAGTGACTGACTTAGAAGGAACTCGCGCACGATTTCCAGGGGAGAGTGGGCAGGCAAGACCTTCTATGGATCCTCCAGAGCCCTCAGAGGCCTGTTGTACGGACTCCCAGCTCGTCAGCACAGTGGCTGTCACGTTGGCAAATCTCACTCCCTTTTGCTGGTAGCCTGCCGGGAACCATTCAGATTCATTTTAGAGAGCAAATGAACTTCCCAACTGCAAGAATTAAATTTTACAAAACTTGGTAAAACATGGACCTCTGTTTTTAAGTCATCTGAAATCATTTCAAAGATCTATCAGACCAAATTACTAAAGAGTAAGGCGTGTGCAGAGAACATAATGTGATATTCTGGGGGGAAAAGAAAAAAACCTTTAGGAAACCTTAGAAAAAAGAAATCCAGAGTCTGAGAAATTTCCCTGCTGTCCTTTTTTTCCTTTTTGTCTTTTAAACAACGTTTCAGATGGAGCGTGGACTTCTGTAGTTGAACTTAAGCAAAGAACAAAGAGAACAGGGAACCAATGGGAACCGCGTCTTGCTGCAAGCTTTTCTAAAACAGACCAAGGGCTCTGAACCGGGTTTCCGGGGGGACTGGAGCTTGCGACCCGCGACTGAGGCCGCGGGGCAGTGCGTCCGCCCTTTCCTCCCGCGAAGGCTGAGGCACGTTTCCCGCACTCGACAAGCTCTCAGTCATATTCCTGAAGTCGAGACTTCAAATGGGGCATGATTATGATTTTAATAGCGATTCCAGGTAGAACTGATTCACGCGATGTGGAACGTCGGCAGCAGTTTAATTACTTTAGGGTAATGATGCGAATCTCAGCAAGGGGCCAGTTTTCCACTGCTGGCTATTATGTGCAATAATAATTAATATGATTAAGTGTGCCACTTTACAAACTCTTTTATTCCCCTCTCTGTACTTACACTTGGGGCTTGTCTTCCGAAACTACTGTTTGGCCAAAATTCCCTTCCCCTCATTTTCATTTGTAGGGCAGGAGAGATTCCTGAGAACACAGGAATCTTTATTTATTAATAAGGCATGTTTTCTGGAAAGTTTTTTTTTTTTTTTTTTGCAGAGATGAAGCAAAGAAGGGGGCTTTCTTCTTTTCTTCATCATCTTTCTTTGCTTATGTTTGTTTTTGCTGCCTTTCCATTTGGTATGACTTTAAGGCTCTTCAAAATGAATTCACCCTTCTGAGCAGTGATGCAATGACTTTAGCCAGCCAATAACAGCTTATACTGATTGTTTACTGTGTGCACGGAATTGCTGTGAGCGCTTTACTTGTTTCATTACATTAATATAATGGTATAGTTCCCATTTCATGGATAAAAGTAGTAAATTTCATGCGAGCTGGTAATGTGCCCGCGATGGCATACCTAGCCAGTGACGCACAGACCCTGACATCCAGGTGGTCTGTGACTCTGCAGTGGGAGCTTTTCCACTCTAATTTCTACTGAGATCTGGTAGCTGTGAAAAATAACTTCTTTCTCTTTCAAAATCACAGTCATTCCTGTAACCAGCATCCTGCCACATACATACGTTGAGGGTTTGTTATATGCCAGGGCTGTTCTGGAGACTCGGGGCACAGGAGGAAGCTAGACACAGCCCCTGCCCTCAAGGTAGTCACGCCCTTCTGGAGGTAGTCATGGCGGCGTGTCATAACTGCTGCTGTGGGAAACCACAGAGAATGTCTTCTAAAATAACAGTAGTGTGACCAGTCGGAGGGATTTGATGCGTGCCTGAAAAGTCTCTGTTAATTTCAGCCGCTGGATTACTTCCTGCAAAAATAGGAAAAAAATCGAAGAGGTAGGATGTAGATCATACTCGCACTATCAACAGACATTAGCAACCACCAACTATATTCTGTGCTTAAATGAAAAGCCTATGGATTCTGGAATCACAAAGACCTGGCTTCAAATTTTTGCCGGACCCCTTATGAGCTGTATGACTTTGAGCAATTTACTCAAACTCTCTGAACTTCTGTTTCCTCACCTATAAACAGATAATAAAAGATCTCACCTTTCTGGACTCTCAGGTTAGGGATTTGCAAACGTTTTCTTAAAGGGACAGATAATAAATATTTCAGTTTTTGCTGGCCATACAGGCTCTGTCACAACTACTCAACTCTGCCAATGTAGCACAAAAACAGCCATAGAAAATATGCAAATGAACAGGTATAGCAGTGTTTCAACAATTTTTTTTTTTTTTTTAACAAAAACAGGCTGGATTTGGCCAATAGGGTAGAGCTTGCCACCCACTGGTTTAGAACATTAAATGAGATATTGAAAGAAAAAGAAAATAGATAAGGCTCTCTGATACACTGTAGGCACTCAATAATTGTTCATTTTCCTTCCTTCTTGCAATTTATTTTATTAGGCTGATGGCTTACAAAGATGCACGCAATATTATGCCCCTCTCTTGAAGTGCTCAAAGCAAAAATATAGAGAGCAATGCAATTTTGCAACTGCCAGTTGTGAAGGAAACAGAGTAAACCATAGAGTCATAAGAATTCAGTGAAGTGGACAACTACCATAAGAGAAATGGTTAAATGAAGAAAGAAGAAAGGACTTCCAGGAAGTCCAAAGGAGGTGCAACGCTCTCAATATTTTCAGAAGAAGTTGAGTGAAACCATTTGTCTGGAGAAGAGAGGGTGTATATGAGAAGAGTAAGTGGAAGTCAAGCTTAGCTGGGGCAGTGTAGGGCTGAACGTTGTGTTCAAGTGTTTACATCTTGTTCTGTAGGTATCACTCGGTGCACTACTGAGAGTTTCCTAAGAGAACACTGTAAGAACTCAACAGTCACTTATGGAATGAACGAAGTCATCTGGAAGTGATTTGCAGGACGATTGGGCAGGAAAGGGCAGCTGAAAGATCAGAGGACAATGTTCAGACCAGGGTGATGGCAGATAGAAGCAGCCAGAAAGGATGGATAGAATGGGTGCAGTCTTGATTCTGGATGAGACCTGAAGACCAAAATCAGGACCTGGTGTCAGGACTGAGTCAGAGACAAAGGCTTTAAAGGAAGGCAAAGGAAGAACTGACCTGACCCTGTAACCAAACTGTAGGCAAGAGAGAGGACTATTTAGAGATGATGCCCAGGTTTAAGTCTGGTACCAGGAAAACAGTGTGGTTGTTGATTATCTTAGCCCATTCAGGCTGCTATAGCAAAATGTCTTAGACTGGGTAATTTATAAACAATAGAAATTTATTTCCCACAGTTCTGGAGGATGGAAAGTCCAAGATCAAGGTACTGTGCCTGATGAGGGCCCAGTCTTTGCTTCCAAGACCGTACCTTGAACACTGTATTCTCCAGAGGAGAAAAATGCTGTGTGCTCACATGGCAGAAAGTACGGAAAAGCAAAAAGGTCTAGCTTGTTCCTTCCAGCCCTTTTATAAGGTGTTGATCTCATCCTTGAAGGCAGGGCCCACATGGCCTAATTTCCTTTGATAGTCTTTACCTCTTAATACTGTTATATTGGATCTCGAATTTTGGAGGGTCACATACATTCCAATCATAGTTGTGATAAAATAAAGGGTGTCACAGAGGCTACTTTTTGGAGGAAACATTATGAATTTAGTCTTAAGCACTTGAATTTAGCATCCCTGGAGAACAGCCAAGTGAAGGAGTTTAGTAAAATAAGATGGGCTCAAGAAAGAGATTGAACTTGGAAGTGCAGAGATTCAGGCATCAGCCTCATAAATGGGTGGCTCCTGAGAATGAATGAAGTCTTGATTCTGGATGAGATCTGAAGACCAAAGTCAGGACCTGGGGCTGGACCTGAGTCAGAGATAAGGGCTGTCCTTAGAAACCCAAAAGCATCTTTCTAGTTCATTCCTAATATTGTGGCAATAGAAATGCTGTGAGATCAACAAGGTTTGTATAGTTTTTAAAATATATATAAACAAAGATCAGGAAAAGAATTAAATAAACCCTGGGATTCTGATGTCCAGAACCTTCTTCCATACAATCCAGAAGAAGAGACACTGAATGTGAACTCCTACACTATTTACGTTCTGTACATACGTCTGCTACAGAGGTTACTCTGAGTTCAGTTAATAGAACACATGGGAATGTGTCACCAGTAACAATCACAAAACAACTCTAAGACATTCTCAGCACTTTCAAATGTGGTTAATTCTATTATGACTTAGCAGAGCTACTTTTAGATTTCCAAGGGCTGTCCAGAAAGTATCCAGCCATGCAATATGAGAAACAATGGCTGGATATTTCCGGACAGCCTCATATATCCAAATGTGTTGCTCCGTTAAATAAATACAATTTTATGACAAATGTTAGGCCATTTTCCATAGATCTCAAGTTGATCTCTTTCTCTGGTCTTGCACCTGCCTCAGTTTTCTTGCTACTGCTGTGAGGAAGGGGATTTCCTTTGACTAGAAAGAGAAGTGGTTTATGGGGCAAGAGGCAAGAGAAATGGATCCCTCTAGAAGAGAGTTATATTTTCTCTAAGAAAAATCAGAAAAGTGTTTCTCAGGGGCACTACAAGCTGTTCTTGTTAGTCCCCAACTCCTTATTAAATCGGTGAGTTGTGGAGAGGGTGTTGCCATCAGAAACAGTTTTTGAAGGGGCTCTTCATTTTCCTCTTTCCGTTTAGCTGTTTCTCAGAGCTGATGACACACACGGTACTTAAGTCACTGCGGGGTCAGGCAGAACATCCTTTCTAGGGGATACGCAATGGTGAAGAAATCATAGGAATTTTAAATCTGGCATCAGAGCTTGCCACATTTGAACATCTAACTTTTTAAAAAGGGAAAATCAGATCCAGAGAGACTAAATGACTACCTGACTCGGGGAGGGTGCTGCAGGGCCAGGTCTGGAACCCAGGGGCCCGGCTCGGGCCCACTGCTTCAAGCACATGTGTTCAGAGAGTCACGTTGGTCCTGAGGGGATTCTCCTCCTGTCGTGAGAATCCGTAAAAGAGCACTTGAGCCGCTCCGACCAGAAACACCAAGGTGAGGATTTCTATTGAGGACGCGTTCACCGTGCCCAACTCCGGACGAGGCCGTCAAGAGCTGGGCAGCGTCCGAAAGGCCTGTTAGAGCCCGGGCGCCTTCGCGGGGGAGCGAGCCTAGGAGGGCCGGGCATAGGCCCTGAGATGGAGAAGCCTGGGAACACCGAGAGCCGGCCCTGAGGCCTTGGTATTTAGAGCAGTTGTCTGCAGACATAATGCCCCAGTCTGATCAAAGGGTCGCCCCGCAATCCCAGCGGACAGGAAGGCTGACGGGGAGGGCCCTTGTCCGGCTGCTGGGGATGGGCTGGCGCCCCCCGGGGATCAGACCGAGCCTGCCCTCTCCCGCCCTTGCTCCCCCATCAGATCAGTGTTCCTCAGGACATTAATAAAAAGAATCTGTAGGCTGTGCTTGAATTTTTATTGTTGTTTAATTCTGCAGTCAGAAAAGGTGAGCACCCCAATTTAACTCTTTGAGTCTTTCTCCCAGCCTGCGGCTTCCTAAACAAATATTTCATCTATCCTTCAGGTCACATTCTTGACCTTGTTGTTTCAGGTGCCTGATAATCTTGGGCCAGTGACGGCCTGGCCAGCGCATTGGTCACCCCCAGCCCCCGCTGTCCAGCGCCCGCCTTCCCTCCCGTCCCAGGCGGCTTCCCTGGGCCCATCTTTGTGCCGGCTTCTTCCGCATTAATTGCTCCCCCAAGGCCCGGCCCCCAGTCTTTCTTTTCGTTATCAAAGTGCTTGCTCTGAAGGCTTCTACTTCAGATTCTTGGCCACAGTGCCTTTGGCCTGTTCATTATTTAATTTTCCTTTCAGTCCCTTGCCTGTCAGACAATGTCTGCATACTGGGATCATTTTCATTTTTGAAAGTCTCCAAACAAAGATTGCAGCCCTGTAGGTAAGCTTTAAAAAACTTATGATTTCTAGTGTGTGCACACACACACACACAAATGAATTAGAAAAGTGTGCCTTGGACCCACCCATGTTCTTAGAAGCACAGCATTTACTGAAAAGGGCTTTATACCCTGCCCTCTGTCCCTGACGACTCCACCACTAATGCCTGCTGTCCTGCTTTGTGTGTTGTTGGAAAGGGTATTTATTTTTCTTCAGGCAGTCAAACAGATATAGAGGGAGAGTAACTTTTAGCTTTTCAGCATTGTACTAAGCTGGCTGAAGGCATTTTAGCAGTTCAGTCTAGCTGAGGGGATTGAATTATCATGGAATGAGGCAACATTTTATGACAGTAGCTAACATAGGTCTAGTCATGCAATAAAGCGTTCAAAATAGTCAGGAAAGAGAAGAACAGATTGGGCCTCTGAGGATGAGTGGTTTCTGGATACAGGAAAGTTCTCCCTCCAATCTTTCTTTTTCCTTTCTTTTTTTAGCCTCTAAACTTCAAATATGTTCAACATTGCTATGGGCTGAGCTCTTTTCCCCCAAAAGTTATATGTTGAATCCCTAACCCCCAGTACCTTAGAATGTTACTATATTTGGAGATAGAGTCTATAAAGAGGTAATTAAGTTAAAATGACTTCACTGGGGTGGGACCTAATCCAATCTCACTGGTAGCCCTATAAGAAGAAGAAATTTGGACAGACACGTGCAGAGGGAAAACCACAGGGAAACAGCCATCTACAAGCCAAGGAGAGAGGCCACTGAGGAAGCCAACCCCAACAACACCTTGATCTCAGACTTCCAGCCTCCAGACTTGTCAGAAAACGTATTTCTGTTGCTTAAGCACCCAGTCTGTGGAAATTGTTAGGGCAGCCCTAGCAAACTAATACAGACATTGGCATTTCAAGATGGTGTTAGTTCTAGATGGACAATGAAATTAATCACTAAGCTATTTCTGGGCAGAAAGTGGCTCTTCTTCCCCTGTGGGATTAGCTTTTCCAACTGGCAATGGAAGCATGTTGATGAGAGGTTCCCTGAGACAATCGCCTCCTTAGGACCTAATGGCTATACGGTAGTAAGACTTTTCTTCTTTGGTTACTGGTTTGATTCCTAAAGTATTAGGTGAAACCATACAAAATCACCTTTTGTGTAGGTCAAAAAAAGTTCAACTAAATGCATTGTGGCATTCTAGGACAGAAAAAGGACATTAGTGAAAAAAACCAATAAAATCCAAATGAAGTAGTCCCATTAATAGTAATGTACTAATGTGAGTTACTTAGTTTTGCCAAATATATTATACCTTGGTTATTGCTATGGTTTGAATGTTTTAGCCAAAGGTCATGCATTAGAAACTTAATCTCCAATGCAACTGTGTTGAGAGGTGGGACCTCAAAAGAGATGATTAGGTCAGGAGGGCTCTTCCTTCATGAATGGAGTAATGCTGTTATCACGGGAGTGGGTTAGTTATGGCAAGAGTAGGTGTGCTATAAAAGTGAGTTTCAGCCCCCTCTTGCTCTTCCACTCTTTTGCTCTCCTGCCCTTTCACCTTCAGTCATGGGATGATTCTGCACAGAAGCCCTCACCAGGTGCTAGTGCCATGCTCTTGCAATTCCCAACCTCCAGAACCATGAGCCAAATAAACTTCTGTTGTTTATAAATTACCCAGTCTCAGATATTCTTTTATAGCAACACAAAATGGACTAACAAGATTGTGTAACTAGGGGAAACTAGGTGAATGATATATAGGAACTCTCTGTATGATCTTTGCAATTTTTCTATAAATTCTATAAATCTAAAGTTATTCCAAAATAAAAAAATTTATTTAAAAAAATATTTGAATATTGGCAATTTTATATGGTTTAACCTAATAGGAAAAGCCCAGAGGCCTTGGATATAAAACAGATGCAATCTTTTAATTATAAAATAGTACAGTTTATGTTGGAAATTTAAGTATGTCTTACTTGTAGATATTTTCAAATGATCAATAGACTTTTGTACCTTGGCAGCCCAGCTCCTGGCTGCCTAACCAGTTTAGGTAAGAGTGAAAGAACTAACTAACTGAGCTAACTTTCAAAGAGAAAGGGCCCACTGACCGTTACTGAGGGACAGCCTTGGGCTGATACCTACTTCTGAAGTTTGTTTCTCTTCTCTGACTGGACAAGGATGAAGCCAGTTTCTTGAGGACTCTGTGCTGTTGGAATGACTGACTCCCTTTGTCCTTTCTGGCAGTCAGTGGGCACCCAACACAGCCTCGTTCCAAGAGAAATGATCCACCTTCCACTTCCTTCTTCAGCAGAAGATCCTTCCTTTCTTCCCCATTGGGTCATGAGAGGACAGAAGGAGTGTGCTATATCAATTTGGGAGGATTGCAGATTCTCATTTAGAGGAAAAAGAACCTGCTTCCAGTTTACCCCTGGAACTAGAAAATTAATCCTTAATCAGACCCATATCATATGAAAGACTTGTTTTGTTTGGCTGGCAAGTGTTTAAAATTTTTAAGAATCCTTTGCTACACTTTAAAATTGGTAAATTTCACAAAAATATCTGAATATTTGACTTCTCTGGAGCAATCAGAAGTTCTAGCAACAGAGAACCGCATGCCTACATGGAGAAGATTGTTGAAGCCGAGTAGCCGCTGTGTCCTTTCAAGGGGCCGTGTGAGCACCATTGTCCCACACGGCCCTTCTCCACGCACTTGCCCAATCACTTCCAGTATTTGCATTTGCAGCCCCTCGTCTAGGTCAGTGTCTAATTACAAGTCATCCTTTGGAGAGTCATGAAATCAGTGTCTGCACTTACCATCACTAAAAGGGGAAAGAGGAGAAAAAGGAAGAGAAGGAAGAGGAGGAAGAGGAAGAAATAGAAAATGTCAGAATATATTACATGTATTATGGGCTGGTATTATTTTATAAAACCTTCCTTTCAATTAGGTTTGTGTGTGCTTTCACTAAGTTGCAATATAAAATATATTTCTTCTTGTGAGTTGAAATAAAAATTTTTGCAAGCCAAGTCTAATGAAAATTTAAATAATCCAACCTTTTCTTAAACATTTAGTTTGGCATGTTTTGCTTACTATTTTTGTTTTGTTTTTCCTTAAATTACCTGAAAGGGATAGGTATTTGTTATATCAACATATCTTCAGAATTCACATGCATGATAACATGGATCTGCATGCATGCCCACTGGAGATTTGTAATAAAGAATTAAAGCATCTAACTGAAATGAAAGAAGAGATAAAGCTTCTTAGATCTGTGATCCACCAAATTGCATAATTGTATAGTTGCCCTGTGGTAGGTTAGATCATATTACATAATAATACAATCTATTATCATATTTATTTACATAGATTATGTAGGGCAACTAATACTCTAAACTAGACCAGCGCTGTCTGGTGGAACTTTCTGTGATAATGGAAACATTCTATACCTGTACGTGCAATATGGTAGCCACATGCAGTTCTTTAGTACTTGAAATGTAGCTAGTGTGAGTGATGACCTGGATTTTAAATTTTAATTTTAATTAATTTAAATTTAAGTAATCATATATGGGTAATGGCTACCATATTGGGTAGCATAATTCTAGACTCTAGAACTAGTATCTTGAAAGAAGGATGGCTGTATTTCTTGTTTTCCAGACTAGACTGTCAATCGGCCTGATAGAATCATCTTACTCAGGCACTGCTCAGCAGAGTGAGAAGAGCTAACATTCAGTCTGCCGGGCACAGCTTACCATTTTTGGTCCAGAGTATTGCTAGAGACAAATGCCCCTACTTCTAAATGTAGAACCTCTAAGTTCTTATCCTCACTGATTTTTGGTTTTTCAGATTAAAAAATGCTTGAGGCAGATTATGTGTATTTGAACTATATGCATTAAAAACTATCATCATTATTTTTTAATAATTACAATAGTAACTATGACAGTAATAACAAAAGTACTGTAAATAGTAGCACAGCAGCCACTTATTAAGTGGTTAACATGTCCTGGCACCATGACAAGCACTTTGTCCACCTCATCCCATTTATGCTTCACAGTAACCCCCTGAGATAGGAGATACCATCTGACACGAGCAAACTGATGCTTGTGAAGGTTTAGTAACTTACCAGGCCACTCGGGTCGTGAGGGAACGAGCCAGAGTGTGACTCCAGTCCTGCCAGGGGGCAAGCCCCTTACTGTGATCACTCTGGTGTCTTACAGCATGCTAATCGGTTCGTTTTTCAATCAGTCCCTATTTCCTTGATCAAAACTTTTCCAGGACGAATTATGAATGACCAAGCTGGAACTAGGGCCTGGGTCCTACGATTCCGACGCGGGCACTCTCCACCGTCACAGCCTTCTCCTAGGTGCCATCTGGCCACACTGCAGGGACGTGCCTGTGGGCTTCATTGGGACCTAGGTAGTTTTGACTTTGGGGGCCTCTTCCTCCATAATATTAAAAATTATATCTTCCTTTGTTGGTATAAAGACAAATATATTAATACTAATATTCTATATTAAACCATAGTTTTCTTCTACCTAAAATTTCAATTTTTTTCTTTTGCTTTTAAAGGAAATTGAAACATTTTCATGGACCCTGTGGTAGGCAGAATAATGCCCCCCACAAGGTGGCTACACCTTAATCCCCAGAACCTGTGAACATGTCACCTTCTGTGGCCAAAGGGACTTTGCAGTTGTGATTAAACTAAAACTCTTGACAAGGGAAGATTATCCTGGGAGGTTCGAATGGGCCCAGTGGAAGCACAAGGAGAGGCAGGAAAGGCATGAGATGGCAGACAGGAGGGTCGAGTGACGCAGCCTGAGCGAGACTTGATGGGCCGCTGCCCACCGTGGAGACGGAGGGGGCCGTGTGCCAAGGACTGCAGGCAGCACAGTGTCTGGCACCATCGGTTGGTCATGAAAGAAAGACAGGAGAATCCTTTTCACATTTCCAAGGAATCCACAGGATTAAACGTGGCCATGGAAAAGACATCAAGCTCAACTATTGCCTAGCCCCTTCTCCTAAATAGTCACCCATCACTGCCTAGGGGCCCATTTGACCCCAGAATGCCCAGCACCAAAGACACTGTTGGCTGGAACCACTTGCCTGCCCTAGCCTTGGGATCCTGAAGCTCTGCAGAACCTACCTTTGGAGGTAGGTGTCCTGAACGAGAAGAAAAGAGAAACAGGAACTTAGGGTGGAGAGGACCTGAAAAGAATGGCAGAAACAGGGCTGAAGATGCCAAGAAAGGGAAGAATGGGGCGGGGTGATGGAGGAGAGAAATTACAAAAATGAAGAGACATTGACAGAAAAGTTGGAAGGAAACAAACAATTTGAGGTTTAAAGGGACCCAGGAGAAAAGGTAGGGGAAGAAGAGAAACAAAAAGCAAAACCAGCAGTGGGCCTAAAGGTAACCTTCCTTTCTGTCCGTAGCTGGTGCCGGCTGCAGAGCCGAACCCTGCAGACCAGAGGCCATCTGCGGCCATCAATCCAAGGCCCGCACTACTGCCACAGCCAGTGGGAGTGACGCACAGGGACAATGGCAGAATGCAGCCTGGGAAACACGGGGCTCCCATGGGGCAGAGGCGCATTTTCTCTGTTCTCTTTACACAAAGCTGCTGCTGACATCAAAGAGGCCCCCTGTGACCCGGGATGTTCACAGCCCAACTCAGAGCCTGCCCCCACCCCAGGCTTTTTTTGCAATTGTCTGAACCAGTTATCTTTAGGGACTAGACCCCTATGCCCAAATTTGTGCATCATTTCTATGTTTTCTAGGATGTGGATGATTGTCTAGTTTAATGCTTATTAAACTTCAGTTGACCTTTTCACCTGTTAAAGTTACTTACTAAAGAAACTTAAAAAGAAAAGAAGAAAATTCTTTAAATATATACACACAAACATATAAATGTGTGTGTTGAATATGAATATACTGAATATAAAGATATGTGGGTATACACACATACACACACGTGTACATATATCCCACACAATGCTTCCATATTCCAATTTTTAGGAACTAATAACAAAGCATTGTGGGCTGTTTTTCAGTAAGTCCAGATTTCCTCTTTCATTTCTAATTTTATTTTTTAAAGAGTGCATCTCACAATGAGATGCATTTCTTAGCTCTCTAGTTCACTGGAACCACACTTAGGTGGACCCCTTTCCCTGTTTTTAATTTTACCTCTTCAGTTGACTTTTGCACATATAATCATTCATTTCTGTAGGTGTTTTCCAGAGAATTTTTTTAAAAACAATTTTTGACCATGCAGCTTTTCATTGTTCTAACCCCAGTTTGCTTTTGGTACATTGATACTCGCAGGGGTTTGGGTTCTGGCTTACAAATTCTTTCTTCCTGGGCTTACACTGGGTGGTCTCTCAGCTGTGTCTGTCTTTGAGGTATCACCAAGAGCTCTGTTTAATGTTTCTCACACAGTTCACTTTTCCATCCTAGATTAGGGACTGACATATTATTCCTTGTTCTTTCTTTTTTAGTGGCCTGTTATTTTTCATGGTGGATGGCATTTAAGCACTGTCACCCTGGGTATCAAATCTGTGCATAGATGAGCCAACAGGACAGTGAGTTATGTGACTTCTCCAATTTTATTATTTTTTTAATTTTATTTCAGAATATTAGGGGGGTACAAACATTTTGCTTACATAAATTGCTTTTGTACCTTTTGAGTCAAAGTTATAAGTGTGTCCATCACCTAGATAGTGTGCATTGTACCCATTCAGTGTGAATTTTTCAATCTTATTTTTTAAATTAATTTCTATTTCCCCTGCCCTTGAAGTTGATATGCTTTAATCTTCACTTAGACAATTAATTTAAGTTGATATGCTTTAATCTTCACTTAGATGATTCATTTCAGTACTTATTGAACTTGCCATATATGAAGTACTAGTGCTCAGTGCTTTCTAAATATTGCCTAATTCAGTCCTCGGAACAACCTCCTGAGGGTGGTGCTGTGATGCTCCATGTTTTGTGGATGAGGAAAGGTGGCAATGAGAGGGGCGTGACTTGCACGGAGCCGTGAATCTGGTAGGCAGGGGTGCCAGGGTTCAAATCTACACAGTCATGTCTGGCATCCAAGCTGTTAACTGATACATTAGAAAAAAAATAAATGGGCCATAGATTTCTTGCTTAAAGACTTCCCTAATGGGTCAGCTCAGTATTTTCAGAACTAACACCAATTTTGTTTCTGTTTACATGAGATTCAAGTGCTTTTTTTCAAAGTACTGTACAAAAAGTATTGAGAGGTGGGTGGATGATGAGAAATTACTTAATGGGTACAATGTATGTTACTCCCTAATTGTTTTTGGTACACTGATATTTGTGTACACCCAGTAATGGATACACCAAAAGCCCCAACTTCACCACAATGTAATATATCAATGTAACAAAATTATGGTTGTATCTCATACATTTATACAAATACATAAAAGAAAAAGAGAAGAAAAAAATTATAACTCAGAGCAAGTACAAAGTTCTATAAACCTGCTCAATTGTTTTATTTGCGTCTTGTCCTTTTTAGGCAAAGTCAGAAGGGCTGAGTTCATTGTTCCAGGAAGGCTGTTGGCATTTGAGCCTCTTTTCACCATGTTATTCCCGTCACCTCCCCCTGGTAACTTTTCGTGAATTTTTCATCAACATGCAAGGCTTGATTTATGTTTTGAGAGCCACACCCTTCTCAACGAAACACACACAGATGCCATATATAAATGAAAAGTGACCTTTACCCATGAAAAGAATTTTGATGAATCGCAGGAAGTAATATACTGTGCAAGAAAATAGTCTTTTGATCTTTTTTTTTAATGTAAATCACTTCCCATGAAGAACCGTCGGAGTCTAATAAGGTTTTTAAGTGGAGACTACAAAGACCCCCAGAGTACTAGAGAATTCCACTCGTGCCAGTGTCCGATTTAGTCTTACTAATGGGGCGTGTGTACTGGGGAGACAGGAGGAGGCTGGAAGCTCTTGGGAATGCCCAAAGCATTTAGACCACTCAGAGAGTATTTCTCGGATACTGAATAGGCTGGACTCGCTATAGCACTGTGTTCAACCTAGGGACTGGGACCCATCAGTGATCTCTGAGATCAATGTCGAAAGCAATAGGAAAATAAAAAATAGAGCTGAATGGAAAACATCAGGGTGCATGACAGAGTAAGGACGGAAAGTGTTTTGTGAAATCTTTTCAAAGGTATGTGTGTACAGAACGTGTATACTAAGACGCAAGGTAAAATGTGTTTCTTACGGTGTCTCATGTTTAAAATAAGTTTGAAACACACTGCTCTACAGAACAAAACCAACCACAGGCACTCTCTCTAGCCTCTGAGAACTTAAACAGTAAGGCAAAGACGACAATTCTAAGGTTCTAAAAATGTCAGGGGAATTTTATACAGGGGATCTGGGCAGCAGCAGTGTGGACGCTGTTCGGGGAGCACGAGGGGACTCAATTGTCAAAGGAGCCTCTGCCCTGATTATTAATGAAGGGGGATTTTTCAGGTGAAGTCAAAGAGAATTCTAAAGACAGAGGTTGGAGTCTGAGAGACACGGGGCAGTGGTCATTCCAACTTCGTGGGCTGGGAGGAGAGGGTCCAAGCTACAAATCCCTGATTAAGTGAGATTATGAAAATGTTCTCTTAGAAGGGGGACAAGGACAGAATGCAAGAGGGAACAGGAGAATGGCCCTCAAGTGACAAACTGGATGCCTGTTGGCCAAAACTGAACCACAGATGTGTTTGCTTTGACAGGTCGGTATTTTAATAATTATGAAGTTCCTGTAAAAACTGAGATGTCTAATTTCTCTGGAAGAATCGGAAGACCTGGGGCTGAGTCAATGAGCAGGACTTCCCTCCTGTGCTGTCCCTGATAGCCACTAGCACGTGTGGCCCTTTAAATTAAAATTAAATTAAAAATTCAGTTTCTCTGTTCTAGTAGCCACGTTTCAAGTATCCAAGAGCTCCACGTAGCAGCATCTACCACGCTGGACGGCACAGGTGCGGCCTGTTCCTGCCCTCACAGCGAGTTCAGCTGGACGGCGTGGCTTTTAGAGCCGTGTCCGCGATTTGCTGCTTTCTCCCTGGGCCAGCTCCACTCCTTTTCGTTACCTGCCTCACTTACCCTTTAGGCATTTCTATTTGCAGTTCCTTTGGTTATTGTATTTAGGTTGCCTGAAAGCTCTGCGACTAAATCTTGGGAACTGAAACCTATTTCAGCCACAGACTTGAGGAAGTATCTTGAACAGTGTGTGTGTGTGTGTGTGTGTGTGTGTGTGTGTGTGTGTGTGTGTGTTTTCTTGGCAAAATAAAGAGTGACATTCCAATTAGAAACTGTATATATGTAAATGGTGCCTTATAAAGTTGTTAGAATAGAAGAAGAGTGGGTTTACATTACAGTTCTTCACGGCAGGGAAAAGCTACAGGAAAGCAAACCTCATTGTCTACATTCTACTACTGTGGGTACCCAGCAGTGTGAGCACGACAGAAACAAGAGGGACAAATCTAATGAGAGTAACTAACAGGTAAGTGACGAATAACCTTCCAGGTAAAAGTTAACATCCTGTTAGGACACACATGGGTAGTGTCACTTCCAGCTCTGCCCGTATCTCGCACAGTACAGAGATATGGAGGGTTTCAAGTGGATCAGCCTCTCTTTTGATAAGTTTAAAACCCTTATGTCCTCTTTACTGGATGTGCATCATGGATTTACATAGCTGTGAAATCAGTCTGTATCTTAAAGCATCAGTAGCGTCAGGATCAATGGTGTGTTTAGTGAATAAAACAGAAGACATTCACATTTGCACACGTGGTAGGAGTTAATCTGCAACAGAGCCCTGGACCAGTGGTTCTCAAATTGCAGCGGGCAGACGAATCCTTTGGGGGGAGGGGGGCTCATTTAAAAGGTAGATTCCAGGGCCTCTGCTCTAGAGACTCTGCAGTGCTTGGGGCGGTGCTGGGAAACAGCACGAGCAACACGCCAGATGAGTCCGTGTCCAGAGGGGAGATTTTGAGAAACCCTGGCCTTGGCTCTTCATGTCAAGAGAGCAGCAACCACGTCTGTCTTGTCAAACATCACGCCCCAGTGCACCCAGCACGTAGTAGGGCACTCAGTAAACATCTGTGGACAAACATCTGTGACGTCATCACATGTGATGAAGAACATTGGTCACAGGCCTTGTTAATTTTTGGCTCCCTTGAAATAATTTTTTGTAACATCCAAGAGGCCTATGTCAAGGTTTTTTTTTTTGCTAGCAAGTCTTTTTGTCTGATGTGTTCATTGTTATATGCTTAGCAGTGAGAACAGTGCCTGGCACATTGTAGCTGCTCAATAAATATTTGTTTAAAGAGTAGTTGGACCAGCATGATGTAGTGATTACAATTGCTACTCATTTTCCAAATGTGCAATTTTATTTCCTGAAATGCCTGCTGTCTAGGGGAGGGCACTGGGGTGTCCATCCATCCCCACCCCGTGGAGAATGCTGAGCTGTGGTCTCTAAACGATCACCCCCATCGAAGGCAGGGGTAGCTACGGGGTTTAAGAGCAGCATCTCCTGGAGCCTCCTGAAGTGGGGGCTTGTCACACACCACTTCTATTGTCAGGACTGCTGACCTGCCTCCCCCACTCCTACCGCCAGCCCCCAGGGGAGCAATCCGGCTCCTCATCTGTGTTCCCAGCATCGAGCACAGAGTCTGGTGGAGGGTGGGGAAACGCCATGTGGGAACAGCATTCAGGCCGAAGGGCAGGGACAAGGGGGAGGCCACTTGTCCCCTGGTCCACTCCTGCTCTTCAGGCTCAGAGGACACTTTCTCAGAGAGGTCTTCCCTGCCCCTGAACTAAATGTCCCCGCTCCCGTTATTCTCCCAGAACACCACGTTCTTTTCCGTCATAGCACAAAACAGTTGGTGGTTACAGGTGTATGGGGCTGGCTGCTGGTTTCCTGTCTGTTTCTCTCACCAGATCATCAGCTTCGTGGGGGCAGGAGTCTGGTCCGTGCTCCATTCAGAATCTCAAGCAATGCTTGTAGGTGCTCGGTACTATTTATCATATAAACGGGTGAATGATATCGTAAGCCTAGTAATTTCCATAGGCTGCTGCCGTGGACCCTGCCCCAAGCACGCGTCCGGGTCGCTGCACTCGGCCTTTCCTCCCCCACCCGAGGGTGCTCACAGCCGGCAGGGGGCTCCCACGCCTGGTCAGAGGGACGGCTCTGAGTCGCTGTGCCCTGGGGACACCTGCCAATTGACACAAATAATGTGATTACTAGTTGACACGAGGTCCTAAAATACAAGACCAGAACCCAATATAGATGGAGATGATTTTATCCAATAATTCATTTTTGATGGATAAATAATGATAATGGCCCTCCTGCCTCGAGCATTTACCGTGTGCCGAGTACATAATGCTATCCAGTCTTCGTGGAGCAGGTACTAAAGCATTTAAAATGTACTACTTCATTTAAGCTTTACAATAACCTGAGGTAGGAGCCATTATTATCATCATAGAACAGCTAAGCCGAGTTCACATGAGTTGAGTCCTTTGTCCAAGTTCGCACAAGCAGCGAGTGGCCAGCCAGGACCACCGCTGTCCGCCTGCCCACGAAGCCCACGGCCCCTTCCTGCCGCCCATGCCTGGTCTGCTCCGAGGAGGAGGAGGCCTACGCTCGTCCCAGCTGGAAACCACGAACCCTCTCCCCTGTGTGCGGTGAGTGGGGAGCAGGCAAGGAAACCAATACAGGTTATGTTTCTGCTTTGTGTCCGGCCCGTGGGACACTCTCAGCAGGAATTCCCATCTCTCTGTTTGAAGGGAGGAAAGAACATCTTGGATGGGTTGAACGACGTTTTCCAAGGAGCAGGTCCGGGCCTTCCTATGTTCCACCTTCATATTTGGCTCGACTCTAATGAATCCCGCTGCCTAGCTCGGGCCTCAGACACTGCAGGACAGTCTGGGCCTGAGCCTCCTCGTTCTTTGCATTCTTGTCTTGGCAGGGGCACCCGGCAGCTGTGTGGCTGGCTAATTAACTTTGGCACAGTAACCAAAATATGTTACAATTCTGACTCTATCTTTATTCTGGAGTAAATTTTTTGTTGTGCCTCAAGGAAAGTTGCTGTCATCCAAACATGTCCCAGAACATACAGCCTCAGCAGGGCTTTTGTTTAGCACAAACATGGAGGTGTGACAAGTACTATCATCTGCTTTGAACACAGTAGGTGCCTCACGGTATGGAAATCTCAGGTATCTTTCCTCCCTTCCTCTTTCCGTTCCTTCTCCCTCCTTGCATTTCTTTCTCCCTTCTTCCTTCCTCTTTCTTTACTTTAAAAAGATAATATTAAAAGTTAGATGTCATTTGCAGAATATTTAACTTTGAGCTATCTTGACCTATTGAAAGTGGTTGTTATGAAATTATTGATTCAACCGTGTATAGACAGAACTTTTGACAAGAGCATTTACTGAACTTGATTCTAGATGCATTTATTTCTTAACAAGGCGACTTGGCCTGGTGTGCGACGTGGAGTTCTGAATGTGTCCCAGAGCTGTTCTGAAGAGTTCATTCTCAATGATTTAACTTTTCAACATTCCCTCAGAAAGTTCAGTTCTCAGATGGACTATCTCATCTTTTTGCTCCAATGTTTCTCTGTGGTTTCAGAGGGATCTCAAAAGGACCAACAGGAATAAGGCCACCCAGACCTGCTAATCTCAAGCCATCCCTGCACACCTCACTCCCAACCCCCTGTGCCCCAAGCTCGGCCTCTTCCCTGGCTCCACCTAAGAGACAGAGGATCAGCTGCTGAGCGTTCTGTCCTCCAGGCTTCCTCTTGAAGCAAGGGGCCCGCCTGACTCTGAATTAGCAGCTAGCAAGAGAGATAAAAAGGGAAATAATGTCTATTTTATAAAACATTCACACCCCAGTTCACACGAATACTAATCAGAGCATGCACAAAATCATAGCACATCATGTTTGAGAAAAAGATGTGAGTTATAACAGATCCGATTTCCATAATTCTAACATGCTGCAATTTCCATCTGATGAAATGTGGCTGTGAGATTCAACGTGCCATTCTATGTGAGAAAGTTCTAGACCGAGGCTAAAGTTGGAGGAAGGTCACTTTTAGAGTTTTGAAAAGAGGGCAGAAATATGGCAGAAATATGAGATAAACTCTTAAAATTTATTAACAATTTAGGTGATATACTAAGAAAACCAGCTAAAACTGTTCGTGATCTCTAAAAGAAAAAATGTATTTAAAGATGTCACCATATCACCAGCCCCTAGAATAGTGCACGGTGCATGGTAGGACCTCAATACATGTTTACCGAATGAATTCCTTGAGTACAAATTGGGGAGGAAGGCAGGAGAGAAAGGGCAGAGAGGTCTAAGAACCAGACTTTCTGAGAACCAAGAACAAATAAATGTCATTTGGGAGCTACAGAGGATAAGATAGTTGGACTTCAAAGGTAGCGTGGGTGTATTAGTTTCTTGGGGCTGCCGTAGCAGGGTACTGTACTACAAACCACGTGGCTTAAAACAACAGAAATGTATTACCTCATAGTTCTGGAAGCTGGAAGTCAAAAATCAAGTTGGGCCCTGTTCCCTCTGAAACCTAGAGGGGAATCCTTCCTTGCCTTGTTCTAGCTTCTGGTGGTTTCCTAGCAATTTGTGGCACTCCTTGGCTTGCAGCTGCATAACTCCAATCTCTGTCTTTATCGTCACACTGCGTTCTCCCTGTGTTGTATGAGGACACTAGTCACATTGGATTAGGACCCCACGCCACTCCAGGACGACCTCGCCTTAAGTCATTATGTCTGCAACAACCCTGCTTAAGGCCACATTCTGAGGTTCTGGGCTTAGGGCTTCAGTGTATTGTCAACCTATCTTTTCTGGGAGCCTTACAGTTCAACTCCCAACAGCAAGCATTAAAAAAATCAAAATGAGGTGCACATTAGGATGGCTATTATTTTAAAAAACCCAGAAAATAACAAGTGTTGGTGAAGATGTGAAGAAATTGGAGTCCCTGTGCTTAGCTGGCGGGAACATGAAAGGTTGAGCTACTGGGGAAAATAGTGTGGTAATTCCTTAAGAAGTAACTGTAGAGTCCAGCAATTCTCCTTCTGGGTGCATGTTCAAAAGAATCGAGTGCGGGGACTCTAGCACGGGTCCGTGCACCCGTGTTCGTGGCAGCATCACTCACAACAGCGACAGACGGAAGCAGCCCAGTGGCCACTGACGGACGAATGGAGAAACGAAATGTGCTGCTACACTCAGTGGAACGTCATCCAGCTTTAAAGAGGAGGAAGATTTGGATGCATGCTATGAACCTTGAAAATATTACGCTAAGTGAAATAAGCTGGTCACACAAGGACAGATAGTGTTTGGTTCTCCTAACATGAGGTGCTCAGAGTAGTCAAATTCGTAGAGACAGAAGGCAGAACCGTGGTCCCCAGGGGCTGGCAGGAGCGGGTGGGGGTTAGTGTTTGACAGTACAGACTTTCAGCTGGGGATGATGAAAAGTTCTGGAAATGGATGCTGGTGTTGGTTGCACAACATGTGAATGTCCTTATGCCACCAAATTGTACATTTAAAAATGGTTAAAATGATAAATTTTATGTTATGTATATTTTGCCACAATAAACAAAAATCAGAATGAGGATTCAATAAAGGGATCACTGAGGGCAAAGCACAGGGATGAGAAGAGACCTATGAAAGTGCTCTTAAAAGTAAAGGAACGTGCAGCTAAGGGAGAACTCAACGATGGTACGTTCCTCAGTGCGGAACGTAAGAATTTTTGGAGGGCTTTCCCATGCATTGACTCATCGTATTCCTACAGCAGGCTGTTACTACCACACGAGGAAACAGCTCTGCAAATTATATTTCTCACTGGGTTATACACATGTATAGGCCCTAAAATCTCTGATTGAAAGTGGGACTACATGACTTTTAAGGTTTCTCCTGACTCTTGGAGATTATATCATTTTAGGTAACTTACCCGAAGCGACAGATATTGGGAAAAAACTGGGTCCATTGCAGTTACGGGAAAGAGCCCAGGACGTGCATCAGAGGCCTGGTTTGGATCCAGACAGCCTTTCATAAACTCGAGTTTCCCATCTGGAAAATGGATTAATAATTCTTAACTTCTCAGTGATTGTGGGGATGTGAAAAGATATATGAAAACAATTTTTAGCAATCAGGGAGCTCTCTATTACAGCTTATTTGGGACTATTCATGATTCACCTCAAAAGTTCAGGCTATCTAGGAGTACACAGCAAAGGCACCGGTCTTACTTTACTGCGTGGCGTAAAGGCAAAGTCCGTACCACGCGTGGGGTGAGAAGCCCAGGCCCAGCCTCGCTCTCCCGCAGATCCAGACCTCACGGTAGTGTGCTCAGGTCTTCTCACGGGTCTCTGGCTTCATCCTTCCTGTACACCACGGTCTACAATTGCTCTTCACATTCTATGGCCCAATAATATGCTTTGGTTTTGCAAGAATAGCACAAATACTATTTTCCTGAAGGATTTGAGAGTGAGCTGCCAACGTAATGCCCCATCACCTTCCACATTTGAGCGTGATTTCCCAGTGTGCAAGGACATGCTCCTACATAATCACAGCACAACCATAAAAATCAGAAAATTAACATTGACGTGTCACTATCATCTAATTCTCAGACCCACTTAGGTTTCACCAGTTGTCTCAATAATGTCCCTTACAGCAAAAGAATCCAATCCAGGATCATATGTTATGATACATTTAATTGTCACATTTCTTCAGTCACCTTCAGTTTGGAACAATTCCCAAGGCTTTCCTTGATTTTCACGACTTTAATGCATTTAAACTTTTCCAGCCTGGTCACCACCCATCTTAGGAAATAAAATTTTAGCAGAACAGAGGCATGCCCATTCATTTACACGTGGCTGTTTTCGTGCTGTGAGTGCAGAGTGGAGAAGCTGTGGTGGAGACCCTGCGGCCTGCAAGAGCTGGCGTGTTGCCTGTGGGCCTGCTCAGAAAGCGTCTGCCAGCCCCTGGGCTGGACGGTGCATACAGGCAAGAAAAAGGAAAGGAAAAGCATAAATACTGGCGAGGAAGAAGACTGGTGTTGTTTTACTGCTTACATCCCAAGGAATCTATAAAAATAACCACCAGGACTGACAGGTGAATTTAGAAAAGTTGCAGGATATAAAGCAGGTATTTTAAAATTCTATTTTATATATGTTAGCAACGAACATTTGGAAAATAATATTTTTAAAATAGCATCAGAAAACATAAAATACCTAGAAATAAATTAATGAAATCTGTGTAGTACCTCTACACTGAAAACTAAAGAACATTGCTGGAAGAAATTAAAAATCTAAATAGAGAGAGATACCGTGTTCACCTTTTGGTCAAAATTGATAAGATATCAATTTTCCCCAAATTGATTATAGATTCAATGCCATCCCAGTGAAAATTCCAGCAACGAGTCTGCATCAAATTTTGTGTTAAGCTGAACATTCCTCCACAGAAACTCTTCGGATGATTCAGAAGGCTTTCCAGGATGAGGCAACGAGTGCAGCGCAAACAACAGTGTGGCACAAATGCTTCAAAGATGGTCAAGAATCTGCTGAAAGTGACCCACGTTCTTTCTGGAAGGCCTGCAGCAAGCAGAACACCTGAGAATGTTGAACATGTATGGGTTGGGTTAAGGGACACTGGGAGAACTGTGTGAGGTCCCAAGGTACCTACTTTGAAGGGGACTGAGGCGTCATTAGCCTATGTACAATGTTTCTTGTACCTTGTATCTTCTTCGGTAAATGTCTCTATTTTTCATATTAGACGGCTGGATGCTTTCCAGACAGATCTCATATTTTATATATATGTATACATATATGTGTGTGTATTTATATATGTTAATTGATTTCTATATTTAGATACATCCTATTGGTTCTGTTTCTCTGGAGACCTCCGGCTAATACACACTTATGTTTTTCATAAACATTTGATATTTACAAATATTTTATAATTAAACAAACACTCCCCTATTGGCTTTGGTTCTCTAAGAAAACCCTGACTAATACTGGTATAGTGATAATTATAAATGAAACTAAAATTGCCATATTGGATTTTATCAAAATTAAAAACCTCTGCTCATCAAAAATACCATTAAGAAAATGAAAAAGCAAACCAGAGACTGGGAGAAACTATTCTCTGTAGATTTACATAACAAGAGACTGGTATCTAAAATATATAAAGAATTCCAACAACTTCATGGTCAAAAAGACAAAATAATGCATTAAAAATGAGGTAAAAGACTTGAACAGACATGTCATAATATAGAAACTGTCAGAAGCATATAAAAAAGTGCTCAATGTAATTGCTCATCATGAATATACAAATTAAACCACAATCAGAAATCATTTCACACTGATTAATATACTAAAAAGTAAAAAACATAATACCAAGTGTTGGCGAGGATTCGGAAAAACTGGAACCTTCATATATTATTGGTGGGAGTATAAAATGTTACAATCATTTTGGCAAAAGTTATGACAGTTTCTTATAAAACTAAAAATATACTTCACTATGATCCAGCAATTCTACTCCTAGGTAATTATCAAACAAGAGATAAAAGACACACGTCCACTAAAACCCTTGCACAAGAATGTTTGTATAACAACTTCATCATAATAGCCAGAACCTGGAAACAAGACAAATGCCCTTCAATAACTGAATGAATAACAAATTGCAGTATATTCATACAAGAGAGTACTAGTTAGCAATAAAAAGAAACACACTATTGATACCTGAAGCAAAAATGAATGAATCTCAAAAACATTATGCTGCATCAAAGCTAGACACAAAAGAGTGCATACAGCGAGACACTATGCCACACCTGCTAGGATGGCTATTCTCTCTCCTGTTGGCGAGAATATGGAGAAAAGGGAACCCTTGCATGTTGTCGATGGGAATGTGAATTGACACAGCCATCATGAAAAACAGTCTGCAGATTCCTCAAAAAATTAAAAAGAGAACTACCATATAATCCAGCAATCTTGCTTCTGGGTACATATCCGGAGGAAATGAAATCTGTACCTGAAAGAGATGTCTGCACTCTGTGTTCATTGCGGCACTATTCACAATAGTCAAGAAATGGAATGAACCTAATTGCCTGCCGAAGGATGAATGGATAAAGAAAATGTGGTGTATGTACAATAGAATAGTATTCGGACTTAACCAAGAAAGAAAAGAAGGAAATTCTGCTATTAGGGAATAACACGGCTGAACCTGGAAGAGATTCTCAGAGGAAAAGGAGAGAGTAGAAAGAGAACAGCCCAAATAAAAAAGGAACACGAATGAAAGAGAAAGTTGAATATTCACTTGGCATTGGATCTTACACTGCCTTAGACTATTTACTCTTTTCCATGTCTTCTCTTTAAGGTGAGATTTCAGACTCTTCACAGGTAGTGACGTGTCTTGTAAGCCTTTGCATTTCCCAAAGCTTTATCATATAAAGCATTATCATATGCAGACGGATGATATGGTAAATATTATAGAAAAAGGAAGAGAGAAAGAGAGAGAGCTGTGATTTAGAACATTTTCCAATGAGTTTTACATGTCTTTCCCGGAATGGCTGACTGCAGATTTCATGAGAACTAAGACTGTTCTATGTTTCCCAGAGCCTAGCACGATGTCCGGCACATAGAAAAATAAACATTCATTGATTAACTGAAGTGTACACTAGAGAGAAAAATAAATGCTCTCCTCTCAAAGCCCTATTGTCTCCCTTCCCCGACCTCCTAGCAGTGGAAATGTTTAAATATGCTTTTTGTTGTTTTACAGCCGTTTGCATTTAAATTGGGTGTGTCACTATCACATTTTATTAGCTATTCCTCATTCCAGCCCTGTGAGGCTAGCTCTGTTATCTGCATTTTACAGGCCAGCACCCAGAGGTGAAGCAGCTCTCCTGGGACCGGGTCGCCACGGCTGCAGGAGGAGTGGGCTGCGTGCAGGGTCCTCCTTGCAGACTGCTCCGCTGCTCAGCAGGGCTCTATAGCTTTGCGCCTGGTGACGAAATGTGAATTTTCTACACTAGACTTTGAAAATCATTTTAATGGCACAAATTCCAGAGGAGACAATTGAGTTAATATTGTAATTCTTTGGCCTGATTATTTTTCATGAGGATATTTTTTTTTTGGGTACTTGACTGGGCTGCTGAGACCCAAGGTCCCTGAAATGGTTCTCCCTACCCAGAGAGGGAGCACCACCTCCTGCGTGGCTCCCGGCTCCCAGAAGTCCCTCCCCCTGCAACAACCTCCCAGGAGAGCCCACCCATGTAGAATAACCTTTAAACAGTATCCAAATTGGAGTAAAATAATTTTATGAAGGTGGGAGGGATTTTAGAGCTTATCTATTTAAGAAAAATGTAAGTGGCCCCTGAACTTCCTAACATTGTATGTATAAACAATTGTGGGTGCAGATGAATATGGCATTATTTTTTCCTGAGAAGATCAAGCTTTCGCAGTTCTTTTCAAAAGCAGTTTTGTCCCTCCCAGACTGGGAAATTGAAGTTCAGCAAGTTTAAGGAACTTGCCCGCAGTGTCACACAGCAAGGACCTGGGTCCGGAATGTCAGCTCTCCCTTAAGGCAGCAGAACTGGACCATTATCTCGGCTCCTGGAACACATATTTAGATTCAAGAATTACACCCTCGGGCCCTTTAACTCATTTACTTCATTCTAAAGAATTAGTTTCCCCCAAATGGTATCCTTTATCAAGATACAGCCACCGGTCTGGCCTTTCCCTCACGGAACAGACTGGCGCTCCCCTGGAAGACCCTGGGCTGAGGGAGCGTTTTTGTTAAGGTCGCCCTTTCCCTCAGCAGCAGAAGGGAGCAACAGCAGTTTCCAGAAGTCCCCGTTCTGATAACTCTGCCCGATGTGATTAACAATGCTTTTATTGCATCACCCACTAACTCCCTACGTGATACCGGATGATTCGATTAAGACAAGCGGTTTTCAACCTTGGCCGCACTTTAGATTCACCCGGGGGAGCTTTTATAAATCCCCGTGTCCGGGGCCAGGCCCCACTCCGGACCAATTAAATCTGAATCTCTGGAGGAAGGACTCCGTCAGGAGTATTTTGTTAAAGTTCCTCAAGTGACTCCAACGTGCAAAGTTGAGAACCACTAATAGAAGAGGGAAGCAATTCCTATTTCTTAGGCACCTACTGCACACCAGGTGTTTTACATATGTCAGCTCCTTTACTTCTCACCGATTCAGAGAGAGTGTATAACTTTTCTAAAATCATACAGCTGGAAAGTGGCAGAGTCCAGTTTTAAATCCAGGTCATTGTAATTCCTGAAGCATGTTTTTATCACAGGAACAGATGGTCTCCCGAAAGCAGCCTGTGAAACACAAGAGTAGTGAGGATTAAATGAGGGGACACCCGTTAAGCACCTGGCACGTAGTAGGTGGGCCCGAATAATCTTTCTGTCTCTATCGCTCAGCCTATACATTTTTCTGGAATGTTCCTCCTGGCCCATGTGATAACATGACACCAAGACTTTAGGTCAGGGGAGGTGGCGTTAACACCAGCAGCTATGCAGTCACGGCACCTTCTGCATACTAACAACGCTGTTTCAGGATTTCATTGTATGGGGAGGTTTTGAGTTTGAGGGAACAGGAGTTGACGGAACGGATGACTGAAAATGCGTCCTGCCTATCATATGCATCCTACAGAAGCTCTCAGCATTGTGGGTCTTAGTGTCCTGTAGCCATTCCTTCCTCTCTTGTCATCGTGAGATAATGGAGTCCCCACGGCGCTGCTGGGAAAGCTGGCCTCGCGGCATGGCCCAGTCACGCAGGCGAAACCTGCTGTAACCGGATCATCCATCCGCCCATCCATCCACAGCCTTCGCAGCCCTAGGGCAGGGGCTCTCTCCTCCAGCGCATTTGTGAAGGTCACAAATCATTTAACCTGATTTTTTCTGAATTAGTGGCATTCAGTCAAACAGGATATTGATGGAGCAGGGGCTTCACGACAAGGCACCTCCTCAGGGTGGGACCTGTGCCGGCAGTGACTTTGTCCAGAATGTCTGTGTGTGCCGGCTCGCACTGCCGGGGCGCTAGCAACAATAGCTGATGTTTGTGGCAGCCACTCGGGTCGGGCCTTGTCTCGATGCACTGCGGCAGGTGAGGCAGGCCTCACACCAGGCTTCCTGGGTCCAGTGCTATCCTTTGGGAGCCACCAGCCGGCTAGGGAGAGCCTCAGAGGAGGCGGGAATGACACATGGAACTGGCCATGTCCATTCCCTGATTTGTCCTTTGCCCCCGTTCCTCTAATCACTGTTCACCAACTTCCTTCTAAGATAGAAGGAGCCACAAGGAGTCAGAGATCATCTTACTTGAAGAGAAATGAGGAGAGGGACCCATCATCTATCTCTTCTTCTCATTTTATTCTTTCATTTGTCAAGCCTCCTGGCTATGTGTGTCGCAAGGTTTTCAGTTCTTTGTACATATTAACTCAGAGAAGTTCAGCCACTTGCCCAAGGGTCACTGCTCAGAGGGCAGGACTGGAGGGGACCCAGATGGTCTGACCCTGCAGTCGTGTCCTGAGCACAGGCTAAGGTAGACACCAAACCTCATCAAACTGATGACACACAGTGCCAGCCTTCTTACTTGTGGTACTTTCTACTTTTTCAAAGGGATTTTTAATGAGATTCTTAGTAATCATGTAAGCCAAAATTAAGTCATCATCAGGGAATGGTTGGTGGCCTTAGAGCTGGAGGGTTCCTTCCGGAGAAGCCTCCTTGTGCACTTTTTTGTGTTTGTTTCTGTCAATCCTGGCCGGAGTCCCTGTCTGACTGTTGCACTTGTATGTTTGTTCTTGTGTTAACGAGGATGCCGAGAGCTGCTGCTGCAAAGCTCTGATATACGGACAGCTTGACACCGTCAACTTGTGTTTCACGTGGACACGTAAACAGCCACGGCAATTCCGGGTCGGGAGGCGTTGGGGGGGTGGGGGCTCTGTCTTTCTCAGAACAGGGTTTCTGGGGGCCCTCTGCTCGCTGACGTTGAGCTGGCAAGGGGCAGGTGACAGGGAGCACACACGGGAGAGGTTTTCATCTACCGGGCCTGGAGGCTGTGCCTCTGGCTCCTACTCACATTCTGCCGCTGGACTCAGTCCTGTGGCCACACCTCAGAACGAGGGAGGTTGGCAAGTATGCCCAGCTGTGTGCCCAAGAAGGAGAAATGTTTTGTTTTGTTTTTTCCCTCTCCTTTTTTTTGTTTTGTGTTTGTATTTTACTGTTGTTGTTTTATGGTGAATACTTTGAGGGCTGAGAGTTGCCATTGGTACCAAGAATAAGCAGTAGAATCTCCTGGGTGCTCCGTGTGCAGGGCTAACTCTAAGTGTGAAATGATCGTGACTTACTTTTATCGAGCACTCACTATGTACCACACCGTATGAGGCCCTTTACCTGCCTGTCTGCAGGTAGCAGCCGTGCACATGGGTTTTGAATGCTTCAGCAGTCAGGTGCAGGATGACACAGTTCTGCTCTTCTAAAGGTAATAAAGAGCGAATGGGCTGGGACCCTGTGGGTCCATTTTCCACCCTTCTTTCCCTTCTGGTGTGTCCCTGAGGTTGATTTTCATGGCTTACTCCTCCAGGCTTCCTTGTCCTCTGACTTCTGATTGGATTTAGCCAATGGGAGGCGCCAGCAGGAGATCAGAGCTGGGTGTATTATTGTCTCCAGGCTGCTCTGTGGTTTGGCAATGGCTGTGACGCTGTCTATGGTCACGTAGCAGCCACTCTCCCACAGCGGCAGATCTCACCAGGTTCCCAGAGAGGTCCCTCTTTCTGCCCCTTCCAGCCTGAGATGACAGCGGTTTCCTGCCGTTGACAGCCCCTTGGTGTGTAACACTCCTTGATTGGTCCCTTCTCCCTCCCCACACCTCCACAAAGAGGCCTTCCATGAACTCTATTCAGTTACCCCCTGCAGAGTGCTGTCTCTCTCCTCCCAGTTCCTGGCTAATTCAGTTAGGACTTGGATAACTTATATAGCATCTTGAAAATACCCCATGAATCTTTATTTATTGTAGTTTCTGCTCTGGAGTCAGACAGGCTTAGTTATGAAGCCCAGTGTGATCACGGAACTAGTACAAGTGACTTAGTTCCTCTGAGCTGTAGTTTACTCACTCGTATAATAAAAGTTAATGGTTTGTGTGGATTAAAAATAATAGCATATAAAAAAAAATAATAGCATATGTAAACTACCTAGCCCAGTGTTTGACACATAATGGGTAATTAATAGAATTGGAAATGGCAAATGATGTCATAGAAATATGTCAAACTCAATAATTAAATTATTAAATTAATTAAAATTAATCCATATATGGCCCATGAGCTGATAGTCATTTTTTTAAAGGTGATACATCCTAGCATGGACTGTGATGTGAAGAAAATGCACACACTACAGGTGCACATATAAAATTTGGTAAAACCTTGCTGAAGAGGCCGGGCGCGGTGGCTCACGCCTGTAATCCTAGCACTCTGGGGGGCCGAGGCTGGTGGATCACTCGAGGTCAGGAGTTCGAGACCAGGCTGAGCAAGAGTGAGACCCCCGTCTCTACCAAAAATAGAAAGAAATGATTTGGACAGCTAAAAATCTATATAGAAAAAATTAGCTGGGCATGGTGGCGCATGCCTGTAGTCCCAGCTACTCGGGAGGCTGAGGCAGGAGGATCGCTTAAGCCCAGGAGTTTGAGGTTGCTGTGAGCTAGGCTGATGCCACGGCACTCACTCTAGCCCAGGCAACAAAGTGAGACTCTGTCTCAAAAAAAAAAAAAAAAAAAAAAAAACCTTGCTGAAGAGCATTTTGTCTATAGGTATATAAAGCCTAAAAAATGTGCATTTCCCTTGATCCAGCAATTCTAGGAAGTTATCCTAAGGAAATACAGCAAAAGGTGCACCTACAAACATGCACACAATAGTTAAAAATTGGAAATAAATCTCTGGCAATAGGGAATTGGCTAAATAGACCTTGGAACGTCCACATGATTACCAGGAGATGCATGATTGATATGGAAGGATGGCCCTAGCACATTGGATGTAAGAGAATCTGCCACAAAACTGTTCCTCGGGTTCCTAGAGTCAATACTGTTCTTGGAGTTAATACTCCATAGTTTTGTAAAACAATAAGAAGAGGACAAATTGAAGGAATATGTGCTGAAATATTAATTTTGGTTATTTCTGGATGGTAAGATTACAGGTGATATTCTGCCCCTTCTTATTTTTTCCCTGTATTTTCTATCTTTTCTGCAACGAACATTGATTGTAAAGATAGGCTTGTCCTTGGCTGCAAGTAACACAAATCCAAACACAGTGGTTCAGCAGCTAGACAATGCCAGGACCAGCGTCTGAAATTGTCCTGGCTTTTCCTTCATGGTCTTAATGTGGCCTCTGCATGTCCATTTATGGTGCACGCATTCAAAGAGCGAGGACAGGGGAACAGGAAGGACCGCCTCAGGCAAACAAGGACACGAACGCCATGACAGACTTTCGCCTGATGGGCCAGATGTGTGTCACATGACCACGCCCAGCTGGAAGTGGAGGAAGAAGGCGTTTGGGAAATTGGGCTGACTCCAGCCACTTTGCAGTGTCTGCCATAAACAGATATTGCTTCGATAATTTAAAAAATGAGAGTTATTGAAATTTTAAAGCAAGTTATTCCTTTTTTTCTTTGGCTATTTTAAATGCTCCCTCTGGCCACAGTTCCACCCGCTCCGGCTGTAACAGCCAGTGAATTCACGTTCACCGAGCCAAGGGGGTGAGGAGGAATGAAGAAACCCGAGAGGAGGCTGCACCCTCCTAGGCCGAGGGAGTGGGGAGGTGGGCATGGAGCCTCGGGCTGCAAATCAGTTTGCTCGTCCAGTCGGCCTCTTCTGGGGCTCTCTGGCCTGCGGTTCTGCCTGCGAAAGCTTATCAACGGAGACTTTTGCAATTTCAACACTGCTGGCCCTGCTGGCATTTTTCATACTGTGCAGAACCGGCCCTGGTGTTTCATCCGGGTGCTTTGGTGTCAGCAGGCCTTCCCAAAGAAGCAGCATGCCCGTGGCCTACCGAGGGAGTGGACTAGGCCGTCTGGGTTCGACTCCTGGCTGTGCACGTACCTGTTATGTGTTTTTGGACCAGTTACTTAAGCTCTCTGTGTTTCTGCTTCCTCAACTATAAGATGAGAATAACAAATAATAGTATATATTTCAGTGCTTGGAATATGTCTATTACATAGTAAGTGCTATATAAGTATTTGTTTAAAAAATAAATAAATATGAGAAAGGCAGAAACAGCCACAAGCTGTCTGGGCTCTGTTTGTTTGAGGTTACTTCTTACTTGATACAAAGCTGTGGCTGATATCCCTGCATCTAAAGCTACAAAGAAGGGCCAAAGTTTCTTTTGTTTCTGCTGGCTGCACCACGTGGTCCCGGTGGTAGGAAGGAAAAAGAGCCCTGAGGAAGCTAAGAGTTATAAAACATCTACCAGGTGGCAGGGACTACCTAAGTGCTTTCTGTACAGCAGCTCATCTAAGTCTCATGAGGCAGGTGCTATCACTGCTCTCATTTTACAGATGGAAAAACTGAGGCTCAGAGGGGTGAGCTCTCATAAGAGGGGTGGGGCTGGGATTTAACCCCAGCTGTGTGTGACTCTTAATATGGACATTCCATATTAAGAATGATGTTCACACAAGGAGTCTTCGCTTTACATGACCTTAAAAGGTTAAGATGTACACCAATGGCTAGTTTAAGGATACTTAAGACACTTTTATTTAAAAAGCCCAGTAATAAATCCTTCTGTAAACGGCTTTATTTTTCTACATTTAGTTTGACAAGTTTGACTTTTCACATACTATGTTTTCTCACAATATAGTGCATCTCTATTGTTCAGAAAATAAATCCCAAGCCTGGAATTTAGCTAAAATTCTGGGGTTTTGTAGGTTGAGTTTTTTGTGTGTTAGGTGCTTGTTGTTGTCGTTGTTGTTTTGAAGGCCTTTTCTTCTACTTAAAGTCTGGAATACATGATCTAGAGATCTCTCTGTACCCTTCTAAAATAGCCAAGGTTCAGTAGCCCCTACTAGCAATAAATGGTCGTTTTAGTTGCCAGTTGTGGGGCACATTGTCTTGAAGCTCAAGTTCTGGCCTAGGCCAGCTGAAATGATCAATAATTAACATCGTGAATGCATCACGGGTCCAAATTCCTCCACGAGTAGCAGAGAATTCCTTTCTGCCCTCTGGTCTGTCAATGCCACCTTTGCAAATGCCAGTTTCAAAGAGATAGAATCAAATATTGCTCAATGTTTGTATTAATGACTGTGATCATGTTCAAGCAAATTATAAATATTCAAGGAGCATTCTCTGTTCTTGCCCTTTAAGAAAAAAATACCACTAAACCCCACCCTACCCCACCCTCAGCTTCTAAAGTTTCGGAGTTAGTGGTGCCTGAGCTAGAGCCAAGATAAAAAGAATTGAAAACAAAATGAGCTTTTTTTTTTTTTTTGAAACTTTTGTTCCCAGCATATAGACACTTCCACCCCAAGTTGCAGAGTCCCAGGATCTGACCCAGTGTCACCTCCGGCCCCACTAGGGCTCTCTCCCTGGCCCTGGGCCTGTCCTGTGTAGGCTTAGGCCTGTCCCAGATCAGCAGTCACCCCCATCCAAGGGGAATCAACTCTTTAGGAGGAAGACATGTGCTGGCTCCCATTATCCTCATCCTCTGACTCTGGTGGCTAATTTTGCCACCTTTTATGCTTTTGGCTCTATAATAGTTCTCATTCTTCTGCTGGGAGGTGAGAAGGTGCAAATAGCCAAGAAGCAGCTGCAAGGAAGCTCTGAAGTGCGAGTCTTGTGGGGAGGGCCGGTAGTAGGCAGGAGAGAGCGGGAGAGAGATTAGGTGAAACATTAGCCACAGCCTTTTGGATTCAGTCCAGGGTCTTTCAATTATTTCTTTATGTGCTTTGGGTCCTGAGCTTATTTGGCATGGGACAGGCACCCATTAGAAGATTTCACAATGATTTGCCATGTTGCAGTTCTAAACATGTGAACTCATCACCAGAGGAAATTTATGTTTTTCTCGTCTTTTCCCTTGCCTCTCCCTGGGGAGCTACAGGGAAAAGCACTCCGAGAGAATTAATCAAAATGACTAGGTAATGCTCTAAAAATAATAAACATTGTTATAGGCTGGATGTCTTTCAAGTTTGAGCACATTTTGTGAGCTTGAATATCTATATGTCAAACTTTATGTATATACATTTTTTATTAGAGGAAAGTGGACTACTGCATAGGGACTATGCTATTAAGCTATTAAGACACATAAATGCAATTACTCTCATAATACTGGACTGCATTTCAACCAAGTTAATTAAGCAACTTGGCTAAGAGGGGGCAAAGGGTAGGTGCCTTAATGATTCTGTACTTGTCTCCCTAAGCCAGCCTTGCAAATTAGGGTGGGCTGCAGGCCTTGAGCTCTGAAAACAAGGGCAGACAAAAATCAAGGTGCAGAATTAGAATTAGAACAAAAGGGAAAGTACGTGTGTCGCTTTGGGCTTCCCTCGCCTATTCACATGAGACGTACTATTGCTAGACAAGGCAGAAGAACTGGAAATTTTTGAAAATTCATTCAAAAAAGTTAGTGGATAATAAAAAAAGAGCCCCAAACAAACAACTATTATTATCATTGTATTTTCAAAGTACCTTCTGAGAGATCAGCTCCAAAAAATGTTTGAATATAAAAAGAAACTTTTAGCTGAGTCCTGGGTCCTCAAGGGCTTCCTCCATCACTGGAATGAGACTAGACAAGCCTCGGGAGAGGCGGAGAGGGAAATCCGTGCTAGAAGGAGGGAAGTGGTGATGATGGGATAGATCCTCTTCTTGCTTGAATGGATGCAGCGCTCTGATTTGCAACTGGCCTCTTTCCCTAATATATGCCGCAGAGATCTATGAGCAAGATGCCTGAAGATCTGGATCCCTACCATCCACAGCCCTGGATGATAATTTACCCATGGCAGGCAGGGCTCCTAGGGCCCTCTGATTGTGAGAACAAAAGGAGGGGCCAGGACGCCCCAGCTTCGCCGTGCACATCCTTTGTCTCCAAAGCTGAGCCCTGCTGTTACTGGGCCAAGTCACAAGGATATTTCCAACCTAAGAAATCTCATCCGGCTGGGGAACGCTCCTTAGATAATTCCAGCATGTCCATTCTCCAAAAAAGGTTGATTGCAGTGTTACTAATCCCAGCCTATTTAGCCAGCCTCCATTAATCATGGCTGGCAGGAGGGACTGGAGGGTCATGGGTAATTGAATCCCAGCCAACCTTCAAACCTAATTCAAGTCAACCCTCTGACCTCTTTCCTGAACAAAGTAAATAAATACTGTTGCCAGAGCTAGTAAATAAATACTGTTTTTTAATTAGAGGAAGCCTTTTGGAGGGCCTACTATGTGTTAGCTTGGCGAAAGAGGCAGCCATTATCTCACTTCATTCATTCATTCTGTCCACACTTCCGTGGGCACCCAGACGCAAGGAATTAACAGATTATGGGGAGGAGGGTAAAGGTCATCTGGGGGTCAGCCCAGTGGGAAAAATGTGTGTTGTGCAGACACCCTGGCTTTCTATCTTTGAGAGAAGATAGATCTTTCACACTGACAGAAAGCCTGAAGCACTTTCCACGCAAGAAAATGGAATGATAAACATTTCCCTGCTCTCAAGGAGAAGCCATGCAGGGTCTTCAGATTCCGACCGTGCCCGCCGAAGCCTCCCTTCGCCGTCCTTGGCATGCAGTGTCCGCTAGGTCGTGTCCGCAGCGTGGGCTTCAGGGTCCTTACCCGTGCCGTGGGGCGGGGCGCGCAGGGCGGCGTGGGCAGGGAGGCTGCAGCATCGCCGACCCGGCAAAGCTGCTGTGAGCATCGGGGGAGGAAGAGGGGCAACGTGCAGGGGAACCTCCCTAAGGACTGGGGGCTCCGCACGTGGGAGATCATCGCCACGGACTCGCACCTGCTTGCAGCTGGAACTGCCCGGCGGTCAGGGGACCGGTCACCCGCAGGGCTGAGAAGGAGACAGCTAGGCAGGCAGTACACACGCTTACCTTACATAATGGAAGTGTAGGTGGGTTTTCTCATGACATTTGTTTCATTCATTTTGTCTGGCAAGTCTCTAGGTCACCATCCTGCCTGCTGAGTCCACACATGATCTGGATTTTGTTGCCAGAATGCTTTTGTGGCATTTCAAAGTCTCCACAAAATGTGGAACTTACCTCCCCCTTTAAGATGAGGCCACCCCACACTTCACTGCCTATTTCGCATCCCCAGACAGTTAGAAACCAGCCGACCAGGAGCTAGTAGCCTGCGACTATCACCGACCCTGGAATCCATAATAAAGTTGGCACTGAATTGCGATGAAGAATATTCCTGGCTGCAATACTGTGTTTTAGGAATGATGAGTCAAGGATATGCAGAGGTTTATTCAGGAAAAAACAAATGTGCCTGAATAATTTACTTTCTCGTTTTAATTCCAAAATGATATGAGGCCCCTGAGGTTTAGAAGCAGCCGGGGGACCTGAGCGGCCTGGAGAGGCTGTGTTCGGGGCGATGTTAATGGAATTATCTGTTGCTGCTGGAGAACTGTCTGCTGTTGAGAGATAATTGCCCAGGCAAAGAGGAGGGATCACTGAAGATAAACACTGAAGCAGAGACCTCAGTGTTTATTTTCCGTGCTGCGGCATAATCTCCTCCACTGTGTAACTTCATTAGCATCCCTGCTAACCCCGGGCCACGCAATTTCACTTAAAAGAAAGAAATTAAATAACCCGAACATACATGTAATTGTAAACAAAGTTGCAGGAGATGTGGGTTGGGGTGTTTTTGCTGCTCTGGTTGGTGGCAAATAAGCGTTTCTTTTTACTCCATCCTTTGCTCTTATGGGGTAAAAATGACAGCAACGTTTGTTGAGTGCTTGCTGTGGGCCATACCTTGTGTTAAGCGTTTTATATACATTGTTCTATTTAATCTCCACGTGTAACAGTTCCAGGAGTTGAGTGCTAGTAGAAGAAACTGAGTGTCAGAGAGGTCAAGTGACTCATCCAGGGTCACAGGACTAGTGAGCAATGGAGTGGGGGTTCCAGCCTGGTGGACGGGCTCCAGCTGTTCACGAAAAGCCACCGAAGCACACACGTGCTAGCGTGGACACTGTCCTGGTCTTCTTGACTTTACAGGTGGGTATGGGCGATTTTATTGCTATTGCCTCTACAGCTGCCTGTCTTCCCTGGAGTGCTGCCAAATCTCCCATCCCGTCCTTGGTCCGGTTCTGCATTTCTGTTTTATGGAGAAAGTATTTGCATTCAACCCCACGTGGCCAAGACCGAGCTTTTTAACTCACCCCGAAGGCCTGCATGTTGGCCAAGTTCCCGGCCTTCTTCGGCCAATCTGTGAGCAATCACCGTCTCCTCACTCTCTCTTCCAAAGCTTATTATTATGAAAATTACATGCAGGAAACCTGACAGAATATCTCAGTGCACAGCTGTCTAGCCTCCACCAAATTCAACAATTGTTAACATTTTGCCATATTTAATTTACGAATCAATCAATCTTTCTGTTTTTCTTTCTGAACCTTTTGAAAGGTATTTTCAGGAATCCTGACACCTCAGCCCTAAATGCTCCAGCATGCATCTCCTAAGAAAGTGAAGCATTTCCCACATGGCCACATTATCATGATCAGATCTGAGAAAATTAACAATAATTCCTTACTGTCGTCAATTGTCCCATCTAAAATCATAGTCATTTTGTAACTGTTCTCCGAGTGTCTTTTATAAGCTGTGTTTTTTAAAACCCAAGTTTCATGCATTGTATTGGTGGTAATGTCTCTTAATCACTTTTGATCTGGAACAGGCCCCCCAACTTTATTTTTTCCCTACCACGTTTAGTTTTTAAAGAATCATTCTAGTTTTTAGACAGTTAAATTTTTCTATTCCTAAGGATCTCCACTGGTCTGTGTCTTTAACATTCAGCCAGCCCCATAGCAAGATGGTAGCTCCGCATTCCTACAAGGGAGGGCTTGAGAGGGGATGATGCAGTCTGGTTATCAGGACTTTTGCATAACAAAAAAACATTTTTAGAAAAGAACTGAGGTTGTTGATTTTTTTTTTTGACATGACTGCTGCCCTGACGCAGACAGTCTGTACGACAGGAGAGGCGGTGAGCAATGAGTGCGCGTTACAGACTGAGCGTACTGCCTCGGTTCGAACCTCAGCTTTGCCACTTCCAAGCTGGGTGACAAGTTACTTCTTAACCTTGCTGTTACTCAGGTTTATCATTTGTAAAATGGTGGTGATAATAATAGACTCTAATTCACAGAGTTGTGCTGAAATGAATTAATAAGCACACAACAGTGAGAATCCTACTCGGAACAGAATATCACCCCTAAGTGGTAAACATTATCATTACTGACAGGCTTCTCTCAACTTCCTTCTCCAGTCACCTCTTAGAACTGGAGCACCTAGCACTGCTGGCTGCCTGCTAGTTTTGCCCATTGCCCTTTACTTTATGTTCAATTTATTCTGGTTGACCCAGGGAACTTCTAGTTTGCCTTCAACCTCATCTTCTTTCCTCTGTCTCTGATCCCCTGTTGTGGTTTCTTTCCCCATCAAATTATTTTGAGACTACCCATTGGTTCCACTTTCTTCTGTTAGCCTGTATGACTGCGTTGACTCCCCATTTTTGCATTGAGACACAGATTCATCCTTGATTTAGGATGCAGTTAAATCTGTCGTTTCTAGTCCGGAGACACCTTCCTGCTTAAGCGACCCGTGAACCTTCCTGGTCCCGTCATTCAGTCAGCCACTCATCCAGCACACTTTTGAGCCCCCGTAACGAGCTGGGCTCTAAGCCAGACACAAGGGAAACAGCAGTGAACTAGACATTGTCCTGGCTGTGGGAAAATAACCAGTCGATTGCTCAAAGTGAATCTGAACCAGGAAGTTCTAGAAACTCCCTGCACCCTGGCCACATATGAGAATTCTGGGAAAATGGTTGAAGGGGCTATTAGTATTCCTAAGTCCCTTCTCCCAAGGGGTATTCTCCACTATCCTGAAATTCCTGCCATGTTTCAGATGCTAATGGACAGCATGCACTGTGGCGGTCTCATGAGATTAGAATGAAGCTGAAAAATTCCTATTGCCTAGTGATGTCATCGCCATCATAGTGTCATTGTGCAATTGCTGAATTTTTAAATAAGCTTAATGTAGCCTGAGTATACAGTGTTTAAAAAGTCTGCAGAGTGTACAGGAATGTCCTAGGCCTTTGCATTCACTCACCACGCACTCACCAACTCACCCAGAGCAACTTCCAGTCCTGCGAGCTCCATTTATGGTAAGTGCCCTACACGGGTGTATTACTTTTTGTCTTTTATACCATATTTTTATAGTACCTTTTCTATGGTTAGGTATGTTCAGATACACAGATATTTACCATTGTGTCACAACTGCCTACAGTATTCAGGACAGTAACATGCTGTATAGGTTTGTAACCTAGGAGCGATGGGTTATACCACATAACCTAGGTGTGCAGTAGGGCTATACCATCTAGGTTTGTGTAAGTCCACTCTGTGATGTTTGTGCGAGAAAACTGCATGATGATGCATTTCTCAGAATGTATTCCTGTCATTAAGGGACACACACTATACTACCAGAGTAGCTAGGGTCACTTCTTGTTTTCCTACAAGTCCTTTAAACATTTCTAGAATCATTTAAAACTGTATCTGTGACTGCCTATTTCCACAAAAGTACATGCATTTTATTAGAATAATCATCACCTGGCACCATTAACTCATCTGAAGGAGGAATGGGTACAATAATAGTACCCACCTTATAGCATTGTTATAAATATTAAATGAGTTGATATTAGTAAAATGCTTTAAATGCATCATGAATTTATGTGTTTGATAAATAAATAAAACTAAGATTGTTAAGAGATCATGATGGAGTCGAGGAGAATAAGATTCAGAGCAGGTGAACTTTGAGGGGGCTGAGGAAGGAAAGGTAGGAGCACGAGGCCTGACTCAAGGACCAAATGAGACAGGAATCCTTTGAAGGACTTTTAGAGAAATCAGAAGGAAAGTCAAGATTAACTTTGACCACTTTATAGTTAAAAAAGAAAAACACAACCTAATGTACTTTCTTTATTCTGAGTTCAGGACTCTAATAAACTGATTTCAGAACAAATATGTCATCATTTGATGTATCCTGGGAGAGAAACTTGTTGGGAGACAATTCTCCATAGATCTCTCTAGTTTCTGCATATCTGGGACACTGACCACCTTTGTTCCGGAATATCTTATTAAGAATGTTTCTATAGTGAACATCTTTGGAAGATGGAGATGGTCTCTCCCTCTAGCACAAAGGGCAAAATGTTTACTGCCATCATAAAAGACTCAGGTTCCCTAAGTTCAGGTTCCTCTTCTGCAACAAACTCCCTGTGTGTACAGGTGTCCCCTGGCCCTCTTCTCATCACCCTGTGGGAATTGGGGGTCAAGAAGCTGACAAATGCTGATACTCTGGCTGCTGCTGTTGCTGTAAATAATACACTGCCCATTATCTCTGACCCAGGAGTCTTATGTCTTCTACCAGTATCCATGAAACTGTGGTGGTCTAACTTGTTTGCTTGCAAGTAGGGTAAAATTTCAGCTCCTTCACGGTTCTTGACACACCTGTTAAAGTTTGGGTTCCTCATATTCTCACAGTTCCCTGCTGGGACAGGCAGCCCTAGGTAGCTCTTTGAGAGGGAGTGGCCATGTGTCTTGCCACGTGGTCCTGCTGGTTGGACAAGGGAAAGCATGTGAGCCAAAGGCAATCTCTAGGTGAGTAGTGCCCCATGAGGTGGTCTAACAGGCACGCTTTGTCCACTGGAGGCAAGAGTGACTAATTGGACCCATCAGATCCTCTGTCTCGGGAATTTGAACCCAGGGTACAGAGTTTGTCAGTTATAGTAGTGGCAGCAGCCATGGAATGACCCACAGAGGCAGAGGCAAAGAGTAGCCCACACAGGCTGGTGGCAGAGCACTGCAGGAGTGAGGAAGCTCTGTGAGTCAAAAGACATTGAGGAAAACATTTGTAAGACTTCCCTCAAATTCCCAAACTGTGGTCGGCTCCATGAGCCCTGACCTCAAGGTGGTTCTGTCTCCTGCCTTTCTCTTGGGGAAGCCTGTTTGTTCCATGGTTTCCATTTTCTTTGAGGCCTGACAAAGGGACTGAGAGAAGGGCCTGTTTTTCTTTACGTCCTTCCCTTTCCTTATAGTAAAGCCAGGTGGAAGCTCTCGGTGTGATGTAAAGGGATGATTATTGTCTTCCTCAACCCTCCTTTCTCATTCAGGCTAGTTACTACCTAGAGATGGAAACGGAAACGCTATGCTTTTCCCTGTTGCCGCTGTCCTCGTTATGCTCACCTTGCCCTCCACAACTCAGCCCAGGTGCCATTTCATCGCAAGAGACTGTGCGTCTGACCTCCTACCGCCTGGGCCCGTCTGTGCTCACAGGCTGGGAGAAAGGACCACAGGTCTCCTCGGTGGCTTCCTCCTCCCTTTCTGGCTTCACGAGCATTCCCATTCGGTGACTCCCCAGCGGGTGTGGACTTGGAGTGTCTCCATTTGCTCCCTTTTTTCTTTCTTCTTTTTGCCCTAATCCTCTGCGTCATCTTGGTCTTCTCTGAGCCTCCCCCACACTCTTGCCCGTGGGGACTGCAGCAGGTGGCCCAGGCCGGGCTCGCGGCAGGCGCTCGGTGACTGCGGGTTCCCACACGCTTGTGCTCTGCCTTTCTTTCTCCGGAGCGTCCCAACCTTTCTCTTCCGCACTCTCCGCATCTCTTTTCTCTCTTCACGTCCTTCTAGGAAGAATCCAGAAGAAGAAAGTAAAAGCAAAAACCAAAGCACATTAAACACATAACTTTATTTTCTAAATGGACAATAAAAATACATAATGTGTGCTTTTTTTGTAAATGGTTTTCTAGAGGTGACATTAAGTGTTTATAGGACAAACAATTGTGTTTTCACAGCCTCTACTCCTTGAGCATTTAAAAGTTTTACGAAGTAATGTCTGTTGCTAACGTCTAGCACACGGCTGGTTTTGGGTGATAAAGGCTGTGTCTGCTGGGTGGCTCTTTGGGACTGGTACAAACACATTGCTGCGGTGGAGCACATCCTTGTCATCCACTGCGGCTGCCGAGGTCGGAGTCGGTCGGGTGAGCTTGGGCAGAGACCGGGTGACAGGCGGATGCTTGTGCGTGTGGCAGACTCTCTGGGGGACAGCAGTGGGCGGTGCAGAGCTGACGTGCTGGGACCACATTCTCAATGTCAGACGCAGGTCTACGGGGTCTCTGGGCCAGCAAGACCCAGCCCAGCTAGAGATGAGAAACAAGCACTACCATTAATCAAAAACTCCACATTATGAACTTTAAAATTGCCTACATTATGTGTGAACATTGTAGAAACACTAGAAGATATAACCAAGAAATTAATAAATAAAACAATTCATGATTTTGCTACTCAGATATAATCACTGTTAACATTTTTACGTATATCCAGTTTTATTTTCAATATGTATACGTATATTTTACATACATACGCACACATAAATGGAGGACATAGTACACATTCTCTCACATATTCTTTTTTATTTTTGCTTACACTGTCCTGTTACCAAAAATTATACATCTGCAGCATAGTTTTAAATGACTACATGGTATTCCATTGCATGGATAGTTTCTAAGTTATAGTACCTACCGCCTATTTGATTCATTTAAGTTGTTTTCAATTTTTAATTTTTCACTACTATAGACAATGCTGTAGTGCACATCTTTGCCAGACTTCTATGGACACTTGTCTGATTATATCCTTGAGATAAGTTTCTAGGAAGGGAATTTCTAAGTCACAAGGCATGCCTGTGTTTAAGCTTAGATATGTATGGCAACCGTGTCCTCCAGAAAGTTTCGGTCAATTTGCAGTCCCACCAGCACTCAGACTGGGTTTTTAAACAAAGTTTTCAGGCCAATCTCCATACTAAGGAAGAGCGAGAATGACTTGCTGCTAAAAATCACAAGATGGTTTGAAATATGGGCAGACTGGGAAATACTGTTGTTTGTGCAAGGCTTTTCTTGGATGCTGTTGCCTGGGTCACTTCTACCTTAAGGAAAAGAGTATCCTTGTGTATGTGGACATAATATGCACTGATCATGAGAGCAACCAAAGGCCAACAGTCTTCAAACTTTTAGAGAGAGAAACCCAGTGCAAGAATACTAGGTCAGAAAAATAAGTTAGCAAAGGTACATGTATTTGTTTTTTATTACTGCTGCATAACAAATTACCACAAACTTAGTGATTTAAAACAACATACATTTACTATCTCACAGTTTCTACGGGTCAAGAGTCCCAGCACAGCTTAGCTGGGTCCTCTAAAATGGCTGCAATGAAGATGTCACCCAGGGCTGGGTGTTCATCTGGAGGTTTGACTGGGAAAGGTGTGTCCTTCCAAGCTCATTTGGTTTGCTGGCATTATTCAGGGCCTTGCGGCTGAAGGACTCAGGGAGGCTTGATCCCTCAAACCTATCAGGGAGGGCAAGACTCTAGAGCACGTTTGCTAACAAGACAGAAAGTTACATGATGTAATGTAATCAGGGCAGTGATAGCCCCTTAGTTTTGCCACATTCTATTGGTTGGAAGCAAGTCATAAGTCCTAACTATACAAAAGGATGGAATTATACAAGGATGTGAATTCCAGGAGACAAAGATCATGGGGCTACCTAAAGTCTGTTCATCCTAGTAAACAACTCTGAAATCTCTCCGTAAAATACTTTCCATATGAGCAATCCAGGGAGCTGAAAACTTGGGAAAAAATGTAAAATCTGAAACTTGTTGACCAAAAAATATTTATTCTGTGTCTCTCATTCCAGGTGGAGGTAGATAACACAGCATTCTATAAATAATACTTGGCCTGAGATAAATGTGGCATCTTCAAGGATGGACACTGGAGCACGTGTTTTATGTTTGCCTGGGAATTCAGTTCTATATCCTTATGACTAAGATATTTCCTCCCAGCTTTGTCTTGTGGAATGAGGTGGCCTATGCCCAAGCCGTGTCGTGACGACCAGGGTGGAGATATTTTCCACGTGAAATTGTGCTAGCTATTCTAAGTCTCTAATTACTCTGTCTCCCCAAGACCTAACCATGAGTCTCCATGGCCCTTTAAAAAATTTTAAAAATATGAAGGGAGGTAAACAGTTAAAAATATTCTTTTAGAAAAAGTAATATAAACCATGTTATTAAGAAGGAACACTAAAGAAGTTTCTTATGGATGTCCATGTTTTTATCTTCCTTTTTAAACCTCTAGGGGAGGTTTATGTTCTACATTTCATGCCTTCCTCTTTAGTCCAGTATTTATGGCCTGGATTGTAAAGCAGCGATAATACATTTTCTTAGGAAAACATTGTGCGTTTGATGCATCTTCTCACCACTGCACATAATGAACGTTATTTGAGATAGCGTCAGAAACCTGGAGGGCAAGGAAGAGAAGGGAGAAGATTCCTCCTGAAGTATTTAGTCCTTAGTCCCCTTCTCTTCCTCTGACTGGTTCCCTTCCTGGATGTACAGTTAGAAAAAAACAAACTGTGACGGTCTGTGGGTGACTAATAAACAACGGGGAAGGAGTGTGAGCTGGTCACTCAGGGAATATTGCAGAGGTTTCTGGAAGGCTTGAGTTCTACATAACTGCTTCATTAATCAAATTATTCCCTCAAAGGGAGAGAAAGGCAAATACTTTGTGCACACTGTGAAGACAGGGATGTTGGATAGAAGTGTTTCCAGGGTGGTGTTCAGAGCCTGCCCTCTTCCCCTGAGCGTTTCGCAGGGGAAGGAAGCAGCCTGCAGTCAGATTAGCTTGAGAAACACCCAAAGGGAAGTGGAAGGATTGCATTCCCCAGGGAGCTGGTCCCGGGGAGTGGACCTGGCCAGGGACCCTGCCTGGGGTGTTGCACTCTTCTTTGACAGAGGAGAGGAGAAAGAGGAGCCAAGGAGGGGAAACGGAGTGTGCTAGGATGAAAGGGTCTCTTGCACTATTGAACAGGAATTGGGTGGGGGCGCTAGAGAATAGGGCAGGGGCAGGCCGGGGCTGTTAGTAGCAGTTGCTCCACACTTTACCCTAGATCCCTTACGTGTTCAGGCTATTATCAGTGAAGACAGGTATTCCCATTTAGCCTGGGCTAATTTAAAAGTTATGTCATTCTGACCTCTAATAAGCATGTATTAGTTTCCCAGGGTGGTTGTAACAAAGTTCCCCAAACTCGGTGCCTTAGAACCACAGACATTTATTGCCTTACGTTTTTGGAGCTAGAAATCTGACATCACGCTCTCTCTGAAACTGGGGAAAGCCTTCCTCGCCTCTTCCTGGCTTCTCGCAGGTGCTGGCGTTCCGTGGCTCGTGGTCGCATCATCGCATCCTCTGCCCCCATGTCACATGTGTTCAGGTAATACACGTGTGTGTGTGTGTGTGTGTGTGTGTCCTCTCCTCTTACACGAGTCCCTTCTAATTTGGGGAGCACTGTAGACCTCTGAGTTCTTTCTATGCTTTTATTATTTTTTATTTCTATAATAAGACTTTCATCACCAGAAAGTTATTTTTGAAAATATGTTAGCATTTAAGTGAAACTACCTATTTAATAAGAGATTAACAAGTCCAACTTTTATGTATTCATTTTTTTAAGACTAATAGGGTTGTGCTCTTTGTTATCAATATTCTTATTAAATATTATCATATAAACATAAAAAAAAAGAATTTAGGGAGTACCAACCCAGCATAACCTCATCTTAACTAATTGCATCTGAAAAGATCCTATTTCCAAATAAGGTCACATTCTGAGATTCCTGATGAACATGAATTTTGGGGGAACATTATTTACCCTAGTACAAAGCAGAATACAGAGAAATACACACACATACACAATTAAAACTACTAGCCAATTAAATTTAGTGGGTTTTGTTTGTTTGTTTGTTTGTTTGAGACAGAGTCTTGCTCTATTGCCTGGGCTAGAGGCCATGGGATCAGTCTAGCTCACAGCAACCTCAAACTCCTGGGCTTAAGGGATCCTCCTGCCTCAGCCTCCCGAGTAGCTGGGACTACAGGCACACGCCTGGCCAGGGTCTTGTTCTTGCTGAGGCTGGTCTTAAATTCCTGAGCTCAAGCGATACTCCTGCCTCGGCCGCCCAGAGTGCTAGGATTACAGGCGTGAGCTACCGTGCCCACTCTAAATTTAGTTTTTACTTCTAATGAGTTAGACTCGGAAACAAAGCCACTGGCATTCTGCTTGTGAAAGGAACTGGTCTGAAATGTTCAACTTCTCTAGTCTTTTGCTAGCCAGCAGACCTCACAGTAAGCAATGTGCTCTACCTTTCTACTGGTCCTATTCTCCAAACCACCCCTTCCTACACATCCTACACACGTGTGCACACACACTCACACGCACATACTCCACTGACAGCAAGGAGAAGGGAGACTTCGATGGCTGTCTACACCTGTACCTCCTGCACCTGTAGACAAAGCACTTTGCTTCCCCTGTTTTGGAAAAGCAGGACACGGCCGCCATCAGTGTCCAGCCTCACAGAGGGAGGCCAGCCAGAAGCAGTGCTGGGGGCTGGAGGACCAAGGGCTACTGGGTTATCCGGTTGCAGGGGCGCAGGAAGGCAGGGAGAGTCCAGCGGCATGGGAACACTACTCCAGTAGTAGATCGCTCCGCACCCCTGCCTTAGCTGAGGAGGCCTCACAAGAAACTCATTCACCCAGTGCAAGAGGATGTCTCAGGCCATATTTTGCCCAGTCCATGGTCTACTTGATTCAGGACAGGTAGAGTGCAGCATTAGACTTACTCAGCAGCAGGCTCAGGTGGGCAGAGACAATGTAGCTTCTTTACTTTCTGTAAGTGATCCATGGCCCTTAAATGAGCCCTAACCCCCGACACCACTGACTAATGAGAAGTGCCGGAGAACTGAATTTCAGTCAAGTTTGATGGACTCAGGCTATTCCAGTAAGCAGTCTCTTTTGGGTGAGTCAGTTTTTCCAATTTACATTATTCTTCCTGTTCCTCTCCAAAATGGCCTCTGGGCATGCTGAAGGGTCAAGGTCTTGGGGCCAGTGGGGGAGAGGGAGACCCCTCGAGTTACACTCATCTGCAGCTGTGAGCTGGCTGGTGATTGTAGGGTGGCTGGGCTGCCATTAGCTCTGGCTGTTCAGAGGAAGTTCCCCACTGGAGTGTGCAGCTGGGGCACTTGTGGTCTGTCCTCTCCCGGCTTGGGCAGGGCTCACAGTCCTCCCCGTTGACTCAGCCCCACCGCAGCCCTCCCTGGCACTCTAGGGTCTGGCTTGGGAGGGAGGCCCACGACATACCCCAGGGTAGCCATTCTTCCCTGTAGGGCCGGGCAGAGGTGCTGGCAGGGCTCTCGAGAAGACAGAGCCATGGCTCCAGCTGTCCATGCTGAGCTTCTCCATCCTGTCTTTAATTATTCTCGGTCCTGTCCTCTGTCTGCACTCAGACAGGAGCCCGAGAAGGACACGCAGGAGGGACTGCCTTGCCCCACTGCCCTGGCTCAGCCCTCTGAACTGTGGGGGAGGGCAGAGTCTGGACATAGAGCAGAAAAGGAAAACAGGAGAACCTTGAGAAAAGTCACCCCCCCCCCAATATTACTGTTTGAATATATAGTCCACAATATTGGGCATGGTGTAGGGAGAAAGTATGGCAGTGAAAAGACAAATCAGAAATTAAGCACCAAGCTCCAGACCAGCAAAATCCAATAGAACATTCTGGGTCTGTACCATTACGGAGCACTTGAAATTTGGGCAATGCTACCAAGGATCTGAATTTCTAATTTAATTTCGTTTTAATTAATTTAAAGTTAAATAACTACGTGTGGCCAGTGGCTACCACGTTGGACCACGCGGCTCTAACCTCAACCTTTTATGTGTCCTGTTCTTTCGTGATCTGCTGAGGCCTATGGATCCCCCTCAGACTAATGTTTTTAAATGCATAAAATAAAATCTATAGGATTACAATGGAAACCAATTAATTTAATATTTATATTGTTGCTTAATTTCTATTTTAATTTTTAAAATTATTTAAGTAAAATTTTTTGCATGGTATAGTACTCTATGTACTTTTTAATTAATGCAGCAAATATAAATCTAGCAGTAAGCCTAATAACTGCTGTGACTTTGAAGTAGTGATGAACATAAATAGTGTTTTGAGATGTATCTGATCCAGTGTAATGTGACGTGAGAACATCATTGACTTGTGTTGATAATAGTCATGTGTCCTGCTAATACTACTATTTCAGTTAGGAATCAGTGACAATAAACATACTGTTTTTTTACCATCTAACTTCACAAGCCCTCGGAATTCTCTTAACAGATCTATTGGAGATACACAGACCCAGGATAAAAAAATCCCTGTTCTGAATTTCTGTAGACAAGACAGGTTGATGAATAAGGTTAATTCATTCAAGAAATATTTCTGGAATGCCTATGACATTCCAGGTACCATTCTTGATATTTGGATTGCAGTGTGAATAAGACAGACAAAGTTGGACTTTTCAACAAGCTTGTGTTTTATTGGAGGAAAAAGATGATAAATCAACAACCAGATAATTTCAGATGGTAGTAAATGCTGTGAAGAAAATCAATAGGGTGATCTGATATAAAGTGACTCGGAGGGAACCTGGCTATTTTAGATGAGGTGATCAGTGAGGCCTCTCCAGGGAGTGACCTTTGAGTTGAGCCTTGTTTGAAAGAAGGAGCCAGCAGGGCTCCATGCTGGAGGCAGCACCTTTGGAGCATAGGGAGGCCCTGTAGAGCTAAGGCCCTGTAGCCAAAAGGGGTGCGTGTGATTGGAACGTGCCATGGATTGGATGTTTGGCTCCTCCAAACCTCATGTTGAAATTTGATCCTCATTGTTGGAGGTGGGGCTAGTGGGAAGTGTTTGGGTCCATGAATGACTTGGTGCCATTCTCACAGTAGGGAGTGAGTTCTTGCTCTGGTAGCTCCCCAAGAGCCGGTTGTTAAAAAGAGCCTGGCACCTCCCCCCGCCTCTCTTGCCTCCTCTCTTGCCACATGATCTCTGCACGTGCCGGCTCCGTTCTGCCTTCCTCCACGAGGGAAAGCTTCCTGAGGCCCTCACCAGAAGCAGATGCTGGTGCCATGCTTTTTGAACAGCCTGTAGAACTGTGAGCCAAATAAACATCTTTTCTTTATAAATTACCCAGCCTCAGGTATTCCTACAGAGTAACACTAAACGGACTAAGACAGAACAGTGTAACAGAGAGAGCACCGTAAAAGACTGAGGTCAAAGCGGGGGGAGGGCCAGGTCAGTGCTGGAGCACTGCATCATGAGTTGACAGCACAGATGGCAGAGAATTTAGATTTTATTCCAAGTCCACTTAGCATAAAAAGTGGATCACATGATTCTCTCAGTAAAGGATGGATTAAATGGGGAAGTGGAAGCAGGGAATCCATGCAGGAGGCAGTTGTAATAGTTTCAGTGAGAGGTAATGGTGGCTGGTGACTCAGGAGGTCATAGTGCAGGTGGAGAAAAGCGAGTGGATTTCAGACACCTTTTCAGGTAGAGCTGGTGGACCACATGCAGGAAGCACAGAGCCCCAGAATGACTCAGAGTGTGATTTACTGAAACGAAAGTGTAGGGGAGGTAGATTTGGGGGCAGAGTCAAACTTCTGTTTTGGTTTAATTAATGTCTTTTAGGTATGGAAGTGGAGGTGTTTGGATATGTGAATCCGAAGCTTGCTCAGTGGAGAGGGAAAGGCTGGTGCTATGCATGCCGTGTCCGCCATCACAGAAAGGGTGTTTAAGCCGTGGGGTTGAGTGAGATCAACTATGAGCAGTGTTTGTATGGAAAAGAAAGGGCTCGGTCTGAACCCTGGGGAAACTGAGTATCTAGGATTAGTTGTTTGGTTATTTACGGTGCATCTGTTCTTGGTCTGGACTGTCAGGTTGGTATGTTCTTCCAAAGGCTCTCCAACCAAAACCAGCTCCTCTGCTGATCTGGTAATTGGCTGTGGGTTACGACTGTGTCCCCACAAAGACCTCCAATAAAATATAATTTACTATTTTCAGGAACTCATTAATACACATTTCCAAAAGTAACATCACAATGATGCTTCTATGAGGCATTGGCCTTTTTTTTTATTTTGTGGTTCCAGTATCCTTGAATCTCCTTCCTACATTTGAAGAATTCCCCCACTTCCTAAGTCCTGCCTTCCTCTGTGGACTTCCTGGGGAGCTATCTTATGCAGTGATCTGGGGCTTTGTTTCTTAGAACACATTCTCCATACCTGGCTTACTGGCCTTCCTAGAGATTCTATGAGCTACTTAGCATCCTTCAATAAATTCCTTTTCTGCTAAACCAGTGTTGATGTTTGGGTTTCCCAGGAAACAGACTCCCCAACAGAGATTTGTGTGTAGGAGGTGTTTAGAGAGGGTGACCTCTGGATCAACATCTGTGAAGGGCAAGGGGTGTGGGACGGGGTGGAGGGAGGACAAGAGCTGTGATGAAGTTCCAGCAGAATCCTCCTCTGGTGCCGGGGGAGCTCCAGACCCGGGGGCCTTCAGAGTTGCCCTGTATGAGCCAAGGAGGCTGGGATTTTTTTTAAATCTCCCTCTCTCTCCACTAGTCATTGAACACAGGCTGTCCCGGAGATGGGGTATGTTCTTGGACAAGGTGACTCTCTTAAGACTGAGAGCCATTTCTGCTCAGGGATGCAGCTGAGACCTATCCAACGAGCCACTAGCACTCCCAGTCTCTACAACAAGCTTTACAGTTTGCAGATCCAGGGTTCCCCTGAATTCTAACAATAATCCAGTCATTTCCTTCATAGTTTGAATGAGAAACTGAGGCTCAGAAGTAGTAAATGAACTGCTAGAAAGAGATGGAGGTGAAACTCAAACCCTGGTCTTATGATTCCAAATCGTGTTTCTTTGCCTGCTCTGCAGTGAACATGGGCGAGAAGAATCAGACCTTCGGGACAGGCAAGCTGTCCAAGTGCCTGAGCAGGGCCTAGGCAGCTTGGAAATTTTGAAACACATCGCTTTGGGATCTTTCCTCGGGCACTCTCAGCTTTAGTTAGAATTTAGAGCAATGGATTCCAGTTGGAGCCACCATTTGTAAAGGAATCTCACCCTGTCCTCCGTGGGGGGTTGGGGGAGGGGAAGGCTGCTATATGGCAACCAAATGCCATGCTAGATAGTATCTGTTGGAGCCAGGTGTCTACTGCTACCCTCACTTATGTTCCCTCCTAGGGTGTAGGAGGCAGCCAGGGCTCTGGGTGGGATTTAAGTTCTGCCAGTAAAATACGCTTTCACGCTACTTGGAAGACAGAAGAGAGGTGGAGACTAATTTCCAACAGCTGTGACAGCGGACAAACAAGTGCCAACAAAAGTGAGCAGCTGTAGCCAGACTCCACATTCACTTTCTGGTCACCAGTGTCTGGAGCAGTGGTGGCAGTAGCAGTAGGTTTTGTGACCTGCGGCCTACAGCTACAGTGGTTGGTCTTGAAACAGAAAGACCAGGAGCTAATTTCTACTCCTCTATATTTTCTATAAATTTTGTAACCACTTAATGTCTCAGATTCAGCCAATCTCTTTCTGCTTGAAATATTTGTAATGATTTTCTTTTTCCTGTGCTGAACCTCATATAGCACCCCAAACATGAAGCCAGCCAGTGACCCCCTTCCCTCCCCCACACAACCCACACATGATATAAACAGAGGAAAAATGTTCTTTATCCAGAGACCAGCAAGGAGAATACCGTAGAGCAAACCGATTGCTAAGTGCTGGGGTGACTCCACCAGGGAAACTAGTGACGGTAGCCCAGTGGGGATTCCTTCATAAAGCAGGTGTGCTCGGAGCCGCGTCTGCTGTGCGGATTGTAATACTCAGCCTCTACTGCCATGACACTGGGTCCCAGCAGTGACCTATCTTCTACCCTTTGGATCCGACATCCTAATGCAGGAGAGAGGAAATGCATGAAATTCCACCAGGACACTTGTTGGCACACTGTGTTGACAAGATGCTCCTCTAATAGAGCTGAGTCACAAGAGCCCATGACCGTTGGCAGTTAGCCAGGTGTCGGCTAAAGTTAGAGGCACCAAACGCAGAGTAAACAGAGGAAGAACACTGCATGGGCACTGTGAATCCCCCCAACACACAAGGAATGTAGAAAAGCAGTGGACTTTTGGAAATCAACAGTCACTTGGATTTGTAGCCATCGAAACCAAAAAGACTCTTTTCAAACAAAGATGTCATTTTACAGAGAAGGAAAGAGCCAAAGTTGCAAAGAATCCTTAGCCCTGCAAATTCAAGCATGAAATGGATATTGAAGGGCAACCCGCCCACAAACGCAGAACCTGGGACGCAGAAGATGATATGAAATACATCTTGAATGAAACACAAAGTAATAAGGGATTCAGGTAACGTTTAGGCACCTTCATTTTTAACAAGAATCACTATAATATCCAGTTTCTACTTCATAAGGCTGTTTCCATGTTGCAAGCAACAGCTGGTCCCACTTTCCTGCCATGGGTACAACGCATTCCAGTAAACCCTCTGTAATAGTTGTATTCATATGCTCCGTCCTTTAACAATCTTCTTAATTAGGGTGCTGTCCTTTTAAGCAAAGCATTTATATAGTTACTTTATTGCATTTGAATACAGTGTGAGCATCAATAGACTTAATATAATTTTATGGGTTTTTTAAAAAATTGCTTTACAGTGAGGGGAATTTGTTTTATCGTCAGTGTGGAGTTACTCCCATGGACATTTAAGAGCCATTGGCACAGAAGTTTACGAGTTGCTGTTGAGGAGGAAAGCTCCTAGAGGTGCGGTAGATGGTGGGGGTTCTGCCGCTCACTAGCTTAACTTCTGAGAACCTCAACTTTCTCATGTATAAAATGGGGTCCTTATCTTCCTTGCCTACCCTGTGGAGCAACTGTGAGCATCAAGTAAAATGTGTACACAGAAGGGCTTTATAAAGCACTGAGGGTTACGTGCATTTCAAGGGGCTGATGTTCCCCCCGGAAGCTCCTGTGCCCGCCCCCACGTGGAGATGGTGCAGGCGCGTGAGCTCTAGAGGCGTGAGGCCAGACTCAGGCTTTCAGGATGGACGGACACTTGTTTAAAAGAAGATAATGAGGGAGGTGCAGAGAGGAGAGCCGCGGGCACTGCGGGAGTGAGGGCAGAGGGCTGGGAACAACAGCGGACAGATGTGGGATTAGTGAGGTGTTAGCTATGGTACCTGCTGACATTCCAGTGCCTGAGTTTGGACCTCCTCCTCATCGTATCAAGTTGTTTTCTGGGCCCCTCCTCGTAGTCACCCAAAACCTCATTCTTTCTTTCATTAGAGTTCAGATGAATAATTCTTCACTTGTGCCCTAGAGAACTAGGATTTTATTTTGAGGGGCAGGGGTCAAATGTCTTAATTCCCCTTAAATGTAGCTAAAGTGGAATGTGGCTCATATCAGGTTTCAGCTACTTATGCACAACACAGGTAGATACATCCTCAGCAGTATCATTTTCAAATGTGAAAGACAAAGATTTATGAAGTAGGCCCTAACATCCTTTAAATGATGCTACATCACCATCCCTCCAACAGAAATCTGCATCATTGTCTTTATCATTATGCATCATAGAGCCAAAGAAACGGCAGTCACCTTTGGAAGCATGGAGTGAAATCCATTTTGTTGTCCATGATACATTCAGTAAGAAAACCCAACTATGACAAGCCCAGGCACTTTACCTACTTCTTTTAAATATATCACAGTTTCAGTGTGTTCTCAAGTTTGTAGGCTTGGGAGCGGCAGCAATAGAGTGAAAAGACCACTGTATTTGGAGTCAGAAAACACAAGTTTTGTAGGGGAGTGGAAAACAGCTTCCCTCCACCCCTCTAGGTTCCTCGGCTGGGCTACAAATTAAATCGACATAAGACAGATTAGCAGAAGAAAAACCACATTTAATTGCATACATATGCACAGGAGTCCCACAAAATGAGACTCGGAGAAGGGTCAGATGCTGGAAGCCTACATAGCATCCTGAGCTGTAGAAAGGAATAGGGTCTTGGGGCTTCTGGGGGGGTTTGAAGACACAAGCTGTAGGAGGGTGAGGGGAGGAAATGGATGGCGAATCAAGGTTGCTTGTTATGCAGACAGAAAGTCTCCGATGGTCTGGGCTGGTGTCAGCCTCTGGTGTCTTCTTCAGTGAGCTGAGTTAGTACTCCCTGGGTGATAGGATTTCCAGGAAGGGGATTCGCAACAATTGAGTTCCTTGCAGAGAATGCGTCTCTAGGCAAAGGGCAGCTGGGGGAAGCCTCTGCCTGCCCCTGCTGCTCCCAGCTGCCCTCAGTTCAAAGTGGGCAGCATAACAAAGCATCATGTTTTGGGCTGGCATTTCCTGAACTCCTTTGGTTTAAATCTGATTCTAACACTTAATAGCTGGGGAAATTTGAGCGGGTTACTCTATCCCTCTGGGTGTCAGTTTGCCAAACTCTTAAAATGGGAATGACATCATCTACTTCACAGCGCAAGGATCAAATGTGATAATGTGGATGAAATAGCTTTGGAAAAATTAATGTTAGGGCCATACTTTATTGATTATGTGTTATAGTCACGGACAAATGTCCTTATTTATTGATATCTCATTGATATTGGAAAATCTGAACTATATTCTTACCACAAATACTGATTTGCAAACTTCTTAGCTTCAGATCAAGGGCTTGGAAGCCATCCTTTTCTTCTTGGCTTCTCTCCCCTTTCTTTTTTGTTTTCATATTTAATTTAATTGTGGCCATGCCCTTCTTGGCTGGCTTCTCAATTAAAGATCAAAGCATGGAGTCTCATTGCCAATTCCGAGTCCATCTAACTGCTATCCAGATATAGAAGTTTTGTTTGTTTATTTATTTTTAAAGTTTTCCACCTTTATTTGGTTGCTTGGGCTAGAATGCAGTGGCATCATCATTGCTCACAGTGACCTCAAACTCCTGGGCTCAAGCGATTCTCTTGCCTCAGCCTCCCCAGTAGCTGAGACTTACAGGCGCTTGCTACTGCACCCAGCTAATTTTCGTATTTTTGTAGAGAGGAGGTCTCATTATGTTGCTCAGACTGGTCTTGAACTCTGAGTTGGCCTCCCAAAGTGCTAGGATTACAAGCATGAGCCACCACACCTGGCCTTTTTTTTTTTTTGTTAAAGAGATAGAGTCTGACTGTGTTGCCCAGGGTGGAGTGCAGCGACCAATCACAGGCATGCTCGTGGTGCACCGCAGCATGGAACTCCTGGGCTCAAGTGATCTTCCCAGCTCAGCCTCCCGAGTAGCTGGGACCACTACTAGCATGTGCCACCACCACACTCAGCTCAGAAGTTTTTATATACCCCAATATGATCCTGACAGTCTACACTGCAGGAAGGGTACGGGGAAGTGTGGGACAGTCTTGGGCCTCCGAGTGAATGAAGAAGCGTGTGCAAGGGCCACAGCAAAATGTAAAAGCCAGACGATGTCCCATATCACTCTTGCTGATTCTGAGGGCCATTTGCCTGTGTAAGTCCAAAGCTGAATACCAAGATGTTTCTTTTAATCCAGTGCAAGGTGAAGGAAATGGTAATCTATTGATCAGCCCAAAAGGTAAGTAGGAAAAATAAATGTGAAAACATATTTTCTATCAGGTGAAACCTGCCACTGGCTAAGTACCTGCTGGGGTTTGTGGGGGACAGTATGTCTGTATTTTGTTGTTTATAAAGAAAGCGAATTTGCTTCTTACCCTTACGGAGGCTGGAAAACCCAAGGTTTAGGGGCTTGTCTGAGGACAGTCTTCTTGTGGATGGGGATGCTCTGAAGAGTCCCTCAGCAGCACTGGGTAGCACGTGGTGAGGGGCCGAGCGTGCTAGCTCAGGTCTCTCCTCTTATAAAGCCACCAGTTCCTCTCCCATGATAATCCATTGATCCATCAACCCATTAATCCATGAATGGATTGATCTACTCATCCAATCAACTCTTAAAGGCCCTACCTCTCTCTACTGCCACATTGGGGATGCGATTTCAACATGAGTTTCAGAGCAGACAAATATTCAAACCATAGCAGGGACCAATAGTGAGCACTGCTTCTTCTTGCCCATGTTCTGAACCAATTGAGGAATAAAATAAGAGGTTAAAGCAGGCAGAGAACCGTAACATCACCTTTACAATTGATGATATTAATATTATGGACATGGCTAACAGCTACAAGTATAAGTGGCTTCTCAATTCTTTCTAATATTTAAGAACATGATTTATAGGTACAAGCAAGTGGGCTTTCTACTACACACACACATTCAGTCATGACCAGATCTCCCCTGCAGCCTTCTCCCTGTCCGAGAGCAACGCTGACCTGAGCTCACTCCCAGGAGGAAAAGAGAAGGGAGCTCAGGAATGAGTGCCCAGTTCCTCTTTTCAAGCTCAGCCTGAGGAGGAATAAGGGATAAAAAGCAGAGGAAACCCCAGAACATCAGCTGGGTGTGGTGGTGCGCTCCTGCAGTCCCAGCCATTCCGGAGGCTGAGGTGGGAGGATCACGTGAGCCCAGGAGTTCAATGTCACTTCCCGGGCACCAGAGAAAGACCCTGTCTCAAAAAATAAAAATAAATAAATAACTATTATTAAACCCAAGAACATTATGCTAGTGCAAGTCCTTCTGCATGGATGGAAACATCGACTCTGGGAACTAAGCATTCCTCTGTAGCAGATCAACCTTCCTTTCAGCTTGGAAGTAAATTCCTGTAAGAGCAGTTAATTCTGAAAGTCTGCACTATGTAGCAATTGTGCTTCTTAAAGACGATGACTGGGATAGAACATCCATATTTTAAGAATATTTGTATATAGAAAAATGTTTGGCTGCCACATCTGTCATCTCCCTCCTTACAATGCTCTCTCCTTTAGGCCATCCACCCTGCTAATTATACACCCATCCGCCAACCCGAGCCTGGTCGGACAATAGTTGAAGAGCAGTTGGAAACAGAGGGATTGAGTAATGGCTGGTTTCCAGATCACAGAGTGAAACACTTTGCAAGATGGCATTTTTTTTCCTCCTTCAGCCTAGATTATTTCTTAGTGTTCCTGGTTCTGCTGGCAGGAGTCCTGCTGAATTCAGGAAAACCATATGAAACCCATCCCGGGTGTTGCCAAAATAAATTGTTAATCATCTCAGATGTAGCACCAAAGAGCGTTCCGTCATAGTCAATTTTCTGTTTTGTAACTGTTCCCTTGGCTCCATTCAGGATCCGCCAAGAGGAAAGAAAGCCCATATTGTACATGCCACATCTTGTCATGTGGCAGAGGAGAGAGGACAGTGGGGAAGGCTCCTGGGGTCAGGGTGAGGGTACCCCGAACACTAGCCAGAGATGTTTATTACAGCCCAATTTCAATTATCCCCCTGGGGATATTAAGCATTTGGGGCTGAGTGCAGTGGCTCACACCTGTAATCCCAGTACTTGGGAGGCCAGGAGGTGGGAGGATCGCCTGAGCCCAGGAGTTTGTGACCAGCCTGGGCAACATAGCGAGACCCATCTCTTAAAAAAAAAAAAAAAAGAAAGAAAGTTTAGGATCCTCAACTATATCCATTATAGCTTTACAGCTTGAGAGTATGAGAATGTCACAAAGGTTCAATATGCACAGTGGGATGACCAACAAGATTTGTACCTGCATGTTTCAAAATGGCTTCTTTAGATGCAAAAGTTATATAAAATGATTGCAATTGCTTCCACTATCTGGTTCAAACAGAACCAGGCTAACCTGAGCACTTAGTTATCAGGACTGTTGTCTGTGTCTCAGAGGAGAAAGAAAAAAGTAAATGATAACCAGGAAAGCAATGATCAGACTTTTTTTTAATGGAACAAAAGCCAATAGGTAAGTAAAAACCAACGTCTATCCTAGAGTAGATCACATTGACGCATCTAGCCTAATCATAACAGATCTCTGGAAAACAGATTGAATTCCTTTGAATTAAATCTACTCCCCCTCCACCTTTATAGTAGTCTACAGGTATTCAAATGAGCTGGAAGGCTGTGCAGTTCTGCAACGCTGATTGTGGGATAGGCCTTTTGTATTCACCAGGGATAGGAAATGGACTGACATGGTTAAAACAAAAAGGGAATTTTGTCCAATCTCAGATAAACAAATTCAGCATCCCTCTTTGGCCTCCATTTAAGTAAAGTTCAACTGCTTTGCAGAATAAAGCACAAAGGTTGTTACGCTGTCATTCTAAAAGCATATCAGTCCTAATGGCTCCCGTAAAACCTACTATTGGATATAAATTTTGATTTCAGCCTTAATAAAGCAAGTTCTATTCACCAAGCTTCACCTTCCATGACTCGGTTAAAGAGTGTTTTTGCATGCTGATTTGTTCTGATTTAGGTTATCTTGCTGTTCTTCTGAATTCGGAAATGCATCTTACCTGAGTGGGGATTGCAAATCCAAGTCTAAAGTTGAACTATAATAGAAAATTTCTGACACCTCACAGAGTCACCCTAAGCTTAATAGCACACCAAAGTGTTGGAGACAGGGCGCCTGGAGATGGCGAGCTGGTGTGTGAGGAGGCATTGATTTATTAAGCCTAAAGGAAAATGGATCCCAGCAAAGCAGTGTGGATACTACTTTGTTGTACTTTCAACTTGAAACTTCCAAATATGAAGTGTTAATCCTCCCTCTTAGGTTCTAGCAAGGGTGTTTCTGTGCATCTGGTGTGCGAGTGTGTACGTGTGTAAGTGTCTGCGTCTGCCCGGGCGTGTGGGGAGGGGAGAAGGTGCACATTTTCTGTGGGGAAATTGAAAACAATAATAAAGCCAAGGAAGAGATACGCTACCTTTTATTATCACCATATGTCACAGAGAAAAAAATGCCTTTCCTCAAAAACACTTTTATTGGTCTAAGTTCTACACAATCACTGCCATTACTGTTGAGTTTAATAATATCTAGGTAAGTCTCAAAGTAGCAAGTTTTATTATTTATCCATTAATAACTATTGTAGTCTATGTGGAGGTTAATTCATAGAAGTCCCAGTGGTGCAGTTGCCACTGAGGTGTGGCATTTTGAAAGCAAGTTTGTGACAGTTCAGGGTTGTTAGAGTTCACTTTGGATGCAGTTCTTTCTCTAGTCTGTGGTACAAAGCTCAATAAAAGATAAATAAAATTTCACTGTTTGTGTTTCTCTTCTGGCCACTATCATCATTCATTTTATTACCAATTATTCCTGAAATAATCTTGTCATAAATATGCTAGGTACACTGCTGGGTTCTAAGCAAAAACACATAGAACGTTTCTACTTTGAGAAAATACAAAAAGTGATCAAGGGGAAATAATGATTTATTTGTGGATGAATAAATGAATGAACAAATCCTTCCTCTTTGTTATACAAAGATTTGAGACGGCTTTTAAGAAATGCCTACACTAAAGTAGCAAAATGCAAACAAAACATTAAATCTATAGGAAATATGTTAGAATATGAGGTAGCCCAGGTTAAAGGAGAACAACATGCTTATGTCTTCCATGATTACTAGCATTAAGCCTTTACTTTGGCTCTGAGATTCTTACTGGCCAAAGGAAATATGCAAGGGGAAACATACACACCACACCAGGGTGCGATTAATGTAATAGAAAGGGATGTGGAAGGAAGAGCACTGGCTGGAAGTATTCAGCAAGCAAGTATGTTCCTTGAGGTGCTATGATCCATAATCTGTGATCACAGCAGTGGTTAATTACAGGTTAATTAATGAATAATTTTGATACAACAGGATAAGTGGTGTTAGTAGTTCATACAGAGTTGTCTGCTATCCACTGGAGTTTGGTAACTTGACAGTAGGGCGAGAAGGATTGGAGAAAGGCACACAAACAAAAGATATAGTCTCTGTAGAGGCTCAGATGAATAAAAGAGCACGTGAGTTTGAAAAGTATAAGAGCTTCGGTGTAACTGAATGCAGCATAGAATTCAGGGTGCAGCAGCACTTGAGAGTGGGAGGCAGCTTTTGAAGGACTGCAGGAATATGCAAACCGTGGCCCTCAAATCAAATCTGGCGTCCTGCTTGTCTTTGTAAATAAAGCTTTATTGAAACACAGACATGCATATTGTTCATGACTGCCTCCTCATTTTTTACTGCAAAGTTGAGTCGTGGACAGAAACCACACGGCCAGGCTAAAATATTTACTATCTGTTCCTTCACAGAAAAAGTTTGCCAACTTCTGATGTAGACTATCCTAAGAAGTTTGAATTTTATCCTGTAGTTTAAAGGGAAACAGTGAAGGATTTTTAAAAGTTAGGGAAATTGGGAAAACCAGAAGGATGGCCTTGGCTCGTTCACTTCGCAAATACTAGTTTCAATTCCTTAAAGGTAAAAGTGATTCAATGCTACCTACTGAACCCATACAGCTGAAAGAGGACAATGTCATGGCAGAGTACATACAAGTGTCAAAAGAGTTAACTACACAGATCTGCTTTGGTAATAAAGTATTCAGCCATTGACTTCCCAAGGACAGATTTTAGAGCTTCAAAGCCTCCAAGACTCGAGTTGAGCGCAAACTGTTCATGGGACTCAGCTGAGACAGGCTCCAGGTGACTGTGTTTATGTAAGGAGGGAGGAGAGTGGCTGGGACATTTTTATTTGCTTAAAAGAATCATTTTGTACAATGTTTTGTATTAAAAAAAAAAAAGGAAGAATGGTAATAAAAATAAATTCCCTTCCTATATCCTGTTTCCATCTAAAAGTAGTACTGTTTTACATTTCACATTTAAATCTATAAATTTATGATCCACTGTGAGTTCATTTTTGTGTAAGTTGTGAAGTATAGGCAAAATTCCTTTTGGGAGGGAAGTGTCCAATGGTTCTAGCGCTACATGTTGAAAAATGAAAAATACTGCTTTTTAAAAAAATTAAAACATGATAACTTCTGTTGAATAATTTTTTTGTAGACAGTTTTCTATGAGTATGCCACTGTTCTGCTGCTCTATTAATTGAGATTTTTTTCAGGTCTTAACTGGCTAACATATTTCAGCAAACAAAAAGAATAGTTTTTTTTGTTAAGAAAGAATCATTTTGTGTGGCATCCCCGCATTTCCATGGCATATGGCATAACAGTTAGAAGCACAGACTTTGGAGTTGGTTTCCTGGTCAAGCTCTGGCTTTGGTCACTTGTCAGGCTTTGAAAGCAAAGGCTCAGTTTCCTTATCTGTCAAATGGGTATAATAATAGGACCCATCATACCATAAAGTTGTTGTGAAGGCTAATGAGTTATATACAATTCTGGTCATACAGTAAGCACTCAATAAATCTTCACTGTTTCCATTACTAGAAGCATTTAGATGGAGTTTAACCCTGACTTTGGACATGGCATTACATGAAAGTACATTACTTTACCCCACATCTCACCATGTTGGAAAGTAAAATGAAAGATTTTCTTCTGTTCCAGGCTCTTGGCAGCTACAGAAATGAGGAATTGGCTACAAAACCCCCTGAGAAAGGAGAGGGCGGGACTGATATTTGAAAACGAACAATTAAATCTTTTTTGGTCCAGGACTTAGCTCCCAGTGTTTGTTAGTTATTGTATTCATTTCCTAGGGCTGCCATAACATATTGCCACTTGGTGCCTTAAAGCAATAGAAATTTATTCTCTGAAATCAGCGTGTTAGCTAGGCTCTGTTCCCTCTGGAGTTTTGAGGGGCAAATCGTTCGTTCCTTGCCCCTTCCAGCTTCTAGCAGCTCCGGGCCCTCCTGGTGCTTCCTGCCGTGGACAAATGGCTGCCTCACTCCAATCTCCGCCTCCGTCACCACAGTCCCTTCTTTCCTGCGTGTGTGTCTGTGTCTGTTTTCATGTGGCCTTTAAGAACACCAGTCACTGCATTTAGGGCCTGCCTTAATCTGGTATGACCTCATCTTGACTTAAGAAATTACATATGCAAAAACCCTGTTTCCAGGTAAGGTCATGCTCTGAGGTTCAGGGTGGACATGAATTTTGGGGGGCCCTATCTTACCTCTACAGTTGTTTATAGTATTTTCCCATCTGTAGCTTCCAGTCATCATTATTATTTGTCTGTTTGTCCTCTGACATTGGCTCCCTCTCTGTCCCTCTTGCTCCTGAGGCACCTTGAGCCACAGCCACATCTGCAAGAGGGAGCGTCCAAGGCCCGCTCCTTCATGGTTTCACCTCTCTCTTTGCAAAACAGAGCATTAAGTGGGTAATTCTTTGCCTTGGGGCCATGCTTTGCCATTTGGAACACTTTCTATTGGAAAATGCAATATTTTCTCTTAGAAAATACATGCCAAATTTTAAAGAATCCAACAAACTATTTGTAGGAATGCCGGCTGCCTGCCATTGGGGGGTGCCTGAGTTGTTAACGAGATGTCATGCGGGGGTTGGGACTGTCATCGGAGCCGCAGTAGGACTCCTGCTATAGTGTGATCCATCCAGATAATGTCTGTTTGATTTTCAAGAAATGAGTATCATTATCAAACATAAAAATTTTATTTTCAACAGGCTCGTAAAATCAGTCCATTTGTTAGGCAATATTCTAACTTATGTGAAAATAATTTAAATATTCAATTAATATTAGATTTCTTAGTGTGGGTTCTTCTCAAATCAGAGCCCAGGACAAGGTCTTGGGTCCAGGTGGTTTATTTGGGAGATAATCCTAAGAAGTAGGAGTGAGTAAGCAGGGAGAGTGAGAGGGACAGGCAGAAGGAAAAGACACAAGGAGGGTGCATAGTCAAGGCCAAGGTCAAGATCAAGGTCCCGCTGCAAGCAATGGAGGCTTGATCCTCCAGCAATTTGAAAAAATGTAGAGGAAAACCTCCCCAAAATCCTCCTGAAAGACGAGAGGCTGGAGCATCCCTCTAGCTTCCTTTCTGCATCGAATGAGGTTTGCCTCTGGGGAAGTTAACTCTCTTACATTTGCTACTCTGTGCCTTCCTGGGAGAGGGTGCTGTGGCAGAATGTTCTTAAGATGGTATGCCGGCAGCACAAGAAGACTGAACTCACATGTCCCTGTCCACCACAGCTGCAGCCTCAGTCAAAGGCGGGCCGAGGGACAGTGACACAGGTGCCAGAAGCATCTGCCCTGTTAGAATTCCTTCTTCTTCTTCTTTTTTTTTTTCTTTTTGAGACAGAATCTTACTCTGTCACCTAGGCTACAGTGCAGTGGTGTCATCATAGGTCACAGCAACCTCAAATTCCTGGGCTTAAGCGATCCTCCTGCCTCAACCTCCTGAGTAGCTGGGACTACAGGTGCATGCCACGATGCCCAGCTAATTTTTCTAGTTTTTGTAGAGATGGGATCTCACTCTTGCATGGGCTAGTCTTGAACTCCTGACCTCAAGCAATCCTCCCACCTCAGCTTCCCAGAGTGCTAGGATTACAACCATGAGCCACCACGCCTGGCCAGAATTTCTTCTTTTTGTAAAGGATATGATCTTCATTGTGGTCATCATCTGAAATTTAACGGCCATGTGAAATAGGAATGGCATATCATGTATATCTTTTACAAGTGAAATATAATTAAGGCATTGTAAGCTGAACACAATTTATGTGCTGTTGGATCAGCTAAGACGCTTTAGGCTTCAAGTACAAGAAGATCCATCTCCAGATGGCGTAAGAATGTGCTGTGAGATATCGCTCCCCTCATCCTCGGGCAACCAGCTGTAATCCTTGGGCAGGTTGTCTCCTGCTACAAGCAGCCTCAGTGGGACTCCTACAAGGTGGCCTGAGTAGGGATGGTTTCTAGAGGTCCACCATGACACTGAGTGTAGCCAAGGAGGTGTTCTACCTCCAGATGTGGATTTCTCCAGTGAAGCTCCTGGAAATGTTCATGTTCTAGGTGCACAAAGAATATAGCATGGAATCGAAGCTTTGGAGAGTGGGTAGAGGGTATTGTAGGGAATCCTGGCAGCCACAACTCCAGATGGTGGCTCAAACATTTGCCTGTATATATACTAGATACTTCTGTCCACTTGTAGCTGATATTACCATTTTGTAGCATCCAAGCTAGCTGCAGGGTGCCTACTTTAACAAAGTCCTATAAATTAGGACTTTGAATTGTTTTGAAATATTTGATATGAAAAAAATTACATTAGATAAGAAATAATTTGCATTAATACAAGAAATGTCAGCATTAAATTGTTAATGAGAGAAAAATGAGCTGTTGAACTTGTCAAATATAATTTCAACTATTGTATTATTTAATGGTTTTTTAAAGGTTTTTAAATTTTTTCCTCCTACTTTTGCAAGGTTTTTTCTCCATAGTCACATTCAAGTATTTAAAGATCCAATCATCATAAATTTTGAACTATAATTTCAGGTAGCCATTTCAAGCATAAATCTCTGATTTAAAAATGTTATGTTTACAAAAGCAAGCTCAAGTTTCTCATTAAAATATTTGAAATGTTTTTATTTGGAAATTTTATATAAGTTTTGTGTTCTATATATTCCCTAGTAATTTGCATTTTATTTTCCACATCCTAATTACGTGGTGTAAGCTCCCACAACGCTTTTGCACCAGTGTGACATGCAAACATCTCCATGCACGCATTCTCTGTAAGTGTCACGTCATGATGAACAAGTGAGAACCACTGAGTAAATATCAACCTCACATGAGAATTTGAGAGAAGTTACTCCCTCTGTGGCTCTGCCATCCTCTGTGCTTTGGCTTTTGCCCCCAGCTTGTGCCATCGTGGTCGCGCGATGGCTGCCATAGCTGCAAACGTCCTATCCTCATGCAACAGTATCCAAAGGTCAGAAGAGAGGATGTCCTCTCCTTGGGCCCATTCTAAGGGTGAGGAAGCCCTCCTAGGAGTTTTCTGACAAACTTTCCATCACACCTCAATGGCCAGAAGGTACCCTTCTGGTGCCTTCCCGGGAAGGGAATCGCCACATCAATGAGTCAAGTCACTTCATTGTAGACCTCAAAAGCTGATTCTAGCTGATAAAATAGAAAAGGAGTTTCTTTAAAAGGTACTGGTCATAACCCACTAATCAGTCTTAGCACCACTAAAAGGAAGACCCACCAAGGTGTATCTTATGATGTGATGCAACACAAGGACCTAGCACCTTCTGGGAAGTATTCTTGCAGAACCATGACATTGAACCTGAATTTTAATCGAGCCTCCAGGTCCAACTACCAGTTCAAAGAAATACTGGGGGTAAAGGAACTAGCTAAACAACACTATAGGGAAAAATCCTCTAGGTCTAGGATATAGTACATTCTGTTGAGCAACAGATCTGATTTTTCCAACAAATCGATGGCATGGGAAAAGAAAGAAAGGAAGGAAGGAAGGAAGGAAGGAAGGAAGGAAGGAAGGAAGGAAGGAAGGAAGGAAGGAAGGAAGGAAAGAAGGAAGGAAGGAAGGAAGGGGGAAAGAGAGAGAGAGAGAGAGAAAGAAAGAAAGAAAGAAACCAGAGTGACCGTTGGAATAAAAGGGCCTTAAGAGACATCACATTCAAATGCGGTAATGTGAACCTTTGGATTAAGCCAGCCAACCATAAAAGGATGTATTTCAGACAGCTCAGGAAATTCAAATATGTACTGGATAGTAGATGGTATGAAGAGCATTGGATGCTGTTAATCGTTGTGTGAGTATTTATTGGTGGAATGGCATGGTGCCTGGGATTTACTTTAAAATACTCTGGGGAAAATAGTGGTGGAAGGAGTTAGGTAGAACATGGTTGACAAATTTTTGATAATTTTTGAAGAGAGGGGTTCATTTTATGATGCTCTCTACCTCTCTGTAGCTTTCATCCTTTCTATTGAATGTAATACAGCATAACAAGTTAGACAAACGCGGGAAGCCACGGGATTCGGGAGAGGGCCTGAGAGCTAGGCTGGAGGTGGGCTCCCAGCGCGGCCGCCAAGCCGTGGCCCGGGCTGGCCGATGAGGAGGCAGCCCCGGCGGCGCCCAGCACAGAGGAAACTGCGCACAGCCCTGCGTCCCTGCGCCGGCACCGTCTGAGCCACCGAGAAAGGCGCCACCGACAGCCGGCCACCTTGACGGCTCCCCGGAGCCGGGGAAAGCTGCAGACGCCCGTGCGGGCCGTTCCCGCGCTGCTCGGGGCCTTGCCTTGCGCAGGGGCCCCGTCGGCGGGGTCGGCCGGTGCTGTGCGCTGGCTGCCGGGGAGTCTGTGAATTTGCATTCTGGCTTATCCATTAGCAAGGCAGAGTTTATCATACCAGCATGCAGCACGTCCTCATTGTCCCCAGATATAGAAAGGCTATTCAAAAGGTAATGGACAGCTGAACCCTGGACAGACATCCACTACCCACTCGATAGATAAAGAGTCAGCCCTGGGGCCGGGGGGCACTCAGCCTTCCCCGACACCCCATACCTGGTGGGTACAGGGTTCTGACGGCGGGGAAGAAAAGGGCAGGGGCGGGGGGCACGCTGGTGGCTACTGCACAGGTACCCCGGAGCGTGCACCACCATGGCCCTGCAGCAGCAGGCCGGCGAGGGCCTGGTCAGGGGGTCGCTCGCTGCACGGCCTTGGGGCAGTTACTGAGCCGCTCTGCCCTCAGGTCCAACACCAGAGCTGGTTTCCCTTCCTGCCTCTCTCCCTCCCTCCCTCCCTCCTTGCCTTCCCTCCTTTCTTGCATGGCAGAATATGCTTTTTACCTTGGCCAACCTTAGCTGCAACCGTGAAGTGCAGACAGGTCCCAGGCGAGCCCTGTGGGTGGAGGGCACAGGATCAGGGCTCTACTGGGTGACATTTTCATTTCTTTCCCCCCAGTTCTAGTATTTTACCACTCAGTGACTCCCCATTGGACCAGTTTATATTCCGTACTTTGTTTTATATTAATAGAGCAAATTATTCCATAAAAAATACAATAAACTCGAGGGTCACTGCAGTTCAATTTTACTCTGTCCTGATTCTGCTGTGATGAGTCGTTTCTTCTGCATCTCGGTTGTTCGGGCAGTAAGAGATTCAGGTCCCCAAATTGTCAGGCATAGAGCACATAGATGCGCTGTCCACACTGTCGGATCGTAAGCTTCTTGGGAAGAGTCTCTGTCTTATGCCTCCTCCTGTCTGCCAGTCTCCCACCCTGCCCTGCACGGGGAAGGCGCTTAGAAAATGGCGGCTGATTGTTTGGAACTGTACAAATGCAATTTTAATGTTCTGTGCAGTTTATATCCTCCTATATGGTCCCTGGCACTCGTACCTGCGGAGACTGACTCAGAAGTGGGCTCCTCCAGGCCACAGGAGCAGAGACGCAGAAGCATTTTCAGCAGGGCAGCCGTGGTGAGCAAAGCTGCACCCCCTCTCCCCACTGGCCCCCTCCCCTGTCACTTGGAACACTGATTTTCAACTCTGTCACCTGTCTCCTCAGGACCTTTGCTTTTATTCCGCCTGTCTTCCAAGAACAGCCCACAGTGTCTCCTAGAGCCAGTGCAAAATCACATGTGGATGGATGGAATTCAAGGGAAGACTCTTCATCACCAGGGTGGATATGGCTAGTATTTTTCTTACAAGAATCAGATGTGTCAAAAGACATTCGGATGCTATGATGTCTCTTAGATGGTCTTGCCTAGCATGAAGAAGGGAGCAAAGGTTAAAAAAATCTACTTAGCATTCTGCAGCGGGTAGTCCTTTCAAATACAATTAGTTTCACAGAGTATTCATCTGTTCTTGCATTTGCTAAAAGACAAAGTGGCCTATTAGTCCCTCGTGTCTCTCCCCTGCCTTTCAAATCACTTTGAGTGTGTTAGCAGGAAAAAAGCCGAACCGCACTCTCTCCTATAAATTGTATAATTGGAAAGCAATAAATTTAAATATCTAAAAGGAGCAGAATAAAGAATGTGTCAAACAATGACTTACTCTAATTAATAACCATTTAGGTCTCCCATTTGGTAAAGTGCTTTGCAAATGTAATCACCTTTCGTTTTAAAGCATATTCATTTTGTGAGTAGAGTAAGATTTCATTTGTGAAAATGAGAATTATATATGGCTTTTAAGTACTAGAGGAGCTCACCTCTAAACCTTACAGCAATATTATGCAGAGTTTATTTGTGATGTAGTTTTACAAATCTAATCTCACCACAGAAGTTAACTTTTTATTTATTTCTAATCAGTACAAAAATTAAACATGGAGTTAAAAAGCATTCAGCTTGTTAGTACAGCACAGCTGACACTTGAGTAACATGAGCATGGGGCACCGACCCCTCCCTCAGTCGAAAATCTACTTATAACTTTTGACTCCCCCAAAACTTAACTACTAGCAGCCTACTGTTGACAAAGCCTTACCAGTAACATAGACAGATGGTCAACACATATTTTGTATGTTATATGTATCATACACTGTTTTCTTACACTAATTTAAGCTAGAGAAAAGGACACATTCTTAAGAAAGTCTAAGAGAAAATGTATTTACTATTCAGTAAGTGGAAGTGGGTCCCCATGAAGGTCTCCGTCCTCTGTAGGCTGAGGAGAAGGAAAAGGAGGGGTTGGTCTTGCTGTCTCAGGTGGCAGTTGTCTCAGAGTTTTTTCCAAATTGTCACAAATCTCCAAAAATTTTTCCAATATATTTATTGAAAAAAAATCACACATAAGTTGGACCCATGCAGTTTAGACCCTTGTTCTTCAAGGGTCAACTGAACATGAAAACTGTTACCGTGTTTAAAGTTCTCAAACGTTAGCACCATTTTTGTAAGTCATGTCTTTAGTTGTGACTTGACTTTTATGATTTATGTTTTGAAGTAACAAGCTGCTCTCATCAGAGGCAGCCACACAATTATGGAGTTCCAACTATGGAAAATTTCTAAACATACTGCTAATGCTAACAGTTTCACATTAATGGCATGAAATGTTTAGTGTTTGAATTAGCAGGGACAAATGTCATATTTTGAGAAGGTTAGTGATTTTTTTCTAACTTTTAACTAGCTTGTGGAAATCTTTGTTTAAAGTTTGTTTTTAAAAGGTATATGCCCCGTTGGAGGTGGAAAGGTGCGGCCATCTGAAAGCTGGACAGGCAATCTGTGGAAAGGCTTCGTGAGCTGTAGTAGATTCTCACCCCTAGTGTGGCCCCACCAGAAGGAGTGAGCATGGTAGCCCTTTTCCTTCCAACATTTCATTATTAAAATTTTTAGACATACAGAGTTGAAAGTTGAGCTTTACAGCAAATACCCACACACTCACTTCTAGATTCTACAATTAATATTTTCTGTATTTGCTCTATCAAATTACTACCCATCTATTCATCCCTCTCTCCATCCATCAATCCAGTTTACTTTTTTAATGAAATCAAAGTGAGTTGCAAATACTAGTACAGTACACACCCTTCTAAATATGTCAGCATACATATAATTAGCTAGAGTTCTAATTTTATTTACAGTTCTTCATGGGTATTCTGGTAAAATATATGTATATTGAAATGCATAATTCGTAAATGTTCCCTTTGATTAGTTTTGACAAGTGCCTGTACCTGTGTATCTGAATAAATTATCAAGATGTAGAACATTACCATCACTCCAGAAAGTTCCATCTTGTCCCTTTCCAGCCATTTCCTGCCCATACTCTCCTACCAACAGGTAATCACTGTTCGCATTTTTTTAGTGTTTCCTGTTCTAGAACTTCATGTAAATAAAATCCTATCATTCTTACGTTTCTGTGTAAGGCTTCTTTCATTCAGCATAACGTTTTTGAGATTCATCCATATCATTGTCTACTCAGTATTTGTTTCTTTTTTATACTATGTTGTGGTAATTCTTTGTATGAATATATCAACTTTGTTTATCTGTTCTCTTGTTGATGGACATTTAGGTTGTCTCCAGTTTGGGGCTATTATGAATAAAGCTACTTGTGCAAGTTGGGTTTGTTGCTGTCATTGTGTTGTGTGCGTATGTTTGTGTGTGTGTATGTGCTTTCAGTTTTCTTGGTCCCCTAGGGCCTCCAGGAAAGAACAACACCTTGATTTTAGCCCAGTGAGAACTACAGAGCTGCAAGATAATAAACTTGTGCTATTTTAAGCCACTAAGTTTGAGGTAATCTATTACAACAGCCATAGAAAACTAAGCAGAAGCCAGAAACAGAGATGGGATTTTCTAGAAAAGATCTGTGGAGAAGGCTCTGGTTTAGCAGAGTAAGTCCCTCTGACATACAGAGCATAGCCACACAGTTTTTGAGAAAGTTGTATGAGCAGGCACATTGCCCGCTTGGACCGAAGAGAAAGAGTATGAAATGAAAGAAAGCTATTGGACCCCGAAATTCTAATTGCAGGTAACAGGCTTATAACATTCCTCACCTACAAACATGTGCTGCCCTTCATAAAGAAAGGACGGTGACTCAGAGGGCGGAGCCGAGAGCCACGGAGGATTAATTCTCCCAAACTTGGGAACCTAGTGGAGCTCACCCAACTCTATTTCTCAATCACCTGGGAACAGCGACTTCTTTGCTTCTTCCATTTTATCCCTTGTTGGATGGGAACGCCTGTAACTGTCACCCTATGCTTGTCCCACCACTGTATTTTGGGACCAGATAACTTGTTTTCTAGCTTCACAGGTGCACAGAATTATAGCAGAACCTCACCTAACTCTAATCTAGAGGATATTGGTGACAACATTTGGAACTTTTGAGCTAATGAGATTTAAATGAGATTTTTAGACTTTGAGTTGATAGTGTAGTGGGTTAAGACTTTGAGGGACCTTGAGATGGGGTGAATGTATTTGGCGTGTTGCACAGATACAAATCTTTGGGGGCCTGAAGATAGACTGTGGAAGGCAGAATAATGATCCCTTAAAGACGTCTATACTCTCATTTTCAGAACCTATGAATGTGTTACCTTGTATGGTAAAAAGAGACTTTTCATTTGTGATTAAATTGGGGACACTGAAATAGGGAGATGCGCCTGGATCTGCAGGTAGGACCCAGATAATCACAAAGTTCCTTAAAAGTGGATGAGAGAGACAGAAGAAAGAAGTCAGGGCCGGGTGCAGTGGCTCACGCCTGTAATCCTAGCCCTCTGGGAGGCCGAGGCGGGTGGATCGCTCGAGGTCAGGAGTTCGAGACCAGCCTGAGCAAGAGCGAGACCCCGTCTCTGCTAAAAATAGAAATAAAAATTATCTGGACAACTAAAAATATATATAGAAAAAATTAGCCGGGCATGGTGGCACATACCTGTAGTCCCAGCTACTCGGGAGCCTGAGGCAGGAGGATCGCTTAACCCAGGAGTTTGAGGTTGCTGTGAGCTAGGCTGATGCCACGGCACTCACTCTAGCCCGGGCAACAAAGTGAGACTCTGTCTCAAAAAAAAAAAAAAAAAAAAAAAAGAAAGAAGTCAGAGGAGATGTGATAATGGAAGCAGAGATCAGAGTTATTCAGCACGAGGAGGATTCAGTGTGCATCTGCCAATTTAAGGAAGGAATGGGGCCACCGGGACAAAATGCAGACAGCCTTTAGAAGCCGGGGAAGGCGAGGACATGCATTCTCCCTTGGAGCCTCCAGAGAGAAACGCAGCCTTACTGACACGGATTTTGGCTCATTGAAACCTGTGTCAAACCCCTGACCTCCAGAGCTGTAAGATAACAAATTTATGTTGTTGCAAGCCACTACATTAAAGCCAGTTAAATTTGTTATGACAGTCAGAGAAAACTAACATAATTGGGTAAATACCTATGAGAGGAATTGCTGGATCATGGAGTAGGCATATGTTCTTATCTGTATAAGAAACTGTCATAACTTTCCAAAGAGATTGCGGCATTTTACATCTCCCAACCATGTATGAGAACTGCAGTTCCCCCACATCCTCGTCAGTATCTAGCGGTGTCAATAGTTTTAATCTTAGCCATTCTGGTGTTTGTGTCGTGGCATCTGATCATGGTTTTAGTTTGAATTTCCCTGATGACAAATGATATTGAGCACTTTTTAATGTATTTAATATTTATTGGCCACTTACATATCTTCCTTTGCTAAAGGTCTGGTCAAAATTTTTGCCAATTTTCAATTGAATTTTTATCTTATTATTGAGTTGAAAGAGTTCTTTATGCATTTTGGATACAAGTCCTTTGTCATATGTATGTGTTGTGAAATCTTTCTTAGAATCTTTGCTATTTCTATTCGTTTTTTAAGGTATCTTTGATGAGTAGAAAATTTCCCCATATTCAGCTTTTTTAACATAATTTATTGAAAATATTTTTTTTCTTACATATTGATTTAGCATCTTTTTGAAAAGTCCAATGACCATGTTACACGTGGGTCCTTTTCTGGGATCGCTGTTCTTTCCCGCTAACTTACTTGTCCCGGTACCACATTGTCTCGGCCACCAAAGGTTAAAAAGAAATATCTTAAAGTCAGGTAAAGTTCTCTGCTTGTGTTCTTCTTTTTCAAAATTGCTTTTAATATTCTAGGTCTTTTGAATTTCTATGTAAATTTTAGAAAAAACTTGTCAATTTTTGCAAAACTCCAAGGTGAGATTATGATTGGAATTGAATTGCATCAATAGATCAATTTGGGAAAAATTGATATCATAAGAATATTGGATTTTCTAATCCATCAACATAGCGTATCTCTCCATTTATTCAGATCTTTAATTATTCTCAGAAGTGCTTTTTTAGTTTTTCAATGCAGATCTTGTCTGTCTAAATTTATTCCTAAGAGTACATGGTTTTTGACACTATAGGAAATGAAATTTATTTTTATTTATCTATCTATTTAAATTTCAGTAGATTTAGGGGGTACAAGTGGTTTTTGTTACATGGAATGTATTGTATAGTGGTGAAGCCTGGGCTTTTAGTGTACCCATCATGAGGATAGTATTCATTGTACCCTAAAGGTAATTGTTCATCCCTCACTCCCTCCCACCCTCCCACTTCTGAGTTTCCACTGTTCTTTTTACCACTCTCTATGACTGTGTGTACTCATAGCTTAGCTCCCACTTATGCATGAGAACATTCAGTATTGGATTTTCTGTTCCTGAGATACTTCACTTAGGATAATGGCCTCCAGTTCCATCCAAGTTGCTGCAAAAGACATTCTTTTTTATGGCTGAGTAGTATTACATGGTGTGTGTGTATACACACACACACACGCACACGCACACCCCCCACATATTCTTTATCCACTTATCAATTGATGGGTACTTAGGTTGATTCTATAACTTTGCAATAGCGAATTGTGCTGTGATAAACTTATGAGCACAGGTGACTTTTTGATATAATGACTTTTTTTACTTTGGGGAGATACCTAGTAGTAGGATTGCTGGATCAAATGGTGGATCTACTCTTTGTTCTTTGATAAATCTCCATACTGTTTTCCATAGAGGTTGTACTAATTTATATTTCCACCAACAGTGTATAAGTATTCCCTTTTCACTCCATACACTCCAACATCTATTGTTTTTTGACTTTTTATTAATGCCCATTCTGAGTGGAGTAAGGTGGTAACTCATTATGGTTTTGATTTGTGTAGAAATGGAATTTCTAAATTTTTATTTTCAATTACGTGTTTTTGATATATAAAATCACATTGATTTTTGTATCTCGGTACAAATCCATGTAATTTTGGTAAACTCACCTGTTATTTCTAGTAGTTACTTTGTAGATTCCTGAAGATTTAATTATGAACATTCAAGTCATCTGTAAAGATAATCAGTTTTAATTCTTCCTCTCTGATCCTTATGTACTTTATTTCTTTTCATTGCCTTATGGCACTGCCTTCAACCTTCAGTACTATGTTGATCCAGTTTTAAGACCAAATATCCATGCATTGTTGCTGATCTTAGGAGGGAAGTTTTTAGTAGGTATGAAACTACATATAGGTTCTTTTGTAGATGGCTTTATCTGATTGAGAAAATATCCTTCTATTACTAATTTTCTAAGAGGTTGGTTTTTTTTAATATCATGAATTGGTGTGGCTTTTGTCAAATGGATTTTCTGCATCTATTGATGATTTTTCTTCTTTACTTTGTTAATATGGTGAAATAAATTGATTTTAAAAGGTTAAACCAAACTTGCATTCATGGGATAAACCCAACTGAGTCTTAATGTATTATTCTTTTTCATATATTGCTGAATTAACTTTGTCAATATTCTCTTAAGAATGTTCATGAAGGATATAGGTCAATAATTTTTTTAACCAGGTTTTGGTATCAAGGTATGTTGGTCTCATAAAAAAAGTTTTTGAAAAGAGTTTATCTAAAATTGGTGTTATTTCTTCCTTAAATATTTGATAGAATTTGCCAGCAAAAATATCTGGGTCTGGAGTTTTCTCTCTGAAAAGATTTTAGAAAAAAATTCAATTTCTTTAATAGACATAAGGGTGTTCAGATTTTCTATTTTGTCTTCTGTCAGTTTGGGAAAGTTACAGTTTTTAAGAAATGTTTTTATTCAAAATTATCAAACTTCTTGCAAAATTTTCTCTAAATGTTCCTTTTGTTCTTTTCATGTCCATAGGCTCTGCTCTTGTACTTCTCCTTTAGTTCCTGATATTCATAATTTGTGTTCTTTCTCTTTTATTCTTGACCAATTTATCTATGGCTTTAATAATCATAGGAGGATGAGAAAATAAAGATGATGCGTCATTCAGAGAGCTTTAGCTTACTTGTGGGCTAAGTACTGACATGAATCGATTCCCAAAACATTCTACTAGATAGTCATATAATGAAATATTTGTTGTATGTAAAATTGTACAACTACTTTATTATTTCACAGCATGTATCCATTTACTAATCCATAGATAATAATGCGCAGACACATAAGTCACATGATAAAAGACAAATAAACAAACAAACAAGCAAACAAAAAAACCAACTGCGTTTGACCAAAGTTTGTGAGTATAGCTGGACATAGTGGCACGTGCCTGCAGTCCCAGCTACTCGGGAGGGTGAGGCAGGAGGATCCCTTGAGCCCAGGAGTTCAAAGCTGCAGTGAGCTCAGATTGTGCCACTGCACTCCAGCCCAGGCAACAGAATGAAATCCCATATCTAAATAAATAAAAATTAAAATTAAAAATGTGATTATAGCTTCAGGATTAGGCAGTATATCCTAGTAGTTAAGAGCTGAGCCTCTGGAAAACAGACATACTTGTGTCCAAATCTTGGCTATAGCGCCTGCTGGCTCGGGACTTTAAGCAATTTACCGTATTTTCCCAAGCATCTGATGTTGTTAGGACTAAATAAGATAATATATTTAAAGTATTAAATGCAATTATTGACCTAATGTGTTCAAAATGGATTAATCCATTCATGAGAGCTCTGCCCTCATGACTCAATCACCTCTTAAAGGCCCCACTTCTCAATACTACCACTTTGGGGACTAAATTTAAACGTGAGTCTTGGAGGGGACAGACATTCAAACCACAGCGGTGTGCATGTGGGCGCCTGTGCACATGTACTTTCTCCTGGTGCATTGTCTCAGGAGTCATCACTTCCTGTCCTAAACTTTGTAAAATGCCACTTAGCATCCACTATTTTACCAATATTGTGGTTGTAAATTACCCCCAGAGAAAGTTTTGATATCAAATGGAATGTAGTCTTTGGTCGATCGGAGGGATTTTTGCACCATTTTCATTTGCATAGTTCTTTGCAGTTCTTTGAGGATGAAGGGGCATTGCCAAGACTTTTTCCATATGTTCTTGAAAATTATCTAACCAAGACCAAAAAAGACATTAAAATATAACCCCAAGCAAACAGGAAACTGACTTTTTCTTTTGGGAACTTAGTCAAAAGCCAACTCTGTGGTTTATGTGAAGGTTCCTCCCACAAAGTTCAGAAATTCATCTTACATTTTCAGTCTCTTATTTTCCTCTTTTTCCAGGCTACCTACAAAGATACTATCTTTTCTTTTACCTTACAGAAGCTGACTCCAGAGACATTTGCACAGCGTTTTTAAAATGCTTTTTTCTTCTTCTTACAAAATAAAACTTTTTTTCCTATTTGAGATGAAGACAATCCCATAGAAATACCAGACAGCCACACTGACTTTACATAACTATAAATAATTTCTCCATCCAAGACCAAAAACAGGTACCTGGCACGTTGTTTAGATAAGCCTATTAATCATTATCTAGTCAAGGGAAAAGCAAGTCCAGACAGACGATGCGTCTCTCGTGGAGAGATTCTTTTGGCTTATTTATGTAACTGCTCACATTTTGGAGCCATCGTGTTTTAGAATAAGACTGCTGAGCTGCTCAAACTCATGGGAATTTTTTTGACTTTAAAAAAGTGACACAGCTGGGCAATTTTATTTGGGAAAAATGGGAACCTAATAATGTACATTTCCTTGTTTTCCTCATTCCAAGTTCTTTTCCCATCTTCAAAAATATGTATTCATGTGTTTCCACATGGCTGTCATCTGGGCGTGTGGGTTATTTTATGCGTTTTTTTTTACTTGTCACTACTTTCTATACCTGCCTCCATATAATGACATAGATTACATACTTGCCATTTGTTGATGAGCGTTCTGCCATATTATATAAATTGAGTGTGCGTATCTCTTCCTATTTTTGTTGAGAATTTGGATTGTTTCTACTTATTAATACTACCTACCCTAATAAATATTGAGCAAATAACGATTTTACTATCTGAATTATCCTCCTTCATTTTGGGGGTTATTTTCTTTGTAAATATTATAAGCAGTTCTGTGTATCATATTAAAGCTTTCTTTTAGGAGGAAAATCAGAAGGAAAGCTTTATTCTAAGTTAATTCTTTGTAAGCAAATTTTACTTTAAATATTTGAGCAACAGTTACTTTCGTAACCACTTGCCTTACTTTTTTTTTCCAACCTGTAAGGCATTTCAGAGTCTTAGGGTTAAAACAAGAACTTTGGAAGTAACTTTTTCCACTTATATTTATTGTACACTTATTATACACCAGTTACCACATTAAGGAAAGTGAGGCCTGTCTATAACAGAAACTCTGGGAGTGAAATACTAATAACTTTGAGCTTGTATTTGAATATGACTTTTTGCATTTCAAAGGTATTACCTTTGATTATTACCTAGAATTATCCCATTGTATTGTCTCAAAGATTCTGTAGTAAAAGAGGACAAATTTGTGTTTTTTTAGAAAGAGTCTCATTCTATTGCCCAGGCTAGAGTGCCGTGGCATCATCATAGCTCACAGCAACCTCAAACTCCTAGGCTCAAGCGATCCTCCTGCATCAGCCTCCTGAGTAGGTGAGACTACAGGTGCATGCCACCACACCCGGCTAATTTTTCTGTTTTTGGTAGAGACACGGTCTCACTCTTGCTCAGGCTGGTCTTGAACTCCTGAGCTCAAGCGATTCTCCTGTCTCAGCCTCCCAGGGTGCTAGGATTACAGGCATGAGCCACCACGCCCAGCCAGACAAATTTGTTGTCTATTTTATTTTGCTTTTGTTTTACAGATGAGGCATAGAAAATTTACAGAACTTATGCAAAGTCACACAGTTAATCCTTGGTCAAGCCAGGATAAAAATTCATTTTAGTGACTTTTTTCCCATGATTCTACCCTTGAAACTTTACCAATCTTCCAAAATTCATGTATGTAGGAACTTAACTTGTATGCTTCTTCTAATAACTGGATTTATAAATTTTTAGTCTTCCCAGAATAAGATCCTATCATTTTCAAATATCTTATTATTAAAGAGATTATTTCCTAATAGATAAGTGGACAAAGGCCATAACTTAAAAAATCATCTCAGAAAATGTTTACTGGGTGTCTGCTGTAAGTCAGACACCATTCTCAACATTAGGGATTAAGCAATAAGCAAAATAGATACAGTCCCTGCTCTTGTGGCTATTATTATTTATTTAAAATTTTCAATTTTATTAATGATAAAACATATAAATAATAAAAACAATAATCATGCTTTTTTCTTTTTTATATCAAATCAGTTCTTTAAAAACAAAAAGAATATTCTCAAGACCTGAAAACATGTATGAAACTGATACTTTTATCCACTACAAGAGGAACTGTGTGATATTAGAACCCCCTTCTTGGAAAGAAATTTTGCAATATAGAGAGAGCCTTAGAGATGTTTGTACTTTTTAATTAAAAAATTTCACTTCTGGGAATCTTTCATAACATAGAAAAAGCTATGTTTACAAAGATGTTCATGTCAGAGTTCTTTGTAATAATTAAAAAAAAAAAAGGAAGGGAGATAGTGGGAATAATGAAGAAAAATATGAGGCATTCATAGAGTAGAATAAAACATAGGTCTTCAAACATGAAATCTAATAAGCTCACTGTGTCCATTTTCCCACAATCGCATCCACCCGGAGAGGGTGAAAATGGGGTCTGGCCAAGGGCTCAAGAAAACTGCTAGAGGAATAAAAAGAAATTTCTTAATTCAGTCTCGCCTTTCTGTGACTTTTCCACGAACTCTGTGTCTGCCTGGCTTTATCTGGACAGAACACTCTGTGCGTGCAATGTCAAGGTCAACTCAAGAGTTCAATTTGGCCAGGTCAGGAGAGTGCTGGGGAGGGACTTCAGTGAGGGAGGGGTCAGGAGAGTGGGGGTGAAACTGACCAGCTGTTCTCGGGGCCTTAAGAGGCTTCCAAATGACCTGACCTTCCTCTCTGCCGGTGGCTTCTGCCCGTCTCAATGGCAGACGGGTGTGGCTGTTAGGATTATTGATTTAAATGGAATGAAACAGGGGAGCAAACCGTGGCTACCGATGAAACAACCACCAAGTATCAATTCGTTGCTGATCAATGTTGAATCCTTAAAGAAAAAGCCTTAGTAAGGCACTTTACGTTTAATATTGCCATGTGGTTGGAAACATTAACTGGGAAAGCCTAGTTCCAAGGGCTTTAGATTATAAATATTAATTTCTTTTATTATTACTATATGCTTATATATGTATATGAGTGCACTTTTTAACAATCATATTTAGAAAACAATATTATTATATTATGCTATACTACATAAAATCTGTAAGGTGAAACTAATCCAGAATGCCCAAATGTTTTCTTAAAGAAAATATTTAATTTAATTCAAGTAAGGACCTTGACAATGTACAAAGGCTCTGAGCCTTGCATCAGCTAAGTTCTCCTGAGATGTATTCAATTGAAAACTGTGCAGGAGAGCGGGGTAGGGACCCATGGGACACTGTGCAAAACACTCTGGACCGGCTAACCCACTGTAGACTTTGGAGAAGGGGATTACGCTCAATCTCTGAGTCGTAGATTCTGACTGCAAAATGGGGGTGCTGAATCAGGCAACCTCCAAGTCCCTCCCGGTGCTGTGACAGAGCTGCTGTGTGGGGCTCCTGGGAAGCCATGCGTCACCCATGGTGGGTGCCAGGAACTTCAGGGCCCACACTCTTGACTTTTCCTCTACCCTAGGTCTCTAAGCATGTGCTATGATTACGAAAGTGTGTCCATGACTTCAGACAAAGGACTAACAATAGTGAGACACAAGGGAGCAGCTGGTACCAGAGAGAAAAAGACAGTTCTGGCGTTGTAGGAAGGGCCAAGCATCATGCAGGTAGGAAGGACAGCACTGCAGGGAAGCTGTCCTGAGCACTGCCGGGCCTGGAAGAGCCACACCTTGGACAGACTCTGACACTGTCGTGACTTAGTGAGGGCCCCTCCACTGTGTTCTCACTAAGAGTAACCAATCCCTTTTATCCTGCAACCTTCTGAGACTGAGTCAGGAGCAGAGAATCAGCAGCAAAACACATACGGCCTTATAACAGCTGATGGCACAAGGAGCTATTTATTCCTTTGTTTAAGCAGCTCCGGCTCCGTATCTTTCTACTGCCAGGAAGGTTTGGAGATGGAGGCATGAAGAGAACATAGTTCCTTCCCCAAGAATATCCAAGCCCAGCAGAGAGAGCCTTACACGTAACCATTAGCTGGCTTCTCAATTCTTTCATAGTCGCAATCTGTGTGGTCACCAGGGACACGAGCATGTAGTACCTACAGTGAGGTTTCCTGACATCTGGCCTCCCGGGCTAGTGACTGAGCAGCTGTCTCTCAGTTTGAAGTCCACCCTTCTCTACCCTGGTTCAGGCTGCTGAAGCTGGGTCCCCGCAAACCACATTTCTGCTTGGCCGGCTTGCGCCGTGTTAGGCTCTGCAACAGGAAGACGAGCGGGAGCCTGCAAGGCTGAAGGAGAACACAGAGACTTGCTCCTTCCCGTGTGCAAGCGTCTCCCTGGCACCATCTCCTCACCCTGACAGTGGCAGTCCCTTCCCACAGAAGTCACAGAATCCAGTTTGCAGTTTTCCCAAACACACATAGAACCAGCTTTATTGCACTGCCCTCCAAGACACGGCACCCGTCTTCCCAGGGTCTAGATCGTGGACTCCTTTGGTGAGCTGGGACATCAGCATGAGCAAACAGCGTCCACCCTTCAGAGGCCCAGGCTGCAGCTCCACGGGGCCCATCGTCTAAATGTCTAAGTTTTAATGATTGCAACTTCTTCCCTTAGTTTCCCAGCCCTTGGGGAAGCACATGCTTCCTGTAGTTGCTACTTCCTTGGTGCCTTAAGGACTCTCTTTATATCCTTCCAGTTACCTAGTGAGCAGCTTAACATAAGGGGCCTGATTTCTGTCTCCTGCTGAGACCCTGACCGGCAAACATGCCAGGCTGCACTGAGAGGCAGTATAGGGTAGTGGGAACCACAGTGAGCTTTGGAGTCACCCAGACCCAGCTTTAATTTCTGGCTCTTGTAATCTGCTAGCTCTTTCACTTTGAACAGCTACCTAATTTCTTTGAGCCTTTCTTTGAGCTGGTGATAAACATGGGGTTTCTAGCTGTTATGAGAGTAGCTGAAGTGCTTGGTACATATGGCCTGCTCAGGGATTAGTGATTAGTAGCCATTATAATTACCAGGTTGTTAGCCTCTAAGGCCAAGGCCTAGTTCTTGTGTATCTTATCATTCCCAGCAGGATGTATCATAAATCTAGTCATGCAATATGTGCTTAAGAAGGATCTGTTGAATTTTTTTATATGTGCTTAAAATAATTATGGCTCACTGGGCTGATTAATTTTTATTGATCTTACATGAAACCCTCTCTGGTGGTCAGGTTTTGCCCATAAGTTATGGTTTAAAACCTCTTTTAAAATCATTATTTTAGGCCAGGCACAGTGGCTCGCACCTGTCATCCTAAGCACTCTGGGAGGCTGAGGCAGGAGGATCACTTGAGGTTAGGAGTTCAAGACCAGCCTGAGCAAGAGTGAGACCCCATCTCTACCAAAAGTAGAAAAATTATCCAGGCACAGTAGCAAAAACCTATAGTCCCAACTATTTGGGAGGCTGAGGCAGGAGGATTGCTTGAGCCCAGGAGTTTGAGGTTGCTGTGAGCTAGGCTGATGCCACGGCACTCTAGCCCGGGCAACAGAGTGAGACGCTGAAAAAAAAAAAAAGTCGTTATTTTAAAATGAGGAGGAATGAGTTTACCTGGGTGATAAGAAAAGAAAATCTGTGTCATGCATTCTCCCACCTGCCTGGCAAAGCTCCTGAGAGACTGCGTGGTGGGATGAGGCAATGTGCCATATCTTCCCAAAACAGTCAGATTCGGCCGGTGCACACCACACTCACGGCTCTTTCCAGCCATAAAGCAGACAGGAGCTTTGTTTTGCTTTGTTTTGTTTTTCATGGCACACCTCATAAAGAGAAAAGATTTTACCTACTCTTAGACAATTGGTGACATCCCTTGTAGGTGCTGAATTCAGGATTCTAAGGTCAACCCTGAAGATAAACAAGGTCCCAGAGGAACATCCCGGGGCTTCACGAGCCAGCCGGGGTGCAAGCTGCTCCCACACCGAGGCTGAGAACCAGGCATCTCTTTTTCTGAGAACAGCAGACAGACAGACAGACGCGCAGCCGGGTGGAGGCCGGGCACACAGGAGGGAGGAGGAAGCCGGCAGCGCCTTCCGTTTCACGGCGAGGGTTACGTGGGGCTGGGCCCGATGAGGGTGTTCGTGCCTAAGTCTGAAACGTCCAAGCCAAGACCTTCCCCCCAGTCCAAAAGGTCTAAATGGGGGTGTGGAGGAACTCAGTCCGCTCTAGAACATTTCCTCTCCACAGGAGCCTAAAACCTCTGCAAAGAGAGAAGCAGCTGCACAAGACCCTAAATCATGCCTTTCTCTGGGCAAACAAACCGTGACTCATGCCCATGGCCAGGGAGGCAGGTCTGAGAGCGCCAGAGCTCACTGTCACACCGAGGTGACTCTGCTCGCCTCAAGCAGCTGTCCGTCTCTTTGGAGAAGGGTAGTGACTCCTGGACACAGGAAAAGAGACTGGCAGTCTGCTGGAGGAGCCAGAGGACGAACCCCTGTTTGCAGAACTTCTTGCTCCATTCCTACTTGTTTTAGTGTCCCAGTGCCATGTCCTACAGGAAGCCTTGTCCGGATATGGGACATGCTCTCTCCTCCTCGCTCAGCTGAGGACCTCCTGCTGGCTCTAAGTCTGCGAGCGCAGGCGGGGGTTGCTGTCCTACAGGAATACTCTCACACACCGCTTCTCGGCCTCTGACTGAGATCAAGTGTAGAAATACTCATACACACACTCTGAAAGCTAGAGAGAGGGAAAGAGAGAGGAATAAGGCAGGGAGGAAGAGAGAAGGGGAAAGGAAAGAGATGAAAAGAAAGAAAGAGAAAGAGAGAGAAAGAGCAGGAAGGAAGGAAAGAAAGAAAAAAGAAAGGAGAAAAAGAGAGAGAGGAGGGGAAGAGGGAGGATGGGATGGAGAAGGGATGGAAGGAAGGAAGGAGGGGAGGAAGGAAGGAGGGAAGCATTCAGAAACGAAACTGTACCCAGCTATGAGAGAGCCAGCCTTCTGTAGAGATCACTGCTTAGTCACAGACTGAGACAATCATATCTACGGTTCGTCATTCCCTGGCTGGAATTGAAGTGCCTGAATTATCTGCAGAAAGCACCTGGAGAAATAAGAAGTCTTCCATAACCTGAAAGGAGAAAAGTCTTTGACAGTGTCTTCAGCACTCACTGACAGTGTCTCACCTTTGCTGTGCTAATTAGCTTCGTGCTGGAGGTTTCCTGTAGGCCTGGACACAGGGCTGCTGGTGGTTCACTAGGACCCCAGGCTTATTAACAGGTAGAGGCAGCAGCATTCAGGGCTGGGGGTGGATCAAGCGGCTGGCATGAGAGGAAGCATAGATGAAAGCCAAACGTCTATCTGATGACTACATCTTGGGTAAGTTTAAGGACAACTAGGCGAAGACCAGGAGAGGCACAGAGGCCTACGAGCCCGTTATAGGAAGCCTGCACTTCCGCTGCAGCCTTGGCTGGGCTTTAGCGATCTCAGGGCTCTAAATCTGTGTGCCCAGCTTTTTCATTACCTTGTGGTTTCTTTTTTACCTTGGTTTCCTAATTACACTTATTTTGAAAAATATTAACTCTTTCTCAGCTGAATTAAGGTATAAAGTATATGCCTACATCTTAGCTTGGAAAAATAAAGATTAAAAAAGGCATTCAAGGCCTGGGCATGAATGACTATCAATCCGATTCCCCCCCTCTCTGTCTGACCGCGGGGACTGCACGGTTTTTGGAGTCAGCTGAACACCCTTCAGTCCCAGCTCCTCCATAACAGCCCGTGTGACCCGGACAGGCGAATCTCTCTGAGCCTGGGCGTCCTCATCTATAAAATGAGGATACTCATATCCAGCTCACAGAATTGCATGATAATAAAGATCCAATAACTCAATAGGTTTGTGGCAGAAACTGCAACATGTCTACCTATCTGTTTCTTCTTTCTTTACTAGCATTGGATTTTTACCTGAGATTTTTACCTGAAATAAAGACTGTATTTCCAAGTATTCCTGCAGCTAGTTGTTCTATTTAACTGAATTCTGGCCAATGAGTCATACTTGGAAATGCTGTGATTGGTTTCTAGGGAAGGCCTGTAAATTGAGAAAGAGATGCCATCTTCCCTGTTTCCTTTTCCTGCTAGCTGGAGTGTGGAAGAGGCAGCCAGAGCCCAGGCAGCCCTCTTGGTCCAGGAGGCAGGACACTGGAGATGGTGCAAGAGCCAGAAGAAAGATGGCTGGGCCCCGGGGAAGCTTCACGGTGCCATCATACAGCCCTTAGACTGACGCTTCTGGGTTTCTTACAGGAGAGAGGAATGAACTAAGCTTCTAAGAAGTCCATTTTGGGTTAGTTTTCTGTTATTGTTGAACTTAAGTCTAACTTGAGTTGTACAACATGTAGAGTGATTAGCACAGTGTAGGTAGGATCCTATCGCCATTTTTCTGCTTTTTAGGAAATATATATCTAGGATGCAAACAAGTCAAACATAAAGCAGAAGGAGTAAGAAAGCAAAGAGGAAGTACTGACCAACACTCCCTGGCCTTGGCGCCACTCCCAGGGCCATGTGAGTGGGACGAGAAATATAACCCTTGCCAGGAGAGGCGAGGGGCCACATGGGCAGGTGAGGGCACCTAGCTGCCTGGCCTCACTTTAGTCCCTTTGCTAAGCCTCTCCTGCAAGGAGCAATGTGATCTGGAGAAGAGGAAAAAAGATAAAAAAGAGCCTCCAAGATACACACAAACTTTGGAGGCTGGTGGAACTGGATTTGCCTCTTGGCTCTTCCATCTACTAGCTGTGTGACTTTGGGCTGGTTACCAAACCTCTCTGAGCCACAGCCTCCTCATGTTAAAAGAAACATGGGATAATATTGACCCCTCAGTGCTGCTGTAATACTTAAACTGAACATAGTGCCTGATACATTATAAGGATTTGATAAATGTTTTGAAATAAAACCTGAACTTCATCTTTTACCATTTTCCAACGCTTCCCCAGGCTTCGTTCAGGTCTATTTGGTAATTATCCCCAGCAAGGCCTGTTTCTTTTCTCAATGCCTTTTGCTCAGGAGGTCCCTACCTAGAGTTCCATGGCTTCCTTCTGTCTCTCCCTAGCTTTTGCAAACTTTGAGGGCAGCCCTGGGCCCTCCTTGACTGCCAGGCCTGGGTGATCTCTCTCCTTCTCCTCTGAACGGTGCCAGCATTTGATGTCCAAACACTCGTTAACACTGCCTGCCTTGTATTAGTGTCTCAGGTTGCAGTGCATGTCTGGTCTTGCCATGGATCAGGCCTTTTTCCACCTGTACGTCCCCTCAGCCCTTACTCAGTGCTATGTCCAGGCCTCAGTGAATACTTGCTGAACAAGTAAACCAAATCCAGTTATCCAGAACCCCATAACTAATTTATTTTTCAGAATCCTTTTTGAACCTCCGTGCCTATTGCTTTTCTATGTTCCTCAGAGTTCAAAGCACTTTGATGATCAGGCATCAGGTACTCCGTCAAGTTCGCACAGCATCAAACTTAGTTCCACCAGCACAAACTGCTGACCTTGCTCAGTCATTGGGCATAAGGAGAAAAGGTGAGACAGGACTTAACTCAGGGAAATCTATTACCCCAACCAAGAAAACAATCAACAAAATGTTTGATGGGTGCTGAGCTGATATCACCATTTGAAATTTGGGAACACATTTAATTTGTCTTTTGAAAGAGGGAAATTGCAATGGGAACCCAACACTATTATTTTGAGTATGAAAATGCCTTTGTCTTTTTAAATACATACATTGGACTTGTTTTATGTGCATGTGCTTCATTTGCATGCTGCCCCCCCCCTCCTGTGACTCAAGGGAATGAATGGAACTGGACTAGCACTGATCTGGTAAATTCTAGAGGGTTCCCCCTCAGGAGAGGATGTACTGCCTTCCTCCAAGCAGGCTAGGGAGGCCGGCAGAGCTCTGAAGTCTCCCTAGCTGTGTAGTGGGTCAAAAAATATTACACAAGGAAATTCTAGAGCCATCCTTGTCACTTTTCAGTAGGTAATTTAAGACTCACTTGGGGATGCTTATTCAATGTGTGCATTCCCTGGTTTCTAACCTCACTGCCAGCCCCTGTGATTCAGTAGGTCTGCCATGGGACCCAGGAATTTGCATTTTTACCAAAACCTCCAGTGAGTTTGATGTAGGAGGTCGTAAACAGAGTACATTTTGAGAAATGCAGCCCTGGAAAAAGAACGTGTGCCATTCTCAGAGGAGCCCCCGTCCCCTCCCTCTTACAATCCTTCTACTTTGGATGTGGCAACAAAAACGTAAGAATGAGTTCGTAATCTGTGTTCCCATGTAGACCGAGCAATAACTTAACTGGAATTTTGGGGTCAAGATCCTCTGATCCTGGAGAAGTAGGTGCCCAGCTCTGCTAAGAGCACTAAAGGGTCAGAATGGTTTTTGGAGGGATGGGACAGGTCCTGGAAGGGCTCCCAGGCTGTGGAAGAGAGCTCTGACCACCAGCTGCTCTGGGAGTGACTCAGCGCCTGCGTGGCAGCCACCAAGGGTGATGGAACGCCTCCCTTGGCCATGGGGGTGCTGGGGAGGTGTGGGTGTGGGTGTGGGTAGGGAGTGCAGGGACGTGCGGAGTGGCGCATTCCAGAGGGGAGCCAGACCTCCTGCAAGGATGCCCTCTGTGCTGTCAGTCCCCTTGGCAGCCGAGGCGGGAGGGAAGGGAGGGAGCAAAAGAACCGCCCAGGGAGACCCCAGAGGCACCATTTAGTCACTGGTATTACAGGCCCTGTGTTCACTGTCCCTGCACTCACCCTTGCCTCCTCTTCCTTGCCCCTTAATACAGCTGCTGAATCTGGTTGATTCTACCTCTTTAGTGTCTCCTAGGTGTTCTCTTTGTCGCTCTTCCCTTTTCCTCACGACATACCACACTTCTTCCCCTTTCAACATCGTCCCACCACCATGACCCAAGCTCAGGCCCCCACTGTCCTCCCTCTTGGACCCAGAGGCTCTTAACCTTCACTGTCCTTCCCTCTAATCCATCCTTCAAACAGCCACCAGTGTGTTTTCTCCAAACATGCAAATCTAAGCATGTGATTCCCTTACTTAAAATGCACAGTTTGCCATGACTCAGTGGCTCTTAAACTTGAGTGTGCATCAGAACCGCCTGGGGGGCTTGCTAAAACACAGAACACTGGGCCCCATCTGGAATGCTCTTCCCTCTTCCACAGTTTCCTTTCACCTGTTGAATTCCTCATCGAAGCCTTCCTTGTCTCCTCTTCCTTCACCACTACCACCACCATCATCATCACCAGCACACACTGAGTGCTTACTGTGTGCACCCCATTGAATCCTCACAGAAAAAACCCCATGACATAGGTACCCTAATTCTCCCCATATTATATACATGATGAAATTGGGGCTCAGATAGGTTTGGAAACTTGCCCAGAGTCGCAGAGCTAGTAAATGCTGGAGCGAGGGTTCAATCCCGGCAGCCTGACTCCAGTACCGAGGCTCCTGGTCCCTGCACCTACTGCCTCTGCCAGGTGGAGTGGAGGGAGCCTTCCTTCCTCCAGGCTCTCACAGCACTCCTCCCTGCCACTGACATACGTAAACGCACACACAGTAGAGCATGAGGTCTCCCTTACTAGAATGAGCTATTCAAGGGCGGGTCTTAATATTGTTTCCTATGCCTGCCTAGCACACAGAGGGCACTGAATCGGTGGTAATTAAATAAATGAACTACTTGCGTTAGAGTGTTTGCAAATACAAGGTAAATTTTCTAATGAGGTCTTGGGCCATGAGAAGTGAAAAACATTCCAGATTAAGTTCTTTCTAACATGCCAACTCAACATACAGATATCATTTTATACTGGAGATATAAAGGGATCTCTATGATGGTACAAATGATGCACACGTATCATTTCATCGTAGGGGCAATGCGGTGAAGGATGGAGATCCAAGTATTCCTGCCGTCGTCTCTGAGTGGGTCGCCTTTTCGTCCATTTGCCCCTAGGCCACCCTGATGACTCCTTTTTAACTCGCTCATAGTGCAGGGAGTTTTTACCCCCAGAATAGCACAAGGGCAGAGATGCCTACGGGGTAGTTTTACAGGAAACTTTGGTTAATGTCTTTTCTACTGGTCTAGAAAAATACCCTAGGAAGTCACCATTTTCACTATATATATCTTTCTCACAGGAGCAGGTGCGTTATGTGTATCTGGAACCAAGACCTGTGTTCTCAGTATATAACCACCATCAAAAAGCGACAATCAATTGTCTTCTAGACGGGAATTCAAAGCACAGGCAAACATCAACTTCTGCTGCTTCTCTTGTCCTGGGAAGGAAGTCCTTGCCGGCCAGCCCTCGGGGCATCTCTACTGCCGCAACTTCGCAACTTTTCTTGCCCAGGTTAAGAAACTCGAGTTTTGATCCAGAAAGGAAAAGTGAGAGAAAGCTGCATCCTAGATGAAAGGCGACCTGCCAGCACTCAAAGTTATTCCAGAACCAATAGGTGCTCCTTCCAGTCACACCTGCGGCTTAGGGTCGTGCCAGAGGGGTCTGTTCCTCTTCCAGCTGACCTTAAGGCCCTTGCCAAAGCGCAGCCGAGGTCGGCAGGCTGTGTCAGCGTGCGTCCCGAGAGCCAGGCCAGCCACCTGCACTGCTCAGAAGCCAGGGACACAGCGAGGAAACAGGCGACATCTGTCGGGACTGCACCACCCCCGGCTCGCGGGCGGGTGAGGGGCGCAGGTGACGGCGGGACGCGCGGGCCTCCCCTGGCAGGGCGGCCGAGTGCGGGCTTTTACTGCCTCTGCTCCAGTGGCACGCGGGATCGTCTTCGACCGCTCCCCGAGGCTGGCTTTTCCCGCCCTGCAGGTCAGTCAGAGCGAATCTTTGCGGAGAAGCCTGAAGCCACAGCAAAGGAAATGGCGTTTCCAAGCCGGGCCTGGTGAGCGCGCGGCCGCACTCGCGCCTGCGCGCGCGCCCCCTGCCGCCCCCTGCGGGAAGCGCGCCGCCGCCGGCCGGGCCGAGCCGGGGGACGCCGGGGGCCGGGCCGAGCCGAGCCGAGCCGAGCCGAGCCGAGCCGAGCCGAGCCGGAGGACGCCGGGGGCCGGGCTGAGCCGAGCCGGGCCGAGCCGAGCCGAGCCGGGGGACGCCGGGGGCCGGGCCAAGCCGAGCCGGGCCGGGCCGAGCCGAGCCGAGCCGAGCCGAGCCGAGCCGGAGGACGCCGGGGGCCGGGCTGAGCCGAGCCGGGCCGAGCCGAGCCGGGCCGAGCCGAGCCGGGCCGAGCCGAGCCGAGCCGGGGGACGCCGGGGGCCGGGGGACACCGGGAGCCGGGCCGAGCCGCGGGACGCCGGGGGAAGCCGGGAGCCGGGGGACGCGGGGACGCCGGCCCGGCCGAGCCGGGAGACGCCGGGGGCCGCGGTACTCGGGCAGCCGCAGCGGCAAATCCCGCGGAGCCCCCGCCGCTCCGGGGAAGGGACCGCGAGAACCGAGTCTCGTCTTTACACTTCAGGGATAAACTCTGTAATAGCGACTACATAAATAAATCCTCTCTGAAGAAAGCTTTGCCAAATAAATTAAATTTAGGCCCCCCCTTAAGGGTGAAATAAATGAGAAGAACTTTGGGTTTGGATTCAGAATCAGCTCAGACCATGTTTTTCTCCTCTATTTGACGAGTGAACTTGGACACCTTATTTAACCTTTTTCAGCCTCAGTTTCTTAACCTGTAATTTGGGCATGATACTGCTTGTCTCATAGTGTTACTGGGGAAAGTAAATGAAGGAATGTGAATGTAGGAGAAAAGTGTTTACAACATAAAAAGTAATCTGAGCTGTCTCCCTTCCAACCCGACACACACCACCCCTTTTCCATACATCTAAGTGGCAATGGTAGTAACCTAAACCCCAAAAAAGGAAGTCGGCCGGGAAAGCTTAGTCGCAAACAGGAAGCAACAGAAATGCCACCAGAAAAATTGTCTCAGGCAAAAGACAAAAAAAAAAACAAAACAGTCCTAGGCTAAGTTTTTGAAGATCAGGTGAGATCTAGTTAATGATTTGGGGTGTCACCAGCCTGGTTTGATCCCCTAAACAGGGGGTTTTCAGACATGATTAGAAAATTCTTGACCCAGATTTGACCTCACAAATGGGAATTCTCACTCCACATTTTAGGAGCTCAGCAGTTGGTAGGTTCCTGCCTTTTTAAATGTAGGTCTCTCCTCCTTTTCCCCTGTGGCCACAAAGGCCAGCCGGGATGAGCTGGCCGCCCTGCAGGCCTCTCGGTTGCTGCTGCTTCCTGGCTGGTGGGCCGGCTACTCAGGGAATGTAAGAAAAGCACTCAGCTGAGGGCCTACAGAGAAGTTTTACAGCTCTGGAGATTATGTCAAATTTTCCTTCCAAATTTCTGCTTAAAGGAGACAAAATCCTAGATATTTTGGGGGGGAAGGGCTTTAAAAAAAAACCCAAATGAAAGGGAAACATATGAACATATCAGGACACTGTGCTGCTTATTCTGTTGTTTTTCTTTTTTTTATTCTTGGAATCTCTTTCTAAAATCTTACCACCTTTCTTGCCTCTTCTTTAATTTTGTGTGTTTTTATGGCAGAGAAGGGAGAGGATTAGAAGCCTCTGAATTTTAAGAAATGGCCAAGCATTTCTAAGCTTTTCATTTGTTTGCAAACACAAAGTTTTTGCAAAGTAAATCTCTGGTCCAGATATAGAGGCTGCCTCCTTTGCCTATACCTCTTTTATTCAAAGACCCCTCCAACCCTTGTCAAAATGCTTGGTGCGAGTGAGCGCTGGGAGGTAAGGAGACTGCATCCATTCTCGGAGTGACCCCGGCCATGCACAGCGCCGTGGAGACAAATACTAATATTCTGAAGCTTGCATCAGGTCCCATTTTAGGCTTTGTATGTATTGCAACGGCCTCCGATTGTACATACTCAACTGAAAACTCTACTGTCAGGATGATGATAATGGTGATTTCAAAGTGTTTTCACATTTGAGCTTCAGAGAAACCCTGTGAGGACACTGAACCTGTGGGTTTAAGCTGGAGTTACAGATGAGGAAGCGAGGAACAGAGAGGTAAAGCGATGAGTCCCAGGCCACCAGCTGGTTCCCTAGGAAGCCCAGACTAGGAGATCACGGTCTTCTGCATGCGACGCCCTCACTGAATGCCCATCGCGGCTCTATCAGCAGCACGTGCCACAGGCTCTCTTTCATGCCAAACACATAAACTGTCACCATTTTAAAACATAGGGTAACATAAGTATTTAAACTAAAATAACTTTATACAAATTACATAGGGTGTGTTTCTGGTGCAAAAAATGGGACTGTGGGCACCTTTTTAATAGACATTACATTTTTTAAGTTAAAATTTTCTTTTTAATGGGTAATTCACTTACAGGATTCAAAAGTCAAAATTCTAAAACATAGTATACCTGAGAAGACTTGCTGCCATCTCTTTCCCTTGATCCAATTTCTTCACTCCTTCTCTCCTCTGTTCATAATCATTTTTATTATTTTTTATCGTACCTATGTTTGTTTATAGAAATACAAATACATACAAATGGGTACTGTCTTATTCGTTTATAGTCTTACAATAAAGAGAGTGTATAGATGCACTATGTGCATTTTTAATTGGCTTTCTAGAAGTGGTGGTGGGCTTTGCTAAACCCTCCTCCCTTGCGTGGAAACCCCCGGGATTGTGGCATTAATCTGCGAACAGCCCAACTGTGACAGGGAACCCAAGCGTGTAACCAATGCTGCCTTCCATTGGATAGGTTTGCTCCATGAACTTGGGTCCCCAAACCACAACCAGACATGGCTGCCGCCAGTCCAGCCTGGAATTCTGTCTGCCAGTCTCTGGCGGGGACAGCCAGCTGATTGACAGCGAAACCTGTCTGGAAGCTGCTCGGGACTCAGGAAGGGGTGCAGATCGGGCCAGCACAGAGACCGTCTCCGCAGCTCGCTGATGGCGGGTCCACCAGTTGCTCAGGAGGAAGACCTGGAGACAGACGGGGGCCTCTCCAGAGTCTCCCTGCTGTCAGCATGGCAGGTCCCACAGAGAGGGGTGGGGGACGCATCACAGAATCACCTGTCATCCCTGTGGGTTTGGTAGGGCTGCCATAGCAAAGTGCCACTCACTGGGTGGCTTAAACAACAGATATTTATTGTCCCACGGTAATGGCGTCTGGAGATCCCAGATCAAAGTGTTGGTTGGTTCTTTCTGAGGGCCGTGAGGGTGGGTCTGTGCCAGGTCCCTCTCCTAGGCTTGTGGATGGCGTCTTCTCCGTGTCTCTTCACATCGTCTTCCCTCTATGTGTGTCTCTCTGTGTCCAAATCTCCCCGTTTTATAAGGACAGGAGTCATATTGGGTTAGGGCCATCCTAACAACCTTATTTTAACTTGCTTACCTCCGTAAAGACCCCACCTGCAAATAAGGAACCCTGCGTATCTCGCTTGAGGAGACACAAACCAAGCCGTATCACTCCTTGTCAGAGCTGCAGTTATCCTGGTCTCCGGCAGTGCTGGCCTCACACTCCCACCCCACAGTGGACAGCGAAGCCGTGGGGAGCCTGCGGGAGTCCTGGTCCTCCCCACGCGCACTGAGTGTGACACAGTTCTCATTACGGAGGGTGAGCGCTGTCATTTCCAGCAAATCCTTTCTTTGTCTCTATAAAGTCCAAGGCAGGAAAAAAAAAATCCCTCCAACTGTCGTGCTACAAACTGAGCTCCCCTGCCCACTCTCTCCTCCTCACATACACCTGGCCTTTGGAGCTGAGATCCTGGCCCCAGATTCTGCAAAATCACATGTTCCTTTTACTCAGAAGGAAGATTTTTTCTTTACCTACATCTTGGAATCTATCCTGAGCTGAAAGATAGATCACTTTCTGTAGCTGGGCTTTGGGTGTTGTCATCGCTGATCATTTTATCTTTGTTTCTGTTCAATCTGGCTTGATGTCTTTGCTGGGACGCAGTCACAGACGCTCTGGACCCATGGCTTGGCACGACCAGGCACAGCTTGGCCTGCCCCTTGCCAGGCAGGTGAATACAGCCACGTTCAGTTCCAACATGCTCCAGGAATTCGGCACCTGGAAATCCCCACAAAGCTAATTCCATTCCAGATCTTTCTCAATACCCAGAGGAGGGAGCACAAGGGCTGATTGTCCTTAAGGGTGTCCCTGCCTGCAATTCTATAGTCTGGGGGCTTGGGGGCAGGGGCTGGGCAGGAATGCGTACTCCTGAGTGTGGGGTCTCAAGGCAGGAAGTAGGTTTGATGTCTCGTGGGAGGGAGCCCAGCAACCAGACATCACCCCTGAAGCTCCGAGAGAGGATCCGAAGGACTCAGCCCATGGTGCCCACTTTTCACAGGGCTGTTGCCTTTGCGATTCGGATCCCTTGTTACTTCCTGTCATCCTTGTTTTCCACCTTTCTTGGGCTCCATCCAGTGCTGAGTAATGAGTCAGAGCCAGAGCTGTGAGGAGTTAAGCTGCCACCCCACAGAGGGAGCAGCCACAGCTGCTGCACCACATGTGGGCCCCTTGCTGACCCGCAGCCTGCGGCCTTGAGGCGTCATAGGAGGAGTTGGGTGTGGCCAGGGTGGGGTGATCTGTGCTGTTTGGCAGGGCCGCGGAGCAGCAAGAATATTCCCAGCTGCACCTCCCTCCCTAGTCCTCCTGGGGGGGGGCTCTTGCTTCACACAAGAGGTGAGACCCCACAGGCCATTGCTGTCCTTCCTTCCCGCTCCCCTGCCCATCCCACCCAGTCTAGGTTCATCTCTGGAAGTATCACTGTCCAACAGTGCCTTGCAGGGAAGCAAAGAGCTGAGGCCGGGAAGGGTGTAACACAGTATTTTCCCTTGTGTGACCCTGGTCTGTGACACATCCACTGGACACGGTGCTGGCCCGGACTCCTGCTGGGTGGATGCTTGGGCTGGTGTGGAAATAAAATGGGGCTGAAAGGAGGGCTGGAGAGAGGTGCCAGGCATGTGAGTGAGCTCCCAAAGTGCTTTGTGCAAAAGGGTGGCAAAGATAGAGGCAGTAGCGACAAGCAGCATTATACCTGCCACGTGCCAGGTGCGAGTCAAGTCAATCCCGAGCACCATGCCGTGAGATCAGTACTGCTATTCCCATTACCAGTGAGGAAGCTGGGTCACAGTGAAGTCCAAGATCACACAGTTAATACAGAGCAAAGCCAGGATGTTCACCCGGCCCTGGAGTCCAGCTCTGGAGTTTGCATTCTTAGCCACAGCTCCATATCAACACAAACGTGGGTATTGTTGTCCTCATTTTACAAACGAGGAAACTGGGGTACGGTGAAGTCAAATGCCCTGGCCAGTACCCATTGCGAGGGAGAGAGAGCTGAGACAGGCACTAGGATTCTGACTCCTGACCGGTGCCCAGGTGTGGGGGGCAGGGGGAAGAGTGCTGGGGTCAGGATGAAATTGCATCCCTCTTGCCCCTCTCCACTCAAGTTTCCACCTTCCTCCCAAAGCTCCGAGCTCTCCTTTCAGGTGACAGGAAGCTACCAGACAAGGAGTGAGCAGGTGAGGAAATCAGAAACCTGCACCTGCCAAGCCAGGAATCCGTCCAACATGCCCGATGGGACTAACACCTGGCTGCCCAGGTAAAGTGTCCACATGCCCCGGGCAAAGGGGGTGAACATTAGAGGAAGTTACAGTTTCCAGAAAGGTGAACGTGAAGTAGTAGACAAAATAAAGAGGGCTAAGATGTGATAAAATGGGTTGGAACCAGAGACTCTTTTAGTTAGAAAGAACCACAGGGAATAATGAATCCAAACCTCTTACTTATCAATAACGAGAGCTAACACTGATCGGCACTTACTGCCCGCCAGGCTCCGTGCTCAGTGTTGGGCCTATAACACTCCTGTGAGGCAGACTCTGTTGTTTTTTCCTCTAGGAGGGAACTGAGCCAGAGGTTAATTGGCCCAGTAAGAGGTAAACCCAGGCAGTCTCCCTCACTCCAAAGCCCACATTCGTTTGTATTCTGTAACTTTTTATGATGGAACATTTTAAATAGATGAAAAATTAGAAGGAATACTATAATGAACCCCCATAAATCCATTGATCAGTTGCGATAATTATCAACACAGGACAGTTCTTGTCGCATCATCTCTCTCCCTACCCATCTTCTACCACTAGATTGTTTTTTTTATTTCAGAATATTGTGGGGGCACAAACATTTTGAAGTAAATCTCATACATATTATTTCTGTATCACATCATCCTGGTATCATCTGTATGGACTTTTGGATGTATCTCCAAGAAAGAATGGTTTCCTTAACCACAATACCAGTGTTACGTCCAAGGAAAATAACAATGATTTCTTAATACCATCAAACATCCCAACACTGTTCAGATATCTCAGATTGCCCCATAAGTGTGTTTCTACAGTGGATTTATTTGAATTGGAATCAAAAGCAGCTCCCACATTGCATTTGGTTCAGTCACTTAAATCTCTACTGCACGAGCCCTTGTCCCCCAACACTCATTTGTTGAAGAAATGCAGTCCTTCATCCTGTTAAATTTCTTGCCTTTAGAATTTTCTGATTGTGTCCCTGTGGTGTCGTTGAGCATGTTCCTCCGTTCCCTGTATTTCCTGTAAACTGGTGGTTGGATCTAGTGGCTTGATTAGAGTCATACTCTGTTGTTTGGCAAAGAGACTTCACAGGCAGTGTGCCCCGAGGCCCTCGTGCCCATGCGTACTCTTCTCCAGGAGAGGAAGAGTCTATCCCAGGCTCACAAAGCTAATGAAGGACAGAAACAGGACTGGAATTCAGTCTTCTGCTTCTAGGCCCCTTCCCTTCCACTCCATCACAGGACTTGAATCTAGAATCTTCTCCTTGGAGCAGAAGGAGGGTGTGGTTGTCATTAAGTGTTCTCCCTCCATTAGGAGAGAGGGAGCAAGAGAGGAGCACTGGGAACGTTCGAACCGTTCTGTGACATATGGCAGTATTCTTATTATAAACAGATGCTCGGAGGGAGGAGGCTCCCCAAGGTTGGGTGGGGCCATGGAAGCCCTTCAGCCAGGGCTCTGGCACAGAACGCCGTCCCCTCCCTCTCTCTCCTTCTAAATAGCGACAGCCAGTTCACCTCGGTGAGCGCTGGTGGGAACAGTTCACCCCTTCCATTCTCTCATTTTAGCGGAGGCAAGAAGGCCCGTGCGTGAGCTCCCCGGCAGCGCGGGAGGCCTGAGGAGGTGCGTGGAGGACAGGAAAGGACCAGCTAAGGAAGGCGGCGCCCGTCCCCTGCCTTTCAGAAGTAAGCGTGTCACCCCTTATTCCTGCATCTGCGCGTGCGAGTGCCGACACCAAGACTATATAACACAGGTAAACAGCAATACTCCCCCCACAAGAGGAAGAAATCCACCCTATACCCAAAACAGAGGTGAGAGAGGTGGCTCAAATGCACAGCAAGGCGGGTTCACGCGTGTGGAATACTTAGAACATGCCGGGTGCCTCACACAGTTTCTCTTCTAATCCTCACAACCACCTTGCAAGAAAACAGAAAGCAGGGGCTTCTGTTACCTGAATCTGCACGTGAGGAGAAAAATGAGATCACACAGCTATTATTAGTGAAAGCAGAATTCAAAACTGCGTTTTTAAATTTAGTGTTTGTAGCCTAACTATGAAGCTGTAAGATCAGCTAAATCAAGAGAGCTATTTGGGAGGGAATAGCAATCCGGAAGGGAGATTTTGTAGGCTTTAGGAGTGGCTCGAGTAATGTACACTGGGGAACAAGTCTGCTTTCACTTTAACATAGGTCTCCGAAATCCATTAAGCAAATTTCCTGGGTGTAGGGACAGAAAGTTTCCACAAGGAGTTGACTCCAGGGCAGCAGTAGTTAAAGCACTCTCTTGCTCTCTTCCTGTCAAGTCAAGCTTCCTAACTCAAAGGAATGTCAGGAACACGGGCGGCACACACAGTGCTTTCGTGTGAATTCAACAGTAGCACCTCTTCTGGGTGGATGAATTGCAAAAGCCTGACCCCTCTGGGAGGGCCCTTCTGCAAGGGTGATGTCCTCACTAGGGCCCCTTGCTTGGCCAGGGGTGGGCCAGGTTCAGCCCCTTTCATTCCTCCTGTGTGTCACTGAGAAAGTTGAAGCCAGGTACAAGAGTGCAGCAGAGCCCAGATTCACAGAGCAGGCAGAGCCGAGCTTGCTCCCCAGACCAGGGCTCCACACCTGCTAAGTCCAAGTCACCCTTGCTGAGCTGTTACCATCTTTTGGTGGTTGTTTCACGTGACTGTGGTCTCTGTCAGCTCATGAGAGGGCAAAACCCAATTACTAGATTACTCAGAATGCTGGTTTTCTTGCTTTTTTCTTTTTTTCACCACACTCAAGGCTGTGGCAGCCAAATTTCCCCCATGCTTGCTGGTTTTACTCATGAGGCCAGCGTGACGTTACTGTACACGAGCAACCCAGAGATGGTGACCATGTTCTACTGTCTCTTTTCGATAGGGCTGACCAGCTTCACTGGCTGGCTTTTTGCCATTGGATTTTATAAAAGAGAACAAAAAATACTTGGCATTTTATAAACATCTTTGTAAACCATGCTAAAAACTCAAGGCAAATGTGAATCAGTGCAAACCTTTGGGAAATAAATTTGATCATAACTTATAGTCATTCTACTTTGGAAAATGTGTAGTAAAGAAATAATGCTAAATACAGAAGAAAAACAAAAACCTCTTTTCACAAAGATACTCACTGCTCTGTTAGTTATAACAGGAAAAAACTTGGAAGCCAGCTGTTCTTTATGGGAGAGCTTTTAGGTTATGGTACGTATCACATAATAGAGTTTTACACAGGTTTTAGAATTGTGTTTCTGAAATGTTTGTTGAAACATACAGAATGTGTATATTGTTATGTTATGGGAAGAAATGTCAGGAATCAAATAAACATAAACTGTGATTACAACTGTGTCAATAATGCTTAGAAAAATTCAGAGAGGTGATACACTAAAGCAGTCTTATTAGACCTAATGATGATAACTAATATTTATTGAGTTTTTACTATGTGTGAGGCACTGTTCTAAGTGTTTTTACATATATTAATTCAGTTTTGCCTTTTAACAACGACTTCTTGATGTAAGTACAATGATTATGATTTTCATTTTGTAGATGAAGGAGTTGATGCAGAGCAGAGTGAAGTAACTTACCCAAGTTGTGTCGCGACAAAGGTGAAAGGAGGACAATGAATCCAGGAAGCCCTGACAGTCATGCCTGTTAGCTGTCGGTCAGCTCACTGAAAATTAGAAAAAATATAATATGGAGAGATATTTAAAGTGTTACACACAAAAATGAGCCTGGAATATGTGCAATAATGTTTAAAGGACCCAAAACTAAACGGAAGAGTTTCCCACCAGCTCAAAATAACACAATTCAAGCATCACTAATTGCAGTGGACTGAAGCGTGTCACTATTTGTAAACCTCTGGGTTTAAAATTACTCAGTAAAAAAACCCTTCATCAGTCACCTTTAGAGAAACCAGGAAACAATTCATTTTTTTTTTGAAAACTGGTAAATAGAGGGAAAGAAGAACCAAGCATTCATCCTGATTTTACTGTTCAGAGCTTAGGGTAACTGAATAGTTGATGAGGACAAATGTCCTTTTATGGAAGTAATCCAGACAATGAATAATGCAGGAATAATGGAATAGCACCTTGATAAAATAAAGGATCAGACGATGGATGTTAATGTTGCAGTAACAGACAGAGCCAGACAGTATGTGTTAATACTTCCCGATGGAATTGTCACACCACCATCTGTGAACTTTTATCCCCCAAAGGTCAAAACCCAAATCACATTGTACCTCTACATACAACCTCCGATTTATAAGAAATGCAGGAGACAGAAAAATGTTTTAAGTGACATCAAGGGGGATGAAATCAGCAAAATCCACACTGTGGAACGCTTAGTAGGACAAAGGACCTGGGTTTTTCAAACACATAAATTGAAAGGGGGAAAGTGGGGGAAGGGGATATAGATTAAAAGAGACCAATTGCAGTGATCTTAATTGGGATCCTATGGGGGGGGTCCCTCAAAACATTTTTGAGACAATCAGGGAAATTCAAATACTGCCTGGATATTTGATGAAATTAAGGAATTATCGTTCCTTTTTCGGGTGTGATGGTGACGTTGTAGTTATGCTTAGAAGAAGTCCTTGTACTTTAGAGACGCATCATGGAATATTTGTGGATGGGAATTTACGCTGTCTTAGGTTTGCTTTGGTGTATTCCGAGAGCACAGGGAGCCGACGGGGCCCTGACGCAGTAGAGATGGGCTGAGGTGACAGTTGTTGGAGCTGAGCACAGGTGCGTGGGGGCTCGTTACACTCTTCTCTCTGCTTCTATACAGGCTTGAAGATTTCCATAACAAATTTTTTAAAGGCACAAACATATTCTAACTTTGTTCTTACTTAACACATTTAAATCTTTTGCTGCAGAATCGAGGGCTAGTATAATATTAATATAAGGCAATGGCAGCGTGTTAAATGCCTGTCCTGTTCCTCACCAGCTGGGTAACCAGCGTAAGCATGTTAACGTTGATGTACCTCAGTTTCCTCATTTGTAAAACGAGGATAACAATACCACCTACTTACTACTTCATTGAGTGATTATGACAATAAAATGGATAACATTTCTCCAGTGCCTAGAAGAGTCCATCGCACATATTAAACACTGTATGGATTTACTTTTTTATTTTTATTACTTTTTTGTCTTTGAAGGAGTCTTCACTCATTTTGTATTTCACACCCAACAACTCAGCCTCTACCCTTAATGTGTCAGCTGCAGTTTTCCGGTTTCTTTAAGGCAGAGCAAGAACTTAAAGACACTTACGAAGCAATCCGAGGCCAAATCTGTGAGATTTTAATGATTTATGATTTACTTTCAGTCTTTTATAGTTGCTTGTCCATACCTAATCTGACAGCTTTGGGGACTCACCTTTATCCAGTCTTTTCAAAGCAACTTGGTTTTCTTAAGAGTATTTTTTCTGCTTTATGGCTTCACCATTTACATAATTTCTTCATACATTACAAATTTTCCACTGCAACCGTTATAAACATGTCTGGGAGCAAACAAAACTGACTCTCGGTGAGCAGGCCACGCAACTGGCGGGAGAAGGGTCCAGGTGCACTCTGAGAATGCTGATGGCACACGCTGAGCCTCCTGCGGTGTCAGACACGTGTTTACAGGGAGAAGGGTTGTTGCAGTGATTAATCCGGGGGGTTCTTTAAGTGGAGATCAGCTAAGGGAATCTGTTGTATACAACTCAACAGTGGTCGTGTTTGGGTTGCATAGTCTTCCTTCTCTAATTTTTAAAAAATGATGAACATGTATTATGGCTCTTATTTGTCGCAGGAAAAAAATCAACACCTCATTTTTTTGAAAATACTTTTTTAGTGAGGACTATGATGCAAACACACACACACACACACACACACGTTCAGTGAATATTGTTAATTCATGCACCCTTGTGTCCCAACACTGGGTTGCTGGACTCTGTAGAACACTAGGATCTGAACATCAGCAGTTGCTGTTGTCACTTGGTGCAAGGACAGTGTATGTGTTGACTGCTGCAATTACAAGGCACGGTTTCCTAAATGCCACGGCAGTCAAAGGGGAATCCATGCTTTATACTAAGAAGGTTCACATACTCTAATATTCACATTCTAGTTTCATTTTGACTATAAAGTTACACAGACACCAAATGATCGAATCTGCATTTCCTTCTAAACCTATATGCAAAGGGTGAAGCAGGGATTCCCCCTGTAGTTGGCATTCCTTAGAAAAAAGGATTCTGGTCAACCTCAAGTTCAAACTGCCTTAACACCAATCCAATCCAATTGAATTGAACACTTCCTGTGTTTTGCCAGATTTCACAGATCTCACTGCAGGCTCGCTCCTCTGTAACATATGGTTACTTTGCTTTCTGATCAACCCTTCATTCTCACCATACTCCTTAAGCAGGAGAGAAGAAGAGAGAGAAGTATGCCGCTACTGCTGGGTGATTTTCCTCACTTGACAAATGGAGAAGCCAAGGTTACAAGTCAGGTCTGCTTTTATCACATGGGGCATGCCGCCTCTCTCCTCTGTCTCAGAGATTTGATTGCAGAGCATTTCATGGAGGATAGTTTCTAGCAAACTATTTGAACCAAGCTCATCTTATTGCAGGCACAACTTCAGAAGAGTTGCGTGTGGGTGCTGTGGCCAGGACCTTCTGATCCTGCCCCTCGGCACTACATCACATGTTTCCAGATATCTCAGTCCTTTCAGGAGAATCCCACAACTTAACTGTGCAAACCAAACTGAAAGAATCTTGTTCCCAGATTCCTTAAATATGACGATGTCACTCACATTCACATTGAATCGGGGCGTGTGTTTCCCAGTGACATCGGCTTCCACACAACAGCAAGGTCAAACAGAGAATGAAAAACAGATATGTACAGCATCTCCTTTCTGAAGGAGCTTCCTCAATCTACATGTTTCCTAAAATGTACTCCCCTCATTCTTTTACTCTTTTATCAGCAAATCACTCTTTCGTAAACTGAAAACCTGCTTGCATTATTTAAAATAACTCTAAACCACAGATTTGGGGGGGAGTCTCTTTTTCCCTCTCTCTTTATTGAAGTATAATTGACAAGTAAAATAAAAATTGTATATGTTTAAGGTACACAACGTGATGTTTTGATATACATAGACATTGTGAAGCAATTACCACAAACAAGCTAATTAACATAGTCACCACTTCATCTAGTTAACATTTTTTTCTTTTTGTGGTAAGAGCATTTAAGATCTACTCTCTTAGCTAATTTCAAGTATATCCTACGGTATTATTATTTTTATTTTTATTTTTTTATTTTATCCTACGGTATTATTAATTATAGTCACCATGCTGTACATTAGTTTTACAGAACTTATTCATCTTGCGTAACTAAAACTTTTTACCCTTTGATCAACATCTCCCCATCTCCTTCAGCCACCCCCCACCCCCACCTCCAGCCACTGGGAACCACCATTCTACTCTCTGCTTCTATGAGTTTGACTTTTTTAGACTCCACTTATGGTTGACTGAGATCATGAAATATTTGTCGTTCTGTGCTTGGCTTATTTCACTCAGCTTAATGTCCTCCAGGCTCATCCACATCGTCACAAATGACAGAATTTCCTTCTTTTCTAAGGCTGAATAATATTCCATTGCATAAGTGTACCATGTTTTCTTTGTCCATTCTTCTGTGGATGGACACTGAGGTTGATTCCATATCTTGGCGATTATGATTAACAATTTGATGAACATGGGAGCGCAGATATCTCTTTGAGATACTGATTTCATTTCTTTTGAAAATGTACATAGAAGTAGGATTACTAGATCTTATGGTAGTAGTATTTTTAATCTTTTGAGGAACTTCCATACTGTTTTCCATAATGACTGTACCAATCTGCATTCCCACCAATAGTACACAAGCATTCCCTTTTCTCCATACCCTCACTAATGCTTGTTATAGTTTGTCTTTTTGATAGCCATTCTAACAGATGTGAGGTGATAGATCATTATGATTTTGATTTGCATTTTTCTGATTATTAGTAATGTTGAACATTTTTTTCATATACCTGTTGGCCATTTGTATGTATGTCTTCTTTTGAGAAATGTCTATTCGAGTCCTTTGCCCATTTTTAAATTGGGTTGTTTTCTTGCTCTTGAACTGTTTGAGTTCCTTATATATTTTGGATATTAACCCTTTAACAGATGTAAGGTTTGCAGATATTTTCTCCCATTTTGTAGGTTGTCTCTTTACTCTGTTGATTGTTTCCCATGCAGTGCAAAACCTTTTCAGTTGAACACAATCCCCTTTGTCTGTTTTTGCTTTTGTTGCCTGTGCTTTTGAAGTCATATTCAGAAAATCGTTGCCCAGACCAATGTCGTGGAGCTTTTCCATTTATTTTGTTCTACTAGTTTTTCAGTTTCAAGTCTTACATTTAAGTCTTTTGTCCATTTTGAGTTGATTTTTATATGTGGTGTGAGTTAACTGTCCAATTTCATTAATCTGCTTGTGCATATCAAGTTTTCCAACACCATTTATCAAAGAGTCTGTTTTTCCCCATTGTATATTCTTGGCACCTTTGTTGAAGATAAGTAACTCTAAATGTGTGAATTTATTTCTGGGATCTCTATTTGGTTCCATTGGTTTATATGTGTGTTTTTATGCCAGTATCATGCTTTTTGATTACTATTACTTTGTAGTTTATTTTGAATTCAGGTAGTGTAATGCCTCCAGATTTGTTCTTCTTGCTCAAGATTATTTTGCCTATTCAGGGTCCCTTGCAATTCTGTATGAATTTTAGAATCGGCTTTTCCATTTCTGCAAAAAAGACTGTTGGTATTTTGATACGTATTACATTGAATCTGTAGATCACTTTGGGTAGTATGGACATTTTGACAATATTAAATATTCCAATCCATGAACATGGAATCTCTTTCCATTTATGTGTGTCTTCTTCAGTTTCCTCCATCAATGTTGTATAGTTTTTAATGTACAGATCTTTCACCTCTTTACTTAAATTTATTCCCATGTACTTTATTCTTTTTGATGCTATTGTAAATGGAATTATTTTTAAAATTTTTTTCAGATAGCTTGTTGTTTGTGTATAGAAACACAATTGATTTTTTTATCCTTCAACTTTACTAAATTTGTTTATTAGTGCTAATAGAATTTTTTGGCAGTCTTTAGGGTTTTCTGTATATAAGATCCTGTCATCTGAAAACAGAGACAATTTTACCTCTACCTTTTCAATTTGGATGCCTTTTATTTCTTCTTCTTGTCTAATTGCTCTGGCTAGGGCTTCCAGCACCGTATTCAATAGATGTGGTGAGACTGAATGTCATTCTTTCGATCTTACAAGGAGAGCTCTCAGCTTTTCACCATTGACTATGATGTTACCTGTGGGCTGTCATTTATAGCTTTTCTTATATGGAGTGAATCCCTTCTATGCCTAATTGGTTGATAATTTTTACAACAAGAGAGTATGGAATTTTGTGAAATGTTTTTTTCTGCATCTATCAAGATGATCATATAATTTTTAACTTATGTTCTGTTAGCATGATGTATCACATTTATGGATTTGTTTATATTGAATGATCTTTGTAATGCTACCCCAAAATATAGCACCTTGGCATATTGAATATTTTAAGCCGAAGGAGTTTGAGAAGCAACATGTGCAGGAAGTTCTCTCTGACCTTTCCCTCTCCTTCTCCCCCCAAACAGGTTATAAAACCTATGAAAATCTATACCTGACAGAAAGAAATATCTTTATCTTCATCTGTCACAGAGAAGATTCTGAACAAACAGGTCTTGCTAAGTTGCTCCAGTTCATTACCATTAGAGAGTACCCCTTCTGTCTAGTCATATTTATTGATGACTATTCATTTTTCACCAAACCCAGCACAAAATTAAACAGGTTTAACTGTTTCTCCAGGTCTCTAATTCTTTAGGAAGGCTCACATGTCATAAAATGTATATTAATAAATTTGTGTGCTTTCTCTTGCTAATTTGTCATTTGTTGTGGGGGTCTAAGCCATAAGCTTAGAGAAGAAGAAAAATATATTTTTCCTCCCCTACACTAGCATCCCAGGGATAAATACCATTGATAATGGTGTACAAGTCTTTTAATATGTTGTTCAATTTAGTTTGCCACTGTTTTGGTAAGGATTTTCACATCAGTGTTCATCAGGGGTATTGGCCTGTAATTTTCTTTTCTTGCAGTCTCCTTGTCTGGCTTTAATATCATGCTAATGCTGGCCTCATAAAATGAGTTTAGAAGTGTTCCTTCCTTCTCGGTTTTTTGGGAAAGTTTGAGAAGGATTAGCTTTAATTCTTCTTTACGTGTTTGGTAGAATTCATGAATGGAACTATCAGGTCATGGGCTTTTCTTTGTTGGAAGGTTTTTGATTACTGATATAATTTCTTTACTCATTATTGGTCTGTTCAGATTTTATATTTCTTCATAATTCAGTCTTGGTAGGTTATATGCTTCTAGGAATTTATCCATTTCTTCAGGTTATCCAAATTGTTGGCATATAATTGTTTATAGTAGTTTCTTATGATCCTTTTTACTTCTGTGGTATCGTTTGTAATGTGTTCTCTTTCCTTTATAATTTTATTTATTGGATTATACTCTCTTTTTTCTTAGTAAGTCTAGCTGAAGGCTTGTCAATTTTATCTCTTAAAAAACAACTCTTAGTTTTATTGATCTTTTCTATTATTTGTCTAGTCTCTAGTTTATTTATTTTTGCTCTGACCTTTATTATTTCCTTCCTTCTGCTAACTTTGTGATTAGTTTTTTTCCTCTTTTTCTAGTTCTTGAGATATGAAGTTAGTTTGCTTATTTGAAATCTTTATTTTTTTCTCAACATAGACATTTATCATGTAAACTTCTTTCTTGGAATTTTCTTTGCTGCATCCCATAAGTTTTGGTATGTTATGTTTCTGAAGGACAGATTTTCTGGGTGTAGTATTCTTAACTGACAGATTTTTTTCTCTTTCAGCATTTTTAATATATCATTCCACCCTCTGGCCTGCAAGATTTCTGCTGAGAAATCTGCTGATAGTCTTGTAGGGTTCTCTTGAATGTGATAAGTTGCTCTTCTCTTGCTGCTTTCAAAATTATCTCTCAAGAATTTGATTATAATGTTTATCAGTGATAATCTCTTTATGCTTAATCCACTTGGGGTTCTTTGAGCTTCATGGATCTGTACGTTCATTTCCCTCTTCTGATTTGGGAAGTTTTCTGTCATTATTTCTTTAAATAAATTGTCTTCCCCTTTCTCTTTCTCTGCTCCTTTTGTATCTACCATAATGCATGTATTGGTTTGCTTGATAGTGTCCCGTAAGTCATGAAGACTTTGTTTGTTAACAGGCGATGTCTATTTTCCCCTCTTTTAATCTTGGCTGACCTAGCGAGTTGCTTAGACCAAATAGAATGTGATGAAAGTGATGCTGTGTGAGTTCTGGTCCCAGGCCTCAGAAAGCCTTGCAGCCTTTGTAGAATGCTGAGACTGCTATGTAGGAAAACCAACCTAGACTATGGAAAGATGAAATGGCACATGAAGAAGTGCTTCTAGCATGTGACTTGGACCTTCTAGTCCAGCATACCCTCCAGCTATACGAAGAGCCATGTGTTAAACCCAGGTGAAACCAACAAAAGAAATACCCAAAGTTATTAATAAATTATTGTTGTCTTAAGCCACTAAGATTTTTGTTTTGTTCTGTTCACATAACATAAAATTTACCATTTTAACCACTTTAAAGTGTACAACTCAGTCGCATTTAGTATAATCCTGATGTTGTGCAACAACCTCCACTACCTAGTTGAGAACATTTTAATACCCTAAAATGAAACCTTGTTCCCATTAAGTAGTCCTTCTCCATTCTCCTCTCTCTCCAGCCCCTGACAACCACTATCTATTTTCTGTCTATGAATTCGCCTATTCTGGATATTTCATATAAATGGAATCATATAATGGTTGGAATTTTGTGTCTGCCTTGATTCACTTAGCAATGATGTTTTCAAGGTTCATCCATGTTGTAGCATGCATCAGTATTGCACTACTTTTTATGGCCAAATAATACTCCACTGTATGGGTGTATCACATTTTGTTTATCCATTCATTAGCTGAACAACATTTGGGCTATTTTCAGGTTCTGGCTATTGTGAAAAGTATTGCTATGAACATTCCTGTACAACTTTTTGTCTGAGCAACTATTTTCTAACTGTTTTCAAATCTTTTGAGTATGTATCTATCAGTAGAATTTGTGGATCATATGGTAATTCTATATTTGGCTTATTTTAAAAACACCAAGTGGTTTTCCATAGCAGCCATCCATTTTCACTCCTACCAGCAATATACAAAGGTTCCAATTTCTTAACATCCTCACCAACTCTTGTGAGTTTCCATTTTTTAAATTATAGCCATTCTAGTAAATGTGAAGTGGTATCTCACTATGGTTTTGATCTTCATTTCTTTAATGACTAATGATGTTGAGTATCTTTTCATATACTTTTTGACCATCTGTATATCTTCTTTGGAGAAATGTCTATATCTATTCAAGTCCTTTGCCCATTTTTTAATTGGATTGTTTGTCTTTTTGTTGTTGACTTATAAGAGTCCTTCATGAATTCTGAACATTAGATCCTTATCAGATATTTAATTTGAAAACACTTTCTCCCATTCCATGGATTGTCTTTTCACTTTCTTGATAGTGTCCTCTAATGCAGAAAAGTTTTTAATTTGATGAAGTCTAATTTGTCTACTTTTCTTGCTGTTGTTGCTTGTGTTTTTTGTGTCATAGCTAAGAAAACATTGCCAAATCCAAAGTCACAAAGATTTACCCCTATGTTTTTTTCTAAGAGTTTTATAATTTAAGCTCTTATATTGAGGTCTTTGCTACATTTTGAGTTAATTTTTGTATATGATGTGAGGTAAAGGTCCAACTTCATTCTTTTGCATGTGGATACCCTGTTGTCCCAGCACCATTTGTTGAAAAGACTAGTTTTTCTCCATTGATTGGTCTTGTCACCCTTGTCAAAAATCAATGGACTAGGCCATTAAGTTTTGAGGTGGTTATCAGATAGCAATAATTAACTGACACACTTCTTGACCCAGTGAACTCATACTTATGCCTAGTGAACTCATACTTACCATCTTTCCTTGAAACTTTACAAATAGAGTATGTTAAGAATAACGCAAAATTAAATAACCTTTCCTTGACAATGCACACAGTCATCTGATAGGCCATGAATGGACAGTCAGCCTGCCCCACATTTAAGGTTAACATTTCAGGAATGGTCAGTGATGTTTTGAGGTCTAAGTTTCCAAAAATATGGCGGAACTCATAGGTTTTCTGTACATTAGTTATCTACTCCTACATACAAAATTACCTCAAAATTTTGTTACTTAAGACAACAATATATACATTTTTATCTCGTATAATTTCTGTGGGTAAGAAATTAAGGACCATAGTGATGCTTGAGTATCCACATACTATAACAGTTGGCTTTTCCCAGGGTGAGTGATCTGAAAAAGCAAGTCAGAAACCACAATTCTTTTTAACCTAGCCCCTGAAGTCATGTACCATCCTTTCAAAATATACTATTAGTTATATAGATCAGCCCCATTAGTTGTGGAAGAGGAGTTACTACACAGGACGTGAATTCCAGGAAGAAAGGATCATTAAGGACCATTTCAGAGATTGACTATCACAGTCCACCTTCCGACTCCCAGTGATTTATGTCCTCTCACATGCAAAATATACTTAGTTCTTCCACGTCACCAAAACTTTCCTTTCATTATAGCATCAGCTCAGAGTTCAGATTCTCATTATCCAAATCAGGTCCATGTGCAGATGAAGCTCTTCAAGTCCAATTACTTAAATATAGTTATTCTTGATCTGAAGACCTGTGAACTAAAGAAATAAGTTATCTGATTCCCCCAACAAACCCAATATACAATGGTAGCTTAGGCATAGGATAACCACATAGGAGATAAAGGGAACCACATTGGTTCATAACAATTCTAAAATTCATCAGAGCATTTGTTGGTAGCTCCTTGATAGGAAGTCAAGTCCTGAGGATAATTCTCCATGGTTCTTGGCTCTACCTTATGGGATCATGGTTTTGTCCTTTAAGCCATTCTCCATTTTCTATGAAAGGTAGCCCACGTTCATAGCTGAGTAGTTTTCCTAGACTCATTCCTGCCTATAAATTTTGGGGTCCAAAGGCCTCTTCCTTTTGTGCCATCTTTGCCTCTTTTAGTCCATGCTAGAGATGGTTTTGATAATAGTATTCTCTTAAAATTTTGTGGGTTGCCTATAAATATTATTGATGTTTACTACATTAGTCAAAAGCCACACTCACAAATCTCTTTGATACAAGCATTTCTATATATTGGGCTTCTGCTGAGACTGCTCAGGGACATCACCCTTAAACTTGTTAGAAGCCGTGTGGTTTGACTAACAGTTGTGTAAAGCACTGCCTTGGATCTTTCTGAGACATTAATAAAGTATTTTATAACCATAGGTTTCATCTTTATCTCATGCTTTCCTGAGAGGGCTTTGGATTTGATCTTTGCTCAGAAGCCATTTCTAAATTTTAGTATCATTTGACATCCATAGAGGCTAGAAATTTTCAAATCCAGAAATTCCTTTTTGAGTAACATCTTTTAACTTGTCTCTTCTCACATTTGACAGCAAAACTAAAGAGGGGGGCACCTTTAATACTCTGTCTGGAAATCTCCTTTGCTAGATTCTCCAGTTCAGTAGGTACAATTTCTTCTTTTCGTGTTATCACATGCAATAGCACTGCTAAACTTTTTGCCACTGTATAACAAGAGTCCTATTTTCTCTCATGTCCAATAACATATTCCTCACTTTTCACTAAGCCCTTAATGGCACCCTCCTCAAAGGACATCAGGCTTTTGCTGTCTCTTCAAAGTCCTTTAGTTTTTCACTTACTCTCCTTAAAATTCTTCTGGATCCTACCCACTGTTCAATTCCAGGTACAAAACCTAGGTGTAAAAATCTGTATTAATCAACATTGCTGTGTAACACCTTACCTCAAAATTAGTGGCTTAAAGCAACAATACACTGGGTTTTAAAAAAAAAAAAAAAAATCTCACGCAGTCTCTGTGGGTCAGGGATTTGGGAACAGCTTAGCTTCGTGGTTCTGACTTGGGATCTCTTGAAGTTGCAGGCAAGACGCTGGCCAAGCTGCAGCCACCTGAAGGCTTGATAGGGGATTCAAACACACTTCAACATGACTTGCTCCCAGGGCTGGCAGCAGGGTGTTGGCTGTCGCATGGACGTCTTACCTATTTGCCATATGACCCACTTGGTAAAGCTGCTGAGTGTCCTCATTGCCACTGGCTTCCCTCAGAGTCAGCCATCCAAGACAGCAAGGTGGTAACTGTACTGTTTTAAACAATCTAGTCTCAGAAGCCACACGTCATCACATATTCTGTTGGTCACACAGATTGACCCTGATATAGTGTGGGAGGGGGACAGCACTATTCTTTTAGCAGGAGGTAAAGACCATTGGAAGACAGCTTGGAGACCACAGCTTGGTACCACAGTATTTATATTTCATTCATGTACTTACTTATTTTTATTTTGATATACCATTACTTTTTTAACAAAGAGTTATTAAGTACCTACCATACACACTGTTCTTGGTGCTAAATAAATGCTAATTTTCAAAGCCTACAAAGCCCCTACTCTGAGGAATTCTAATTCCTAATATGGGGAGACAGATAACAACAAAATATATAAACAAACTCTGTCAGTTGGTGATAAGTGCCATGAAAGAAAACCAAAGCAGGGTAGAGGGGTTGAGAGTGTAAGTGGTGGGGTAGATGATTATACTTGAAATAGCATGGTCAGAAAAAGCTTGGTGGAGAAGGTGACATTTGATCAAAAATCTGAAGGCAGAGAGCTAGTGGTCTGTGCGGGAAGAGCTTTTCAGGACAAAGAGACAGAACATGCCAAGACACTTGGGGTGATGACATCTTTGGGGTGTTTGAGGAACAGCAGAGGAGACTGTGGGCCTGCAGCGGAGTGAGCAGGTATGAGAGCACTGGTGATGAGGTTGGGATTCAAGGCTTTACAAGTAATTAAAGGAACTTTGGCTTTTGTGCTGAATGATTTGAGAAGCCATTGGAGGGTTTTTGAGCAAAAAAAGTGAAATAATTGGACTCAGTTTTAAGAGGACCACTCTGGCTACCGTGCTGAGAAAAGTCTAAGGGGGACAAGAGACAGTAAGTCCATTAATTAGGCCAGGGCAATAATAAAGCAGAGAGATTATAGAGGAAAATAATGTAGTTGCCTTTTATTAATATGGGAAACACTATAGGAGGAGTGAGATTTGGGGGCGGGGAGTATAAATTAAGAGTTCTGTCTTGGACACACTCAGATTGAGTTGTTTTTTAGATATTCAAGTGGAAAGTTGACTAGGCAATTGGATATACAAATATGAAATTTTAGGAAGTGAGTGTAGAGACAAGGTCCAAGGATTAAATCCTAATCACTAAGAGGTTGGGAAAAAGAGAAGGAACAAGTGAAGGTGACTAACAGATAGTGCTGTCAGGGAGGTGGCAGGAAACCAACTTAATGTGATATTCTGAAAGCAAAATGAAGGACGGAGTCATCAGTCATGTCCAATATTCCACTGATAAATCAGGTATGATGAGGACTAAGAAGTGACCACTCTTCTTAGCCACCAAATCAGAACTTAAATTTAAAAAATTTTTAATGTTGTGGTTTTTGCATTATCATATGTATGAATATCTTTATATTTAATTTAAATTCTATGTATGGTTAAAAATAAATGTAACTATATATATACAAACATATCCAGACATATAATTATTTATAAATACTTCCTCAGCCTATTTAGTGAACCTAAATTATATGCTTCTTATTTACAAGCTAAAGTGGTGTTTCTCAACTGTAAACCCCAACCCACCCTATCATCACCCAACCCTATAAACTGTGCAATTTATAACATTCTTCGAAAGAATAAAACAATCAACTTGAGTGCACCATCAGGAAATGAATCAGCAGAGTACCATCTGTAGGAAACCAAGCTAAAGATATGGCCAAGAAAGTTAAAGGCGTCTTCTTGCAGGAGCACTGGAAGTACTAAATTCCCAACCTTATGCATACGTTGGAAGTTAATGCCTGCAACAGTAGACACACAGCATAGAGATTTCATGCCTATGTGAGTTAATACCTGGAATAAATGTTGTAGTACAAATATTAACCTGGCTTCCCGTAGCCTTTCACTTAGAATGTGAGCCATACACCTAGGTCATTTACAAAGATTGACAATTAGTTCACAAAATTGGATTTTTAAAAAACACTCCAAATTGGATATTGACAGTTTTGTCTTCAGGAGAAAAATTATGTATTAATTCCAGTACAAATATTAAACTGGCATAGCAGAGGTACCAACCAACCAAATGAGACATTCAACCAGTAAAAGCGGCTGCCCAACCTGTTAGAACAGCAGCAGGTTGCAAGCAGCCTGTGATTCCATTGAGGGCAGCCTGGGTGTGATAGCCACCATCCTTGTGGAGAGTGTTTTGGAAACTCTCCATCTGATGCCACAGATGCGTGTATGACCCAAGCCAGAATGTCAGTTGTGGCGTGCGTTATAGTTATGCATAGCTTTTGATACCGAACAGTCATTGTAGCACTTGGTCATAACCTGATTGACCAGAACTGACCCCAGATCCCCTGCACTCCTCCTAAATCCATTCCAAAGAATGTTCCTAGGCAATGCAAGTGAGCCCAGAAGAAAGGTCCCACTGGTGGGCAGACTCTACTGGGGGTCTGCTCTTCCGCAGGGCCCCTTAGTTCTCCCTGACAGAGGCAAGGGCAGGGGGCAGATCCTAGGAGTCAGGTTGGGTGAGAAGGACCATCCACCAAGGTAGCCCATGAGTGAGTCCAATGGAGAGATAAAGCCCGTAATTCAGAGAGACAAGGACGGGCATCCATCCAAAGGACGTGGTAAGAAAATGCAGGCAGAGCAGGGATTCTCAAGGGTGGTTCTAGAATGCCTGCAACAGAAACTCTGCACGTGTTGAGAACCTTTGAGACTACACAGTGAGGGCTGGAAGAGGAATGAGACAGCGAGAGAAGTACTGGCTGAGCCAGGTGGGGCTGGGCACCTGGCACCACATATCGGGGCCAGTGCAGGGGACTGAAGCATTTCCTAACGGAATGGGAATCAGCTTTCCTTTCAGTCCTCACAGGCCGAGGATTGAACCTACATAGTTTCATTATGAAAGTGACCTCATTCAGCAATGCTTTCCAAACAGCTTCTGAAAGCTGAAGGTAAGAATGAAAAGATATTTTGTGGTCATTTTTCAAGGGAAGATAAAAATACATGTAAAAACATCCTTGCTTTACAACTACTCTAATTTTTTTTTTTTACCTGCAATATAAAGTTAAAAGACAATTGTGCGTGAGAATAGGCTTGAGGGCATATTACGGAGCTGCCCAAATAGATTACCATGGCTAATACAGAGAATGACAATATTAACTGCTCTTTCCTAAGAATTTATCAAGAGGAGTGTCCAGGCCAGGTGCAGTGGCTCACACCTGTAATCCCAGCAACTCAGGAAGCTGAGGCAGGAGGATCACTTGAGCCCTGGAGTGCGAGGCTACAGTGAGCTATCTTCAAGCCACTGCACTCCAGCCTGGGTGACAACAAGACCCTAACTCTGAAAAATAAAAATTTTTAAAAAGGTAGTATCCACGTAGTTCTACACCTGCCAAGAGATGGATAACAATGTTCTGGGGTCCATATGACAACTCTACAGATGTGTAACACACAATGTCCTGCTTTTAAGAAAACTAAAACCTGACTCTGTATCAATTTAAATCACTTAAGACAGTGACATTCTACAACGAGAACATGTGGAGCAGTGAATGAGACCTTGAAGAGGTTTCAGGAGGTCTAGGCCACTTCTATTTTTGCAAATTTTAGAATATTAAACAATAAAAAATTTAAGTGCCCAAACGGTTACAGAAACTGGCATATTTTAAATATATACATGTAACAAATTAACTTTTCACAGCAAAAAAAAAGTATAAGTAAATGACATAATTGTTCACACAATAACAGAATTTATTTTAAAAGTATTAATTTATGATGCTTCAAAAGTGATGTGGTCTAGATATACAGTAATAGAACATAGGTTAAAATTTATATGAAGGACAATTCCATTAATAGCTATCAGTATGTTGCCTTGACTATGTATGTTATGGCCTCATTTGAGAGTAAAGAAAAAAAACACTAGAATAGAATCCCTGTGTGATGGGAGGTCCAAGTCAAATGCCCCAACACACATCTTCAATAAAGCCTGGTAGCGACAAGGTCTCTGGGTTGAACTGATTCTTGGGACACCAGCTAGAAGCGTGACCTTCAGCAGTTCATCTGTGCTCTGTTACGTGTGTTTCCCAACCTGTAAAATAAGGGAAGATGGTTACCAAGGATCCTTCCAGTTCTACGTGTCTAGTATATTTTCACCCTTTCTAGTTTGTTTACTACACATTTCCACAGCACCTCTTTCCTTGCACCAGGAGAGCAAGTTGCTGGAATTTCCCTGGTGCCAGTCAACTGTGTAAAGGCTCATTCGTTCCTTTTATTACACTTCAGTTCAGTCTCTTGCTCTGGGCTCTTTTCTTTGCCACTGAGCTAGCTCTTTAATAAACATTTCACGAGTTGTCCCAATAATTAACAACTAATTAACAAGAAAGCCTAGCTGCTAGGGGCTGGTGCTTTCAAAGAGAAATGAGCAGGAAGGTTGCTTTGCTTTCTGTATTCACAGGGTCCTGCCATTGTCATTGTAATCTGCTGGCGATGGCGCTGCCTGAATAGTGTGCACAATCTCATTAAAGATCTCTGCTGGAACAATCAATTCACTGTCACTGGACCATATCGATCCTCAACAACTGGCATTGAGTTCCAGGGTGTTTGTGAAAAATTGACAACCGGAAGTGTGCTTCAGTTTGGGCTATTCGTCTCTCTGAGAAACAGGATAATCAGATGGTGTCTAGGCGGCTCCCTCTGTTGCTCCTGCAGGCTGGACGCGCGGACGAGAAGTGTCCTGACAAGTTTCAGCAGGATGCCCTTTGCAGACACAGCGGGCCAGCACGCACAGCTCCTGCCAGTCACCCCGTGCCTGCGGAGACGTCCCTGAACGCCCATCACGGCCCCTCCCCGACACCCCTAAGCCTCCAGCCTCTGTCACGTGCTCTCGCTCTCTGGCCACAGCCGCTTGGGCCGGGGATGAGTGACCCGAAGGGGACCACGTGAGCAAGGAAAGAAGGAAGGTGGCTTCGCTGCTGGTGGCGAAGGCGACAGAGGCAGAAGAGAGAGCACGAAGTCACCGCGGTGGTGAAGCACCAAACTGGGTAGCAGCAAACCCGAGACGAGACAACTGGTCACCTGAGCCGCACTGTGCCCTGCGCCACAAGCCCGCGGTCCACCGAGGCCGCGTAGGGTGAGTGAGAGCGTGTCCCGTCCGTGACCTGACCATGCGACCCGGCCCGCGCCCGGAGAGCCTGCCGTGTTTCCACGTGGGCCGCAGCCAGGTGACGCCGCCGCCAGGTGACGCCGCCCCCGCAGTCGGCAGCACGAGCGCCGTGAGTTTCCACGTGGGCCGCCGACTTGATGCTACTGAAGACGGGCCCACGCCCGCACACGCTGAGCACCTCGGCGGATCCGCCCTGTTCTCCCTGTACTGCGGTACTTTTTGACAGAGAAAAACATAAGTTGAAAACGGCCATTTCAGTGCAACTGGTTGAATGATAAAAATGAGGACTAACGAGCTAAATTAACGGAGATGTTCAGCTTCTGGAAATGGGGCTCCTGACCGTGTTTCTTTTCGTGTTTACAGCTCGCGGAAGGGCACATGGGGAATGTCACCACTTCGCACGTGACATTCCTGTGAAGCATAGATGTCTGCAATGCTCCAACTACTGTACAAGGAGATGGGGACAAGGATGTTCACGGTTCACAGTTTATAAGAACAAAAAGTTGTGAGACAATATAAATGTACACCATGAAAATGGCTGAATAAATAATGGTCCATCTATATACTCTGGATGTTTTTAAAAGTGCAGTTGACCTATACATACTGATACGGAATGATTTCCAAAATATGTTTTTAAGTAAAAGAAGACTATGTATCATTAAGTCACTTTCAATAAAAGTAAAAGCAAAACTATACCGTTGTACTTTCACATATATGTATGTAAACATATAGAAAATGGTCTGGAGGGTACAGCCCCAGTTTAACTGTGGGTACACCTGAAGAAGGAAGTGGGATGGTAGGGTGGGGTATAAGGCAAGACAGAGATTTTCTTTTTACTGTATATTTTTGTGTTGTTTAATATCTGCAACAAAAATGTACTTTTATATTTCTAATACTTTTTTGTAATTTTTAAAAAAATTCATTAATGTACTGATCTCTCTAAAGTTCTGCCATCGACATCTATTTTTCTCAAAAAGTCTTAAATTATCATAGCATGAATTCAAAGGAGAGAAGATGCCGCTTTTGACACTCAAAACAAATGGAATGGTCAAGGCAGTAATCTTGAAAACCAATCTGAATTCCTTTAACTCTCAATACTTACCAGGTTCCAACTTAAGAAACTCTCAGCTGCAGTTTCTTCCCCAATGCAGAGAACATGCCCTTTCCACTTAAGAACCAAGATGGGAAGAAAAAGGAAGATGGTGGTAGAGAAAGCAGGTCAGAACCAACAGCTCAGGGAAGAAAACTCAAGATGAGTGTGGGATGCTTAGAAACATCCAGACAGTCTTGGGGAGTCAAGGGATGCTGGGAGGAGAGGGCAGATGGCAGCTTCTCCAGAACCGATGTGAGGAGGTTGTAGGCTTTTATCTTGGGGCATGGTTAAGGGACAATGACGTGGGGAAGAAGGAAGGCAATAAACCGATGAGTCCAGCCTGTGTTTCCTGTTCCTCATGTCCCTGAGAGGAAACATGTGGACCAGCAAGACCTCGGGGTGATAAGAGAGGCCTCAAGGTGCCAGGACAAATGATCGGGACCAGGGGCTCTGGCAGTGAGGTCAGCACATCATGGCTTTTCAAGAAGCCAGACAGCCAGGCCTCCTCGGAAGTCACCAGTCCGGGGAGCTGGTCTGTCCGGACCTCGTGTGAGGGCAGAGAGAGTCCCCTGCTGGCCCCCATGGTAGACAGACTCCATCCTGGGGAAGGGAAAGGAAAAGGCACACTCTGGAAGATTATTTATCCCAAGGGGTTGATTTTGTTCCAGATGATATCCAACTGAATAAATGTTTAAATGGAAAGGTGGCTTGAAATCAGAAGAGACTGGAATATCGTTTCTTGGCAAGTCTAAATTTCCGTGGATACCCCAGGGGAGAGGCTTACGTGGGGCTCAGAGTAGTTTTGAAGAAAACAGAAGCTACATTTTCTTTGCACATTTCAGTTGTGGTGAGAAATTCTGTGGCTCGCTATATTCATACTTTTTAAATTTGCTTTTTGACTTAAAGTTACAGCCACTCTGAAGGATATTCTAATAGGTAGCCTTACTTTTTATTTTATTCATTTTTTAGATATTCTGTTCAAGCCTTTTAAAGTGAGTCCACCTGCTCATAACTCTTCTCTTTTCAATCCATCTGTGTTTCCGTCTCTCCTCTCTCTGCCATTCCCACTGTTCTGGGACGAGGTCATTTATCTCCACTGGAAAACTGTGTCTCTTCTGAGAAGTAGTACGAGTCCCAAATACCACATAGCACAGAAATTAAACTCCACTGCAACACCACCCCTTCCAAATTGGACAAGTTCATTTGGAATTTTAAATTGAATGTATTTCTTTTTCATTTAAAATGAATATATTTGTGGACTGTCAGGTTGGGCTTCTAAAGGAAAAAGATATATGTCTGTGTGTGTGTTTATATATATATATATATACGTATATATATATATATAAACACACACACATTTCTGGTCATTTTATTTGTTACAATAGAATTTGATCTGTAATAAAACAAATGAATATGATAGTGTTGAGGTTTAAAATACTTCTTTAGATATTATGTAAGGAAGTGAAAAGATAAGAGCAAAATTAAATGGAAGTTAAATATCCAGAAATAAGACAGAATCACTATTTTATGCCTGGCAACATGGCGTGTTAAAAAGACTGGATCTAGAGGCATGTGTTCAAATCTTTTTCCATTTGCTGATTAGCAGTGTGAATTTGGGCTGGTCAGTTAACCTCCTTGAGTTTCAATCTCCTCACCAGAAAATGGAGATAACAGCATGTAATCCACCAGCCCACAGAGCTGTTATGACTGGGAATGAAATGAGACGGTGCATATGTAGGAGCGCTGTAAAATGATGCCATGACCAGTGTCATCACAGGAGACATTGACTTGAGACAGTGCAGAGAGGTGGAGGGTGGAGCCTACATGCCTTTGTGACAAGATCTCCACCTTTGTCTTTCAGAACTCTGTCATTATTCTGTAACAATTAAGCTGTCTCTGAACAATTTTTGAACACAGCTAATATGGTGACAATGCAGTCAATGAATAAGTTACTGGGCTAAGTGAAGCCAGGTCACCAACTTCTCGTATTTTTCACAAAATTGACCCATCACCTTATTTTCACAGACCAACTAGGAAGAGTCAGGAGAAATGAGTTAGCTTTTATTGAGTGCTTTCTGTGTGCTGGGCATTTTGTATACAGCATTGCATTGAATATTCACAATGGGATGGCTATTATTTCCATTTCACAGGTGAGGAAACTGAGGCTTAGAGAAGCTTGGTTAAGATCACAGAGGTAGGGAGCAGAGGTGCCACTGTTTGAACGTGGCTTTGACCATAATGCCATACTTTTCTCCTATTCCAACATTGCCCAAATAGCTGGCAGCTGACGCACAAAGAAATCTTAATTTTCCACAGAATCAGAAGACTGGGATGACCTGGCTGATTGAAATCCCACATGTATGTTGGCCAGTAGTTTCACTCTTTTCTTTCAAACTTAATTAACAACAAATAATATATTTGACTGATTAATTCTCTTTTTCCGTCCTCTGGTGTTCAAAATCTCTCTTGAATTCTTGTGAAAAGTTGCCACAAGACACGAAATGGAGTGGTAAAGCAGGAAGAAGCCAAAGACTTTCCTCCACATAGACTGTGGCCCGTAGGTCATCAAGGGTTGATTATATAATTGGGGTAAAAAACAATTAAGGCAAAATTTGTAAACACCCAAGATGCCCCATAGCTAAGGCTCAGGCTACTTGTTTCCAACCTGGGGTCCCAAGATACATGGGTTTCCTTAGAGGAACTAGGCAAACAGAAGTCAGAAATCATTTTCAATATTTCAATATTTTAACAAAGTTAGCATAAATGACGTATCTTAAGTAAAGGTGAACAGGCTAATACAAATTTCCAATATCTTTGCTTTGGGCTGGAGTTCACTTTGTAACAATAACAACAAAAACAACAAATGTTTACAGAGCACTTTCTCTGTGCTAGGCACTTTGTGTCCGTTGCCTCATTTGATACTCAAAATAACCCAGGAAGAGAGACAACATTATTCCCTTCTCATGGCTGAGGAAACCGAGGCACAGAGAGGGTGAGGGGCTGCTGTGACTGCTGTCTCCTGGCGACTGCAAGCAGCACATGGCAGGTGCGGACATCTGTAAGTAACAAAACACGGCAAGGAGTAGGGCATAGAGTTTTACTTGGTCAAGGCAGAGGAATAATGAAAAGCAGTTCTTGATGGCAAAAAGCTTGGCAAGAGTTGAGTCATACCATTCTGGAAATGAGTGTCACTCTCTGGGATCATTAGAACCTGAAGTAGCCTGGGCACTGGGCAATTTGGCTCCCTCTGCGTGAGAGGAAATCAACAAAGGTGACAATGGACAACTTAACCTCACAGTGAGCACAATGTCTAGAAAGAAACACACACACACACACACACACACACACACACACACACACGCCCGCGCTGCTAAACCGGTTTCACTGCAAAGATGGAAGCAGGCTTGGGCAGCTCAGTCCTGAGGCTATAATATTGCACTAATATTTGCACTTCCTCTTACACCCCCGTGAGAGACTCCACAGGCATCAGGGCTTTTCAGCGCAGTTCCCAGATCCCACTTAGTGAGAAGCGATGCAATCGACAAGAGCGCCAGCTCTGAAGCCAGACTCCCTGGGATCCAATCCAGGCTCCTCACTGGCTGTGAGACCTTGGACACGTTACTCAACCTTCTGTGCCTCAGTTTCCTTACCTATACAATGGGGATAACCATCATAATACCTGGCAGGATTGTTGTAGAGATGAAAAGAGGTGGTCACTGTAAAGCGCTTCAAGCAATGCCTGGCCAGCAAGAAGCACTGTATGGCTATTATTATTGTTAAAGGAAGAAATCTATAGAAACAGTAAAGAAATCTGTATCTGGCTCGAGAACAAAGTGAAAATGATAAAAATCAGGATAGTGGTGACCGCAAGGGAGAGAGAGGGGCTTATTGTTGGAAAGGGCAACTGGGAAGTTTCTGGAGCTGATAATATTTTGTTTCTTGACCTGGGTGGTAAATACACAGGTATTCATTTTACAAAAATTTATTAGACTTTGTTTAGTTTGGGCATTTTTCTCTGTGTGTGTTTGCAATATCTCATTAGAAAGAGATAAAGAAGAGGAAAATAAAGGAAGGAGGAGGAGGAGGAGGGAGAAGCAGAGGGAAGAGGAGGAGGTGGAAGTTGAAGGAGAGAAAGGACAAAGGGAGACTTATCCAGGGTGACCTCCCCGTTACTAAGCACTTTTGCAGCAAATGGCCACTGCACAGAAAATCCAAGCTAAGATCTGTTTTTAACCCCTACTCTTCAGGGGAGAAGACTCTGGCAGGAAGAGCGGCACCTTGTCCAAGGTAAATGAATAGCTGAATTGAAATGTGATTCCTGAGTCCCAGTCGTCTGTTTGCCAGCAGGTCCACAGGGAGTCCTCGAGCCCCAACAGGCAAGGATCAGGAGATGGAGGGGGTGAGTCTGGCCGGAAATCCAGACAGCAAACTCAGGCAGTCCGTGAGTCCCTGTAAGCACCCAGAAGGGCCAAGGGCGGGTCTAGACACAGACTTGACAGGAGCATCCAGGCGGTTTGTGGAGCATCAGAGGTTATGAGTCTGAACGCAGCTGAGTGTTCAACTTGCAGACGAGGAGAACAGAGGTCTCTGTGGGCCTGGAACGTCACCTGGGCAGGGTGCCCAGCGGCACAGCTGCAGTGCTGGGGCTTCTTGGGTTGGCAACATCTCCCCTGACATCACGGGGGGTGCGTTTCAGGTAGGCAGAGGCAACAGATGAGGGCAGCTCCAGCAAAGAAACTCCTGGAAAATTTCCACTGCCCACTAATGTCCTGGCAGAGACCTTGGAGAAGTGCTACATCATCTGGCTGAAGGGGAACGGACTGTAGAACCAGAGAGGCCACGGGAATCACACAGACCAATCAACTGCTTTTACAAGGAGGACGGCAGGGACACCCACTCAAGATTACTTAATTAACCGGAGGCATGGCTAAAAGCAGAGTACAAATTTCCTTCTCTAGGTCAAACACCTGAGCTGGCAGCGATGACTTGCAATGAAACAGGCTTATGAAAAACTTAAAAAGGAGAGTGTTAAAAATACCAGTAAGGGCTACATTAGGCCATACATTACAGAAAAATAAAACTCTTCTGCCCTAAAATAAAAATATCAAATGCACAAGCACTGCCAGTCTAAGAATAATCTCAAGATTCATTCCCCCAACTCCATCCCCCAATTTTACAGACTGTCACCACGTGTTAGGCACATGCTGGGCTGGTAGAAATAAGCCGTGAACAAGACAGAGAGAGGGGAGAGAGGAGGAGGAGGAGGAAGAGAGGCAGAAAAGGAGAAGAAAAAGGTGAAGAGAGGTGATGGGGAGACATGGGGGGCAGAGAGAGAGAAAGGAGAGGGAGGAGAAGAAAGGAAGAGGAAGAGGAGGAAGGAGAGAGAGGAGTGGGGGAGAGGAAGGGGAGCGGAGATTAAACAGGTAGCCACGTAAACAATGAGGTGCTCTGAAGAGAAGGTACAGGCTGCTAGGAGAGCCGGTCGCAGGCAGATTAAGCCAGAGGACAAAGCGATTCACGTTTCCCATCCCCAGATGCACTCTTCAGTGCAGAACATTGTCTTACGACCAAGTTTCTCACCCCTATAAATACCATACCCTGGAAGCCAGAGACCCACCAAATCCTCAGGGTGTTACCTCAGGGATAGACTCCTAGTGTCCTTAGGCAAAACTTGGACACTGTTTCAAAGACACAGACTACATCTCCAAGCAACCCAAAACTCCCTTCATGGGGAGTGTGGTTTTAATATCTAGGAAAATGTTGCTTAATGGGAACGTGTCACTCTGTTCTTTTAACACAAACGCAAGGAATGGTGGTGGGATGTAAGCCCAGGAGGCAGGGGTTGGACTGTTCTGTTGGGCACCCTGTCCTCGGCACCTGGGATCTGTGTGGCACACAGTAGGTGCTCAAGCACTGCTTTGCAGCCTGAATTGGCTGTCATGAAGACTTCCCCTGTTGTGATCAGACAATGTCAGGAAAGCTAAAGTCGGGGAGGAAAGCACTCACTCTGGGCCAGTGAGCCAACAGAAACCCGGGGAGTCCAGCGGGGCTTGGGCAGTGGGGACTGATTTATCAAGTGGCCACGCGCAACCCCTGGGGCTCTGTCAGTGACCCGCATGGGCCAGCTTGTAAGGTCGGGCACGTGAGCCCGCCTGCGAGAAGCCCTGCTCCCTGCCGCCCTCCACGCCCGTGGACAGGACCCGTGAGCGGGACCTGGCGCTTTGCAGCTCTGGCACGAGGGCACCTGAGCAAGGATGACGGATGAGCCCAGAAAGGAAGGGCCTCCGCTCTGTTGCAGGCACCGGCTGGCACCGAGGGTGCAGGAACACAAACCCCATCAGCCCTGGGGGAACTTCGTCTATGGGGAGACAGATGTTACAGAAAGAATCAGATAATGACAGTTGTGACCAGTGCCAAGGGGGCAGAGCACAGGATGCTATGGAGACTGGCGTCCCACTCACGTTGAGAGCCCGAGGACAAACGGAATTACATGCATCAGAGGAATTCTGACTGGTGGGGAGGAAGGATTTTGAAAGACAAACCCTGAGTAGACCTTTGAGGGCTGAATAGGAGTTTGTTAGATAAGGCAAAGGAAAGCCTACTCCAGGTCATAAACAAAGAGCCCAGAGGTGGGTTGGTGGGTCCAGGGAGTGTCAGGTGAGTAGGATGAGGCCCGCAAATCCCTGAGTAAGCCCAGCAAACAGGATGACAGGGCAGGAAGCAGCTGCTGTCCCCAAGGGAAATAATACTGGACACACCAACTCCATTAACAGGCGTCCATCCCCGTGGAGGACGGGGCGCTCCCGAACCCCAGCCCCAGCACAGAGACAGGCCTCCTGTGGAGCGGCCGGGTCTCTCCCTCTCTTTCCTTTGGAATTCGGACCAGTGTCGCCTGGGACGAGCGGCAGCTGCACACCATTTTCCTTCTGCTCTCAGAACAAGGCACGGGCCTTCTTGTCCTCTGGCGGCTTGGCCGAGGCCCTTAGAATAGGTTTCTGTGTTGACTCAGGCTCCTGACTCTGCCAGCCTGGGAGAAATTGGGTCAGTTTAATCACCACTGATGTCATAAAACCAGCTTTCTTAATGGGAGCCTTGCTGGAGGGAGGGGTAGGGAAGGGAGCTGAGGTCGCCCTGGAGCAGAGCTGCACGGGCTGCTAACGAGGGTTCTGCAGCAAGGAGGACCCATGGCAGTGGCTGCCCGAGGCCGTCGAAGTTTCATTTGCTGTGTTTCATGACCACATGCAAAAGTACCTTGTACCTGCAGGCTGCTCCACTTCGCCTTGCCTGGCAGCAGGTGGTGGAACTCACACTAGTCGTGCCTGTCGGGAGGTGAGAGCTGGGGTCAGAAAGCCAGCAGGCCATGGAGCTGGGCCAGCCCCGACCTTGCCCTGGGGCGCTCTGTGTCTCCGCTCAGTGTCTCTGGGTTCTCTGCTGTCCTGGCACATGTCCCACTGTGGCCGAGCCACCCTCTCAGGGTGCTTCTATGAGGCCTTGGAGTGCCTGAGCTCTTCCTAAGATGTGGGGAAAGGGGTGGGCAGAGGAGAAGCATTTCGTGTTTCCCGCAACGGCACGGAACCCGTGCACAGTCACAAGTGAGGTGCAGGCGATTTCTTGAGCAGTTGTTTGCTTCTGCGGTTTCAAGCAGTCATTTCCAAACACCTGGTCATGGACCATCTGTGTCAGAAATGAGGCGCTTGATAAACACGCAGATTCTTGATTCGCAGGCATGGGGTGGAGTCCGCCCTTTGTGGGCTGGCACCAGCTGAGGCAGGTGATCCATCAGATTCTGAAAGCCCTTGCCTGAGGTCTAGATGCAGGGAGACCGTGAAGGAGGCAGCAGTCTCTGAGGAGTGGCAGCCACAGCCTGCTACTCAGGTGCCCCCTGTCCCCCAGCCAGTAGCATCTCCTGCTGGGAGCCTGTTAGAAGTGAAAAACGCCAGGCCTTCTGAAGCATCACCTGCATTTTAATAAGCTTCCCAGGTGATGTGTATGCACATTACAGCTAGAGAGGCACAGGTCTGTACTCCACATGGTTCAAACCTCTGTCCCCTGGTAGCTTGCTTGCCGGGCAAGGCTGAGCCAGCTCAGCGGGCGGCGGGTTTCTGAGCTAGCTTGCTGATTCTGCAGCGTAGGCCTCTGCTTCCTGGGAACAAGGCTCTGTGGGCATCGGCTTGAAACTGGACATTTGCATAGATCAAAATGTACTAACCAATCTCCTGAAGAGTATCGTTGTATTAGTTAGTTTCTATTGCTGCTGTAACAAATTACTACAAAGGTAGTGGATTAAAATAACACATTTATTATCTCACAGTTCCGGAGGTCAGAAGTGCAAAACGGGTCTCACTGGGATAAATCCGAGGTGTCGGCGGCGCTTCCTTTGGAGGCCCTAGGCCAGACGCCATTCCCTTCCCTGTCCTGACTCGCGGAGGCCGGGCCTGCAGTGTCTGGCTCGTGGGCCCTTCCTCCATCCTCAAGGCTGCCGGTGTATCGTCTTGTTCTCTCTGGCCCTCCCGCCTACCTCTTTACAGAGGCCCCTGAGGTGATGTGGGGCCCGCTCTGACAACCCAGGATGAGCTCCCCATCACAAGGCCTTTCACCTGATCACATCCGCAAAGTCTCTTTCATCACATAAAGTAACACAGTCCCCATTCTGGAGAGCTGGATGCGAACTCCTTGGGGGGCCGTTTCCTGCCTACCACAGTCACGTAAAATGGTTTAAATGCAGGCAGTCCGCCGTGCGCCGGGGACTGACACACCTGTAAGCGTCACCCAGCCTGCTGTCTTGCTACTGCAGGGCTTCTAGAACTTTAGCAGTGTCACGGCCTCCCTCTGCTACCCCAGCAGAGTTCCTGCTTCAGTAGGTCTGAGGAGGGGCTGAGGTTTGGGTGTCTAACAAGTTACCAGGTGAAGCTGACACCGCTGGGTCCCCGAGAGCAGTTTGAGGGCTGCTGCCTAGGGAGCAGGGGACCGGCTTCACAGCCAGGAAGGACAGGGTTTGAAACCTGCACCACCGTGTGGGAAATTAAACATTCTGGGGCCCAGTTTTCTCATTTACAAATTTGTAAGGTTCAGATGATTCCGAATGAAGCATGGTGGCTTGTATGGAGTAGAAGTTTAATCACCTGTTGTATATGCTGTAGATTTTTTCCTCTTCATGGCAGTCGTAAGATTTTTGTGTTGTTATGTAACACAGACCTTGCAATGAACAAGGACAGCTCCTACTGCGGGTTGAATCGTGTCTTCCCCTAACCCTGCTTCAAAATTCATACGCTGAACTCCTAGTACCTTGGAATGTGACCTTTTTTAGAAATAGGGTTGTTGTAGAGATAATTAATTAAGACGAGGGAGGTCCTGATCCAATATGACTGTGTCCTTGTAAAAAAGGGGACATTTGGTCACAGACACACACGGAGGAGGGGTGGCATGAAGAGACAGGGAGAACCATCTATAAGCCAAGGAACCACCGGACGCTGGGAGAAGGGCCTGGAGCAGACCCTTCTCTGGCACCGCCAGACGGAGCACGGCCCTGCTGACACCTTGATGTCGGGACTGCCGGCCTCCAGAATTGTGAGACAGTCAATTCTGTTGTGCGGGCCGCTCAGTGTGTAGTATTATACTGTGTTTTGGCAGCCCTAGAAAATTAAGGTAGCGCCATCAAAGTACTTTCTTTGTTTCTTCATTAGTTACTATTAATAGAATACCCTAGATCAGGGGTCCCCAACCTATGGTGAGTTGTACAATTATTTCATTGTATATTAAAATGTACTAATAACAGAAATAAAGTGCACAGTAAATGTAATGCACCTGAATCATCCCGAAACCGTCCCCCCTTGCCTCTGTCCATGGAAAAATTATCTTCCATGAAACTGGTCCCTGGTGCCAAAAAAGTTGGGGACTGCTGCCCTAGATGATTGAACCCAGGGAGGGCCAAGAGCAGAGAGGAGGTGGCCGGTGAAATCCAAGAAGCCCCATGTCCACCAGCCCAGCAAGCCACCACGGCCTCTGCCCCTGCCTTCCTGAGGTACTGGCAGGCCCCGAAGGGCAGGGGCCCAGTGCCGGGTCCCTTCGGCTCTGGGGCTGGGCCTCTCCTGCCTTCAGAAGGACACTGGCTCCAGAAAGTTCAGCTGGGAGGTAGGAGGGTGTCCCATGGGGCTGGTCAGTAGGGAGTGAAATTGTGTTTCTAGAAGGGTGTGTCTAACCCAGGGGCCAGCTAGCAGATATGTTTGGCTTTGCCACCCGTACAGTCTTTGTCACAACCATGCCACTCTGCTGTTTTAGCACAAAAGCAGCCATGGGTAACACATTTGAAAAATGAGCCTGTCTGTGTTCCAGTGAAATTTTATTTATAAAAACAGGCTGGATTTGGCCTGTGGGCGGTAGCTGTCTAACCGTGCTTGACAATGTGTCCCCTGGCTCCCACGGGGAGGGAGCACTGCACTTTTACTTTCAAAGTTCACTTGGCACTTAGTATGGCCACCACCCCCCATGCAAATGACTGTTCATGGTGGCTCACACTTAGCTCCAGAGGAAGCCCCTTAGCAGGCCGTTGCCAGCCACAGGGACGTGGGACGGGCCCCCGCCTACAACAAGGACTCCTGGTCTAAAGGGCGAATGATGACAGTGGGCCTTCGGTCTGCAGGGAAAAGTCGGGGCCCCCGGCTCCCAGCAGGCAAGTCTTGTATCATCTGAGCCTTTACACACATCCCGGGGCCACCGTCACCGGGCGAGTCCGTCATGGGTTGACAGCCGAGCCCCACGCTGGGGTTTGGCTTCGGTGAGCCTTCAGAGGAACAGCCTGTGTCTGGACTAACGCTGGAGACGGTCCCCTGAGGACAGTGCTCTGTAACGGAAGGACCCCATTTCCACCCACCGCCACTCACCTTTTTGTTTAAGTTGAGTCTGAAACAAGCTCGGAAACCTGTCAGGCTCCGAGTGATGCAGACGTTTAAGCAGACACGTTTGCTCCTGTGCCCCCCGACACCTGCCCAGCTGCCGGGGGTGGCGGTGGCGTTCGTGGCGAGGCAGCAGCCTCCGTGCAGGGGCCCCTGTGCAGACACACGTCTGAATCAGGTTGGGGCACGGCCACCCAGAGCCTGGGCACAGGCACCGCACCCTTCAGAGCCCTGACCGGGACTCTGCGGTCGCCGCCACCCCGTAAAGCAGCTGCTTACGCCCGTAAAGTGTCCCATGCCACCGCCAGATGCTTACGTAAGGGGAAGCCATGGCCTGGAGAGGCCTGAGGTGTTTGAAGCCCGGCGGGGGACCGACTCTTCCTGCCCCACCCCTCTTGCCAGCAGAAGTGCTCAGATAGGAAAGCTGGGACTGCAGGAAAGGGGCCACCTTGACTGTATTATATTATACCACATGACATCGAATTCTCCCCTTGACTCTGTGACGTAGCTATTACTCTCCCCATCTTACAGATGAGGAAACTGAGGCTTGGAGGGATGGACAATTGTCTAACGACACAAAGCTAGTAAGTAGCAGAGACAGGGCTGGAGTCCATCTCTCCCAGGGCACTCCTCCCTCCTCAGCACCAGCTGGGGAGTCCTTCCACTGTGATCTGGACCAGCCCATGAGGATCCAGAAGTTTCTAGAGCAGTTGAATGGGGCATGAATTTTGGGGTATACCTCGGAGTAGTTCCAGAGTTATTGTGGGGATCCACATCAAATCCATAAGCAAAATGGAGTTCTCGACCCGTGCTGGTACCCAGGTTGACCCTGCTGCACTATGGGCCCAAGTTCACACTTTCTACAGTTTGACTCTCCCAGGTGGAAATGGAGGACAACCTATTTACACTGAATGGAATTCAAGCGTATGGGGAAAAACCAGGATAAAAGGAGGAAGCCCCTAATATAAACTAGGAGCTTATAAGGGTCCATATTCTTCCACCCAGAGTTGTGGATTGCTTGCAAAACTTGCCCCAATTCTCCGCCCCTTCCTGTGTCACTGTCCTTTGCAACGTGGCCGTATAGCTCCTCTTATCAAAGGATGGAGTCTGTTTTCCCACACCTTGAATCTGGGCTGGCCTTGTGACTTGCTTAGCCAATAGACTGGACCAGAAATGGTGGTGTGCCCGTTTTAAGCCTTGTATACTTCCACTTGTTCTCTTGAAACCTTGTCCAGCTATCGTGTGACAAGCCAGGGCCACCTGCTGAAGGATGAGACCACATGAAGCATAGACAAGCTGTCCTAGCTGATTCCACCTCAGACAAGCTGGCCCTTGCTCTACCTCGGAGCTAAATATATTTGCATGGTTCAGTCCAGTCCAGAAGATTAGAACCATCTAGATGAAGCCAGCCCAAATTGCTGACCCCAGAATTGTGAGCTAGACAAATGATGGTTGTTTTAAGTCAGTAAACCTCAGGCTAGTTTGTTTTGCAATAACTATATGATATACTCAATAACTTTTTTGATAGGAATCCATTCTAGTAATATAGTCAGAAATTCCATCAAAATGTATATCTATCAAAAAGCTCATATCAGTATTGATTATAAGAGCAAAAACAATTTTTTGTAAAAACCTACATGACCAATATAAGGGATTGGTAAAATGAGTCTTGATGTATCCATATAATGCAGTTTTACAGTGCAGGCTTTTAAATGCACAGAGATTCAGTAACCTACACTGCCACACATTGCAACACTGCAGAAGACTCTGTAGGAATAATGTCTCAATACTCTGCAGCGCTCTCCATGATATTGGATTTGTTTTGTTTTGTTTCGTTTTTTAAAAAAGGTATAATAAGTATGCATAGCTGGGTTAGGGAGAGGCAAGAAAGAATAGTTAGACCACAGGAGATCATTTTAGGGTAGTAAAATTGCTCTGTATGGTGCTATAATGGTGAATACATGTCATTATACATTTGTCCAAGCCCATGGAATGTACCACACTGAGAGTGAACCCCGATGTAAACTACGGACTTTGGACGATGATGTGTCAGTGTGGGCTCGTCAGTCATACCGAATGTACACTGTGGTGGGGTGTTCACAGTGAGGGAAGAGATGTGTGTGGGGCCGTGAGTATGTGGGAACTTCCTTTTAAAGCTAAAACTGCTCTCAAAAAAATAAAGTCTATTTTTTTAAAATTTGCATAGCTTATCTAGAAAAGGGGAGGATATTATATATGTATACATACACACATATATATTTATATACTAATATTTTAAAATGCAAGGGAAGAACAAAACCATTTCTAACTGGGGGGGAGAGAATAAGGTAAGAATACAGAAACAGAACTGGACTTCTCTAAATGCACCATGGTTTACAGATTTGACTTAGGGACCACATAAATATTTCATGCAATTATGAGATTAAAATGTTTCAAATCCCTAAAAGTAAGAACCAAAATGTAATACAATAATCTAACAGTATATGGAATTGGTGGCATAAACACATAGGAACCATTTCAAATGGATTTAAAACACAGAAAGCTGATAGATCCCCAAGCAAGGTATAAACTAAGACAAAAAAAAATGAATCCGAAAGCATCTTAAATTGTTTTCAGTAATTATATTGTTGATAGTAATGCTGGTGCAGTTATTTTGAAACTGTTGTGTGTGTTATGGAATAAAGTCTCTGAATAAGTTTGTTGGTATTGTTAAGATCCAGGACTTTTGGCCTAGGAGGAATGAGATACAGATGTAAAATCAATGAGGTTAAGTTTAACACCTGTAATCCTGGGTTGAATTGCAAGTATTGGTATGAAGTTTTGATATATTTTTATCTTTAATTTAAAAAAAGCATTTCTTAGCTCTATTGAAAAGACCAAAAAATTAGTGACTAACCCAATAGCATTGAGCACTCTTAGTACCGAGATTGTTGTATCTAAACACTGTTTTGTACTAAATGACTCCATGAAGAAATGACTGGTTCTAGGTCCAAGGTGAGAAATGCCAAGTAAGTCTGAATATCTTATCAGAAAGACAAGGCAGCTACCAACTTGGTCACATCCACAGACACAGGAGCCAGTCTGGACAATTGCCAAAGACGGAAAAATTTGAGTATCAATAAGGACTTTTACAGCTGTAAACTAGATTCATGAGTTCATATTGATAAGACTTTTGAAAACTTTTTCCTATTAGCAAACTAAGAAAACAACTCATTTAAAAAATAATTGGTAAATAAAGATAAAGAATCAAGCATTTATCTTGCCCTTTCCTTACAAAAGGTACTTCAGGGTGCCCAATAGTTGATGAGAGGAATTTTATAGAATTATTCCAGCTAATACATGAAAAAAATAAATGAATTAAAATATCACTATTTTGCAATACCTAACAAATTAATGGATCTAGGCAAAAATGATGAGGGGCTGCTATCACAAAAAGAGAAACAACCTAACCTCATGTGCTTCCCTATGGAAGTTCATATTACCGCTTATGAAGTATTCTTACCAAAAAAAATGAAATTAAATCTGATTGTGCCTCTAGGTCTAGTTGCCAATTTATAGAAAATACATAGCACACCAGGCATGGTGGCTCATGCCTGTAATCTCAATGCTTTGGGAAGCCAAGGTGGGAAGATTGCTTGAGGCCAGGAGCTCCAGAACAGGCTGGGCAACATAGCAAGACCCCCATCTCTAAAAAAAAAAAAATTTTTTTTTTTTTTAGTTAGCCAGGCATGGAGGCATGTGACTGTAGTCGTAGATACCTGGGAGGCTGAGGCAGGAGGATCACTTGGGCCCAGGAATTTGAGGTTGCAATGAGCTGTGATTGGGCCACTGAACACTCCAACCTGGAAGATAGAGCAAGACCCTGTCTCTAAAAAAAAAAAAAGAAAAGAAAAGAAAAAGAAAGAAAGAAAAAGAAAATACAAGCAAATAGGAAATATTAAATTATACCATAATGATGCAATCAGCAAAACTAAGAGAAATTTTACAGAGAAGATGACACTGTTTCTCAACAAATCAGTTGCAAAGAAAATAAAATGAATGAGAAATAAGATGGAGAAGAAATCTGTAGATTAAAAGAGACGTTAAAAACTTATCAACCAACTTCAATAATACCAGCACTGGCCCATCAAATAGACACCATTAGATTTTTTTGGTAAATATTTGGTTTTGGACTGTGTTTCGGCACTTCATCGTTATCCACCATTGTGCTGAACGTTTGCAATTGTCAAAAATAATCCATTTTTCATCACACGTAACAATACGGTGTAGAAATGGTTTGCCTTTATGTCGCAACAGCAAAGAAAGGCAAGCTTCAAGATAATTTCTCTGCTGACACTCGTTTAATTCATGCGGAACCCATCTACCCAGCATCTTTACCTTGTTGATTTGTTTCAAATGGTCCAATATGGTTGGAATGGTAACATCAAACCTTGCTGCTAATTCACGCATCGGTTGAGATGGATTCGCTTCCTTCCACAACAGCTCTCTGCTCATCATTATCCACCTTGGTCTCAGGTCGCCCACGTGGCTCATTTTCAAGACTAAAATCACCAGAATGGGGGAACTTCTCAAACCAAACATACTGTGCATTCATTAGCCATGTCCTTCTCAAACACTTCGTTGATATTTTGAGCTGTCTGCACCGCATTGGTTCCACAACTGAACTCATATTTGAAAATTATTATCCATGGTTTCACAAAAATTGCTCTAAAAAAATGTAAGAGATAATCACAAGCCAAAATGTTTGTTTGCAAGACTGAGAATGTACCTTCACAATAAAAATAAAACCAGAAGTGTCAAAGTGAAATGTCAGAGATATCAACTGTCAAACTTGGTACTGTAAGGAAATTGGACATTTCATACTTAATAACCTAATAATTATGAAACAACTGGGGAAATTTAGACCCTGGATGATAAAGAATTATTATCAAATTACTATTACCATTTGATGAAAGGAATAACACAAGTTATTATTTATTGGGAATCAACTATGTGCTCAACAACATTCGAGGTACCAGACATTCAATATCTCATTTAATTCTCACAACAACCTTGCAGGTAGTAGCTACTGGTCTCATTTTTCAGTGAGGCCCCTGAGGCATGAAGTACATTTCCCATGGCCATTCAGCTAGTCAGCCGTCAGAACTGGTGCACACCTATGACATACACATTTCACTCCTTTGCTGTTATAGCAAAGCATTGGCTTCAGACAAAGTGCTTAACCCAGAGGAATGATTGGTAAGTTATGGCAGATTCTCTCAGGGGAGTACTGTGGAGTAATTAAGATGATAGTTATGAAGACTTTGTAGCAATTTAGAAGCATGTTTATGATTAAGCAATCACAAAGTCTTATATGTATTCTAATTTTAACTACATTTTAAAAATACACATGGCCACGCTACGGCACTCACTCTAGCCCGGACAACAAAGAAAGACTCTGTCTCCAAAAAAAAAAAAAAAAAAAAAATACACATGGCCAAATATTGAAAGGGAACAGGAGAAAATGACAGGCATTGTTTTAGATTGTTTTAGGGTGATTTGAATACATTTTATTTGCACTTTGCAGTTTTGTTTGTTGTTTTTTTTTTTTCCTGAGACAGTTTCACTCTGTTGCCCAGGCTAGAGTGCCATGGTGTCAGCCTAGCTCACAGCAACCTCAAACTCCTGGGCTCAAGCAATCCTCCTGCCTCAGCCTCCCAGGTAGCTGGGACTACAGCCATGCACCCCCATGCTTGGGTAATTTTTCTATTTTTAGTAGAGATGAGGTCTCACTCTTGCTCAGTCTGGTCTCAAACTCCTGAGCTCAAGCCATCATCCTGCCTCAGCTTCCCAGAGTGCTAGGATTAAAGGGGTGAGCCACTGTGCCTAGCCTGCAGTTTGTTCTTTAATGTTAGGTTACTGTTACAATACACAAACATACAGAAAATGTTTTCTGATCTATGTTTTATTTCTTTAGGATTTCATTTTCTGTTTAAGTAGTGTATTTGTTTCCTGTTGCTACTGTAACAAATTGCCAAAAACAACACAAATTTATTGTCTCACAGTTGTAGGGGTCAGAAGTCCAAAATACGTTCCATTGGCCTAAAAACAGCAGGTCTGAGTCAACAGGTCTTGTTCCTTCTGAAAGCTCTAGGGGAGAAACAGTTTCCTTGCCTCCTCAAGCACCTGGTGGCTGTGCACATTCCTTGGCTCGTGGCCTCTTCCTCCATCTTCAAAGACAGCAGTGTAGTGTCGTCACATCACCTTCTGTGGCTCCGACCCGCCTACCTCTCTCGTAAGGACCCTAGTGACTACGTTGGGCCAACCCAGCTCATCTGGGATAATCTGTCCAGCTGAAGATCCTTAACTTAATCCCATCTGCAAAGTCTCTTAACATGCAAAGTAACATATGCACAGGTTCCAGGGGTTAGGACACGGCCATGTCTAAGGAGGGCACTTTCCTGCCGGCCACAGGTAGATCACCCACAGTCTGCTCTGCGCTCACGTGTGGGACACTGTGTGTTCCTGCGTGATGCCTTCTGGGTAGGATGGCTTTAATCAAGTGGGAAAAGTGAACTAAAAATGAACAGTGAGAAACACAGACATTGTAACAGGGCAGAGGCCAGGCGAGTAGCCGGTGCACAACCTAGCGCAGGGTGGAGTCTTGGAGCCCCCATCCCAGGGCAGCGTTTTGCTTCCTGGGAAGCCATGGGAATGGGGCTGCTGATGGGCGTGGGGTTCACAGGAGAAGGCCAACTCCTGGCCGGTGCTTGGGGGCCCTGCCCAGGTTAACTGAGGCTGAGCAGTTTGTCAAACAGACAAATGCAGCCTCCCATAGCTGCAGGTATCACAACACAAAGGTCTCTTGGAGTCAGGCTTATGAAGCAGGAACTAGGGTTTTCTTACAGTTACCCACTGGCTGATGGGAACATGACAGAGACCTCCAGTGCTTGAGACTTAGAAAGGAGGGGTCTGGGAGCCAGGAATTCCTCAGGGAATCAAACCACCATGATGGGACCACTGATGCCAGCAATAACTGGTATGTCAAAGTATTTGGCTGTTTGGGGGGCCAATACAACGGTTGGACTCCACCACACTCATAGTATAGCACTTGTGCCTCCAAATCTTCTCGGGGTTCTTGGGGTGAGGAAAGGGGTCTCCTGGTCTTCTCTCCTCCCCCGTCACTCCGTCCCAGAGCATGCACGCCTGAGTGAGTGCGTTGCCTTGCTCTTCTACTTGGGCTGCCCACGGCACGTTGCTTCTTTCCCTTGACTTCCTCCAAAACACACCCTCACGGGCTTGAATGTGAAGCTCAGAAAAGAATTACAGCACCCAACCTCTAAACATCTTCTGGTCAGACAGCGGTCCTCTCTAGTCTTAGAAGTCATGTTCTTAGTGACACCCCTGCCATGTCTTCCACACCTCCATCGCTGAGTCTCTGTTTTCTGCCCCTGCCCCTGGGTTTCCTCTCACCCCAAACTCAGTTCACGTTTTAATGCAGGAGGATTCATCTCCGCCTCCCCCCCACGGTTCCGGACCTACCGCGGCACAACGGAAGGTTCAGGCCGGCGCCACCCTCCGAGCAGCAAGAGAGAGCTAGAAATCGGCGTGGAAATACGACCTCTCTTTCCTCTCTCACTCTAGCATCTGCAAGAGAGAGGGAGATTCCCTGTCTGAATTGATCCCATATACTCTAAGGCAGTTTGGGTTTTAAATGGCGATTCTCCGCCTCACATCACATAGCTAACAAGGTAGGGAAAGCATCAATTTATGGACCAAAACACCCAGTTTCCAGTCCCAGCGCTGCCAAGTGACCTTGGGTTCGTCACTTTATTTCCCTGAGACTTGGTTTTCTTACTGGTCAAGGGCCACAGTTATGTCTCACGGAGCTATTGTGGTGCTTAAATGAGAAAACATGCAGGAATCTTTGGGAGTGGCAAAAGGGTATATACAAATAGGGAATTGTGAGTTGTTATTAGCTGGGCAACTACTGTTTACGCAGTCGGTGATCAATCAGCAGAGTAAGGTGCTGGCTGGCTGGCTGGTGGGCTGGTGTCCCCATACTGTGCCTCAGCGGGCTGAGCGAGGAGGAAAGCCGAAACGCGTTAATTACACGTCCGGTTCCGCCTGTCTGAGAGCCTGGCTGTCCTGCTGCCCGGGCAGACAGGCCACACAATGCAGGGGCAATGGGGCAACTGCAGGTAGTCCTGAGAGGCAACTGACATTTTCTGCAGTCTTAGGGAAAAGAAGAGAGTGACAGTGTCACTGCTGGACCCATGCGAGTTGGCCAGGCCTTCCTTAGATGAAACTCCTTACTCCTTCATGGCAAAGCCAAACATAGACTAGTAAAATACAGAGGGATAGCTCCTTTTCGTTTGAAGTTACTTTTTATTGACTGCTAAAAATTATAGTGCCCCCCTTAGTACCCCCCATGTCCAAAGTTTTCTGATTTCTTTATCATTATTGCTTCAGTCTGTTCATTTGTTTGTTTTTGCTTTAATCAATAGATAAAACAAGTTCTCAATAATGCAAGTCCTATGAGATGCTTTTTCAAATAAAGGATCCCAGGACCAACTAAGTTTGGGAAATTGACCATTTCCATTGAAGAACCGTAGTACAAATTTGCATTTTAGAGCTCCTAAGACATCCTGAGGTAAAGAGATCTGTTGAACTTCACTGAACGCCGTTTTTTCCACAGAAGAACATTTCTGAACCAACAGAAATGGTTTGCAAACAAGATTTGAAGACTGCTGCTTTGCTGGGCGTTTCCATCTGCCTGCAGGTGCGTTCCCACCTTAGTCCTGCCTCCCTGGGCCTACAGCGGCAGCTGAGTCCTGGCCTTCTGGCTTCTCTGCGTCCAGCCAGTGCAGAGCGGGGTCGGGGAATTTGTCTCCCAGACTCCCCCTCTCAAGGCTGCTTTCTGTTGCTGCCCCCAGGCAACGATGGCCCTCTGCGTGGTGATTTTCTCCAGGTGCCAATAACCCGTCCTCCCTGTCACCCCTGGCCTGAAGCCGGGAGCACAAAGCAGGTGGTACCAGCGCTCCAACGTTGCTAACGCCGATTCCTGCCCCGTCCCTGGTCAGTTTCCCTTAACTCTGCCCACACCTCGGCAAATCATGCCTTTCAAAACACTCCTTAATTACTCCACGAGCATGTACTCCCCTTCTCCTGCCAGGCCCCTGCCTAAGGTACTGCTTTCAATCCATGAGACGACAGTAAAAAAGTCTAGTTAATAGCCAGTCGCAGTTAGAATCCTGTAACATATGCAGACAGAGCATAGATTGCCAGTGTAATAGATCCCTCAATGGCTCAGCCTGGTGTCACTGAGCATTACGATCTCATAGCTTCAAAAAGGGCTTTGACAAAGCCGGGCCCACAAGTGCCCAGCCATATCCTTAGCTATCGATGGAGACTTCCGGTTCCTTCCAGGATATTCAGAATTCTAAGTTAGAACACCAGCTGGGAAACTCAATTTTTAAAAAAGCAGTTTTAATGCCAAGTGCCAGTGTAATTAATGAAAGACATCTGCAGTGGGTTCCCCTTTATAAATGGGACTTCTCATGTGATTCCTTCCCAGGATTTTTGAAGACTGAAAAAAAGCAAATTCAATAGATATGTCCCTGGTCCTTGGCTGGTTATGAGCCATGTACTGACTGTGTACTGATGCAAGGACTGTATGTGCTGGGGCCAGGGAGCTGGTGGGAGGAGAAATAAAAATGAACGAAATTGAGAAATTGACAGTATCATTAAAAGAAAATATATACTCTCAAATTTGAGCCTATAGAGCATAAAATAGTCATTGTAACAGTTTAAATATCTAATAGAGATATAAATAAAAAATATTTATACTTTAGTGTGAGGCTAGGTTTTGTGTGTCTGCCCAGCTGTGCTTGTATCTGTGTGTCTATAAGCATGCAAAAAAAAATGGACAAGTTTAGAAACAACATGGAATAAGGAAGAGAGTATGTTATGTTCGGAGTTAATTAGCTCCATGAGAGTAGGTAAATTACTTAATCTAAGATTTCTTCAGCAGAAAAGATGGGCATAAATGAGATATATCACATAAGTGGGAAGACAAGCACAATTCTCATGAAAATTCAGCAAAATAAGATAAACAAAGGAACCTGGGCTGAGCTGGGACTTAGGAGGAACTCATTAGATGTCAGTTCTCCTCCCTTCCTTCAGACAAAGAAGAGGCTCTGAAATCTGTTTCTCGTTTGTTTGCAGAGGCTTAGTGGAGAAAGTGAGACTTTAAAAGGCTTTTGCCTAACAAAGGGGAAGGGGCCAACAGAAATCATGGCATTTTCATATATTAAGTGGGGAAATTTAGAGAACTGAAAAAAAAAAATCAGTGTCCACATGAAGGTCAAGCAATCCATTCTGTTGCTTCTAGAGAGAATTAAAGTAGTCTAGAAAACATTTTCTTTTCTAAAGAAATTTCTAGAAAAGTATTAATAGCTCCATGACCTACCGAGGTAATGTCTTCTAGAGCCACTCCAATTTTATCTCCAAACTCTGACATTCAAGCACTTCTCTCTACTTTTTAATACAGATTTCTCATCTGCAATTTCAGCTCCACTGCCCCATGCCCAATCTGTGCCCCTGAGTCGGCATAAATTTACCCAGACTTCATCCCGTGGCATTCTCTATTTACTTTTAGGCCATGATTTGTACGCCTTTTTTCCAGTCGACAAGGAAGTGTTACGTAGGTACCAGACTGACGTGGGAAGGAGACTTTGGAAATAAATTCAACTGAGGTCCAGGTAAACTTTTAAAGTCACCTGGAAAAGAACAGATGCTTTGTTTAGAAGAGTTGGAAAGCCTCCAAAGCCAATTCACACGTCTTCCGTGATCATTTGTGTGGGAGATGGGGAGGATGTCTGCAAACTCCGTGCTTCCGCGGGGACCATGCCCCTCTGCAACAGCCCATGAGTCTCACCGACTGGCTAGGTGACCTCTGACCATTGCAAATGCTGCTATGCCCATACTCAAAACATCATTTTAAAAAAGGCGACAATTCATTTCCAAACCACAGCACAGTTTACTTATCAGGAAGGGACAGTGCCACTCTGTAAACTTGCAAGAGCCTGAGCAAGAGCTGGTAGAGAAGGGCTTCCTTGTTGGTTTCCTGGGCAGGGCCCTGTGGACCGTGGTAATTATTATAGGTTACAGGGTGGGGCCCTCTGGGCTGAAAATGACAGGAAAGGTGCTGCCCTAATTACTGGATTTTATTGGGATGATACTGGAGTTGTGGTTGTCACCATCTGTGGGAGTTCGTTAACTAGACCTCATAAATGGCAGGCTAGGGCTCTAAAGGGGAATGGGGACATTACATTCTGTCTGAAGCCTTTTAGTGGAATCAGGAAAGTCACGGGAAGCTTCCCTGGGAAGGTGACATCCCAGTGGAGACCCAAGGTGGTGGAGTCTATCTCAGCCAAAAGCTAAAGATTGCAATCCCACCCCCAGCACAATCCACTAGGTTAGTGCTTCTCAAACGTTGAGTATCCACATCGCCTGGGGATCTTGTTTAAATGTAGATTCTGATTCAGTAGATCTTGGGATCCCAGAGATTCTGCATTTCTAAAAACCTTCCCAGTAATGCTACTGGTCCCAGGATTACTCTCTGAGTTATTTATTAATAACAAGGCAATAGATGACCTTCTGGAAGTACTCAGCTTCCTGTGCCTCAGTTTTCCAGTCTCTAAAATGGGCTTCCAAGGATTGGAGAAACATAAATACGGATTCATCTGTAACATATTTAGACCTATCACACTACTGATCAAATAATTGCTGATTAATTAATATACTTTGTGGGGAGGGGAAGGAAGGACAGAGGAGGCCTAGAAGACTTTCCAAATTACTTTTCCTTATACCCCATCAGTTTTTTTTTTACCTAAAGATTTTTTTAAAATCCTTTTCCTACTTCAGTTTTTACACTATTATTAGCCAAATGACAGCTCCTAAAGCAGAATATATTATACAAAGGAACTGAATTATTAAAAAAAAAATTCTTCAGCTAAAAATGCACAAGCTGTTGGTAACTTATAATTTTGGAGGTTAACTGATTTACTAACACGTGTAATAATCTATGAGCAAAGGCAGGGCCTGTGTGTGCTGACTTGATAACTAAGTGACAAACGTTGTCTATCATGCAGTCTTCTTGCTATAATTAGTTTTCTGCTTAAACAGCATAACATTCATTTCAAAATTGCAATATTTATAGTTGCAATCACACAGATGTTAAATTCAGGGGCTTCGTGACTAACCATGAAATTTACCAATTGTACCTTGACATCTTGGTTTTTCACAGCATCTCATCAAGAGTCTAAAAGTCAGGGTGGAGGGGAAATTTTGAGAAAGCTCCCACAACTCAGGCAAATAAAAATGTAGGCTGGATTAATTTCACATATGTAACAAAACACAAGCTAAATTCAGACCAAGTAGATGTCACCATTTTTGAAGGGAAATTATATATTCCCTTGATTGGCTCACCAGAAATCTTCTCTTTGAGAACACCTTGTTAATTTCATTTTTTCTACTCTTCGGGACATTTGGGATCTTTTTGAACATGCCCAGTTGCTAACTTCTGGCTGATTACTCCTGCCATCTAATTCAGACTCAGAATCATTTCTTAGCAATTTTGTTGGATGAGAGTAAGACATGTTTGGTGAGAAGACACCATTCCTCCTTATTTACGGAGCTTCTACTATGTGCTAGGAGCCCTGAAAGGCCCAGACCATATAGGGGTGAGTAAAACAGACATGTGTTCTGCCTTCCTGGACTTTTGGTCTAGTGAGGGAGGCAGCAGCCACACAAGCAAACAAATAAATCATTACATCAACAGGGTTCGGTGCTTGGGAACACGGCAGGGGAGAGGGGGCTTGGGTTCCTTAGGATGGTCTGGAAGGATCTGGCTCAGGAGGTAGCATTTAAACCTAAATCTGAAGAATAAGAGGAAGTAACTATACAATGGTAGGGAACAGTGTTCTCAGCTGAGGGAACAGCATGTGCAAAGACCTGGAGTGTTTAAGAAACTGAAACAGGTTAATATGTGCTTCTTACTATCCAAAAATAATTTCTGAAGAGCTTAATGTTCCTGTGTAGGAAAACAGTCCGAATACAGTACACAGAGATATTATATAGAGGCAGTTATGTGGTGCGGCGGCCAAGGACATAAACTCTGAAGGCACACTACTGCCTGGCCCCGCCTGCCACTCCCCGTGTGCCCTGTGCAGGTCCTTAACTCTCTCCCCGCCTCAGTGTCCTCATCTGCAAAACAGAAGAATCGTCATCTCCGCCTCATACAGTTGCTGTGAGAATAAAATGATGAACAAGTGAGTACTTGCCTGGCACACAGTGAGCACTTTGTGTTAGCTCTTATTACAAACAAGTTATTAGGACATAAGAAAAATGTAACAAGAGCTACAACAGTGACAAGGAAGAGTGCTACAAAAGCAGAGGTGGGAGCAATGGAATTTCCATTGAAGGATATGAGTGAAAAACATGGTTGAGGTAGCCTTTGGACTGGATTTTGAAGGATGGAGAGAATTCCCATGTCTAGAAGTGGTGAAAGCAAAACCAGCCACTGCGGGGTCTTTTTTCGCTTCTCTTTTCCCTCGTCTTCCACAGCCAATCGACCATCAAGTCCTCTCCCTGTCACCCACCGCTGCCCGCGTTCACGCTGTCAGCGCGCTTGGCTGAGCCTTGGCCGTTACAGTCGGCGCCTGCGCTCGCCTCCCGGTGCTCGGCGGCCTAGCTGCGCGCGGCTCCCCAGACCCCGCCTGCGCCCCGACCTCGCAGCCAATGCTTTGGGGCCGAACTGCGTCCGCTGTCGCTCCCCTCCGTACCCACCCGGTCCAACCAGGGAAACAAGCCACTCTAGGTGTTTCCAAAAGAGGGAATTTAACGCAAGGAGTTGGTTTGCAGGGGACAGAAGAGTGAAGAGGCCAAGAGCGGCCTTAGGCAATGCCAGGATTAGCCCCCGCAGGAGTGCCACCACCCCCAGGGCTGCGAGGAGGCTGGGGCAGTCAGAGCAGCACCAGACACAGCAGGGCTGCCTGGCAGGAGCCGCCTGGGAGGGGCCCGGGCTGGGAGAGAGGAAATGAAGAAACGCGGCTGGGGAGGCTGGGGAGGCAGAGGGGTGAGGCTGGCTTCTGCCAGTGCACCCCAGTGGCCCAGCTATCTGGAAGGCAATTGTCAAGGACCCCTGGGGAATGTGATTCCCGTGACACTGGCGGGGCCAGGAGGGGTGGGGGTGGGCCTGGCGCCCCTCTGATTCTTCCCCCATGCCTCGCCGCCGGAGTGTTCCGTCTGAAATGCAGGCCCGACCTTGCTCTCCTGCGTGTGATCAGAACGGCTCTTTGCGGTGTCCAGCTGCGGTCCCCAACCCCGCCGCTGACCGGTACCTGTCTGAGCCCGTTGCTGGCCCTGGGGGCAGAGCTCTGCTCCCCAAACCCCACCCACCGCCTGTCTCCTGCCCCTGGAAAACCCGGCTTCCATCAAACTTGGCAACGGGCTGCCCAGCGCGGGGTCGGGGTTCGCGTCCCCACCCGAGCTCCGCCCTTGGCCCCCACCCCACCCCGGCCGTGGGAAAATTGTCTTCCTTGAAACTGGTCCCTGGTGCCAAAAAGGTTGGGGGCCGATGACCTAAAAGATAAAGACCAAACTCTGCAGGGATAAGCACGGCAATGGAAATGGGGTATCTCCGAGGCTGGTCAGAGAGGACTCTGAGGAAGCGACTCCGGGCACCCAGGTGAGACCGGCGGCCCCAGGAGGGGCGCGGCTCGCGGTCTCCGCGTGCAGGCGGGGCTGAGCCAGCTCCGGCACCTGTCGCTGGTCCTGTCGGGAACGTGCCCCAGAGTCGTCAATGGAAAACATGCATGTGCATGTTCAAATCACGATTAATGCTCCTGGGGAGCTTTCAAAAGCCTCCTCTACTTCCGTCCTCGCAACAGGCAGAAGAGACATCATCACTCCTCACTAATTGTAATTAGGGAGCACACGGGGCGACCGGAAGGTGAAATGACGTGACTGGGCGCTCAGAACTGGCCCGTGATGGGCATCCCTGGACCTGGGGGCCTTTCTTCCAGGTCGAAGGCCATTGCCACCAGACCAAATCGCCCAAGCCTCGGGTCTCAAACCCCTAAAAAGTCCTAGAAGTCAGATCTGGACCCTTGCAAGGGGTTGTCAATGCACAAAATGTTAATCAGAAATCACACATTAAGGTAAGTTTGTTTGCTAAATTAAATGTGAGATTGATTTTTGTTTTCCACTGAACTTCAGTCCTCTTAGCTTGGTAACTAAAATTACCTGTGAGAAAAATTAATTAAATTTATTTGATGGGAAAAAAATAACCTCCAACAGGTGGGAAATGAGGAGGGCACGGTACACAGAGGGAGAAGGCTGGGAATAATGAGGATTTTTGGTCCCGTCCTCTCTATGTAGCCCTTCATAAAGTTCTCTGTGCTTTGTTTCTTGGCTAGAATTTTTCTTTTAAGAGGGGGCCAGATGAATTTAGAAAGAAAATTGTGAATTGGGGATAAGATAAAGAGAGCTTAAAAATAAACTTAGGTAAATTGGTGCAAACTCTCAGTAGGGCAAATTGACATCTCTATCAATATCCCTAAAAACGTGCCTTCCCTTTGAGCCAGCAGTGTCACTCTTGGGAATTTATCCTAAACACATAAATTATGGTTATCCACAAATATATAGAATAATGCTTATTGAATCACTAATTGTGAAAGTGAAAAATTATCTATAATTTACATGTCCAACAATCAAGAATTCTTTAAATAATCTGTGGTACATTCTTACAACAGAATTCCATGAGTTCACGGAAAATGGTGACATAGAAGAAAATGTTCATGTAAGATGTTAAAAAATCAAAGCAAGCTATGAAACTTTGTACTTTTTTTTAAAAAAAGCATTACATCAAATTGTTAATACTGGCAATCTATGGGTACTGTAATTAAGGGTGATTACATTTTCTTTCTTTTTTTTCTTATTATATATTTTCTAAACTCTCTACACTGAGTTTGATTTGGTTATCTTGATTTTTCAAATTTTAAATGCATCTGTTAATGTTATGATAATGCTGAATTATTTTTTAAATCAGGTTTATTAAGGTATATTCTGAATATACAGAAAAATTTACTTTTTAGTATCTAAGCCTATACATTTGATGAACATATACAATGCAATCAAAATATTGATATTTTATCATCCCCAAAACATCCTCCTGAGTCCCTCTGTGATCAACCCCCCCACCACTCTCAGTTGAGCCCCTGGCAATCATTGATCAATTTTTTTCTCCTTATAGTTTTACCTTTTCCAAAATGTCATACAAATGAAACCATACAGTGGGCAACCTTTTGAGTCTGGCTTCTTAAACTTAGCATAAAACATTTGAAATTAATTCATATTCTTGCAGGAATCAGTAGTTTATGGTATGGATTAACTATAATTTATATATCCATTCTTGAGTTGATGGACATTTGGGTTGTTTTTAGGGTTTTTTAAATTATGAATAAAACTGTTATAAATATTCTCAGGGTTTGGTATGGACATACATTTTCGCTTCATGTATATTTCATGTGTACTTAGAAGTGGGATTTCTGGGTCATATTCTAAGTGTGTGTCTAACTTTGTAATAAATAGTCAAACCATTTCCCAATGTGGCTGCACCATTTTGCAGCACCTGCTCTGCAGCTTTGCCAGCACTGAATAATGCCAGATTTTTGCTTGTTTATTTGTTGCTTTAAAAAAAAAAATTTTAAAGCCATTCTGATAGGCATGTAGTGGTATCTTGTGGTTTTAATTTGTATTTCCTTAATAACGAATGATGTTGAGCATCTTTTCATATGCTTTTTTGCATCATTATCTCTTCTTCAATGAAAAATCTGTTCAAATCTTTCACTCATTTTTACAAGGATTGTCTGTTTCCTTATTTCTGAGATACAAAAGAGTTCTTTATTTGTTCTAGATAAAAATCTCTTGTCGATATGTAATTTGTAAATATTTTCTCCCAATCTGTGCATCATCTCTTAACAGTATTTTTTCAAAGAACAGAAATTCTTAATTTGGATGAAGCCCAACTTATTCATTTTTTATCAATTGTACTTTTGTGTAGTATCTAAGAAATCTTTACCTACCCAAGGTCACAAATATTTCTTCTATGTTTTCTTCTAGAGTTTATAGTTTTAGGTTTTACATTTAGGTCTTTAATCAGATATGTGTTTGGAAATATTTCCTTCCAGTCTATGTCTGGTTTTTGCATGTTTATTGTGTCTTTTGAAGTGAAGTTTTTCATTTTGATGAAATCGAATTTATCAATTTTTGTGTTTTGTGTGAATTTTCTTACTGTTATGAGGAGACTACAATAAGGTCATGGAAAAAAGGAATTAAAAGATAAAAATAAAAATTATAAACTTTATTTCTCAATGTAAGCTCCATCAAGTCCAGGACACTTTTGTAAGCAATGATACCAGCCATCTAGTCCATCCCTAAAGAACTGAGGGTCCTGGGAATTTAACCATGTTGATGCAGTCTTTTTTACATTATTGACGGAAGAAAAATGGATGCCCTTTACAGATTTTTTAAGATTAGGAAACAAAAAGAAGTCAGAAAGAGCCAAATCAGGACTGTAAGGGGATGCCTAATGATTTCTTATGGAAATTCTCATAAAATTGCTCTGTTTGATGAGAGGAATGAGCAGGAGCATTGTCGTCATTGGTGAAGAACGACTTGCTGGTGAAGCTTTCCCAGGCATTTTTCTGCTAAAGCTTTGGCTGACTTTCTCAAAACACTCTCATAATTAAAGCAGATGTTATCGTTCTTTGGCTCTCCAGAAAATCAACAAGCAAAATGTCTTGAGCATCCCAAAAAACTGTTCCCATGACTTTGCTCTTGACCAGTCTGCTTTTGCTTTGACTGGACGCTGCCACCTCTCGGTAGCCATTGCTCTGATTGTGCTTTGTCTTCAGGATTGTACTGGTAAAGCCATGTTTGATCTCCTCTTACAATTCTTTGAAGAAATGCTTCAAGACCATGATCCCACTTGTTTAAAATTTCCATTAAAAGCTTTGCTCTGATCTGCAGCTGATCTGGGTGCAACAGTTTTGGCACCCATCAAGTGGAAAGTTGGCTGAACTTTAGTTTTTCAGTCAGAATTGTGTAAGCTGAACAAATTAAGATGTCTATGGTGTTGGCTATTGTTTATGCTATTAATAATTGGTCATCCTAAATTAGGGCACAAATAAAATTAATTTTTGCTCACAAATTTATGTGGTCTTCCACTGTGATTTCATTTTCAGCACCATCTCATCCCTTCTAAAAATGAGTTATCCATTTGTAGACTGCTGATTTCTTTGGGGCGTTGTCCCTATAAATTTTGCATAAAGCATTAACAATTTCATTATTCTCCCACCCAAGCTTCACCATAAATTTGGTGTTTGTTCTTGCTTCAATTTTAGCAGAATTAATGTTGCTCTGATGGTGGCTCTTTTCAAAATGATATCTTATTCTACTTAGTGCCTCAAACTAGATCTTGTTCGTATGTGTTACAACATATTAGTACAAGTTTATTTTGGTGGAAACAAATTTTGAAATTCATGTATGGTTTTTTCATAAACTTAGTTTAAACATAGTTTTTCCATGAACTTTTTGGAGACCTCTCATATATTTAGATGAAAAACATTTTTTCTTTATCTGTCTTTCCCTCTCTCCCTTTCTTCCTTTTCTTTCCCTCCTCCCTCTCTCCCTTCCTTCCTCCTTCCCTCCTTCTTTCATTTGTTGCTCCTTCCTTTCTCCCTCTCTCCCTTCCTCCTCTTCTTCTTTCTGCCTTCCCTTCCTCTTTCCCTTTCTTCCTCCTTCCCTCCATCCCTCCCTCTCTCCATTTCTTTTCTCCTCCTCTCCTCCCTCCTTCCTTCCTTCCTTAGCAAAGACAGGCCTGAGAGGTATGCAGGGCAGTGTAAGATAGTGGTCAATGAAGGCCCAGCTCCTCTCAAGGGCTTCTGCTCACTGTGGTTTTCAGGACACAAGTCAGCAGCATAAGGAAGGTAGATGAGCAAATCTAGTGGGTGAAATCATGATGCAAATGGCAGGATTGTAGATAAGGGGAATATTAAATCCACACACTTTAATTCCACTATTCAAGAGTGAGATGAGCATACATGTTTCCTCTTGATCTCAAAATTTAAATAAAATGGAAATTTCTCTGTGAAAATAAATGAATACAAATAAATTCATTGTCACTTTGTTTCCAAGGCAAATTTTACTACTTCCAATCCAAAAATTGGATTATGGAAGTTTGTTGAAACATTGGTCAGTGTAGTCCATTATCCAGGGTAAAGGAATGTCTTGACAGGTATCTTATTTTATTGATCACATTAAACCAGAGCTACTTTAGAAGCATTTTATGGTTTGCAAGTATCCTGAGGTCTTAGGCTGACCTCCTTTTTACATAGTGTTTCATATGAGTTAAGGACCAATAAAAAATGTATAATGTGTCTAAACAAAAATACTTGAAATCAATAATGAACTGACTGAGAGAAAAATCAAAATTAAAAGGAAAAAAGCCCTTTTCCTTCTGATATCATTCAAGGAGAAAAACCTGAAGCCAAACATAATTTTTCATAGCACTCCCACTTTTAGGAATCACAATATCCCTCTCTGTACCCAGCCTAGGCTTAGATGTGGGATTGGCAAAAACAGCAGGGCTTTGAAAGGAAATTAACTTCCAACTTATCTTTTCATTTCCCATGTGTGAACAGAAATTACCTCAGGACCCTTGGGAAACAAAGACACAAGACACCTAAGTCAAAGGAGGCAAATGGTTTTGTGACCATCAGTTTCAAGGCTTTGAACAAGCACCTTCTATTTATTTTATTGGACTGCACTCTTTTTTGTTACCTTGAAATCAAGAGTGAAGGAGAGAGGAAAGGAAGGATCAGTTACATCAATAAGTTCACCACATCAATAATGTGTAACATGATTTGCTCTCTGTTTCTCTAGGAAATTTTTGGAGCCTTTTGGAAATGATGCAATGTTATGGCAATTCACATTTCTTCTGGATGTCCAGAACAAAGAAAGCTTTGGACAGGAAATAAGCCAAATAATTATAGTGGGTCCAGGGCTTTATGGACTCTTTAATGACAGGACTTTAAGTATTTTTGTAGGGTGAAGGCATAGGCCAGGCCTTCTTTCTCTGAAGGACTGCCATTTGGCACTTACATTTACTGCCTTGGGTTATTGTTAGTTGTCTTCGTGGAAATTCCTTTTCCCTCCTGGCTAACTCTTAAGTTCCCCAAGGGCAGGAAGTCCCACAGTACAGCATAGGAAAGTATTGTGTGCAATAGGAATGCAGTAAATATTTACTGCAATAAATGTTTTCTCCTTGATATATTATAGATACCAAGCATACATATAACTTTTAGAAGATTAAAAAAAATCACTGAAATATTCTCGGAAAATTCCTGAAATAACAATACAAAATATTTGGACTATTTTCATAATGAGTTTTTTTTACATAAAATTTTAAAATCCTAAGCATTTTGTATATTATTGCATATATAATTTTCAGTTTCCTTCACAACTCTAGAAACCTAAACAAAAATCAGTTTGAGCTTTTATGTTTCCATCTATCCTTAAAGCCATCAAAGAAGGCATTATTTACTCTGATATATTCACACAGGTAAAGTGATTAGAACAGTGCCTGGCACATATAGGCATCTGTAGTAGATTGAATTATTGTTCATAGCTCTTTGCTGTCTCCCTGTCATGGAATTATATATCCACACTCTTTGTCATGTGGCTTTGCTGTGCCTCTCAGCAGACAGAATAAATATATGAATAAATAAATAAAACGTGTGTGTGTGTGCGTGTGTGTGTGTGTGTGTGTGTGTGTGTGTGTGTGTCCCTGTCTAACTTCGGGCTATGTGACTTGCTTTGGCCTATGGAATGTTAGTAGAGACAATGCAAGCAGAGGCTTTCGCTACACTTTTATGGCTTGGTTGAGCCTCTTACGTTTCTGAACCCACCATGAGAAGTATATGCCCCTGCTAGCTGTTGATCCCTCCACGAGAAACTTGAACAGCAGACCTGAACCCAAACTCCCAGACTGAAATAGAGCCATCCAGCCAACCCACAGACCCAGGACCCACAGACTCTTGAGAAAAATAAATGCTTGATGTTGTAAGCCACTAAGATTTTTAAAGTTGTTTGTTATGCACTATTGTCATAGCAATAGCTGACTAACACACATTCTTCAAAGAAAAGGATGTGGCCACAGTAAACTGTAGAGGGAGGGGTTTTTTGGTTTTTGGTTTTTTTTTTTTTTTTGCTTATGACCTTTGTTTCTCAAGTTTAGGCATTTATTCACTCAACAAATAAATTCTTCATGGGCACTTGCTATGTTCCAAACATAGTAATAGGAATTCAAAATTAATAATATTGAGAGAAAAGGGCCAAGTGAGAGTGAAAGATTGTTTTGGCTTGTTGTTCCTTCCCTCGTGATGGGGTGTCCAAATCTTTCTTTCCCATCTCACTCTGCAAACACCTAAATCCTCACATCCTCCACATACACAGCCCTCCCAAATCCCTAAGGGCTACCTGACACTTCTCCTAGGCTGGGAGATTTCCAATTGAGGGTGGAAACTCCAGTCTTCTACATATTCCTGAGTGTCTGCCGCTGACGGTGATGTACACCTACTTTGGGGAACTGCGGGACACTTGGCTGCTACATGCTCCAGTACTACTTATTGCCCTGCCTGCTTGGTACGGCTGAGCACCCAGGTCACCAGCTCTCACTCAGGTAGCCCAGGGCTGAAGCCCCACCATTACTGAAATACTCCACCAGTTTAGCTCTAAGAGCCAAAGGGTATCGCTCAACATCAAGCCTGCTTTATGTTGCTCATCTCCCTCAGGCAGCTTAGGGTGCCAGCAGTGCTTAAACAGGCCACATCATGGAAATGGGGACAGAGAGAAAAATGGAGTGTTCCTGTTGGTTCTCTCCACACTTGGGTCTTACTGTCTTGGGGTTGCAAAAACTCTGTGAAGCACAGACTTCAGAACAAGAAATATTAGCAGGGATAAAGAGGACACTGCAGAATCATAAAAGGGAACAATTTACCAGGGAGACATAACAATCCTAAATGCATATGCCTCTAACAACAGAGCTTCAAAACACATAAAGCAAAAATTAACAGAACAGAAAGGAGAAATAGAAAAATCCTCAGTGATAGTTGGAAATTTCAATACTCTCAGTAATCTTAGAACAAGCAGACAATCAGTTAGGCTGTAGAAAATCTGAGCAACACTATCAACCAACTAGACCTATTGACATTTATGGAAGACTCCAAAATGGGAGAATATACATTCTTTTCAAGTACATGTGGAACATTCACCAAGGTAAATAATGTTCTGGCATAAAACACAGTTCCACGGATATTTAAAAATTAAAATCATGCAAAGAATGTTTTCAAGCAACAATGGAATTAAATTAGAAATCAATATCAGAAATAGATCAGGAAAACTCCAAAATACTTACAATTAAATAACACTTCTAAATAACTCACGGATTAGATAGGCTTTCATCATGAAAATTAGAAAATATTTTAAGTTGAATGAAAATAAAAACAAAACTTATAAAAATTTATCAGATGCAGCTAGAGCAAAAGTTAGAGGGAAGTTGTAGGATTAAGAAGAGCAAATTAAATCAAAGCAAGCAGAAGGAAGGAAACAATAAATATCAGAAATCAACAAAGTTGAAAACAGAGAAAAATTAATGAAACAAAAGTTGGTTCTTTCTAAAAGTCAATGAAATTAACAAGCATATAGCCAGACTGATCAAGAAAAAATAGAAAAGACATAAATTACCAATATCAGAAATGAGAGAGGATATATCACTACAGATCCAACAGACTTTATAAGAAAAGTAACAGAATATTATGAACAACTTCATATCAATAAATTTGATAACTTAGATGAAATGGACCAATTCTTTAAAAGACACAAAACCCATCAAATGATACATAAGTAGTCTGAATGGTCCTGTATCTATTTATGAAACTGAATTCATAGTTAATAACCTTCCCACAAAGAAAACCCCAGATCTATATGGTTTCACTGGAATTCTACTAAATAATGACAATTTTACATAGATTCTTCCAGAAAATCGAAAAAGAGGAGTATTTCCAAACTCATTCCATGAGACCAGCGTTACTCTGATACCGAAACCAGACAAATATATTTTAAGAGAAAGAAATTATAGACCAATATCCCTCATGAAGATATATATAAGAATTCTATTCAAACTTTTAGCAAATCAAGTTCAACAATTTAAAAACATTATAACTTAGTGGGGTTTGTCCTAGGAAGGCAAGGTTGGATTAACATTAGAATAAAATAAAAAAGAAAAGCTGCGTGATCATTTCAACAGATGCAGAAAAAGCATTTGATTGCCTCCAACACCCCTTTCTGGCAAAAACTCTCAAAAACAAGAAACCTCAATTTGACAAAAAACTATGAAAAACCTGCAGCTAAAATCATATGTAATGATGAAAGATTGAATGTTTTCTCCTTAAGATTAGGAACAAGACAAAAATGTCCACTCCCACTTCTACTCAACATTTTACTGAAGATTCAAGCTAGTGAGACAAGGCAAGTCAAAGAAATAAAAAGCATCCAAATTGGAAAGGAAGAAGTAAAACTGTCTTTATCCATCAACAACATGATCATCCACATAGGAAATCTAAGAGAATCTTAAAAACTATTAAAACCAATAAGTGAGTTTAGTAAGGTTTTAGGATACAGGATAAATATGCAGAAATCAATTGTATTTCTATATATTAGCAATGAACAATGCAAGATTGAATTTTTTAAATTGTCATTTATAATAGTCTCAAATACATGAAATACTTGGGAATAAATCTGATGAAAGCTGTAAAAGACATATATATTGAAAATTATAAACTATTGCTGAAATAAATTCACTAAGACCTAAATAAGTGGAAAGCAATACTGTGTTCATGGGTCCAAAGACTCAGTATTGTTAAGATACCAATCTTGCCCAAATTGATCTTCAAATTCAACACCATCCCAATCAAATGCCAGCATGATTTTTGTAGAAATTGTTAAGCTGATTCTAAAATTCATATTGAATTGGAAAAAAACTGGAATAGCCAAAACAAATTTTAAAAAGATGAAAAAAGTTGGAGGGGTAATGTTACTTGATTTTGTGACTTATTCTAAAGCCACATTAATCAAGACCGTGTGGTACTGGAATCAGAGTAGATAAATAAACCCGTGTAACAGTGACAGAGAGTCCAGGAATAGACCCACATATCTATAGGTGGATGATTTTAACAAATGTGCAAAAGTAATTCAGTTGAGAAAGGATAGCACTTTCAACAACTGCAAATTTTCTTTATGTAAAAAAGGAGCTTCAATCCATACCTTGCACAATATACAAAACTTACCTCAAAATTAGTTATAAACCTAAATGTAAAACCTAAAACTAAGCGAATAGAAAAGAAAAACCTTGTGACTTTAGGTGAGATGAAGATTTCTTAGATACAACACCAAAACAATTTATAAAAGAAAAAAATTGATAAATTTGGCTTTATCAAAATTTAGAACTTCAGCTCTTCCAAAGACACTGCTAAGAGAGTGAAAAGACACATTATTGACTAGGACAAAAATATTAATATTTGCTAAATGCATATCTGATAAAGGATTTGCTAAATGCATATCTGATAAATAATTCTCAAAACTCAATAATAAAAAACCCAAAAACCCAATTTTAAAAAGTGGACAAATGATTTGAACTGACACTTTACCAAGAAAGACATACAAATGGCAAATAAACACATGAAAAAATGTCATTAGTCATAAGGGAAATGCAAAGTAAAACCACAATGACATAGTATTTTGCATCCATTAGAGTAGATAAATAAAATAATAGGCAATACCAAGTGCTGGTGAGGATGCAGAGAAGTGGCACCTTCATACATTACTGTCACAAATGCTAAATGGTACGGCATTTTGAAAACAGGTTGGCAGTGCCTTATAAATTTATTTTCCATATACTTGTCATATGACCCAGGAATTTTACTCCTAGGTATTCATCCCAGAGAAAACAAAGCACATGTACGTATGTGAATATTCACAGCTGCTTGCCAACCCAAAATCTCAATCAATGGAGGTTTATGAAGCCAAAGTTTGAGCACATGCCTGGGAAAAATATAAGCCATAGATGCATCTGTGACTGTTTTTACCAAAGAGGGATTTGGGAACTCAGTATTTAAGGGGGAGAGAGCACATAGAAGAAAAAGGAGCTGGGGGGAGTAGCGAGACAAATGGTTACCTTCTTGTGAAGCCCAGGAAATCTACATTTTACATAAGGTAAATGTTTGAAGAGAGAAAGGGAATAAAGGAAGAATCAATTATGCAGATGTCTCTGGGTGGGTGGAGGAATGATTGATCTCGTCTGGTCTCTGTTCTGCACCTGGGAAGATAAGCTTGGAATCAACATGATCAGTGTGGAATTGAACAGACTTTAGTTTTAGGAGGTAGACTTGGACTATAGACCTAAAGCTACAATTGGTATGACCTTGTTTATGGGAGGCCAGCAAAGAATTTCCTTATGAATGATCCGTGGGGCAGTCCTCCGTAGATGCCTGAGGCCTTTTTCCTTTCTGCGGGGCCCTGGCTAATGCAGAATGTTAGGGACAGTTATTCATTCGGGAAGGGGGTGTTTCATGACCCAGCTCCAGGCTTGACCTTCCCTTTTGCGTAAGGATTTGGAGGGGTGGGGGTCCTGAGATTTTCATTTTCCTTTATGAACTTTATTTTTAATAGTAAAAAATTTGAAACAGCCTAAATGTCTATTAACTAGTATATAGTTTAAAAAATTGCAATCTATCCATACAGTGGAAAAGTACTCACCAATGAAAAGAAACCGACTAATGATACATACAAACACACAGGTAAATCTCAAGTGCGTTTGTAAGTCACTAAAGCCAGGCTCAAAAGACTACACACTGCATGCTCCATTTATGTGACCATCTGAAAAGGATGAAAACAGATCAGTGGTTGACAGGGAGGTGGGGGAAAGGTTGGCTGCAAAGGGGCATGAGGGACTCTGGAGTGATGGAAATGTTCTATGTCTCAATTGACTGTATGCACTTGACAAAACTAATGAAGTTGGGGGCAAAAAAAGCATGCAGGCAGGGCTAGAATTCAAACCCTGGTTTCCACATTTGAAGCATCCAAATGGGTACTTGAGAGCTGTCTGCAGGAAGTCTACGGTGGGATTGTGCAGATGCCCCTTACTTATGAAGGGACTGCATCGCAATAAACCCACTGTAAGTTGGAAATATGATAAATCAAAAATACATTTGATATATCTAACCTACCAAACATCATAGCTTAGCCTAGCCTGCCTTAAATGTGCTCAGAACATTCACATTAGCCTACAGTTGGGCAAAATCACTAACACAAAGCCTATTTTAAAATAAAGTGTTGAATATCTCATGTAATTCATTGAACGCTGTACTGAAAGTAAAAAACAGAATGGCTGTGTGGGGACTCAAAGCACAGTTGCTACTGAATGCACATTGCTTTTGCCCCATCATAAAGACGAAAAATACGTGAGCCATCGTAAGGCAGGGGCCACTGGTGCTGGGACCTCCGTTCCCCTGGATCCACTCAGCGTGACATGGTCAAAGGGGCAGGCGCTGGAAGGGGTCCTGCCTCTGTCCCTGAACTGCCGAGTGGCCACAGGCAAGTTGCTTCCTCTTTCAGCCCTATTTTCTCACCTGCAAAGGGCCTGTCTTAGTCTGTTCAGCTGCTATAACAAAAGTACTACAGACTGGGCTGTGCATAAACAACAGAAATTTATTTCCCACAGTTCTGGAGACTGGGAAGTCCAAGATCCATGTGGCAGCAGATGTGGCATCTGGTGAGGGCTGCTGTCGGGTTTGTACACGGTACTTTCTAGCTGTGTCCTCGCCTGCTGGAAGGGCCAGGGCAGCTCTCTGGGGCTCCTTTATGAGGGCACCAAGCCCATTCATGAGGCTCTGCCTTCACGACCTAATACCATCACCTTGGGGGTTAGGATTTCAGCACATGGATTTCGGGGTGACACAAACATTCAGACCATAGCAGTGCCTCACTTGGACCATAACTTCAAGATGAGTCCAGCTCTAAATTTCTGTGATTTCCCCCAAGGCTCTTTCCTCGGGTCACCAGCTCAACTCCAGTGTGCCTAGCTGTAGAGTCTGAGCCCTTTACAGACATGAGCTCATTGGCCCTCACGAAATCCTGTAAGGTAATTAACCCTGTTTTATTATTTAAGAATCTGAAACTGAGAAAGATTAATGAATTTACCTGGCATAGAATTTTCACAGAAGCCAAACGCAGTACTCTCATCTCCTTTTGAGTTGCCTTGTCCCAAGTAGAGGTCCCAAATCTTTCTAGGCGTCTCGTCTGTCCTCCATTAGGTTAGGGATTTTGTGAAAATTATTTATGTAGTCCAGCAGCTCTCAGGTCAGATAAGCGAAAAATGGACCAGACAGAAAATGGCATTTATATGCTGTAATACAGCCTGGTCTTCAAAGGTCAACTTAGATCCAGGGATCCAAAGCAGGACCCGTGCTGCTCACCCGGTGCCTTGTTAATGGGGAATCCTGCCGTCATGAGTCCTGTATTGTGTGCCAGACACCATCCCGGGTGTCCTACGTGTGTTATCCAATTAATCTTCCCAGCAACCCTTAAAGCAGTACTGTACTTAAGCCCAATCATGCAAGGAGAACTGAGCTCTAAGGGGCTTAAATTAACCTAGGCTCCAGGACCCACCCCCTTCCTGCTACCCATCAGCTAAATGTGCATGTTTTAAGATCACAGAAAGATGTACTCTACCGAAAAAGGAAACAGAGGAAGGGAAGGCATAGAAAAGGGAGGGGGAGGAAGAAGGGAGGGCAGGAGGCTGGAAGGCAGAAACAAACTGAAACACGGTAGGATGAACTAGGCAGGTGACGGATGCTTGAAAGACACACAACAGAGGCCCAGGGAATAGAAGACAGGAGGAAGAGGCACAGTGCTGGGGGAGCCCAGGAGTCCCCACCACCCACTCCTCATCCTGGCAAACCCCCCCGACACACACACACGCGCGCACACACACACACACACACACACACACACACGCGCGCGCACACACACACACACACACGCACACACGGAGCCCAAAGCCACCCCCCTCACTGGCGACACCCTCCACACCCACAGCCCCGCTGGCTTCTTGTGTGTTTACTGAGTTTAAGGTCTGCTTTAAAGGGCTCTCCGAGAGGCGGAAGGGGAGGAGGGATGGGGAAAGGACTCTTTAAAAGAGAATTCAGTGATTCGAAAGAAGCCAGGATTAGCAGCTCAGAAGAACACAGCGCTGAGAGGCTGACGGGCCCTGGAGGTGGTCCCCCTTTATTGCTCTTCCCCCGCCGCTGTGAGCCCTCCCTACTCCCCTTCCCATCCTCTCTGTCTGCAGTGGGCGGTGGCCGCCCCAGGCTTTTCCTGCCATAGTTGACTTTGTGTTGAGTGAGAAAGTCTTCTTAAGATAGTATCTACAAGGACCTCAAAGAACAAGTGGTTGTTTAAAAAAAAAAAAAAAGCCTCTGATGGCAGAGAGCTTGGTGTCTCCTGCCTCTCCGTCCCCTGGGTGCGCCTGGGCGTGGGGGCAGCAGCAGACGATGATCAGGCAGCTGGGGTCCCAGCGCCAACACTGTCCCCGGCAAGCCGTGGGATCTCATGACACTCAGCCTCTCAGATTCCTCGTCTGTAAGAGAGTGACATCTGTCCTGCTCACCTGAGGAGAAAGAATGAGACCAGGCATGTGAAAGTGCTTTCCACAAATGCCAGCGGATGTAGGTACCCCAAACGCTTTTGCTGATTGATTGACTGCCACAGTAACTGTGCCTTGGAAGGACAATGCCTCCCTGGTTTTCCTTAAAACAGTTTTCACCAGAAGCCAAGGGATGATGGATGTAGTCTTCAGGGGCGAAGACGCACGGTAAACACAAAACTGGCTGAACATTGTGGTCTGGCCAAGGAGTTTCCTACTCACTCCGGCCTCTCATGGAATTCCTGCCCCATTTAATTTGACGTGTCTGTTATAGTGTCTCTAATTAGGGACCCGCAAGGAAGATAAGAAGTCATTATGCCTCACTTTAGGAAGCACTCACATTACTTAGGGCTTTCACGGAGAGGCCCCAGGGAATGTCTGCCTCCCTAGCCAGTCGCCAGCCTCCCTAGGCTTTTCTACACATGGTCCCCAGGATGCCGACTTCTGAGGCTCTCACGGCTTCTGTCAGCAACACTGCTGGGCACACTGAGCTCAATGCCAGGCCTCAGAAGGGGCTAAGGGACAAGGATCAAGGCCCATCGATCTTCTAGACTGTGTGGAAAAAGCAGGCACGTCACCCCTGGGGAAGGGGACTCGAGACACTGCATTAAAATAGGGGTGAGGGAGGGACGTGGCCGGGGAGGCAAAGCAGGGCTGAGGGGGACAAAGAGGAGCGGCCGTCATGGCCACATTCGACTGGTGTCCTAGAGGGTAACGTGGCTGCTGTGTGGAGACCGGACTTGTGAGTGGGGCTGGGCAGGGAGGGGGAGCGGGCGTCAGGAGAAGAGTTCGGAGGGTTCAGCAGAGAGACGATGACGGCCTGGACCAAAGTGATCAGTGAAGGATCAAGAGAGGGATGGGTTTGTTGTACATCTATCTCGAAGGTCTCTTGGAGCCCTGCACAACTCTCTGCCAGACACTCCGCCACCTGCATTCCCTTTACGATCAGGGATTACACTAACCAGTGTAATAAGCCAAAAAGGGAGGGGGGCATCAAGAATGAAAAGAAAGAAAGTCAAATTTTCTTTATTTGTAGACAAATGATCATCTATATAAAAATTTCTAAGGAATCTATTTTTAAAAAGTTACTAGAACTAATAAGTGAGTTTAGCAAAACCACAGGATACAAGGTCAATATAAAAGTGATGTTTCTATATACTAGCAAAAAACAACTGGCAATTGAAGGAAAACAATCAACTAATAATACCATCAAAAACATAATATATTTAGAGAAAATTTTAACAAAATATGTACAAGACTGGTACAATGAGAACTACAAACCTTCACTGAGAAAAATCAAAGAGAAACTAAACATAGATATACCATGGTCATGAGTTGGACGAATCAATAGTGTTATTGGTTCCCCCAGAATTGATCCATAGATTCAACAAAATGTCAACCAATACCCTGGCAGCCATTTGTTATAGAAATTAATAAGCTAATTATAAAATTTATGTGGAAATAAAATACATAAGATTTAGGATAGCCAAGACAATTTTTTAAAAGAAGAGCAAAGTCAGAGACTTGCAAGATAAAATTTCAAGACTTCAAGCTACAGTCATCAAGAGAGCCTGATATTGGCATAAGAATAGGCATTTAGATCAATGCAATAGAATAGGGGGTCCATAAATAGACTTGCAGACATGATCAATTGATTTTCTATGGTGGAAAGGACAGTCTTTTAAATACCTGTACGCATACCATACACCAAAATTTTACCCTCTGAATCCTTTGAATATATAAAGAACTCTAAACTGTAATAAACAAGCCAATGAAAAATGTGCAAAAGATTTGACACTTTACCAAAGAAGATATACAAAAACCTCATGCCCTATTCAGTCCTAGTAGTAAGAGTATTGTCCTCCACACGCGCACACACACACATACACACACACACACACACACACGCACGCACACGCACGCATGCACACATGCATTCCTTCCCTTGACCACTACAAGTTCACTTGTCCTTCAAGGCTCAGTTTAAATGCCCTTAAGTCATACTTTACCTTAAGGTTCTTCCGCTCCGTTGTGTCACATATTGCTTTGTATGAGCCTTGATAGTAGAACTTTTCTCACTCTATTATGATGATCTGTTTCTGGGTCTGTTTTCTCCACCTGAATGTGAACTCCTTGAAGGAAAAGATGGTTCCTCTTCATCTTGTTCTTTCCACCACCAAGCACAAGACCTGGCTTAGAATAGGTGCCAAATAAATGTTTATAAATAGAGGGGAAAAACATTTCTTCCTTATTTCTTGTAATGTAGCTTATATCCCAGCTTATGTCCCCTTTCTCCCTGAGGTCCAGTAACCCATGACCTTCCATTGGTTTTCAGACACACTCTTCAATGTCACCAGAGAATACAGGATGGCCTGTGTGCTGTGCTCCCGGGGAGCTCCTCCGTTCATCTGCCCAACCCTCGCTAAGCACCTCTCTGCAGGTGTCTCGCCCCTGTCTTGCTGACTTGGGGATACCCCAGAGAGCTACCCTGCTGCACAAGAGGCAAGAAAGCACTCTCTGTGGGTTAAAAAAAAATAATGTGCTTTCATATCACAAAGTAATTCATGTCCACCATAGAAATTTAGGGAGTTCAGATAAGAAAAAGATGAAATTACTCTTAATGCTTAATCATTTCACAGTCTTTCCAGTCTTTCCACTTTTACTCTTTCCAGTCTTTCTGTGTGTGTGCGTGTGTGTGTGACCAAAATGAGATCATACTATTGTAGAGTCTGTTTTTTCCTCTTTAAACCACATGTTGGACATATTCCAATGATATTAAAATTCTTATGTAACATTTCCTTTTATATTTAGAAAAATTTCTTTCAACAGTCCTCTACCATTGAACATGTATATTGTTTCTAATTTGGAGCCATCATAACAAATTCTACAATGAACATCCATTTACCTATATCCCACCCTGATTATTTCTTTAGTATAAGTTCCTTAAAGTACAATTTTGGGTGAAAGCGTATGTTAAAACTTTAAACTCTTTTAGTTTTATTCCATGAGGTACAATCTTTTAATTTAGAGTTTGTGAGAGCTCTCCATTAGCACACACAACTCTTTTTGGACTTAGCTGGGTGCAAGTTCCTGGCTAATTAAATGATTTTGGTTGTCGAACTCATGGTTGCCAAGGAAATATGTATATACCGTGAATGAATCATCCGGCACAGATTTTCCTTCTACCAGAGGTCCCCACAGTTTGGCGTTTCCTGTGGACTGTTTCACTCTAACTTAGTAGTGGTTGCTCACGTCTGCCCTTCCTGTTTTCCGCCTCCTAGTGGATGCGTGTGCTTTGAATCACGCTGGCCCCGATCGCTAAATCTCATCTGGCCAGATCCTACCTTTAAATCCAGGGGCGTTCTTCACCAGCAAGTCTTTCACTGGTTTCTCTTTGCCAGAGCTTGTAACACCTTGTCATTTGGTGACCTTGGTCAATTTCAACAACATGTTTTTATCTTATAGAATAGATCATTAGTGAAGATTAAATGGGCAACACCTACGCTGACCTACCTGGCCCCACCCAAGCCCCACCCTGTGTCAGTTTCATCCCTGCATTTCGTGACACTTCCGTGCTTTCTACTTTTCACACCTCGTGATCACACATTGACTCAAGAAGCTGGACTCTACAGTCAGAATCCCCTGCAGTGCCTTACGGAGTGACCACACCCAAGAACTTGAAGAATCCGTCTCCCATGTGATTTTCCCCAGGCTCTCAAATGATCCCCATGTACCTTTCCATATCCATGCTCCACCCTTCCTAGCTGGCTCTGTGTTCCAGCAGGCTGGCCTGGAGGGGTTGCCTCACTGGACTCCACAGCCCTCTGGCCTCCAGTTGGGTTCGGCCAATAGGGAGCACTGCAGGAGATGGGAGGGAGGTCAGGGTATCCATCACTCAGCTTCCTTCCTCAGGCTTGTCGCAGGATGGCTGAGTCCTTCCACTGAAGGCTCCTGCCTCTTCACATGGCCATCCAAGGTCCCCCACCTACACCCTCTCCTTGCCCCTTCAGCCCTAGGGGCAGCCTGTTGTACCAGGCTCAGCCTCCCCCTCCAGCCCCTGTGTCTTCCCTAGACCTTACCCATCCCTTGTAAATAGTCTCTTTACCCAACTCTCCGTTTTTTTTTTTCTTTTTTTTTTTTGAGACAGAGTCTCACTCTGTTGCCTGGGCTAGAGTGAGTGCCGTGGTGTCAGCCTAGCTCACAGCAACCTCAGACTCCTGGGCTTAAGCGATCCTCCTGCCTCAGCCTCTCGAGTAGCTGGGACTACAGGTATGCGCCACCATGCCCAGCTAATTTTTTCTATATGTATTTTTAGTTGGCCAGATAATTTCTTTTCTATTTTATTTTTTTAGTAGAGATGGGGTCTCGCTCTTGCTCAGGCTGGTCTCGAACTCCTGACCTCAAGTGATCCACCTGCCTCGGCCTCCCAGAGTGCTAGGATTACAGGCGTGAGCCACCGCGCCCAGCTTCCAACTCTCCTTGATTCACCCAGTATGAGAGTGCCGTATGCTCTTTACAGGGATCCTGACTGATATATCACACGATAGGACCAGCCCTAGGAAAATGCCACTATGGGGCTGGGCTGGACGTGGCCCAGGCCCATCACCTCTGCCTGCAAACCTCAACTGCGCCAAATCTCTCCTAGAACCCAGCCCCCCACCCTTCTCTTGGATCCACAGGTGTTCAGCTCTTCTGGAGCTCTCGTGTTTTTTAATATAAAAGAACTTCGAAATTCTCTTAACAAGAGCTATTTCAGATGTTCCAGCATTTTCCATTTATTCATTTAACAAACATTTATCAAGCCCCTCCTGTGTGCCAGACGCTGAGGTAGACACCAAGCACACATCTGCGAGCAAAGCAGACATGCTCAGTACTGTGAGCATGAACAGGAGCTGTGAAACTAGTAACCCAGAATGTTCTGAGGAGGCGGGGCTTCCTGCAAAAAGAGTGCCTTAATTATGTGCGTTTCAACTGGGAGCAGGTGCCTCTTTCTTCTGGAGGTTTACAGTCAACATTCCATAATATCCTATTTTCATGCAAGTATGAGAAAATAGGAAGGCAATTGTTTCTAATAAAAGAAACATTCTGGAAGGGAAGAGAGCCTTGCATCCTTATGATCAAAGGATTGTCTCGAGCACCCCACAAGGCCCATCAATCTTGGCATGGGTGCAGCAGGGTTGTCACCTTCATACCATCCGCCCTGCCTCTGCTCTCCCCAGGCTTGTCGTCCTCTCATACCTGACCCCCTTGGCCTATTAGGCAAGGTGTGCATGTCCCAAGACTCATGCAGCCACCGTCCAGGATCCCCTTTCTTCTTCCTGACATGGCGTCACTCCCAGCCCACTGCTTCTAGAGAGTAAACCGTGACGTGGCTACGTTAACTACCACCAGCTCTGGACTCATGAAAGTGGTGTTTCTTCTAGACCAGGTCTTCAGCTTTAAGCTCATTCTGGTTTTCTATATCCCATGAAGGAGCCCCTTTCTTGGTTCTTGTCCCTTAAAACCTAATTCCCACTGCCAAAACTCGAGAGTTCCTCTTCCAGTCAATTCCCAATTAACTCCTCTTCTTTAGAAACCTCAAAAAAACCAAACCAATCTTGTTCCTTTTCTTTCTTCTCTACTCTCCTTTTTTGCCTTCTCTCTTTCCCTTCTCAACTTTTTTGCCTCTCATTCTTCCTAAGGAGAGCTAAAAGAGTTCCTTGCCTTGAAAAACAGATGTTTTCCTGGATATTGGTAAGCAATTATGGTTTTATAACATTTAAAATTCAGTCACTGTCTTTAAAATAATGATGGTGGTGACAATAATAATAACAGCTTCCATTGTATAAAGTACATTCTTAAAATAAAATTAAAAAAAATAATAATAATAGCTTCCAATTATTATGTTTTCTACATAATGGGCACGGGACTGAGAACTTTGTATGCATCAGCTAATTGAATTCTTATAGGAGCCCTTGAAGTAAGTACCGTCATTCTACCCTGTCTACAGTAGAGGAAACTGAGGCTGAGAGAGGCACAGGTGCAATGGCCTACCCAAGATCACACAAGTGGAAGAGCTGAGGCTCCAACGCAGGCCTGCTCTATTGCGACTTTCAACTTTCTTAATTTCACCACTATGCTAGTTAAAGGAATCCTGTTCTAATTCCTCTTGAAAAGAGCAGTCTCTTGCCATAGGAATGCCCCCTCCCCAGCTACCTACTTTGTAAGTTTAATCTTTTATATAATACAATGAGCTTCCTTCAGCAGGGCACACCCTTCCTCCTTTACTAGGGGTGGAAGTCTTGCAGATGAAACCTCCTACTTACTCTCCGTCCACTGCCGACCCGTGCTGGGTGTGGCAGTGGGTGGGGAGCCACCCAAACCACCTCTTTACATCTGCTCACCGCAGGCTTTCACGAGGAGGACTCCGGCTGCAGAGACTGCTCTCCTGACTCTCCTGACAGCCCTCCTGCGGAGCACAGCGGCAAACACCCGCCAAGGATTGGAGCTTTTGATGATACACAATCTCCGCATGGTCTGTGTTTCTATAAGGGAGGGTGTTCTCCATGAAAACCAGTTGCAGAAAAAGGCCATGCACATGGTTACACCGAGCCGTGACAGTCCAATCATGCATTCAAGAAACATGCACAGAGTGTCAATTATGTACCAAGCAAGAAGCAAGGAGCTGGGCTCTTTCTTCAAAGAATCCATACTTTCATCAGTAGAAGCAATAAAATATTCTAAGTGTCTTTGTAGTAGGACTGTAATATCATTTAGCAAATGTTTCCTCTCCCCTCTCCCTCCGCTGTTGCCTGCCCCATTGATTTGGGACTTGACTATGTAAAATACTTTGGCTCGTGGAATGTGGGCAGAAGTGACAACATGCCTGTTTCAAGTGAAGCCTTGAAGAAGCACTGCAGCTCTCTTGAACTCCTCTCCAACACGGGAACGTTATTTATCAATGCAGGTGTTTTTTCAGCCTGGGTCCCAGAACAAGAAGACATATAGGGGCAGCCCTGAGCCACAGCACCCAACCCATAGCCGCTGATGAGTGCATGAACAAACAACACACAATTGTTATTAAAGGGCACTGGGACTTTGAGGCTGTTTGTTACACAGCATCATCATAACAAAAACTGACTAATCCAGTCTCATACAGAATTCTATTCCAAACCTTCCCTGGGAATTCTTGCTCTTCGAATTGAATTTATTGTTCCTGCAGTTGACAAATTTCACTGATCCATTCAAGGTGTTTGTAGGACTACTAGTTGGGTGTGGGAGGCTGTCTGAACAAAAGTTTCTGATCGATATGTCATATAAAGTACCTGCAAAAACCCCAGGTTCCCGGCACCAGCTCTTCAACAGAGAATATTGTTAATCACTGCTACCCACAGACATCTTATTTTCCATCGTTCATTATCAATTTCTAAAGTTAACATTAGCCACATCAAGGGAAAGCCCTTGTTTAAACCCTCTGAAGGCTCAAAATGAGGTTAATGTTTATGACCTAAGACCAAGGAAGACTTATGAAACCTAGGACTGTGGCTTTGGATTCCTTTCTAGTCACCATCTGACGTGCTGTGGGTGTTTAATCATGTTCTTTTAAAAGCCTTAGTTCAACAAATGTTTTTCAAGCACATCCTGTGTGCCAGGCACTGGGAATACGAAAGGGAGCAAGGCACGGTGCCCGCCACTGGCTCACTGGTTTGCCGTCTTGTGGAGGAAAGATGAGTACGCACAGAACTGTCAATAATCAAGGACAACAAAGGTATTTTGAGAGATGTGCCAAAAATTTGCTAGGGCGGGTTCTAAGAGAGAAAGATTGCCTCCTCCAATCAGAGGAGCATTTCAAACAGAACCGACCAGACTAGACTATGAATTATGGAGAGAAGCGATGGGAAGATTGGGAAAGGCCACGCTGTGAACAGCTGCCAGCGCCAGGCTGGTGAGATCGTTGTGGAGCCCAGGAATAACTGAACGCTTCATGAAACCCACCACGCCCATGCCGGCCACCCCCTTCACTGGGCCCACCGTCTGAGGTCTTCCGAGAACTTAAAGTCATTAACAACTTGAACCTCCACAAAAATGAACAGAGGTAACAAACAGGTGCCCACGAAAAGTGGCTATGATCACAAGTTGGTGTTTCCATGACTACAGCCAAGCAGGAGCACTGCAAGCAGCCTGAGTTTAGGGGAAAGATGAAAAGGATTGCTCAGCGGCTGGTGCCTTTGCAGGTGCTTCCCACTGCGGACGGCCTGCCCGGTACAGCAGGAGTGAGCAGTGTGATGGCCTGTCTTGAACCATGGTGCCGGCGTTGACAAAGAGGCGTTGCCTCTCCAGGAAGCAGCATCTTTGGCGGCTGCTTATGGAAGGGCAGGGCCCTGCACACCACACCCTCCCCACCCCCACACCTCTTCCCCAGGCTGCACCTGGCCTCTGGCCTCACCTGCCCCACCTAGTTACACCCATGACTCCACCTGTGGCCAGAAAACACATCACTCACTGTCAGGCAATTACAAAACACAAGGCGGAAATTCAAGTAGTGCCAGGTTCCAGCTGGACTCAGGTGAGCTCCTCTCACCATCTGTGTGCCCCTAGCTTACTGCCCCCCAAACCCTAATGAAATGTGAGCTGATCTGTCCATGGGTCTGCTTCCCACTGGGCCATAAGTTGTGTCTTTTCGGGTGTGTGAGCCAGTGCCTAGTCTATTGATAGCACACAGTAAGTAGCAGCTGCAGCTTTTCCGTGTATTGAAATGCTTTCTCTTCGCCCGCACTTGACATACCACCTCTCATTTACTCCTTCCAGCGACTCAGCCCTACAGGGTTAGTACGATTCCCCGACTGTACAAACAAGGAACTCGAAACTCAGAAAGGTGAAGTCATTCCTGCAAGATCACACGGAGAGGAGCTAAGGTCTGACTGCAGGCCTTTCTTACGGGAGCAGGACTATGTGCATTGAGTGGAGCTGCCAGCCAGCTTTCTGGAATGGATAAGACGTGTCCAGATCACCCTTTTGAGAGAAAGAGACATGCAGGCCTTTGTTTATTGTCTGACCACCCTGTCTGAAACTGAATTGGAATCTCTGGGCCTGTGGTACCGGGAATTTGTGGGAGTTGTTCTGTAATTCTTCACCGGGGTTACACGTGCGGGGCCAGGTGAGGCTTCCCCGAAGCCGAGGGCCGGAGCTGGACACGTGGCAGAGACTTGCGGACCGGCAGATGGGCCCCCGCGCCCGTGGGACCCACAGCAGGGGCCTCTGGCGCATGCAGGGTGCAGAGCACAGCAGGCTGTGGGGACAGAGCCGCCCCGGGGGTTATTTGAAAGAATATTGGCCTAGGAAAGCTCGCGTGAGTGTTCGAAAGGTCATTTGGCTCAGGGCGGTCGCTTTTAATCCACTGGGGCTTGAATCCCACAGCGCTTTCAGAATTTTCCAAGAAAGAAAACCGAGCCACAGTCACTGCCGGATGGTGACCAGCGTTTGTTTTGTCCAGGACCACAGCCCGCAGTGCAGTGTCCGGACACATCACGAGGCACGTCGGAAACAGCCTGGTTTATCGTGCGCTGAGCCCGGGCCAGGAGCCAGAGGTGAAGAGTGTGTCTCGGGGCCCTGCGCTTGCGCTTGGGCAAGAGCGCGCCGGGATCCGCCCTGCTGCCTCCAGTCTGGACCGTCTGGTTCATCAGGATGAAATTATTTTTGTTTGCGGGCACTCCCACTGTTCCACCTAAAGAAACAGGTAGCAGTGTCAAACCTGGTTTGAACCCTGCCCAAACGCACGCACTCAGAGCGCAGGTCTGCACCCAGACCCAAGGGGGCAACACTTCCGTAGAAACCCAGGTGGTCACGGGGAAGCTTGGACAGAAGTGAGGGACCACTGACCTAAAAGCATTTCCTTCTGGACCTACATGAAGACCAGTTAGGGAACTAGTGAACGATTTACAACTGAGACGATTTACAAACAAGAGCACATTAGCTTTCTGGATCACTTATCCACTATAAATTAAGAAAATGCAGTTGAAACACAAGATTCCAGAAGGCTTAAAAGATATAGCAGGCAGTAGGTTAATAACTGTGACTGTTTTAAGACTTTGCCTAAATTCAGACTTTAGCTAAAGAAATCAACCCAATTAAATCAAAGGCTGGTATTTTCTTAGGCAAGCCTGATGCTCATTAACATTAGATAAGCAGCTCAGAGTAAGTACTCAGGTAATTAGGGAGGGAAGAGCTCGATGCCCTATTATATCAGAATTCTAGGTCCACCCCATCTCCTCTTCCCCATTCCCACCGAGTGACGGAAAGTTGCAAGCTGGGTCACTCATTTGCAAATGATCTCATTTTTAAGAACCCAGGATAAATGTTAGAATAATTAATTTAGCAAACGCTTTGGAAAGAAATTTGTGTTTGTGTGTTTTGCTGAGTTAAACTGTTTTCAATTAACATCGATTTTCTACTACACTTATTTGGAGATAGGCTTGGAACATTTCTCTTTCTTTCCCCATCAGGAACTGCTTCTTGTGCTTATTTCATTAACAATTATGAGTCCAAAATCAATTGACTAGTATAAAATATCAGGAGGAAAAAATGGGACCAGCAGGGTGACCCTGCTCTAGAGAGTATGTTCCCGATCTTGAAGTAACCAATCACAAAAGACAATATTGTGGGAGTATCCTAGGCTCCACCTATGAGGAATTCAAGTCAAATCAGAAGTGGAGACAGATCACCTAAGGCTAGAATTAATATTCAGCTTATACGCTCTGATATATAATATTCAGCTTATACGCTCTGATATATACTAGGGCTGCTGCCTACAGTTGTGCAGTGCACAGCCTGCACAACCATACAAAGTCGGTCTGAGTATGGCCTCAACAATTGTTTATATCTGGTATCTTTCTGATTTACTAGTGCCCTGCTGGTTGAAAACATTGTGAGTATCACTTTGTCAAGCCCCAAGACCCTGCTGGTTACAGAGGCTCACTCACTGAAATCTAATTTTGCCCATTATCCCTTTACCATGTAGGCCTTAAAGTATCCTCTGCCAATTTGCGGGGCAGGCGGAGGGCAGGATCTGTACCATCGGTGTTCAGTTCGCATGCAGTCAGTCAAATCCCCCCATTTGGGCCATGGTGCCCATCTGCCTGTTATCTCTCAACCAGAGATCTTCTGTTTTTCCAAAGAATAAACCTCCAAACACCTTTCAGCTCTATGAGAAACTGCCCTCAGAGACATGGCTCAAGGAAAGGAGTTCGAGAGGTCTAATGATTCATCAGACCGTTTTCACATTACTTCTCCTATCAGCTCCTCCGCCCACAGCTCCAGAAGTAGCCAGGCCTTCTGTGCAGCGAGTTAGCTGCCTTCCTCACCACCAGCTGAGCTGTGCCTCCTGGCAGGCTGCTAAGTCGGTTATTATAATGTCCATCGTATTATCCAGCTCCCAGGACTATGCCGCTGCTGTCTCCTCTCCAGTTTTCCCTGTCCTTGTGAGTTTATGCTTTAAAAAAGAAGTTTTTGCTGCAATTTGAGGTTGGGAGAGAAAACTAACTTGGATAAGTATGTTGAATCCACCATCTTAACATGAAGCCAGAATACTGTTATATCCTGTTTTTAGGTTTCACTCTACGTGCAAGATTTCCTAATAAGAAATTTAAAATTGGTTCTCTGAAATAATCTTTAAGGGTTTTAAAAATTATTGTTTTACTGTTGATGTTGTTGTTGTTGTTTTAAGGACCATGAGAATCCAACAAACTTGAAATTCAAATTAGAGATCCTAAAGCAGTGACAAAAACTGTTTGGCACTACATAAAGACATGAGATCTTCTTTGGGGTGTCCAGAACAGATTGTCAGCCCCTTGATTGGAGAGTACGGGTGATATTATGATTATCGCCAGTGGCGAGGATGATTGTCTCTCTGACCAAGCTGAACATACAGCACAGTCGTTCCTTCTGACCCAGTGGGAAATTGTGAAAGCTCGTTAGGATTCTACACACACAGAGATATGTCAATGGCAGGAGTTACTGACCTACCACAAGAAAATACTAACTTGATTAGCCACTGACATCTCATTCTTTTGAAAAAATAAAACAAAACTGCTGAACCCTTGGTTGTAGGAAATAGAAAAGAGGGGCTTACCTTACACCGGGTTCACCCTACCCTCAGGTTCCTTGGTCTCTTCACTCATTACTTGGGCCCCGACAGCTGCCACGGGAGTCAGCAGCCTGTAATCCTCATTCCCAGTGTTCCTCTGTGGACCCCATGGAGTTCATCTGACCAGTATTTAATGAGTACCTACTATGTGCTAGGTAAAGCAAATAAAAGACAGTGCCTGCTTTTGTAGACCTTTATTCTAGTGGTGGTAAAATAACGCAGCAGGCAAACATGGAAGCAGTGAATGTAAAGGACTAAGAAGTTGTTTAAGAAGAGTAGGGGACAGAGAGGGCCGCTTTTGGGGTTAGGGTGTTCAGGGAGGTCCTCTCTGACGAGGTGCCTTCGAATTGCTGGAGAAAGAACACTCTAGGAGGAAAAACACAAAGCACAAAGTGGGACTTGAGGCAGGAGCATGGCCAGCATGTGTCAGCAACAGCAAAGAAGTCAGTGTGGGGGGAGGATAGTAGGAGGTGGGATCAGGAAGGCGAGTGGGTAAGTCAGGTAAGGTTTGGAAGCCGCTGGAAGGTCTTGAGCAAGGAATGACATGTTTGGACTGATCTTTTAAAGCCATGATTCTGGCTGTTGAGAAGAGGCCACGGGGGAGAGGGCACGGGGGGAGCGGGAAGCAGGCAGGTGCCACTGCAATCGGCAGGCAGAGCTGGGGGCTGGAAGCAGGAGAGTAGCCTCGGAAGTGGTAACAGGGGAAGAGTTGGATTTAGAATATATTCTGAACGTCAAGCTGACGGATTCGATGTGGAGTTTGAAAGAAAGAGGCATGAAGATGATGCCAAGGTAATTTGGCTCAAACAACGTAGGCTGGATGTGCCATGTATCGAAATAGGACAACTTGGAGAGCAGCAGGTTTGCACTGAGCAAGGTCAAGAGTAGTTTTGGTTATAAGACGTCTCCCAGACGTCCGCGGGCAGATGGTGAGCAGGCAACTGGATATAGGAACGTGGCCTTCCAGGAACAGACACAAGACGGACACACAAAGTTCCCTCCTGGGGAGAGCCACAGGCAGGAGCTGCGGAAGCGGGACCCCAACCCCGGGGGACCTGGAAGGCACAGTGTCAGCCAAAGTTGTTCTGGAGACTTCAGGTTTCATACTGTTTATCCCCCTGGGTTTTGACTTACCTGGGACCTGTCGCTCCCTTCCCTTCCTATTTCTCCCTTGGGAACGCGAGTGTCGATCCTGACCCACCACCAGAACGTGTTTGTGTCCACAGGGTCACAGCTGGAGGGGAATTTGTCTCGGATGAGTCTCATCCATATCTGATTGAGATGGTATTTAGATGAGACTTTGGACTTTAGACTTTCGAGGTGATACTGGAACAACTTAGGACTTTCGAAACTGTTGGGATAAAACGAATGTGTTTTGCATCACAGGAGGACATGAATTCTGAGGGGTCGGGGCAGAATGCTGTAGGCTGAATATCTGTGTCCCTCTGAAATTCCTATGTTGAAACCTATTCCCCCAGTGTGACTGCATTTGGAGTTGGGGACTTTGGGAGGTGCTAGGTCATGAGGGGGGAGCCCCCAGGGATGGGATTAGTACCCTTATGCCCCTTTCACCCGTGAGGACACAGAGTGAAGGTGGCCATCTGTGAACAAGGAAGCTGACCCTCACCAGACATGGAACCTGCCGGAGCCTTGCTCTTGGGCTTCTCAGCCTCCAGAACCTTCAGAAATAAATTCCCGTCGTTTGTAAGCCATGCAGTTTATGGCATTCTGCTCTCGCAGCCGGAGTGGACTAAGGCAGGCTCCCTGTCAAAAAACATTTCTAAAAGCCACATCCTCATTTAATGTTGTTTGAATCTCAAAAGAAACTGCACAACAGCTCTTAAAACAAACTGAAGCAATGAAACAAAACAAAGTCCTTAAACGAACTCCCACACACATGCGGACACACACGATCCTGATTCCCACCCAGTTCTCATTAAGAGATTCTTTCTAAAACGAGACAGTTATGAGCTAGACAGGCCTCCCTTCCATCCCCTCCTCCCATGGCCTTAGAACCAGTTAGAAAAAAAGACACTATCAGCCAATGCAATGAAAGCGATCGGGAGGGAGCGGCGGACTCAACATTGCTTCTGGCAGCAAGTGGAGTTCCAGAGAAACTGATAATCAGAGTTTTTATCTTTTTGCTTAACCTGAGCTGACTTTATCTAAAACTAATAACTTGGCAAGAGTACTTCTACAAATTGCTCCTCCCCCACCCCCATTAATTATGGAAAGAGTTCAAAGAGTAAAAAATCCATGGTGTCTGCTGTAAGAGAAGTAGACACTTGAATAAAATGATGCCTGGCGCCATGAGAAGCGCGAAGCAGCCCTTGCTGGATCTGGACTTGGTTGGCGATGGCCTGCCAGCCACCCGGACCCTGCAGCCACCACTCAATCAAAGGGACTTTTATATCAAACAGTGAAAGGCTCCGCTGTGACCAGCCAGAGTAAGGGAGCAAACAGAAGCTAACAGCGCTTCTTCCTCACACCAGAGGAGAGAGGGCAGCACCCCCACTCCGCTCTTCTGGAAAAGACCTGCTGATCGTACAGTTCTCTCACTATAAAGGCAAACAACAGGCATTAGAACTCCACCACCCAAATAAATACAGGGCTCATTTATGTGTCTAATGGTTAACACAGGGTGCAAATGCCATGGGTCACATGGGTTAATTCAGAAAGAAAACAAATGCAATCACGCCATTAATCATTGACTTGTGCTCTTAACTCCCATGATAGGCTGAACGCTTAGACTTTCTTCAGAAGAGCAGTAATAAAGGAAAGTGGCCCCAGCTTGCACTCCCAGCAGCTTTTTAATCAGAGAAGATTGCCGGGGCCATAGATTTAACACTGGCAATTAAGCTTCATGGGCCAAATAAATGCACTGGCCTGGTATATTTCCCTAAAACCCTATATTCAATAATGCCATAAATTGGAATTGCATTGCACAGAAGAAGCTGATTCTAACTGCTGCGAAGAAAGTTCACAGAAGTTCACGTTTAACTTGGCAGGCCGAGGCAGGGCACTTGGCAACTGCACAGATTCTGATTTCAATTCCCTAAATCCGCCCTCAGGATTTCATTCTCTAGAGGATGGGCTGGCAGCAGGAAGGTCCCTCTGTGATTGATTTATTAGCTCCAGTGATTTATTTACAATTTTACAGGATATTGTACCAGGGAAGAAAAGCCAGTTCCATGGAAGTGAATCAAATCTCTTGTGGTTTGATGTTTTCTGCTGACCTTGTAAACCCCTCCCCTAACCCCATCACTTTTTGGAGTTCATACGAGCAAACTTGGGAAAGTTGGTTTGGAGTATGTAACTGGGTGAGAAATCCTTTGGGGGTTTTTTATTGTTGTTGTTAAAGCTCAAATCACCTTTGTCCTCCAGGCTTCAAAACAGATGGGAAGAATGGCTTTTAAAAGGGGGGGCGGGGTGGGACTGGGGGACAACTTCGGGGGAGGGGGGTGGCACTGTCTGTTGCACTGAATAGAGTCTAAATAAACATTTGCATCTACAAGCACAGGGTCCGGTCATCTATTCCAGGAACCGAGGGGACTTTCTAATCATCAGATCAAAAACATTGTTGGCTCCCTGTTTCCAAGAGGGTAAAATCTGTAAGTTTCCACTGTTTGATTCTTATGTAGCTTTCTAGTCGTACCTCCCACGGCATCTTCCTCCCCCGTTCTGTTAACACCATTGCCCCTTCGGACAGTCACCCGCAGCTCTCCCCACCTCTCTGCTCCTCCACCTCCTGCCACCAACCGACACTCTCCCAATACATGCATGAGCATGTGCGCGCACACACACACACGCATACACTTTATTTTGAGTGTTTACCGAGAACCTTCAATGTACCAGGTACTGAGCTAAAATCCTCCCAACAAACCTGCCGGGTAGGTGCCTTTTAATAGCCTCACATTACAGCTGAAGAAGCAGTCTCAGAGAGTTTAAGTCTCTCACCTAAAGTCACACATCTGGTAAGGACTATAGAGATGGAGTTAGAACCTAGCTTTCCTGACTCCTAAATAAAACCACTTTCCTCTGTTCTCTCCCCCCAACTCCCACAAATCTGCCTCTCCAAAAATAATGTTTTTTTTAAATTAATTCATCAGGCTAAAATAGCTTTCCAGATGCCTCCCGTTGAAATTCACCTTTCCCTCTCCTACATTCCCTTTGTATTTTGATTTAACCTCTAGTATGACACTTAAAATCAATTTCATGTCAAAGTTAATATGTGTCTGCATCCCTAAGGATATTGACTGCAGGGATATTGACTATGGCCAATGCTTGTGAGTCCCCAGCAATTCCCAGCATCACACACGGCACAGAATACATGCTTAAAAATATTTGTTGACTTTAGTAGAAGAAAAAAATCTCTGAACCTCTTCATAATGTGAATATGCCAACAGAGAATGGGAAAATTTAGTTGACATTGGTTTTTGTTGTTGTTATTGGGTTTGTCTGAAGATTTCATTTTCGTAAGAGAAGTTTCAGGGTCACAGCAAAATTGAGCTGAAGGTATAGAGATTTCTCACGTATCCCTGCCCTCACACGGGCACAGCCTCGCCCACCGTCAACGTCCCCCGCCAGAGAGTAACGTTCGCTACAACTGACGCACCTACAGACTATCATCATCACCAAAGTCCGTAGTTCGCGTGAGGGCTCACTTGGCGGTGTGAATTCTGAATTTGGACAAATGTCTGATGACATGTACCCACCACTATTGTATCCTACAGAGGCCACGCTGTTTTTGTCACAGATCTTTCCCCTTACTCTTGAGTGAGAGGCAGCACAGTTAAAGAGAGGCCCCCTCCCCAACGCTGCTTAGTCTAGGATAAACCAGAAGAGTCTGGGAGAAATGCCAGAAGCCCAGCAGCTGCATGTGGAGCTGCAGTCCCTCCTCCCAGCTCCTCCTTTGGTCTGGCAGGTTCTTGGGGCCCGGAACATCCCCAGATGCCTTTCACCAGGCCAGGTCTTCCCACAATGGCTGAGGCCTGGCCTAGGACAGCTCCCCGTGCAACCAACTTTAGTCATCCAAGCTTACTGCAGTGACAGAGAAACAACTGTAAAAATGGGAAACTTTAAAAACTGGGGGGAAAACAAACAAATATAATAAATATATATACCAATAAAATATAGCTTACAAAGGATTGGAAGCAAAATAGAGGAAGAAATGCAGAGAACTTATGTCAAAATTCTGCACAGCATCAGGTTAGTAGTATAGGTTTTGGGAGCTAGCCTGAGTTTGAATGCAACCCCTACCACGTTCAACCACGTGACGTTGGATGAGGTATTTAATTTCTCTATGCCTCGGTTCCCTCCTCTGAAAAATCGAGAAAATAATAGGTCCAAACTCAGATTTCTGTGAGGTGAAATACGCTGTTACATGCTGAGTGCTTAGAAGAGGGTCTGGCACACGGTAAGCGCTCGACATGCTGTGATGATTAGGACCAACATTCTGCAAGTGTAGTGTCTGTGGAATCGTGGGAAAAGCACAGGTCTTTGATTTAGAAGACCCGATCTAAATTCCGGTTCCGACATTAAATAAGCTGTATGATATTGGACCAGACCTGTCGCCTCCCTAGCTTTAATTTCCTCGTCTGTACTTGGACTCTGAGGCTGTCATGAATCTCTCAACTGCTTCAGTGTTTCTGGAGATGAGAAACACACTTCCTTGTTAGCGTCCCTCCTTTCCCTCAAAGTCTCCTGGGCTACAGGTCATTCTGAAATGGCATCAGTTGTCCACCAGGACGTGGCACAGGTCCCACGTATGTTATCATCACTCCTTAAGTGAGTCCTCCCTGGATGAGTCCACTTGCCTGAAATGCATTCACCAGCCACGGTCAGAACTGAATCTATCCGCTCACGGAGCTCAGCTCCTTCACTTCCTGATCCAGTGTTCGAATGGCGGATCTTAGCGTGAGTGCCCCCCGCCAATGGCTCAGGGGATACTTCGCTGACTTCAGCCTAAAACCAGGCTATCAAAGAGCAGGCTCCCACAGCCAGACCCAGGATTCTTAGCCAGACCCAGGATTCTTAGCCAGCCTGGCCTCAAACCTTGCAGTAACTCCTAGGGTGTCCACCCAGCTGCTGTTTGTGGGTTGAGGAGCTCCTTCCGGAACTTGGCAAACCATAAACCTTTTCAAGTTCAAATTGCCAGCTCCAAGTAACTCCTGCAATTGTCTTGAATGACTCCTCTGTTAGAGAGCCCCAGACGTCCCTTGGGAATCCCGTCATTATACTAATATTATTGTTTGCAAATATACTTAATGTCTGAACACACTGAAACTAACCATCAAAAAAGAATGGCTGAGAGTGGAAGAGAGATATTATCTGGTGGGAAAACTTTCCAAATAAAAAAGCGAAGGACGATGCTCTCCTGCAACCCGGATCTCAGAGCCTGTGCATGCCAGTGCTTCAAAGCTCAAGGTCACACCACCGCTGATGACACAGCCAGGATTCAGCCCAGGGGGCTGAGCTCCGGTGCCATGTGCTTATCCACTCCCTGTATTTTTGAGTGAAAATTTTAATATCATAAAGTTATTAATTCTGTAATAATTAATATATACAAGGGATGTCCGGAAAGTATCCAGCCATTGTTACTGTAATGAGAACAGTTACATGGCTGGTTACTTTCCAGACAGCCCTCGTACAAATTTAATGTAGTTTTGAATCAATTCACAAAATAATTTTTCTTGAAATTGTATACAATAATTTTAACACACATATGGAAGAAAAGATATGGCAGGAAAACTAAGAAAAATGAAAAAGGAATAGTAAAGGGGACTTACCTTATTAGATAATAGCACGTTTTACGTCTACTATATTCAAATTAATCAAATATTGGCATAGATATAGACAAATAGATCAGAAAAAATATTATGCCTCCATTTTAAACCATGTGTATGACTGAATTCCAGATTGATTAGACTTAAATATAAAAAAATAATAATAAAAATCTTACATGATAATTTGGGAGACCACACATAATCCTAAAGTTGATGAAAACTTTCAAAACTCAAAGTGGAAAGCAAAAGAAGCTTGAAAGTAAAGGATAAACATATTATCTGTGTAAAAATTTTTAGACATCTGTGGGTAGAAAAGCCACCATAAACAAATTAGTAAAAAAAATATATTCTTTTGTTTTTTAAAAAAGTACGAAATAATAGATCTGAAAAAAACTAGTAAAAAATAATAGATTCGGAATAAATGTACAACACACATGACAGACCAAAGATTAACATCTATAATATAAAAAGAGCATTTACAAATTAGGGTGGGGGAAGACAACTCAAAAACATACACAAAAGATAGCAAATAGACAATTCAGGGGAGAGCTAATCCAAATAGAAAAATTATTTAAATTGCCAGGCACAGTGGCACGTGCCTGTAGTCCTAGCTACTCGGGAAGCTGAGGCAGAAGGATCACTTGAGCCCAGAACCTTGATGTTGTAGTAAGCTATGATGATGCCACTGCACGCTAGCCCGAGCAACAGAGTGAGACCCTGTCTCAAAAAAAAAAAAAATTATTTTAATTATGGTCAGGGAAATGCAAATTTATGCAACAATGAGATATCACTTTATTCTCATTACATGCCAAAAGCTTTTTAAACTGAAAACATCAAGTGACTTGGGATTCAGCAGAGAAGTTACTCGCATATGCTATCAGTAGAAATGTGCATTGTTACAAGCTTTGTGGAAAGCAATCTGATGATGTCTATTAAAATTTAATAAAATGTCTCATACCCTCTGCCTTTCAATTCCACTCCTGGGAATCTGTCCCATAAACATAAAACCACCAGTAGAATGAACACATTTACAAGGATATTTATCCTTGTTTGTGGTGGCAAAACGGAAACAATGCCCATCAGTAGGAGTATGGTCAAATAAATTACCTATACCCACACAAAAAGAGATTGTTATAACCCTTAAAAGACTGAATTAAAAGAACCCTTAAAAGGAAGAATGTATCCGTTGGCTTAGAGGGAGTTCCATGAGGCATTACTGAATGAAAAACACAAGTGTGTATAATATGAACCAATTCATACAGAATAAATAATGGCAAATCTTCATTGCATGACTACATGTGCATGAAGGAAAATTTGGAAGAATACAGCTGCGGCTGCAGGCTCGGTTACCTGGTGGCAGTTGAGAACTATGGGCAATGAACAAGGAGAGGTGAAGACGGCTCAGGAGAGCAGAACCAAGCACAAAATGACAAGAAAAAAGGCTGTAGGATATGTTCACACTTATGAAAAATTATATATGTATGTATATAAAGAACCTAATTTATTATTATTTAATATCCAAATTGATTTTTGAAAGAGCGGGACGGCCTTTGACCATTTTTGTCTCATCATCAGAGAGAAGTCTACCCTTTAAAACTAGTATGATGGGTCCCCCCTGTGGGGGCAGTGTGGGGGGTCAAGTAGCCCCCAGAACTTCTCAGCTGTGGGTACTTGTGGCGAGGTGGGATTTTGTTTTACATTCACTTCTCCTCTATCCTCTATTCCTTCACTCTTCCCCAATCCTGCTTGCCTGCCTGTCCAGGGTAAAGAAACGGATGATGTGAGCAGAACATCCGTAGGTCAGATAATGAGTGACCATCAATATCAGCAACACAGAGGACTGTTCATGGATTAGAGGTGCATTCTGAATGTAGGAAGCCACCCTAGAAGATGAACAAGACCCAAATATCAGATGCAGGCTCTGGAATTTGAAGCCATGAACCTGGAAGCAAAACACATAAGAGACATGAGGAGGAAAGGAGGGAAAGAAAAAACTGGAATGACTTCTATTTTCTGCAGTATAGTGGGTTACTCAGAGTGACCCTCCTATTGAGAACGGCTAACATGCTTACTAAAACATTTAAACATTCTGTCTTTGTAAATGTGTCACTAAGCTGATAATAAAGGAAGAACTCCTTAGATGCCTTACCTAAAAATGAGGACTTAGGTAATCCACTCTACTCTTGGAAACTTGAGTCAAACCCTGGCATAACTGAACTTTTGTTTTGACAGGGAGAATTTATAAGCTAGGTCTCCTCTAAGATAAGAAGTATAAGAAGTCCCTTTCATAGATCTGAGACCTCAAAGATCAACCCTGTCAGTATTAGAGTAAACTAGAAATAAGCCTACCCCATAGAAGAAGAAATACTATTAAGAGCAGAAATTAATAAATTTAAATATAAACATATGATAGAAAGGATCAATAAATTTAAAGTTGGTTTTTTGAAAAGTCTTACAAGGTTGACAAGCCCTTGAAAAAGAAAAAGAGCAATCGTTTTTTAAAAACCATATTATGAATGATAAAGTAAACATAAGTGTAGTTTCTGTAGACGTTAAAAAGATGAAATGTAAACAGATTTGTGCCCCCCAGATTGAAAACAGATGAACAGAAAGTTCTTAGAAAACATAAAATACTAAAATGTTATCCAAAAGAAAGAGAAAAGAACTAATGATTTATGAAAATTATAAAAATTAAATCCATAGTTTAAAATCTTCCCACAAAGTAAACATCATTCCAGTCTTAGATAAATTCTTCCACAGAATAGAAAAATAAATAACTCTTTCCATTGTATAAGGTTGTAATAACTCACCAAAAACCAAGGACAGTTTGAAAAAGGAAAATTACAAGGTAATTTTACTACGAACATTGACACAAAATCCTAAACAAAACATCAGCAAACTGAATACACCAATAAATTTAAAAAGGATAATACAATAGGAAGAGCCAACTACATTAACAAATCAAAAGAAAAATATCACATGATCGTCTTAAAAGATGTAGAAAAGCTGTCAATAAAATTCAGCATCTATTCATGATCTAAAAAAACATTCAGCAATCTAGGCAAGCAGAAAGTACTTTTTTAAAAAAATTTACTGCAAACATAAGAGTAAATGGCAAATGCACAAAACTCAATGGTCAAGAGCGTTTCCTTCAAGATTTGGAACAAGATGACAACCTTCACCATCACCATTGCTATTCAGTGTCACCTGGGGTTTCTGGCCAGCGCATGAGGCGAGGGTGGAGCCAGGAAAGAGAGGACCTACCCAAGGCTCCTGAGGACACATCTAAGACTGACTTTGTGTTAAAACATGTGACCGGAGGGAAACACTTCTGGAATATCACCTGGGTGCTCTGTAAACTCAAGCCCTGCTCTTTGCAAGGCACCTGCGCATAGGGTGACATTTTTGAAGAGACATATACAGAAGGCCCACATACCCTGCCTGATATTACAGCCAAACTAAGGAATAACACTGGGGGAAGGCGAAAGACTGTTGGAAACTATGGAAATTTCATCCAATACCCAGCCATAGTGAGTCACAACACACAGTAGGACCAAGTAAGGGACCACACGGAGCTTAGTCTTCACTGTGCTCCCAGCACGCAGCTGCCGGAGGACTGCCTGGCGTGTAGTTCAGAGCTCAGTAAAGACCTGCTCAGCTAACTAGCCAAGGTGGGAGACTCCTCGCCTGGCCTTGCACACATTCCCTCTGCTGCCAATTTCTGCAAACAAATGCTAGAAACAACGAAAAGAACACCCTTGTGCAGAATAAAACCTTTTTCAAGCAGCATATCTGGTCTCGTGGGCCTGAGGTATTTCCAGCATCCCACTGGAGTTTGTGTTTCTCTGTCTAAGGTGACAGGACTCCAGCAGGGGAGAGAAAACTTGGGAGAAAAGACTCCTTTGGCCATTAAACAATTATGAGCCTTTCATGATACGATATGCGAGATATGCAAATAGAATTCCTTTGTAAGTGTCAAGGCAATATGTTTATATCCCTTATTTTTATAACGGTATTTGTTCCATCTCAGAGTTCACTTCAAAAATAAAACTTCCCCTTACTCCTACCAAGTCACAGTTTTATCTTTCATTTAAAAAATATTTGCAATTTCTAACATTTAAATGTGAGTCCATAGTCTCAATTTTGACAGTTTCCAGACTCTGGACTAGGCAAAGCTTTCTGTAATAATTGAGTTGCCAGTTCAGGGGACTTTTGACACTTCTGACTGCTTAAATTCCGGGGCAGCTTGAATTTCCTTCCCCTTTCTCTTCCACATTTTGCTTCCTTGATCTTTGTGCTTGGGGAAATTTTTTCCCCTCTCTGAGTCCTAAGTCACAGCCTCTTACTGTAAAAAAAAAACACAGTCTTCCCTTCCCACCGTCACCATCACCTGTATATCCCCTTTCTGGTTTGGATTTCCTGCCGCCCTTGCAGCGTGCCCGCGTTACAGGGCCGATAACGGAGAACACGCTCCAGCAGCCAGGAGGTGGTGGTTTCACGACAGTCTCTGTTTTGCGTGTGGAGTGAAGAGGTTGGGCTGGATATTAAAGCTGGGTTCAAGTGCTAGCTCTGACATTTACCAATGTATCTCAGCTTGGGAGATCACACCTCCTCTCCAGAAGGCAATGGGGAGTGGTGGGGACTGTGGAGACAGGGCGAGTAGAAGCGAGCAGCTTCTACTTAACTCCAGCCGCTCAACTCAGCTACTGTGGGAATGTGAGCTCCGTGTGCCAGGGCTTCTGAATTTTCAAGAGAGCACCAAAATATGGGTTTTTATTTGAACTCTCTTGATTTTGGATTGTTAGCTGAAAATTTTGTAAAGCATTGTGGGTCTTTTTTGAGTATAGCCCTAGAGCCCCTTTTGCATGCCATGCTACATGATCCTGAGACATGCCTGGCTGTTCTGCTGCCCTGGAACTTTCAGGGACCCTTCCATAATCCTCCCTTCGGTTCCCCTGAATGTTCTTGGACCTTTGTTTTGGAGCACCTCAGCCTCTGAGGCTTTGCTGAGATCTGGGAAGTGACCACCTCATCCTGAGAGGGATAAAATTTTTTGGAGCTAGGATTTCCCCCACAGAGATAGAGGTCCCCTAATTCTGATTTCTTGGGCTTGGGGTAAGTGAAAGTGTGAACTGCATATTGAAAGCTCTGCTGCCAGAGCAGTCTCATCTCTCGGAGAGTCCTGTTGGCCCGGCCTCTAGGCAAGCCTCCTCCCACCCACACATGTTGTGTAGGTCTGGAGTGTACCTCTTGTTCCCTGTCTGAAAGGGGAGGACTTCTGGAAGGTGGGCCTCCTTGCTGCTCCACCTGTCCACCTTCTTAGATGCTGGGGTGCTCGGTCTTTCCCTACGGCACCGCTGGCCAGCCACTGCTGCTGCCCAGACTGCTGCGTCCGCTTGTGCAAAGCACCCAGCTCGCCCACAGAAGCCAGCCAGCCGACGGTCGGCATGGCTGAGCAGCCTCCGTTCCTCATGTTCCTCTCTTTTATTTCGTTCTTGAAGCCCTCAAAGGCCTTCCTCTGCCACCATCTCTTGGCTATTTCTTTATCCTTATAGTCACTCATTTGCCAACACTGACCAACTTTCCTACGTATCAGATCCCTCCACAGCTACCACATGGGAGGAGGTAACAGCACAAAGTGGCTAAGAGCCCCAGCTTTAAATACAGAAAAACCTGACTTTGAAACAATAAAGGAAAAAAAATCCAAAACACAAACAAAAAACCCTATAGCTGCCACTTACTGGCTCTGTGATATCAGGAAAGTTGCCCATAGTATCTAAGCCTCAATTGGCTCATCTGTAAAATGGATATAATACATACCTGTGATAGTTAATTTTATATGTCAACTCAGCTGGGCCACATTGCCCAGCTATGTGGTCAAACATTATTCTGGATGTTTCTGTGTGGGTGTTTTGTATGAGATTAACATTGAAATTGGTAGACTTTGAGCGAAGCAGATGGCCCACCATGCCGTGGGTGGGATGAATCCAACGAGTTACAGGTAAGAAACGAACAAAGGCTGACCTTCCCGAGCAAGAGTGAGTCCTGCCAGCAGACGGCCTGCAGGCTTCAGCGGCAATACGGGCTCTCCCCTAGTCTCCCGCCTGAGGCCCACCCTGCAGATTTTGGACTTGCCAACCTCCATAGTCACATGAGCCAGTCTCTTAAAATGAACCTCTCTCTCTCTCTCCCACGCACACACACACACTATTGATTCTGTTTCTCTGTGTCCTCTGACTCATAAAGTAGCTCATTGGATTCTTGTAAAGATTATATGAGATAAATTTTGTAAAAAAAAAAAACAATCACATGGTGACTGGGATATAAAAATCTCTCAATAAATGATAAAAAGGAACAACTGATTCTAGCTGGTTCCATTTCTTCCCTCCTGCCCCCCACCTCCCTGGGGGCCAGCCCTGCTGGACACTGGACCTGTTTCACCCAAGGCTGTCATCTCACCAGCTGCAGGGGCTGCGGGACGCAGGCTTAGGCTGGAGAGACATGGAAAGACATGCCAAGCCCTTCCTCTGTATTCTGGGAGCAAAGTCAACTATTTCAGAGCATGGGTTCAGGTGTCACCATGGTGTCCCTGCAGGTTTCAGGACGATGATGGCCACCTTTAGTGACCACCCCCTAGACCTGGGAAAGCTCCAGGTCAGTCCACTCAAGGGCCACCGGGAGTTGGATCAACGTGGAGAGATGGAACAGTAAACAAGAGTTCAAATCCCAAACCCTGTCCACTTACTCAGACTCCCTGACCAAGCTACCATCAGGCCAGAGGTAAAAACTGTCGCAGTATGTGCTAAATCAACAGACCACAAGAGGAAGCAAAGGAAACAGCAATGTATGTTTTGGAAGGCGAGCCCTCATACATTTTAACTGCCCCTCTCAGCAGCCATTCTTATTTACTTAGAATCAGGAAGCCTGGCCCTGCCGGACTCCGCATTCCCCGCGGCTCCCGCGCTCCAGCGAGGCTGGCAGAGTCTGAGCAAGTCCGCACTTCCCCGGCGAGCTGCTCACGGATACCGGCAGCTACGGGTTTCTGCCCGATTGTTTTTGGCTTGGACAACCCACGCTTTTACAAACAGACCCTGACCGCTCTAAAGTCATTTCTGTCCCGATCTCCGCCCCAGGCCGCTGTGCTGTTTTCATTTCCTGTGCTTCTTAACGTCCTTGTCATAACATTATCTTCTGTTCGCGGCGCCTAGTCCGCAGGCAGGGTGATATGCCACTATTTGGCACCAGTAGAAATTGCTTCACTCACTCTGGTCACATTTACTCTGAGGTGCCCTGTGGCAGCTGTTTAGCAAGTCAGGGGCGACTGTCCCAGGAACGCAAGGTATGGTTTTAGGCATGGTATGCATTTTTCAGATAGGCTGCATACTGAAAGCGGTTTGCGAAGACTCCTGGGTACCCAGCGAGGAATCGGGAAGAGGGTGTAGACAGTCTCGATGGAATCCGAATCCTGAACCTCCCTCTCATTTGGCTTTCAAAAGTCAGGTACGCTATCAAAACCCCAAGAGCACATGATCACAGGCCTGACCCCACCCAAGACTCCTTTTCCCTCCCGTGGGTAGGTGGCCTAGGGCACTTCCTCCCCGTGGTGACCAGGAAAACCTACTCCCAGTTGTTGGTGTAGACTCGTGGTCTCGCTACAGCACTCGGTACACAGCACCAACGGGGAAATCCACACTCTGTGTTTTTTCTAAGACCTCTCTGGTAAGATTTCAGAGATGTTAAAACAGGAGAAATGGCTAATGATTACTTTTAAATGTCATTCATTAAAAGACACTTTTTTTTTTCAGAGAAATGTTAAAATGTGAAGAGGATGGAAGGATAAAATACGCAGCAGTCTCCAACCTTTTTGGCACCAGGGACTGGTTTCATGGAAGACAATTTTTCCATGGATTGGGGGCAGTGGGATGGTTCCGGGATGATTCAAGCGCATTACATTTATTGTGCAGTCAGACCTCTCTGCTAACTATACTGTGTATTCGCAGCCGCTCCCCAGCGCTGGCGTCACCTCCTCAGGTCATCAGGCCTTGGACTCATAACGAGCACAACCTAGACCCTTTGCATGTGCAGTGTACGAGACCCCTCGCGTGCGCAGCGCGCCAGACCCCTCGCGTGCGCAGTGCGCCAGACCCCTCGCGTGCGCAGTGTACTAGACCCCCTCGCGTGCGCAGTGTACTAGACCCCCTCGCGTGCGCAGTGCACTAGACCCCCTCGCGTGCGCAGTGTACTAGACCCCTCGCGTGCGCAGTGTACTAGACCCCTCGCGTGCGCAGTGTACTAGACCCCTCGCGTGCGCAGTGCACTAGACCCCCTCGCGTGCGCAGTGCGCCAGACCCCTCGCGTGCGCAGTGCACTAGACCCCCTCGCGTGCGCAGTGCACTAGACCCCCTCGCGTGCGCAGTGCGCCAGACCCCTCGCGTGCGCAGTGTACTAGACCCCTCGCGTGCGCAGTGCACTAGACCCCTCGCGTGCGCAGTGCGCCAGACCCCTCGCGTGCGCAGTGTACTAGACCCCCTCGCGTGCGCAGTGTACGAGACCCCCTCGCGTGCGCAGTGCACTAGACCCCTCGCGTGCGCAGTGCACTAGACCCCTCGCGTGCGCAGTGCGCCAGACCCCTCGCGTGCGCAGTGCACTAGACCCCCTCGCGTGCGCAGTGCGCCAGACCCCTCGCGTGCGCAGTGTACTAGACCCCTCGCGTGCGCAGTGCACTAGACCCCCTCGCGTGCGCAGTGTACGAGACCCCCTCGCGTGCGCAGCGCGCCAGACCCCTCGCGTGCGCAGTGCACTAGACCCCCTCGCGTGCGCAGTGTACGAGACCCCTCGCGTGCGCAGTGCGGGACCCCCTCGCGAGCGCAGTGCACCAGACCCCTCGCGCGCAGTGTACGAGACCCCTCCCGTGTGCAGTGTACGAGACCCCCTCGCGTGCGCAGTGCACCAGACCCCTCGCGTGCGCAGTGCACGAGACCCCTCCCGTGTGCAGTGTACGAGACCCCCTCGCATGCGCAGTGCACCAGACCCCTCGCGTGCGCAGTGCACGAGACCCCTCCCGTGTGCAGTGTACGAGACCCCCTCGCGTGCGCAGTGCACGAGACCCCTCGCATGCGCAGTGTACGAGACCCCTTGCATGCGCAGTGCACAGTAGGGCTCGGGTCCTACAAGACTCCAACGCTGCAGCTGCCCTGGCGGGGGCGGAGCCCACGCGGTGATGCGGTGGACCTGCGGCTGTAAACACAGGTCTAGCTGCCCCCGCTCACTCCCCCTGCGCACCCCCTGCCGTGCAGCCGGCTCCTAACAGCACAGGGACGGTGCGGTCATTGGCCCTGGGGTTGGGGACCACAGAAACAGAATATTATGGACCTGTTAGTATTTCAGCAGCCAAGTTATTTGCACAAGGCCCCCAAACAAATAATTCTATTGCCTTATATTATTCTATTAATATTAATTCTATTCTATCTAATAATTCTATCTATTCTATCACCTTATATTATTAATAATTTTGACAACTATGATAACATTAATATCTTAATTTCCATTGTGTTTTACACTTTATAATGTATGTGAAAAGATTTAATACTTAGATTTCATCCTTCATCCATCGAAAAGAAACCCTGAAGTTGCCAACCTGGTTTCTCTCCTCTCTCAGGGAAGACTTCTTTCTTGCTGAGCAAGAAGCTAAGTTAATCTACATAATCAAAGACTGAGAAAGAAGGGACAGTGTGGAGAGGAGAAAAAACAGCAGCACAGGCAGGGAGGAGGGTGTGACCGGGGAGCTGATGGAAGCGGATTTTCTATTAGCCTGTTCTGTGTGCGGGATCCTCTTCACTGGGAGAGGTAAGGAAGGAATGGAATTACTTTTCAGTTCCTTTTAGCTATTGAACCGTACTTCTTAAGTATGATACCATTCTGAGACTGAACTACTTGGACTCAGGTTTTTAAGGGTTACACAAACACTGATGCTGTGATATGGGCATCGTGATCCCTCATTGTTGAGGAGAAAACTGAATCTCAGAGACATGAAACGATTTTGTCCCAAGGCTTACAGAAGTAGTGAGCAACAGAGATGGGAATCGAATTCAAATTTTTCTGACTCCAAATTCAAGTGGTCTTTGCCTGTGTTCCTGAAATAAAGTATTTAAAGCATAATTTTTTAAATACTAAGATAATCAATTTTTTTACTGAGTAAATACATAATTCTTTATATACTCAAAATGGCAGAAGGAGCTGTGCCATCCTACTGCCAGGAAGATACTGCCACTGAACTGGTAAAAAGAGCTGTGCCCATCAATTCCCCGATTAATATTTACCCAAGAGAAATGAAAACACATTCACACAAAGACTTGTAGGCAAATGTTCGTAGCAACACCATCCACAGTAGCCAACAGTGGAAACAATCCAAATGTCCGTCAACTGGTAGTGAATAAACAAAATGTGGTACACATCCAAACACTTAAATGCTACTCAGCAGTAAGAAGGAACAAAGTACTGATATATTCCTTACAACAGATCAACCTCAGATACCTCAAGCGAAGTGAAAGAAGCCAGATATCAAGGACTACATGTTATATGATTCCAAATACATTAAATACCCAGAAAAGGCAAATCTATGCAGACAGAACGTAGACGAGTGCTTGCCTGGGTTTGGGTCGGGAAAACGGACGGCTGCTAAACAGCACAAGGGACCTTATTGGGAAGATAGAAATGTTCTTAAGTTGGATTATAGTGATGGTTGCCCCACTCTGTTCATTTACCAAAAATCACTGTTATACACTTAAAATGGGCAAATTTTATGGCATGTAAATTATACCTAAATAAAGCTGTTAGAATAAGAAAAAGGATGAAGATGAAGAGTAAGAGATGTGCTATTGCAATAAAACCCAAAGAGATGAATTGGAGGTGAGCAATGGGTGAAACTGGCTTGCATGTATGGAGGGTTTGTTGGCTATAGGAATAGTTTTGCGGAACAATTAGTGAACTCCAAAATATGTGAACAGTGCTATGGTTACGCAGTTGATGGTAATCAATCAATAAAAGAGGAGCAAAAGTGATTGGCCAAAAGGTAAAGTTTTGAGTGCTAGGCCAGAGGACTAACATCAAGTTTCAATGCCCATTAAGGTAAATTCAAGAGCCTGGGAGTTTGTAAACGCCACTGTCGGAACCTGGCCTACAGGTAAGACGAAGATACGTAGGCTCTGACCATCATGCTTTGCTGACCTCACCACAGCATTTTGAGTAAAATCCCTACCATAGTAAGCATTGGGTAAATCATTATCTACTCTTGTACAAAATGAATTAATCAGCTCTGCAGTATATTGTTGCAGAAAAGTTCATTTCTTGCCCCAGGTGAGTGCTTGTCATTTGGATAAGGTTTAAATATATTGCTTTGAAAATATTTCATTTGTTTTTACTTTTATGATGTATAAAACTGCGTGTCTTGTTTAAAGTACAGTTTTACGGTTCCAAAAAGTAAACTATTGACGAAAACTTCAAAAACCAAAAGAAACAGCTAGTGCTGGTAAGGACTGAAACAAACAGAAGAGAGTATTAAATTCTAGGCAAACAGTAGCTTCCTTGTATCACCCAGAAGACACAGGGACTAAGAAAAGACAAATTGCAACACTGAGAAAGAGATCCCCAAAAGTACTGGTTCCCCACAATTTCCGTACCTTCCTCCATCCTTCCTGTACTCTCTACCAAAGGAAAAGAGGTGAGTTACTGAATCCCTCCGCTTACCTGACTGGTGACCCTAAAAAGAGTAAGTCCACATGATGTCCCAACCTTCTGAAACACTAGCAGGTCCTGTTATTGATGTTTTCTGCAGTAGTAGAAGGCGTAAGAGAACAAGCATGGCCAGCCACGTGTTGGGCGTTCTCTTACCTCCTGAAGAGATACAAGGTGAATAGAAACGCAACCGAGTCTTCCGTGTCACTGACGCCAGGACTTAGATCCAGAGAGGGTGAGAGTGCAGTGGTGGCACAGAGAGGACAGCAGGCGTGGCCTGTCCGTGCAGTGGCTTGTGGTTTCCCAACTCGGAAGACGAACTGCAATGTATTCGGGTATCTCTTTGCCAGCACTGTGCCAAGGTTTCACAGGCATCATCTCCTGCAATCTTCACCATTACCTGCTAGGATTTGTACCATTAGTCTCCCCTTTTGCAAAAAGAGAAACCGAGGCTTGGTGAGGTTTAGTCTATGTGCCCAAGGGCACAGAACTAATTAGCAGGACCCCCTGAATCAAACTAGGAGTTCGGTAGCTTTATGAGACTGCGGGGCTGAGTTCACATTTCTCATCTTCTGCTCCAGCAGAAGCTTACGGATTGCCTGGAAGAGGCCAGGCTGGGGAGAATGTCAACTCTGCCAAAGAGTGAGGCAGTGAGATCACAGATGTCGGGTGCAGGGGACAGGCCCTGAGAGCGTCTTTCCTGTGGCAGTTGATACATTAGGTTTCTCCCAACCTGTGCTTTTTATATCCTTAAGAAGCTGTTTCTATTCATTTTCTCTTGTTTGTTTTGGCCCATATTAAAGAGTGTAGAATTTGGAGTCAGAAAAACCAGGATTTAAACCTGGGCTCTGCAGTAAAATGTTGAGTGACCTGAGCCTCATCTAAAATGAGGACAATTGGTCATACCTACAGCACAGGGTTGTTTAGAGACTTAGATGAGGTTATTCGCTAGAGAAGGGCTTTGTAAAGTGCTATATGTATTAATTATTATTTTTAAAATCTTTACTCTCTCATTTTTTGTATTGGCTACTCCCCCTTTGTTTATGCCGGCCATCAATTTTATAAAGCAGTTTGCTGTATCTTCAAGCTCCAAGAGAGATAGGGGAGGTGGAGAGAGAGAGAGACAGACAGACAGACAGAGAACGCTCTAACAAGGACCTGTGAGAACAGAGCTCTATTCTTCCCCACTAGCAGCCTCCCTCCGGCGACATTAATCAGCACATCTGACTAATGACAGGCAGGCACTGATCTATTTGTCCTAAATCAGCCTATGGTTCTCAGTCTTCTTCTAAAACAGATCATGAGTGTATCTGGCAAACCCCTTGATGGAATCCAGGAGTCTAACCTCATGACCCTCCCTTGATCGGGCAGTCCAGTTTTCTCACAAAGGAAATCAGGTTTATTGGACCATGCTCATCCTTGCTGAGTTCATACTACCCCCGATCACCTTTAGAATTGCCCGCGAGCCATTTGTTCTAAATTTGTTCTAGAATGTTCCTGGGGCGGCATCCCTCCTCAGGGTGTAGGGCTTGGGAGGGTCCTGACGGACGCTAGGCTGGTAAGGGGAGCAGGGGGCTGGGCACCCGGCTTTGCCTGAGAGGCGGACACAGGACAGTGCCCGGGACGGACCCACAGACATTCACTCGAGAAGACCCCAGGCGGTCCCCGAGCCCACCCAAATCAGGGTCGGGGTGTAGGCACGCCGAGAACCACGTTCCGGCATCACGGAACACGCCTTAAGGAGCACGACCGTGAGCACGTGGAACGGAGAACGGGAGCCGATGGGGGCTGCTGCCCACCTGGGCCGAGGGCCGGCGAGAAGGAGCCCAGCCGGATCCATCCGGCCACCGCCGCGCTGGCATTCGGCCGGATCCACCTGCCCGGCCACGGCAGTGGGGGGTGTCGCCCTGGACGTTGTTACAGGGCACTCATCCTTGACACGAAAACGAACTCACGCTTAGATCACTCAGGAGCCCACTTCTCCCCACTTTTGAACATTCGTGTGCGTCGGTCTTTGGCTGCCTTCCGTCCCACCCACAGCTTTTGAAAAATCGCTGGCAGCTCTTCCTCCATCCCAGCTGCCAGTTATTTCAGGAGTCGAGTCGGGGTGAAGAACATGGGTTTGGTGCCAGACGGATCTGGGTGAATGTCCCTGACAGTCCGTTCACTTCAGTGGGCCCTGGAGTCACTAATCCCTTTGAGCCTAAATTTTCTCATTGAAAAATAGGAATAACAAGAATCCTGCTTCCTAGGACTCCCGTGAGGCCTCCGTGGTGCAAGTAAGGCGCGTGGCACAGAGCCTGCACACCACGCAGGGCCCACATGTGTTCCCAGGGTCACCTGCACCATTATTCCCAATTGTCCACCCCCCAGGATCAACACCCTTTGCCATGGGACTTTGCAGTTCTCCCCTCTGAAGGTAGAGTGTCCCCCCGACCCCACTGGTATCATGCTCAGATGGCTCGGGACTTGCTTCAGCCAGTGGAATGTGGGCAGAAGGCACAACGTGCCCCTCATGTCGTATGTATCCCCACTCATCCGTGTGTGCTTCTGCCCCTGCCAAGAGGAAGACATGCCCCAGGAAGCCCACTGGTGCCAGAAGAGTGAAAGACTCAGGGGGCAGACCTGGACCCGATCTGCAGCTCAGAGCCGGGCCCGGTGGAGCTCAGCCAGCCCACGGACACGTGAACAAACAGTGCATGCCCAGTGCTGTACACCACAGTCTGGGGACGCTTGTGAGTGGCATCACTGTGATAACAATTGATACTTACCTTGTCCGGGACTTGGAGATTTAAGTTTTTTTAAAAGCAGTTAAATGGGCTCATTTCTCTTTTATTCTAGTTCCCACCAGGCCTCAATGTAGGGAAAGAGTATAGGTTTTGGAACCAGAGAGACTTAATTCATGGCTTCCACATCTTACTAGCTGAGTAGCTTGAGGCAAGTCACTTAACTTCTCTGAGCCTCAGTTTCTCATCTGTGAAATGGGTGAGCATAGCAGCCCGTGTCAGCGTGAGAGCTAAAAGGCGTCATGGAGGTCACAGGTGTGGATACAGCATGGGTTCTCAGGAAAGGTGAGTTGCTCTCTCCTTTTCTCGCTAAGCTTGTTATCTTTCATGCAGTCTGGAGCACCTCACCTCCAGACCTTTACAGAGCAGAGAGTGGACAGAGCTCCTGGGGCTGAGGCTTGTGGCCTTGTCTCAGCCTTCTGTTCAGCCATCCACGTTAGCATGTGCCAGGCACTGGTCTCGGCCAGGAGCCTGGTGGTCAATAAGGCAAGTGAAGTCATCACTCTCATGGAGCGTGCGTTCTAGAAGAGTCAAAGTAAATAATGGATAAAAGAACAATAAACTAACTAGATAATTCCAAATTGCAGTAAATGCTGTGAGATAAATATGAAAGTGTGACGTGGACAGGGAGTGACAGAGTGAGGGACAGGCTAGTGCTCAGGGAAGGTCCCATAGAGACAGGGACACCCTCTGCTTTCCAAGCAGCAGAACTGCTCCTCTCTGATCCTTCTGGCTCCACACTTACTCAGAGAAGCTCTTTTTGTTTTTAATGCGTTAACAAGTTACGAGATTGTTTTCAGCCCTTAACCACCTGCCACTCTTAGTACAGATTCAAGCAAGTCTTCTGAATTCATGCTTGATCTTGTGTTTCTCGTCCTCCTTCTGCATGTGTCTAGACTCCCTGCCTTACTTTGGGCAGACACACCCACACTTTCAGACACCTCCTCCTCTTCTTCCTCACTGGAACCACTTATAGTGTCATACACAGTGGAGGTTGTATTTTTGAAAGCTCCCACCTTGTCACGCCACCTTCCCATAAAGACCCTCCAACTTTCTCATCCCTACAGATTTTGAAATCTGCTTCTCTGAAGCCTACAATACTTGAAGACTCCCCAAGTCCCCATCTTGGCTCTGAAGAACTTGTGGTTAAATGAGAAGATCACTTTAGTTGTCCCAGCCCATGTCAACGTCAGCCTTCTTTGTGGGCCAGGGTGGAGCTCAGACAAGAAGTTTCCCTCACTCCCAATTGATAAAGTCATCAGGAACACATGCCAGTAATTTATCAAAGGCTTCCTCTGCCATTAGCAACACGAATCACCAGCAGCTTCTAGAGTAGACTAGTGATTCCCAAATTTTATTGGCCTTATAAATGACCTGAATGGCTTGCCAAAAGTACAGATTCTGATTGAGTAGGTCCAGGGCCAGCCCCAAGATTCTGCAACTCAGACAAGCCCCAGGTGCAGCTGGTGCTGCTGATCTACAGAGCACATTTTGAATAGGTGGCGTCAACCCCACCGTGACTGTGACATACCTTGCGGCTAGATCTGTGATTGGTGTGAACGCAACATCATCTCTCCACGTCTAGGTACCTTGGTCTTGAGAACAGGCTGGGGCATATGCCCATGGCAATATTTCTTCTCTTTAATATTTGGCCTCAGTTTTAGAGCCTCACCCCTCAATTTCTTCTCTTCTACATGTTGCTCTCTGTGGTCATGTCAGTTTTCCCAGTTTCATCTGGACATTGTATTCTAGGATGTTAATCCAGGGCACAGAACACTAAATCTTGCTGCTGAGCTCCAAGATGACAGCTGACATGGGAAGGAAAATATCTTACTAGGGCAGGGCAGAAGAAGACAGATCTCCATCATGGTTCAGAGAGTATAAAATGACACCTGACTCTTATAGGATAAAAATGCACAAATAGAACACTAAAACCACATTCACAGGGCCATAATGGAACAACATGCACAGAAGAATCGCAGTGAGAAAGTACTATTCAAGAATAAAAAAAGGAGGAAAAATGATTAGGAAAAGTACTCATTCAATTATTCATTTACCCATCCATTGAATTCAACTGATACTAGCTGAGCGACTTCTCCGTGCCAGGCTCTGAGTCTATGTGGTGACAGCAATGGAATCCATCTCTTTCCTTGTGGAGCGACATCCTGGGGAGAGAGACAGACACCAAACAAGGCGCCAGCAAGTAGATACACAATTGCAAGTAGTGGTTGGCTATGCAGGAAACAGGTGTAGTGACGAAGAATGACGAGGGCAGGGGATCCATGGAGATAAAGTGGTGAGAGAGGTTTCTCTGAGAATCAAAAGACAAGAAAGAACAAGACCTGTGAAGAGCCAGGCTGGAGATGGAGGGAAGAAAGGTCACCACAAGGAGAAAAACAGTGTCTGCAAAGGTCCTGAGGCAGGAAACCATCTAATGGGTTTGAGGAACGGAGACGAGCCTGGCTGAGCACGGCATGCGGGGTGGGGAGGGTGGCATGAGAGAAGGTTGGAAACAGGCTTACGGTCTTGGATATTCACACACCCGTGGACTAACTATGGCTCAGAAACAAAAGGAACGCATCTTTTTTTTTTTTTTTTGAGACAGAGTCTCACTCCATTACCCGGGCTGGAGTGCCGTGGTGTCAGCCTAGCTCACAGCAACCTCAAACTCCTGGGCTCAAGCGATCCTACTGCCTCAGCCTCCTGAGTAGCTGGGACTACAGGTGAGCACCACGATGCCCAGCTAATTTTTTCTATATATTTTTAGTTGTCTGGTTAATTTCTTTCTATTTTTAGTAGAGACAGGGTCTCGCTTTTGCTCAGGCTGGTCTCGAACTCCTGACCTTGAGCAATCCACCTGCCTAGGCCTCCCAGAGTGCTAGGATTACAGGCGTGAGCCACCGCGCCCGGCCACAATGAACTCATCTTAATGCAAGAGGGTAGATCTATAATTCGGTGGGATGGGATTTGTTCTTTTAACAAATATTTCCAGAATGTCTACTTGTTCCAAGATTGGTATATGGAAAGAAGGCACATTAAACAAAAGAAGAGGGTCTGATGGAATGGAATGGGGAAGACGCATCCTCACTGTTCAGAAAGCTGTTTGTTTGAGTAGATATGAGCCCAAGAAAGGAATCTGGTGGAGAGTGGCTGGGGGTGGGCCAGACATGGGGGAAGCCAGCGATGGGCTGGCTTTGGATCGTGGAGGCAGGAAGGGGAGAGACACGCTGCACACGCACATGCGTGCGGGGCCAGGGGAGCAAGAGCAGTACAGAATCAAACACAAGCCCCACAGAAAAAGCGGGTGGGTTGGAGAAACTGGAGAAAGGAAAATAAAAACATTCTCACACCGCTCCACAGCTAATCTGATGACTCTTGGCAATACAGGTAAATGTGGTCCCATGTGCAAGGACGGCTGTCATGGGCACGTAGCAAAATGTATGGTATGGACTTAAATCTGTGTAGCTTACTGGGCTAACGGCATCCCTAGGACCTCACACAACAAACACAACAGCTGCTAAATTATCCATTAGATTCAAGGAAATCAAGACTATTGTGGCCAGGACTGTAGGGTTTTTTTAATTATTTCAAAATATTAAGGGGCTACAAATGTTTTTATTACATGGATAGCTTTTATAATGCTTAAGTCAGGGCTATGAGTGTGCCCATCACTGGAATAGTGTTCACTGTACCCGTTAAGTAGTTTTTTACCCATCCCTCTTCCCTGCTTCTTGATTTCCAATGACTTTTACTTCTCTCTGTGCCCATGTGTGCCTATCGATTAGTTCCAAATTATTAGAGAGTACATTTGGTGTGTTTTTCCATTCCTGAGATACTTCACTTAGGATGATGGCCTCCAGCTCCATCCAAATTGCTGCAATAGACATTAATTCTTTCTTTGTATGGCTGAGTAGTGCTCCATGGTACATGTATACACCACATCTTGTTCATCCATTCATGAATTGATTGGCACTTGGGTTGATTCCACATCTTTGTGATCATGAACTGTGCTGAGATCAACATTCGAGTGCAGGTGTCTTTTTGATAAAATGACGTCTTTTCCTTTGGGTAAACACCCAGTAGTGGGATTGCTGGATCAAATGGTAGGTCTACTTTTAGTTCTTTGAGGAATCTCCATACTGTTTTCCATAGAGGTTGTATTAATTTGCAGTCCCACCAACACTATATGTTTTAAAATTCTCTTCAAAGCCCAGAGTCATAGCACAAAGCTCTCTGAACTCCCCAAGTTCAGATAGTCCAGTTAAAGAGCCCAAACTTTACAGCTTGTGGAGCTGCCCACCCTGGGGCCAGTTCCCCTCTCTTAAGAGGGTCCCCAGGAGAGAAGAGAGAAAACACAACTCAATCTCTGCTTTGCAAGCCTTCTTAGAGACTCTCAGAGAGACTGAAGGAAGCTAAAGATCCCGTCCCAAGTGTCACTTCTCAACCACACCCATCCCCTGTCTCAGCATGGGGGACACTGAGTTGACTAACCATTTATTGACTCGATTTGGACACACCTTGGCTGAGGTAAGACATTCTCTACGTACTTTAGGAAGTACTCTCAGTGTCTCTGACAGGTTTTAATTAAAAATATATATGAAGAACATTAAAGAAAATCTCAAGAGAGAAGCCCCTCCATAACCTCACCCACCTGCTTCATTTTCGCCACATCTTTCTAGGACCTGCTCACACGCATAAGTGGCTTCACCTGATGCACCATTGCATGGGTACGTTTTGTCCCTTCTTCGTTGTCATTGTCACACACATTGCCACACAATGAAACTCCTCCTACACTCCCAGGTTTCTATAGTATTCATAATCACAAGCTTGAAGAGGACCCCGTGTTTTTTAAGCAAAAAAAATTCTCTACTTGAGGCCAAGTTTTGGAGTCAGGAAGGCCTGAAATCCAATCCTCCTGTTGCATTTGCCCTCTGGGCGGCTTTGGTAGAACCGGCCTCGCAAAGCCTCCGTGCCCTCATGTCTACAAAGGGGACCGTGGCCACCGCCTCCCAGAACTGTGTGAGAACTACATGGCGGTGCTGAACATAAACCGAGCGTGGAGATGACACATAGCAAAGGTTTAATAAATGGAAGCTATTTAATCAATAGCATCGTTGTTATGATTCTCCTTTGGAAATTCAAAACAGGGTAGAGCATAGCACAGAGGAACTCTGGGGAGTGTGAATTTCTTCCCAGGTTCTCAGCAACAGACCAGGCCGACTGTCTCCCTCGCTGGAGGGAAGGCCGGGGAGTGTGGGGTCTTCTCCCCGACCAGGGCCCTCAGACCCACACACTCTGCCCCGCACCCCCCCTCCCAGGCAGGGACTCACCTGCCCAGACCCCAGTGCTTTCCCTTGGGGTGATATATCACCCGTTTTTGTAAAACCAGGCTAAAACACTTTAGGGACACCAAAGCACTCGTCAGTCCCCTGAAGCAAAAATATTTACCAAAGCGTGCCTGGCCAGGCTAACAGAAGTAATGCAGCTTAGAGAAAGCAGCTCCTTTCCAGACAGGAAGCCCTGCCCCTGGGCTGCGCTCAGTGTCCGCTGAGGCTCTGTTCCCAGAGGCCTGTGATGCAGATCAACGCTCAGGCCTGACGCAGGGCGTGGGCTCTCCGTGAAGTACTCAAAGGTATTTGCCACCCTCAGTAAGTGCAGTAGCAGGTCGTGTATGTGTATGAAATAGGCCAATATGACAACTCATATTTCCGTAGGGAGGAATAATTCTCTCCAGAAAATCAATTATTACGCATTCATTTATTTGACCACTTTCTACTGAACACCTATTATGTGTTAGATGCTGAGAAGGATACAAATACTGGTCGTTCCCTAGATGCAAGGCGGGCAGGCCTGGCGTGCGGCAGCCATCCGTCTCTCTCCATCCATTTAATAAGCACTCACCGAGCACTTCATCAATGCCAGGCCTTACCCTGGAGAGATAAAGAAAAGACACCTCCCGTCCCCTCCAGGGTCTGGCAACCTGGACAGAGGTCAAGGGCTCCCTGCTTAGGGCAACAGTTTGGATGGAGGCGGGGGTACAAGGCCATGTTCGAGACTCCCTGGGAATAGGGTTGGAGAGCCCAGACCCGGGCTGAGCAGTCTGTGGCTTGTGGCGGAACCCGTACGATCCTCAGAGACATAACTTCATTTGTAAATAACTCTCTTTAGATACAGACATAGACTCAGTCAAAGCCAAATACATCAGACTTAACCCAAGAGGTGGAAAGCCAGACAGTAGGAATGTTCAGAGCTCTCTCTTCCTCCAGATATTTTTCATGCTTCACACTTTGACTGTTTTCAAGCCACAGAGGAATGGGCTCATGCATGCAGACACATACAAACACACTCAGGCTGTCTCCAACTTTGTGCAGATTTTTTTTCAGCCAAAAGACGAGCAGGCTAGCTGGGGTGGACACACCTGCCTCGCTCTTTGATCACTTGCCACCTTGAGGAGAAGCAGAATTGTTTGTTTGAGCAGCATGTTCCTGGGAAAACCAGGTGTGGGCTGCAACTTCATGATGCCCATCTGCCCCCCTGCCTGGGGCCTGAGTACAATGAGTAGTGAGGGTCCCTTGTTGGGCCTTGCCGAGTGCGGAGCTCAGTGCCAGGCACTGGGGAAAGTCACAAAAGAAGTGGAAGAGAGAATCTGGAAGAGTTCATGTCTGACCCCAAGGAGAGAGAGGACATGCTATAAAAATCAGTGCATACAGGCATAATTAGATTGGATGGCTGCTCTGAGCTCTGGAAAAAATAGCACATAAAAATAATTCTGTTATAAACTGACTCTTTCCTATATATAGCAAAGACAAATAATCACCCACTTCCCCAGTTGATCTGTCTTGTGAGTTCCTGTTTTTAACTATTGGGTTTTCTGAAAAGCTCACCTCATAAACAGAGGCTCTAATGGCAGCTATAGAGGAATATCCAGCCACCAGGGTGCCCTGGAGGTCCCTGCAGGGAGAGATGAGGTAGGGGAAGGGCCATTGCAGGAACTGAGTGATATCTGCAGAGGAAATCTGGCCACTTAGGCAAAATCAGAAGCACAACTTCCAGATTTCTGCTGCTGGTGGTCTTCCAGTCCTGGTCCCTGGAAGGCTGGAGGAATTTGCACTCTCCAAATTTTCCTCCTCCTCCCCAAATGCACCTGCTCTGAAGTTCCCTAACAGCCTCCCTATAAAATGCCTGGGATCAACAGTGGGGCAAAACAACCTAAATGATGTGTGTATAAAGGTATGTGAAGAATACAGATCTCTGGGCAATTAGATGGCCCCAGGTCTGATGTGGTGTTGTCTTTTCCTGTGAGTACAAGTTAGACCCCCCAGCAAGAAGCTTCGAGACTCTCCCTCAGGAGCTCCCTGCTAGCAATGCACAGAGCAAGCCAGACAGCCTTGAGGACACTCTTCCCACGTGCTAAGAGACTGTTCAAAGCTGAGTCTTGTCAGGAGATGCTACCTGGTGGGAAGCCTTGTGATTCCACCCAAGAAACCTCATTTCCCATTTCTTTTTTTTTTTTCTCCTTCTGTCCTTGGGAGCAATTTAAGTCACACTGATGCCCCACTAAACAGCCTATTCAATGACAACAGACCAGAACAGAGGAGACATTCCAGAAATAAGAAACCACTGTGAAAAATACCTGCTTAGAGTTCCATGAACTCTCAGGAAGCGGGACCACTGCCTGGCAATTTAATTGTTCGGAGTGTAAGGGGATGCAAAGTAGCAGCGGATATATTTTGGGGGTCTTCTGGCTGCTTCATACCAGGACTGTGAATCTTCATTCATTTGGCAAGAACGTACCGTGCTGGATTGAATGCCTGTGCCATGCTAGGCATGGACAGTGGCTCATCGCTGATATTTAAGGAACATTTGCGGGCCAGGGACCAGTTTAGGGCTTACTTAGGATGCATTATCTAACGTAATCCTCCAAAACGCCTACGAGTGTTTTGCTATAATATTATGATTCCCAATTTATGATCAAGCACATGAAGGCACTGAGAGGTTAAGTAAGTTTCCCAAGATCACAGAACTAAATTAGGGAAAAGCCCAGACTGAACTCAACACAGGCTCCACGCTTACCCGCTGCACCCTACGGCCCATAGGAGAGATGTCCGAGGGAGATCGCTCAACCTCGAAATCTCAGCCCCGAAAATCTGTTCCAGGTTTTGCTCTCAGAAAGTCCCTTGTAGTGAATTTGAATTTCTCCTACTTCTGTTACAGTCTATTTTCTCTCGCCGGGCTCCAAGGTGGAGAAGAATTAGGAGTGGCAGCTTCTGAGAAGTACGGGGTGGGGGAGGGGGGGCAGGCGGGGACTGTCCTACTGTCCTACTGTCCTACTGTCCTACGGCAAGCCTGCAGCCAGCCACGCATTTTGCTGTGCCCGGAACTGAAAGCCCTCCAGTGGAGTCACCTGCAGCCACTGAAAGCCCTATCTGCCTCCTCGTCAAAGCCCGCGTCTCCGCGCCCTCGGAGCGCACAGGTGTGTTTGCCGGCCGAGACGCCGGACACCTGCCAAGGAGGCCACACGTCCGGCATTTGTCGCCCTGACGGTGTTCGTGGGAAACAGCGGAGCGCGCGTTTGCGGCCGTTCGGGGAAGAGGCCCTTAGGCAAACAGTGTTTTCCGTGCCTTGGAGCCCCCAAAACCTGGGGGTTCAGGCCTTCTCAGCACAGGTTAATACTGCAGCATTTAGCAGCCTTCTTGCTCAAGTGAGCATGTCCAGACCTTGAGCATGCCACATGGCCGCTTAAAGCAAGGTCGCTGGCCCCCACCCCACGGGCTCCGCAGGCCGGGATGGGCCCCGAACCTGCGTCTCCCGCAAGGTCCCGCGCCATGCGGGGGCCGGGCTGCGGGGCACACTGTGTTTCCGGAGGCTGCTGTGTGGAACTCTCCGTGCTGCGTTGGCACCAGCAACCCACTGCTATAAGCCACAGCTCAAAACACTCCGGGACGTCACGTTAGGCGTGGGGGATGGGTGTAGACATACATAATGAGTGCGATGCGCACTGTCTGGGGGAGGGACACGCTTGAAGCTCTGACTGAGGGGGGGGGCAAGGGCAATATACCTAACCTAAACTTTTGTACCCCCACAACATACTGAAACAATAATTTAAAAAAATGGCTAGAAAAAAAACATTCTGGGACAACATGTTACTTAAAATTGCAGAAGCAGAGATAAGTATGTGAGGTAGGAGGCAGAGAAGACTCGAGGTCGGCCCAGCCCGGGCTGCGTGGCCGTGTGAGAACACCCCTCCCCAGGACTGGCGCATCCAGCATGGAGGGGCTGAAAGGGCTTGCATGTAGTCGCCTTCCACCCCAGCCCTACGGGTACCAAAGCGGGTCTGGGCACAGGCAGCCCTGCCCTGCCCTGCCCAGGTGTTCTCTCCTCCCTCAGCAGACCGGAGATTTCCCTCCCAGGCACAGCACGGCGGCTGCATTTGCATCCTCTTCCCTGGGAAGACGGGAGCATCTCTCCGCCTTGCCCCCCAGCCGGTCACTGTCTGCTTCCCCCAGGCCCTGGCTGGACTCTAGGACATGGATATAGACAGCCGAAAGGAAGGGGTCCTGCCGCTCCTCTGCAATCACATTTCTGGAAGGCCTGGAGGTCAAGGTCTAACAAATAGACGCGGGACCTGACTCTTGTCTTATCCAGATGACTTCACCCATGTTGTTCCTCCTGGGCTTCTTGGTGAACTCCTCTTCTTCCCTCAAAACCCAGCTCAGGCATTCCGTCTTTGGGGGGCAAGCTCAGCTCCCCGGGGGGACTTCCTCAGACCTCCGTGGTGCTTTTGCTCTGCGGTCCACACTTCCATACCCTGTACGAGATGGGGTGATGGGACCAAAATGCTCAGCCTGTCTTAGTGACCCCAGCCTGTGTCCTCGCTCCTCACCAGCTGACTTGGTTTCTACCACTCTGTCACCCTCTGGGGATAGAGACCTCCCTCGATGATTGCTCTTTTCTGTGACACAGAGTCAGAGGCCAGGGAGAGAACGCTGAAGAGACAGAAGGAAAGGAGGATGTTGAGAAAGGCACGTGAGTCGGGCTAGGAAGATATTTTCCCTGCAACGGAAAAGGGAAAATTGCGAAAGTGGGGGCCGTGTTCTGGGGGAGCCAGGGCAGGCTCGGGCGGTGAGGAAGTGGACAGAAAAGGGAAGGCGGGTGTGCTAAGGGTGGCTCCGGACCGCCTGTGCGGTGGACTCTTTGTGGAGTCTGCAAACACAAGTACAGAGCCCAGACTGTTCTGAAATGTCTTCGGTGCACTGGGCCCCTGGATCACCGCCGTGCTGCTCGGGGGCCGGACTGCGCGGGTCCTGCTTTCCTCGGGTGACATCTCTGTCTGGACGGAGCTTGGCCCACAGTGGGTGCTCAGAGAGGGCTAGCGGCTCCCGCCTCCTTCCCTTCTGCCAATCCCAGCAGCCCGTCGTGCTGAAATAGCAGCAGGATGGAGCAGGGGCTGACAGGGTAACTGGGAGGAGAGAGGCCAATAAAACATCCCACTAAGCCTCCCTGGCCCGAGCGCGGCCACACAACGCTGCTCTTGGCCAGGAGCCCACCACTTACCGGCCCCCCGGCCTCTAGGGTATGGCTAATTAAAGGCATGGTTACTCATTTCATTCCCAAGTCACTATTTAAGGAAGTAGAATCATGCCTTTCCTACAAGGCCGCTGACCCTACACTTCAGGGAGACAATGCTCGGGCTTGTCCGTGTGTCTATGACTGCAGCCCTGTCCAAGGGCACGGGGAGGGGGGCGGGTACTGCAGACCCACAGCTGGGCCAGCTGCTGGACTGTCCCCCCCTCAACACCCTCCTCTCTCCCTCTCCCCAAGGGGCCGGGATCTAGTGACAGCCCCTCCCTAACCAGCTGCCAGGGCAACTCCTGCATTTTCTGGGCATACTCAGAGCCACACAGCTGACTCAGAAAAGAGCACCAACAATCTTCTTTTGGATTTCAAGTAGCAGCAACTTGGAGCATTTGGGATTTTTCAGTTATTTTTTAAGAAGTAAAGAAAAACATGGCTTTTGATCAACAAACTCTTACTGAAATCTGCTCTATGCCAGGCCTGTTGCTAAGGATTGGCAAGAGCCAATGAATAAAATATAATTCCCACCCTCAAAGAATATCCAGTCTTGTAGATGAAAGAGACACATAAACAAATAAATTACACTAATGTAGAATAAGCGTAAAGGCAGAGTTACGTACTATGCACAGTACAGAGTAGGTAGTGACAACCTGTAGCTGGTAGGGGAAGAAAGGAATGCCAGAAGGTGGGAAATCTAAGGTGGGTTTTGAGGAGTAAATAGGAGTTCATCAGGTAACCTAGTGAGGGAAGAACATCCCTGGCAGGGACAAAGCATATTCAAAGTCATTAGATTACAGAGAAATAGGTTGAACCCGCTAGTTTCAGTAGGTTTCAAACTTTTCTAACAAAGAATTCATAAAACCAGAGAGAAGTGAGTGGATGGCTGGTTTGAAACAGCCAGTGCAAGCATGAATTTCTTAGATATTTATTTTTATTTTTTAAATTATACAAACTATGCACCCTGGTTTATAATATTCTCATGTGTTGTGATATTAAGATAATGTTTTGAATTTCTAGTCAGCAAGGTTATTTGACTTTCCAAACATAAACTGTCAAATACAGTGGATCCTCCGTGGGGGAAGAAGCCCCCTGCTGACCCCTTGGCTTCAGGCTGGCCTGACACACCCCTGGGGTCAGACAAGGTGAGTTTGTTGTCCAGCTTGAGAACTAGAAAGCCTGTCTGTCAAAGAGGGTTGGAGACCAGAGCTTTGTCTCTGAAAGTACAAGCAATTGTTCACGCTAGGCCTGCTGACCACGTTCGACCACAGTGGCTGTATCTTCCAAACACTCTTCTGGAAGTTTCAGGCTCGTGCCCCAGTTCCTTTTGCCCTCTCTGCCTGCCACGCTGGGGGATTTGAGGAAGATGCCACCAGCACAGCCAGCGAGGGTCCGGTGAGAGTGAGCGGCAGGGACCTCGCAGCGTTCCACGCTGAGTGTGGCTGACAGCCGTCAGAGGCAGGGCACCTCCTGCGGTCTCCAAAGCCACCCCAAGAGAAAGGCAGTCATTCCTCAGCCCCGACGCCGGGTGAGACCCAAGACCAATCCAGTCGGCCTCTCTGGGAGTGGCGTCCAGGCCTCAGAGTTCGTCAGACCTCCCAGCTGATTCCAGTCAGACACACGGTTCACGAGTCCGTGGCTGGGTCCGCGTGGTACTCGGCCCGGAGGCGCGGGAGAACCCCTGGGGGGAGGTTCACACCTACGGGAGGGCAGCCCCCCCAGCCTGGGAGATCGGAGTGTCCAGGCTGGGAGCTGCGTCTGCATGGCCCTGAGACCTGGGAGGGGAGCCAGCCTGTCCTGGCCTGTGCCCCGGGACACCTTCCTTGACATTTTCCAAGTCCCACATCCTTGCCTAGACCTGCAGGAGCAGTCAGGGTTGTCCCCTGGGGCGCCCTGAGAGGAGACCAGGACACAGGTACCCACAGAGCTTGGTGACTCGTGCCTTTGAAATCATCCCAAAGCCTGTGGCCACCACAGTCCCAGCAGGGTGGCCTGGGTCATTCCTGGAGTGTGGTTTCTTGCACAACAGGCGGGGTGCAGTGGTGCTGACAGCTGAATGGGGTGACTCACAGTGAACACAGGGCATGTTTGGGGCCCTGGGCTATTGATTGGCCACCGCCGACCCCACTTGAGTGGCAGGCGTGGGTTCTGCATGGCTCTCAGCCTCCACGCTTGGACTGTCCTCAGGTCTGCGGCCTTGCACGCCCATCGCGGACACCCAGGACGGCCACCCAACCCGGCACGGGCTTCGCAGTTTCCCTGGGCTGCTGCTCCTCAACGCCAAGGGCCCCTGCTGGTCGGCTGTGGGAGACGTGGCAAAGCCGTGCCGTCCCTGTCTGTCTCAGGCTGTGCCTGGCGAGGTGAGCCTGGCTCCTCGCTCTCTCCACAGGCCACTCTACCCTGCGTGCTGGTGGCACTGTGTGGCAGGCAGGGGGGAGGTCCCCACTGAACGAGATCACATTCCAGGAAGGCAGTAATCACTGCCTGACCAGTTCAGAACACAGTTGGAAGGTATTCTACATTTATGCCAGAAAACTTCGAAGTTTCACATCGCCAAAAAAGAATTACCTTCACTCTTGCATCACGGAGAAGACTTGTGCTTTGTGTTCACCACGGAGCGGGAAGCACCTAACCTTGAGAGGGTCTCTGGAAGCCAGTGTCACCCTGAGCACACTGGGGAAGAGAGCTCGCGGTCAGCAGTGGAGCGGCCCCCAAACCAATGGCTTCAGGGAAAAGCACAAGCAAGGCCTGTCCCTTCACTACAAACCAGTCCGAAGAGCAGCGTGATGTGTTCCACCTTCCTCTGACAGCAGCGGATAGGAAATAACCAGGAACGGCACATTTCACCACAAAGGGCAGGAAGAGACTGCGCCTGGACCCTACAAAGAATCTCCATGAGCACTAATCGGGCAATAAACAGATACGTAAGGAATTCTTCTCTACCCGTTCTAATCTGTCTGCAGTATATCACTATACCGTCATATGGGCCCACGAATTTTGTGATACATGTTGTAATCGACTTGTTTTTACAGACAAGCACCCCAGCAAACAATGTTTGCCCAGGGCCCTGCACGTGCTAGGGGCAATCTTGTTGGACACATTGGGTACTTGTTTTCAAGAGCTCCCAGGTGATTCCAGTTCTGTACCGAGGGTTGAGAGTCCCTGTGCCAGAAGCAAGCAGGTGGATGTCCACATCTCTGGCTTCAGCCGGCAGTAGAGAAGGGCCACCTAGAGGGAGTGTTAGAGTTGAACCTTATTCCCTTAAAATCCACATGTTGAAGTCCTACCCCCCAGCACCTCAGAAGGTGACCTTATGTGGAAACAGGGTCACTGCAGATGTGCAGATGCTTCCCGACTTACAGTGAGGTTACGTCTCAATAAACCCATCATAAGCTGAAAATACCATAAAGCCCTGACTTCAGCATGATACAATTCATCCATGTAACAAAAAATACTTGTACCTCCTAAATGTTTTGAAATGTAAAAAAAAAGTTTCTGGGGGAGGATGTTAATGTCATGTTTCATGACATCGGTGCTGACCACATGGGAAGTTCGTTTTGTGAAATTTCAGCTGGTGTATATGCGTTATTTGGGTACTTTTTTCTATGTGTGTTATTCTTCAATAAAAATTTATAAGAATAAAATACATTTAATATACCTGACCTACCAAATGTCATAGCTTAGTCTAGCCTACCTAGCATACGCTCAGAACACTTCCATTAGTCTGCAGCTGGGCAAAATCATCTAATGCAAAGCCTACTTTATAATAACGTATTGACTATCTCATGATGCACCGAATACTCGCACACAATCATAAAGTCGAGAAATTGTTAAGCTGAACCATCCTAAGTTGGGAGCCATCCGTAATTAGTTGCAGGATGGGATCCTATCACAGTGGGGTGGGCTTCTAATCCAGTAGGAATGGTGGTGTTCTTATAAAAAGGGCAAATAGGGACACAGGGAAAATGCCACGTGAACAGGAAGGCAGAAACCAGAGGAACGTCAAACCGGCAGGAGCCAGGGGAGAGGTCTTGCCCCGAGGAGGGACGGACCTGCAGACACCCTCATCTCACACTCCCAGCCTCCAAAACTGTGAGACAACAAACTGCTGTTGCTTACCCACCCAATTGGTGGGACTTTGTTTGCTCACCCTGGGAAACTAATACAGGGACGTCCCTCAGAGGAACCCAATGGAATTTTAATACACAAAGGTTCAAATGGATTTTTTTAAAAAGTCAGCAGTAATCTTCCAGGGAGTGAAAGAGTTGGAAAGCACTGGAAGCTGTTTCTCTGAGTTGCTCTTTTTTAATGCACTTTCTAACGCTGTGGAGGGAAGCACCACAAATCTCAGCGAAGCCCTCGCCCTGCTCCTGGCCAGTGGGCAAACGGCGGGCTCCTGGGCTCCTGGACTCCTGGTTACTCCCTGGCTCATGGCAGCCTGTTGACCAAGGGGAGATAATTGCATTCAACCACCTGGCGATTTAAATGCTCCCCTTTTTAGCGTCAAAGTAGCTTTTCTCTTCAGTCAGTTAAAAACCTGAGGTCTCCCTGGCAAATAGGAAAGCCTTCAGATTGGGAGTCTACAAGGAGCAGAATGGAACAGGAGAAATCCTGGGCGCAAAAAGAAATTTCTTGCGGCCTAATCAGGCTCCCAGCTAGAGGAACCCACGGGATGCCCCGGGGGTCCTGAGCCACAGTAGCCTGTGTGTTTCCCACCACACACTAAGTCCCTTGGGGGTGAGGACTCTGCCCCTCACGCCTCACCGTCAGGGCACCTCACCGCGACTGCTGACAAGAATTCTCCCGCCCACCCCCCTCCCGGGCCAGAGACGGCCCCTCCTCCCCTGTCGCTGCACAGGAGGCAGAAACAGGGATTAGACCGAGAGCTCGCAGACCCCTGGGGAGGCAGCAAGAGGGCAGGACATGGGCATCTTTACAAGACTTTCGTGGCACTTTTCAGGGTCACACAAACCAGATAAAAAGATGATCAACAGAAATTTCATTAGGGCCAGTAAAGGGAAATGGGGGGTTGGACCTAGAAATAGATTTTTCTTTTTGGCAATATAAATAGAGCCTAGGACTTCTTTGGCTCTTTTGACCTATGAAAATAATTTTCTGATTGAAGAGCTTGAGACTCACCCATCTTCCTATGTAAGACTTCAGCAGATCTAGACAGCTTTAGGTAAGGCTCTTTTAAAATAAATGCAAAAGTAATAAACGAGTATCTTCCATCCTGACAGTTCTTCTTGAGTCCCGCCATACTCTAAGGACTTTTCAGTGAATAGACTTGGAGGAAAAAAAAATACTCAAACCTGAAATTGATTGTTCAATCCCAAGTCAGTTGCATTTTCTAGCTCTCTGGTGGGCTGCATGCCAAATCAGCCACTTTGTCCTCTAGGTCCCCAGAAAGGCCCCTGTTCAAAAAGTCACACACATCTGCCTGGTGCCATTCTAAGTTGAGCCCTAGCTCCTCTACTGGCTGCATGGAGCCCTGCTGTTGAGAGGAAGTCTGACATCATGCAAAGAGTTTTCATTCTAAAGTTCCAGAGTTGAATCACAGCTCCTTCCTTTGTGCAAGTTATCTGACTCCCTAAGACTCAGTTTCCCCATCTCTAACTGGGGCTAACAGGAGTGATGTGAGTGGTTTCACAACCTCTTGTGAGGATTAAAGGGGACAGTGAATGGCTCCCGATATACTGTAAATGTCTTTTGATACATCTGTCTTCCAAAGAAATTGTAGTGATTTTATTATATATTAGCTTATTTTTATTTTAATAAGAATATTTATGTGCAAAAGAAAAACATTTTTTCTTCTCTCTCATTGACATGTAAGATCAAATTCATTTTTAACAATATAAACAGGAAGTGACTTGTCTTAAAAGTTACTGAATAATGCCAACTATATTTTCATTGAAATAATCTGACAAAATAGTTTTTAAGTCTTGGAGAAGAACTTGTTCTCTAACTGACTAATTAAAACCCACTTAATCTAATAAAGTAGATCCTCTATGGACCTGTACTAGAGAAAATTTCATTAGTCTGAGTTAAGCTACAGTATAAACTTAAAGGTAATAAACTATATTTGGGGGGAAAAAACCAAACATGCTCTAAGTAGGAACTCCCACTTATCCACACTGGCTTCCAAATTGACTCCAGGAATTATATTCACAAAGAAGGCTCCAAGCTTTTGACCTGTAGCCGTCTTCCAGTTAAGAACTGCAAAACCAAATTTCCTCCCTGGATATTTTTCTTTTGGGAAGACAGCATTGCTCTTTTGCTTCTTCTTGTGGCCAAGGTCAAACTGATCTTGTTGTCTGACACATCCTCTCTTGTCCAACAGCATCCCATTGAAAAGTGAGACCATTCTGGCCAGCCAGCCTTTCTCAGGCCAGCAAAGGGAGCTTGGTGCAGAAGCGAGAATGGCATTGTCTGAGCGTCATTCCGAGTGAGCTCTCCCTGGGGAATCCCAGAAACGTGGCCAGCACAAGAGTAGATCATAATCTGGGTCATGGTGCCCACGAGTATGAGCATGCTACTTAGAAAGTCATTTTCTATGTGCTGTATGTGTATGTATCTGCAAAGGTACAGCCATGAATATATTTCTACATTTTCAAGAAAGGAGCCTCAATTCTCAATTGAGGCCAATGAAGATTTCCCTGGACCCTAGGGGTCTCTAGGGAACTTGCTTAAATTAGATCAGAATAGTTCGTATAATATTTAACCTATCAGAAAGATGGTGGACAGATGATAGATTTAAATGTCAGAGAGATCCAAGTTTATACCAGTTCCTGGTTGAAGGAGCCCTGATAAGGTACTGTTTCCCTAAACCTAAGTTTACTTGTCTGTAAAATGGGTTTGCTTACCTCTCCAGGTGACTTTGACGCATCAGTGAGCCTGTACATGTAAAGTGCGTATTAAAGTGACTGGTGTAAAGCAAGCCTTGATAAACAGGAACTATTATCAATTCATTATTATTGAAGAATAGTTAATTTGGGGCATCCTTGTGAGTTCAAGATTTCAGAATAGTAAGGAGACAGACTGGATTAATGGAAAGGTTCTGATACATATACATGTAAATGGATACTTTCCGCAACAATGCATACCTTAAGTGGGATCAGTCACCTGGTCATCAGATGTTTCCAAGTCAACAAAGGTGAGACAGTTCTGCTAGGGAACCTAGGAATCCAGCCTGATTTCCTGGTTCAAAAATCACACCTGTGAAACCCTATCCAGGTGAGAAATTGCTCTGGCTAACTCCCCTGAAGCCAAGCCACAGTTCATTATAGAGCTATTTCTCTGGGTCACCCTGAGTTCATCTCCTTAATTAATGCAACAGCCAGGGGAGGCCAGGCCCAGGAATTCAGCTACACAGCCTTTGCCTAAAAGTCCACCGTAACACCTCTCCTTTGCCGAACACTTACGATGTGCCAGGCATTGTGCAGACAGCCTTACGTGCATCCGTTTATTTAATCCCCTACCAGCCCTCTAGGGTAGCAGCTACAATAATCCCCATTTAAAGATGAAGACTCTCAGGCTTGGCAGAGCCCAGTCATTCACCCAAGATCACAGCTAAGCCGTGGTGGAGCCTGCATTCCAGGTCTTCCTGACTCGAGTGCCTGAGCTGTTACCGCCAGGCTATACTTCGCAGAAAACCATTAATCCCACATTTCTTCCCCCTGTCACATGTTTATGTTGCATCTGAGAACAAAAGGGGGTTTAAATTCTCGTTTTTTTTACCTACTGACGAGCAGCACACCCTGTGGTCCCTAATCAGGGCCTACCTTGCTCCAAGCTCTCCAGAATACTCCCCTGAGCGCTTCATATCTCAGCAGCGTTTATTTACCCCAATTCCTGTTCAGGATTTTCCCTGGCCTTTCAAAAAACAACAGCAACAATTTAGCACCTAGTTTAAATCTCTCGCATTTGGCTAAGAAGCCCCTGCAAGGACACCTGGTTGGAGCAAGAGTGCCACCTGGTGGAACATTTGGGTCACTGCCAACACACGCCTTGGGCGAAAGTGGGGAGGCTGGCAAGGAGCTACACGGTGTTCCCACTGCCTGGAAGACGTCCCTGGACAGCTACAAAAACTAACTCAGCAGTGCCCAGGTACTTATTTTACTGAATTTCACAGGTGCTGTTCAAATACAAGTTTGGGACTTTGAGAGCTTGCCTTTCTTGGCCCCAAAGCCCAGAGCTGGGATTAGGATAAGGTGAGTGAGATAGAATCATGCATGTACAGGACCGTATCCCGTCTTTACTTAAAATTTTGAAATGTTATTCATCATCATTTTTTGCATTAGTTTTTATTTCTAATTGCATTAAAACATGGTTTGATTACTGAGATTTCTCGGCACCTCTTACATTTCGTACCCACAGCAAATGCCTCTGTTGCCTCCACCTACCACTGGCCCCGCCAAAGGCCTCTGCAAAAGGATTTCATGTCCCTTCAAAGCCCTGCCTAGAAATAAGTGGACCCACAGCGCCTGTCGCTTCCCCACACATCTGTCTTCACTCTTTCCCCTCTGAAACAGTCTTGGTCTACCTCTATCCCCACCAGTCTCTGCTAGTTGACTCGATACACCAGCTGAAGTGGAAAGAAAGTACACACACCAGCACGTACACACTGGAGTGTAATTAGCGGATAATCTGGCAAAAAAACGTGTGCAACACTGAGCTCCTTGAAGATTCCTGCTCCTTTGGCAGGCAGCTAACTGGACGAGCTAAAAGCTGCTTTGGCTTTTGCTGGGTCCAGGACCAGCGGGCCACAGTAAGTCAGGGCAAAGGGCACTTGCCAACACTGTGTCCTCACCCAACCATGGCCTGGCCGAAGGTCTGCCTCATAGCATTTCTTCCTCAGAGTCCCCAAGCTTAATGTCCAAGCGAGGCCAGATTCCCACACAGTTCTGTGTCTGGTCTGGGTGATTCCAGTTCCCTGACACAGCCTATGGCGAGGTGGGAGGCCTTTACCTAAAATATATGAATGGGCTGGGTGGGGGCAGTATAAGGAAAGTTCTGGAAACTCCTGAAATTTTATGCACAAGTATGTGCATTTTCTGGGGAGATGGCTTATTACTTTCCGCCCATTTTCCAAGGAGCCTTTGACTTGATAAAGGGCAAGAATCACAACGGTCTTTATAAAGTCTTCAGGTTTGATCAAGGGTCTATGCAAGAAATAGTAACAAGAAATACCTTCCTATGCTTGGCCTGATAGAAACAACTACCACGAGCCTGACCTGTGGTACATACATAGTGTGGGGCCGTCCTGAGAAGCACTTCTCAGCACGCAGAGGAAAGAAAACTCTCTGCCTCTTGGGGAACTGGAACCTCAACTGGGGGTAGAACTGGGCAGCCCAGTTTCCTTCTTTGCCTTCACTCCCTGCTTAAAATCTTGTTCAGCCTCCCATGGTGCTCAGGGAAAGCTCCTTCCTGCAAGCTCCCTGGACATCCTTACACCTCCTGCAACATCTGGCTCCTGTGTCAGTATTCTGGACATTTCTGGGCAGGGCTGAGCACTTAGCACACACCCCTGGTATCAAGTGGATAATTTTTCTACGATTATCTGCCTACTTGTCTATCTTCCTCACAAGACTGTGAGCCCAGGAAGACAGGCAACCCAGCCTTGGTCATTTTGGTATCCTCAGCACCTAGCACAAAGTCAGTATGTAAAAAATGTTTCAATGAATGAATAAATCAATCTTCAATGAATGAACAAATACCTACAATATTTGTTTTGCTAAAATAGTCCTTGGCTCTTTCAACGATGTGTGAGTTTCAGTGATGACGGCTGAAGGGCAGAGTAGACAGCTTTCGCGCCCCCACGTCCAAGGCCTTCATTTCCCAGCTGTGGAAAGATGCCCCGACAGACACGAGCGAGCTGGACAGGCAGAGCCCGGCCGTCCCCGGGGCCTCGCCCAGCTGCAGTCTGAGAACAGACAGCGCCCCACGCCGCTTCGCAGGTACTGCTACGGGCAGGACACCTTGCCTTGCTTTTCCTTATTTTTCCTGCTCCCTGGTTCAGGGTCACCATCACACATGCCCAGAGCACACAACAGGGAGATAACTGAACAGGGGAGCAGATGCCAACTGTACCCAGGCAGGGCCTGGAAAACCTCAATCTTCTTCCCGATTCCAGTCATTAACCATAGTGAGGATGGAACGGGAAACTAGTTGACTCAACTTGTTTCAACATCAGATAAACAGAGCTGAATTTCACGCCCAGAAATGCATCATCCATGAACCCAAACAGGTAGTTTTACTCTGCTTCCTCCCACTGAAATTAAAGTCACAAGTCTGATAAAAATCTCAGGGCTGCCGCTCCAAGCTCAGCTTTTCCCAAACACATTTCAGAGCCTGGACCGCGAGCTGGGGGAGGGAGGGCTCACCCGCTGGGTTTGTTCCTGCTTTGGAGAAAGGCCTCGGAGGACACCCTAGGCCCAAACACAGCTGTGGTCGTCACTGAATGTCAGCCTTGCCACAAACAAGATAAAAATTTCAAACAACAAAGAGGACTTTTCCACGTTCTGCTGAATGGGGTTTCTCATTCAGTTTTGGTTTCTTCTGGTGGCGAGGCCTCACCTGCAGGGCTTCCTCACACTCCAGCTGCCGTCCTCAGACAGCCACGGGCCACCAGAACCCCGCTCACTGCTTCCCAGGGGCCCCCCTCAACCAGCAAAGGAAGTGTTCTTTTTCAACATAGGTCAATCCAGAAAGGACTCCGGGTTTTGATTCATTGTTTCGTGAACAGCAATTTAACTTCTCTTGCCCACTCTTCAGAATTCAGGTCTCTCCTTTGAGGACCCAAAAAGCCCACACAGAAAAAGAGAATATCCCAAATTTAAAGCTGGGAAAAAGGAAGTCACTCTACTGTTCATCCTCTAGTGTTCACGCAGTTCAAATCCCCCACCTCTTCCAGATGTCTGGTAGAAATGGGCCGCTTGGCCCTGGTCACGTGGTGTTCTGTCCTGCATCTGTCTTTTCTGTGGCCCCAGGTCTTAGATCTCTTTCTGGTCTCTTTTGTATCTATTAAGTGCAAAACAAATATTGATTAATTCATAAGAGCCTACAAAGTCTAAAGCCAAATTAAAGCCAAGGGTGCTCTTATAAAAATATAAACTATTTATCAATCATTATTCCAAGCCAGGCCCTTTGTTTTACATTTAATCCTCACCACAATCCTTTAAGGTAGGTGTTTTTATTCTGTCTTATAGGTGAGAAAACTGAGGCTTAGAGGTTTCTGGGAGTGTGAACAGCTTCTCACAGGTGGAGTCCGGGTGCCAGAACGGGCTGCCTTGCGAGGCTGGGCTCTTCAGCACTTTGAACGCCCCAGTGTGTCAGCAAATGACCTAGGGAGGCTTTCAGTCACTGAGCACAGTGACAAGGTAACCATGTAATACATGGCAAGAGACAGGCAGGGAGAGTTTCACTAGCAGGTTAGAGTTGTTAATGCTTTTCCCGGGAGAGTGCCACCCAGGCCAAGCCCTCATCCCTAAAATCCGCATTGCCTCCTAACCATGCCCAGCTCTCCTCATACCTATCCACTTTGAATGGGCGTCTGGCTAAAATTTCTTTTGTCTCCTTCATCTAACCAGCTCTGGGCTAGGAGCATGGCACATGCGATGGTTTTGAGGGTAAGTGTAACTGCTGACACTCACGACAGTCATGCCCATAGCTGAATCCCTGATCAATTCTACTCTTTGCCCTAAGAGACAGACTGGACTTCAGAATCCTTCTCAACACAGCACTCCAGGCAGCCACTACCAATCAGTCAGCATTGCCTTAAGATGAAACCTATCTATCATTATTACCATCACAAGTGATCAACAGAATTTAATTTCCACTTCCTCTATCCTTCCTGCATTATTTCTCTAGTGTTTCTGGAATAGATAATGGGATGGATGGAGGGATGAATGGAAAGGAAAATTGAGTTCTTACCTTACAGAGAAGCCCTGCTTGGCACCACTCCTAATTCTGCTGACTCCACGCAATGCCAGTGCTTCCTTACAAAGTTGCTCTTTGCATGAGGCATATTTTGTGGTGTTTGTTACAGGAACTGGTGAGATTCACGGGTCATTCTGAGGCCACGAGGACCTTCAGCGTCAGCACTTTGTTTCTCACTCAGTCTCATTTCCTCCCCCTCTAACATATGCCTGAGCTTAAAAACATCCATTCACCCCATACTTCCTTCTTCTTTTTAAAGCTCAAGCTGACAAGAGAAATTTCTTCTCCCACTCACTTTTTTTTTTCTATAAAGGGAAAAGTACTTACAGCTCCACTGTGGAGCATGTAGGAATGACCAATGATTAAAAACGCTTTTGTGTCTTTGGAGACAGGAGTGTCCCTAACCTGGGCCATCCGCTGCCTAGAGTTCTGAATCATCCCATGATTGAGCAATGGATGGAGAAGCATGTTTTCCCAAGTCCTCTACAGAAGTCCAGACTTTCTGCTTTAAACCAATCCAGTTATGATATCTAGATATTCTTCCTCTTAGCAAAACACTGCTCAGTGTTCGAGAGGAAGGAAATGTTAAAAAGTTCTTATTCAAGAGAGCTTGAAGAGGAATAAAATACGTCTTATAAAGCAACATTTTGGTCATGTGAGTACAAGTAAATCAAAAGCATACGGATTGTGTGCTGTTAAAACATGCTTTTGTTTCCCCAAAACAGGGAAAAAATACTGGGGAAAAATACATTTTATCCAATGGCACACACTGGGAGACAGCTGGGGATTTTTAAGAAATCCAAAACGTGGCAGGGATGGCACAGCCCTAGTTACTAACATCTCAGAACTGGCTGCGGAGTAAAATGAGCTGTAAAATGGTCGTGCCATTTGTTACTCCAAGCTGGAAATGACACATTTCTCATGGATTTCTAAAGAAGAAAAATGTCATATTGAGGTATAGGAGATGAAGTTTTGTTTCATTGTCTCTGCTTTGATGTTAGTCACAACAACAATTCCTTTCACTGAACTCACAGACTGTGAAAGGTCAAAGTGCAGAGGTGAGACAAAGTCCTGGAGTTGGACCGTTGGCTCTGCCCTTAATAGTGATGAGATAGTGGGAAGGTTAGTTCACCTCTCTGTATCCTAGTTTTCTTATCTGGAAAGTAAGAATAATAATATTAATAACAGTAATAGTTGCTACACTTACCACCCAGGTAAAGCACTTGGAATAAATGTCTGGTGCACAAGAAGTCCTCAGTAAATGTTAGCTATTATTTGTCCTCCTGCCAGGAATGCTCTGCCACTAGATAGCTCCATGGCTCAGTCACTTACTCCAAAAACTGTCCAACCTTTAGCTATACTGACAAAGAAAAAAAAGAGAGAAGATACAAATAACTAAAATCAGAAAATGAAAGTGGGGACATTACTACCAACCTTACAGAAATAAAAGACTGTAAGAGAGTACTATGGACAATTGTACACCTACAAATCAGGTAGCCTAGATATAACAGTAATTCCTAGAAACACAAATTACCTACACTAACTCAAGAAGAAACAGAAAATCACAATGGACCTATAACAAGTAAAGAGACTGAATCAGTAATCAAGAGCCCCAACGAAGGAAAGTTCAGGCCCAGATGGCCTTCAAAGGCAGATAACCAAGAAAGTGTCATGTCAGGAAAACAAAGGGAGATGAGCTTTCTGAAGAGCAAGGAATGGTCAACAATGCCAGTGAAAGCTGAGAAATCAAGTCCAATGAGAACAGAGGTGTCCAGCCGATTGAGCTACCTGAGGATCGATGGGCACCTTAGTGAGAGTCATTTGGGGCCATCACAGGGCTAGGAGCCAGACTGCACTGCTTTCAGGGGTGAAGGAGCAGAGGCAGTACCTTTTAAAGAAATCTTTCCATAAAGAAGAAAGTATAGAGACAGGAAAATTGCTGGAAAGAGTGAGAGACGAGGGGGGATATTGTTTTTAAATGGGAAAGACTTGCGTAAGCCTCAAGCCAATGGAGGAAACTCATCTGAGGAGACAACAAGTTGAATATCCCAGGGCGGGCAAGGGACGAGCCTGAACCACAGGGCCGGTCAGCGGGAAGCAAGCTCGCCTGCAGCCTCGGGCGCCAGAGGAGGAAAAGACACGCGCCGGCCGAGCAGAACCCAGGCCTCCAGGTCAGCTGACTGCAGTGTTTTCCCTCGCTCAGCTGAAAATGTTCAATTTGAAATTGTCCAAACAATGACTATTATTGAGGCTGCGCCATAACTAACTCTTGCACTTCCCTAATCAAATATCCAAGGGGCAGTGAGGACGCGAGAGAAACAGAAACTGAAGCTGATGAGTAGAAAATACCTACTACGGTAGACTTTGTCATTTGAGTCAAAGATACTTCCCGGCCACTTGGGGGCCCCTTTCCCTGCGGTGTGCTCCCCGCGGCCCTCACTCCTCCGCCCCAGGGTGAAGGGGCCGGACTGGCGTCTGCCAGGAGAAACAGAGCATGCGCGGCCCCGCCCCTTCCTGTCAGTGCGCCCACAGACACATCCGCTTGCTCCAACTTCCGCTTTCTCCAACTTCCGCTTTCCCCAACTGCCGCTTTACGGTGGGCAAGGTGGCACTTTGGTCTCCATCCGCCTTTCTCCTTTGGTCTTTTTTTTTTTATGGGGCAGAAGGGATCTAATTACTCCAGTGGGGATGATATTATACTATCCAAAGTGGTATATGAAACTTGGTTCTCAAAATCTTTCTTTTTAAAACATAAAGATTAAAAAAAACACAATATGAATATGAATATATAAATATAATTTAATAATGAAAGTACATTCTTCTCACAGAAGAAGGGTCATAATACAGAATGAGACCCAGATTCCTTAGACGTGTAGAATCCAAAGGACCGGCTTTCGTAACTCAGTTAGACCAAAGCGCAAAACCAGGGTTGCTCGTCTCTTCAACTCTCTCCAGGATTCAGCTGTTTTCTATCTGGAAATAGCCATCGCCACACCCACAGTTTCAAACTTGGGAAAACGACCCAGAATCATCACCACACGTGAAGAGACGGCGCCGCAATAACCACTCTGCGGGAGGCGAGCCCTGCCCCCGCTCGTCCTCTGTGGATGCGCGAAACGCATGCGCACTTGCAAAAGCAGGCGTTGGCACCGCATTTAGACGCGGGTCCCGCCTTCGGTTCGCTTCTCTCCAACTTTTTCGGTGCCAAATTGTTGATCCTAATAATCATTTTGGGATCAGAAACAGTCACTACCACCTTCTCCAATTACGTCAGCCTCCACATTTCAACTGGAAAATGTTGGCCTTGACTGTGCAACTTCTCTACTGTTCCCGAGTTACTATTTGAAAATTTACCAAATAATCTTTAGGCCTACTGGTCAAGGCAAAGACGATGAAATCTCTCTCACAAGTTAGCTTGAATGTTCTCTTAAGGAAAAAGGGGGTGGCAGGAGAGATTATTCCCGGAACCTGTGGGACATCCGCATCTGTGGGGGGTGGGGCAGGAGCGGGACTAAGGGCGCTGCGGCAGGTTAGGCTGAAGTAGGCATCACAAACTCAGAGCAGACACGTGGTCCCCGCACCTCCCCGGCCCCGCAGTGAACCACCTCCAGCCACCCCACGGCCGTGCAGCAGTAGCTCAAAGCTCCCGGAGAGAGCATCTGGCCCGTGTGCTTCTGGGGGTAAGCACGCCCTACTGCCACCCCCAGAAAATGGTCCGCGGTGGGAAACGCCCAGGAAACGCCCTGAGAGGAGGACGGAGCGCTCTTAGAATGGTGGATCGGACGCTAGGTGCAAAGCCCAGCAAGCGCCCACCGCACGGGCCACTGTCAGCGTCAACTCGATGGCTTAACTCATCCATGGCTGGTTGTGGCTTGGTGATCTTAGAGTTCTCGTTGGTTAAAAGTTCATTCTATACACATGGATTGAGCCCTTCTGGGCTAGGAGGTGGGGAGACGTGAGTGAACAGAACAGGCGAGGTCCCTGGCTCGGTGTTGCTCACGGCCCCATTAAATCATCTACCTTGACTTGAGGGTCGCGGACCCCACCTTTGTCTTTAGGAGCCCACAGTCATGTGAGACACTTCCATCAAGGCCTCAGCCCTGCGCTCATTGGAAGGACACTCTTGGACAGACTTGGAAGACTAGGGACCGGTATCTCTGAGTTTGACTCATCTAAAAATTAGAAAGTGAACTCGATATGGACTGAAGGAAGTGGAGAATGTGATCGTGTCACAAGGGACTGGGCCATCCGCCAGGGATCCTGAGGAGTCAGCAAACCACAGCACACTGTGACACAGATTAGTTCCAATAAATAAACGTTCCTGTTTCAGCAGACTCGTTTGTAAGAGATTTTACATTCAAAGAATGAGCTGAGCTACCTAAAGAGTGTGTGTGTGTGTGTGTGTGTGTGTGTGTCTGTGTCTGTGTGTCTGTGTGTGTGTGTGTATCTGGATGTGTTAACTAACAAGCATAAGAAAGAGCTGACTTTTTTTTCTTGTTTTTCATGGTGACACCTGGGCATCCATGGTGGGCAATGTCATGGAAAATCACAAGCCCTGGGGACTTCCAGGTCTGACTCTCAATTATTTATCTGAGTGGCCTTGGGGAAAATTACTTAACTTCTCTGAGGCTTGTTTCCTCATCCATCATTAGAATAACGACATCTACCTACCATTTATCATGCATTCACCATGTGTCAGACTCTATGCTGAAAATTTTTAAGTGTATCATATAATTTGACTTGTCACAAAATCCACTGAAGTTTTATTTCTACTAATTTTACAGATGAAGAATCAGAGATAGAGTGGGTAAGTAACTTGCCTGAGGTCACAAAGCTGGTAAGTGCAAAAGAGGCAGGATTCTAACCCAAACGTGTCTGACCGCAAAGCCCATGCTCTCTAACACCTCATTCTACTGCCTCCATGCAGAACGCTTCTGGTAGGATGGTTTCAGTTGCAGCTGCAAAAAACTCGAAATTCTCCCACAAAACCTTCAGGGACTGAAGCTCCTTCTTGTTGCTTTACCATATTCAACAAATGGCTTTCACCTCATGGTCTAAGATGGCTGCTCACATCCAGCTATCATGCCCACATTTCAGTCAAGAAAAAAGGGCATGTTCCAAGGATTCTGATGTACTTGGTAGGTCCTGAAACCAACCCCCTGTCTATACTAAGAGACAGCTGCACTTTTACGTTTCTGAAGATATCTGTTTTAGTCTCATCTATTTCTAGCATTGTCACAACAGAATAGATGGTCCCTTTATGCATTAGATAACTATTATCATATGGAAAATCTCCATACCAAATTGTAATTCATATCATAAAAATAAAGCATGCGTACATTTTTAAAGGGGGGTATGTTCCCTCCGTTGAGGATGCTTCCTGAAAATTGCACACAACACTCTTACATACACCCTAGAGACCACATGGACACACGTGGCTGGCAGGCAGGCTGTGAGGTGTGGTCTGATTGCAGAAAGTCAGTGCCTAGCTGAAAAACATGCGATTGTACTATTAAGGAAGAAGGCATCTTGGAGGGCACACAGGGTTATTGAAACTATGCAGGATAATGTACATAAAGCATTTAGCGCCCTGCCTGGCACATAGCAGCTACTTTGAAACAGAGTTTGTTATTTATTATTATTGACCACTATCTGACATGCTGGGAAACATGCAGAATATCAGAAATTCAAATCAAGCAAGGAAAGCTCATTAAAAGGGGGGGTGGTGGGAAAAGAAAACTCTTAAAATCACCATGATGTGTGTATTGGCACCTACTTTTTCACACACACAAAAGCACTGCCCTTGCCCATGGGCAGCATCCCCGGGGACTCCATGGAGGGTGACAATACAGAGATGCTTCAGCAACCATCCCTGGCAGAATCAGCCCACATCATGTAACCCACGGGATGATGGTATCACAGGTGACCGTTGGTAAATAATTTCTCCTGCTGCAGTTAATGGAAATGCAGTTTTCATTACCGTAAGGAAATTGGAATCTCGGCCAGCCTCTGTGGATTCCGCCTGACCCATCCTTCATTTCTCGTGAGGCTTTGTGTTGTTCTCACTCACCTTTGATTAGCCTTTGTCTTGAAGGGTAGAGGGAGCTGGGTGATTGAAATCCCCAGGAAATCTCTACCTCATATGGCCATTTTAATGATCCTCCTTGGCTACCCTGACACCAGGGCTCTGGACAAGTAGGAAAGAGGCTGTTTTTAATTTGAGATGGACATCTAGTAGGGAAGGTTCCCGAAGGCCAGCCTGACTTGAAGAAAGGACAGACATGCACCCAGTAGGAGGGGAAATAGGAAGGCGAATGGGAGAAATGAGGGAAAGTGGTGGCAACAAGGGACCCATGTCATTGAACATTTCTCAAATATATTAGACAACTTCCCTTGGCGGGATATATTTAGGACATCAATAACTGTGAGTGCCTCTTGCTACGGTTTGGATGTTTGTGTGTCCCCTAAATTCGTATGTTGGAATCCTAACCCCAAGATGATGGTGTTGGGACGTGATCGGGTCACAAAGGGGGAGCCCTCCTGGGTGAGATTCATGCCCTTATGAAAGAGACACCTGAGAGCTCCTCATCCTTTCTGCCATGTGAGGACACAGCAAGAAGGGGCATCTATGAACCAAGAATCCAGACACCGAATCTGTCAATGCCTTGATCCTGGACGCCCCAGCCTCCAGAAGTGTGAGAAATACATTCCTGTTGTTTGTCAGCCACCCAGTCTACGGTATTTTGCTATAGCAGCCTGAATGGACTAAGACACCTCTCAACACAAAATGTGTTTTCAACTCAATTTGGCTCTTTGAATTGCAATCATTTGTGGCTGTGCAAATTTTCTCCCTTGTTAGAGAAAAGTTCATGAATAGAGATGTGCAGAGTTGTTCCTTCAGTCTCCTTTCCTCCGAATTCTGGGTCATGTCTCAGCTCCTGGTCTCTCAGGGGCCCCGCTCTTCCCTTTCTGTCACTGCTGGCTTCGTCCTTGCAGGTTTTATTTTTGCGCCACCCACGCAGCAGAGGAGGCAAGGAGCTAACAGATTTGTGGCAGAGAGAACATCTGCTGAACCACATAAATCAAGGCATCCAATCTCGTAATTTTGTTGAGAAAGCAAAAGAGCAATAAACATCTTTATTTGGCAGAGGCCCACCCTGCTTACAGCCTAAGGTTTTATCTCGTCCCTGGTTTTTATCTGTCCCTGCTTATCTTATGACCGAATGGTTTCTGGCTGCCATTTTATTAGCCCAGAACTGATACTGTGTCAGCCAGGTGCAAGTAATTTCCAGAAGGGAGACTATGGTAAAGTCAGGAAAGAGGGAAAGTTTGATTTCAGCAGATAGCCAGAATCAAAGGCTTCCCAAAGCCTCCAGCACCCTGGCATGTTGCAGCAATGCAACATGGAGTGGTGATGGGTATAGGAGATAAGGCATCCTGGAGAGCTAAGTATCTCTTCTGTCTGATTGCCCATGACATTCACAGGAGGAGAATTGCCATGTCCTTCATTTATTTATTCATGCGTCCTCCAATTCTTTTCTGATCACTCTTTTTTGGAGGGAGGCTACTTCTTTTGCCTTGATTGACAGAAGTTAATGGGTACTAGAGCTAAATTCATCTAAGTCTCTTGGAGGACAAGCTACCAACACGCAGGCAAACTGGGATTCCAAGTTGGGGATTACTCACTGGTCAATCAGTCGGGTTCAAGTTCCTCTGCAAGCCTCGTAGCTGCTCTGCCCCCACACTCACCATTTCCTCTCACTTCATTTTCATCTGCGTACCAGGGAGACATTTGAGCCTGTAGATAGCAGAACCAGCTAGCACACCGGCAGAGTCTGACTTTTCCTCACCTTCTCCTTTTGCACCTCCAAATCCAGCAAAACCACGATACCCTCTCAGACCCCAAAGATGGAGCTGACCCCTGCTCCTTGGCCCCCTGGGGAAAGGCAGGCCAGTAGTTCCAGAGACTCACAGATGGTAGATTTTAGGGTTCTGAGGAACCTTAGAGAGCACCATCCCTGCACTGGCCGATGGGAGTGTGATGGTCAAGGACACGCACCTGTAGCACAGCCAAGCCTGGACACCGGACCTCTGGCCCCAGTCCAGGACTCTCTCCCACGTGCCCACTGTGCCTGATGAGACGCTGGCCTGAATGGCACCAAAGGACGTTCCCCAAAGGCCAGAGTCCCCAGTATCCTGTGCAGATATCAAACGGACATAAAGGTGGAACAACTGACAGAAGGAAAGGACAGGAGCTTCCTGTTCCTGTAGCATCCGGTGTTCCTGTCCGCCTGCTCACAGTGGGCGAGGGCTGACTGGGTCTGCAGGAGGGGAAGGGGCCGAACGGGGCAAGAGGGCGAGAGGAGCAGAGTGCAGGGGCGGGGGGAGTCAGCTGCGGAGCCCGCCCCTGCGTCGCCAGCCCCCCCACGTCGCCAGCCCCCCGTGTCGCCAGCACCCCCCCCCCGCGTCGCCAGCCCTCCCACGTCACCAGCCCCCTCCGTGTCACCAGCCCCCCCCGTGTCGCCAGCCCCCCCATGTCACCAGCCCCCCCCACGTCGCCAGCCCCCCCACGTCGCCAGCCCCCTCCGTGTCACCAGCCCCCCCCGAGTCGCCAGCCCCCCCACATCACCAGCCCCACCCACATCGCCAGCCCCCCCACATCACCAGCCCCCCCCACGTCACCAGCCCCCCCACGTCGCCAGCCCCCTCCATGTCGCCAGCCCCCTCCATGTCACCAGCCCCCCCGTGTCACCAGCCCCCCCACATCACCAGCTCCCCGCGTCGCCAGGCCCCCCCCTGTGTCACCAGGCCCCCCGTGTCGCCAGGCCCCCCCACGTCACCAGCCCCCCCGTGTCTCCAGGCCCCCCCCCCCCGGCATCGCCAGCCCCCCCGTGTCACCAGCCCCCCCACATCACCAGCCCCCCGTGTCGCCAGCCCCGCGCTCGCTCTCGCTCGGCTGGGCTGCCTAAGCTTTCTGTGCCTCGTCTGTGCAGTGAAGATAATGACACTATCTACTCAAAGGTGAGGACTGAACAAATTCTTTCACAGAAAGCACTCGACACAGTACCCAACACGCAGTTAGACACCGTTAGCATTCCCAGGGCAGGGAAGCCTCAGAAACAGCGAGGAGAAAGCCACGCGTCGCCTCTCAGGCCCGGCTGTAAGTAAATCAGCCTCCCCACTTCTCGTAGTGTTGCCAGAAGGCACTAGAGTGCAATAAAAAGGACCTGGGCTGACAGCCCATATTAACTATTTGTCAATTAAAAAATAAATTTTAATAAATAAATAAAAATAAATAGATTCATATGAAATAAATAAAACTTTTAATTTGTGAAAAAGAAACTGTATTAGTACAAAGCTAAGCTGCTGTAACAAAGAGCCCCAAAATACCATGACTCAAAGAACAATGGAGATTATTCCTTTGTCGCATAACAATCCGGTGTGAACCGTGCAGGTCGGGACGGAGCCTCTGCTCTTCACAGTTATTCTGGAACCTTGGGTCTTTCCAAGTTATTGCACCGCCATCCTTGGTATCTTGTCAAACTAAGTCACCACCATGTCCAGATTTTAGCCAGCAGGGAGGAAGCATAGCCCCGGGCTTAAGGCTCAGGGCAGGAAGTGGCACCATCATTTTTGCTCATTCTTAACTTGCAAGAACTTCATTTCATGGTCACACCTAGCTGCGAGGGAGGCTGGGAATAGAGTCCAGTTGGGCAGCCATGAACCCAGAAGGGAGGGAAGACCAGATCTGCTTTCAAATGCAGGTCTTTTGATTGCTCGTTGTGTTTGGAGGCTCTTTCCTCCTCTTTTGTGCATTTATTTAACAAGTTCTCTATTTTGAGGCACTGTTTCATGCTGCAAGTATTTCCTGAGCACCTACTATGTGCCAGGCACTCTGCCAGGTCCTGGGGATATGGCTGTGAACAAGACAGACCAAATTCCTGTCCCTCTGAGGCAGATTCACCAAGAGGCTAATTAATGAGGAACTTTCCAAGGACTTTTTCTTGTCATTCTAAATCAATATACATTTTCATGTCAAATTTTATATTCTTATTTTTTAATTGTTTTTCTTAACAAAGGCCTTCAGATTTATCTGTACTTCGGGTCACACAAAACTTGGATCTTTCCCTACTGGTTTCATGGGGCTTACAACCTAGATGCAAGAAAGAAAGTAAACAATCTAACAAATAAATATATACTACATCAGGTGGTGACAATGTTATGACAGAAAAACAAAGGCAGGGAAAAGAGAGAGGGCCTGCTTTATCTGCACAGCTCAAGAGCCTCTCCAAGGAGGTGTCATGTGAGCAGAGATGGAACAAAGGGAGTTGTTTCTACTTTTTCCTACTCTAAGGACCACTGTGATTCACCCTCTTATGCACAAATCGTTGTATACATGCTTCTGATTATTTCTTAGAATCTATTTCTGGTGGTGGAGTTAATGAGTCAGAGGGACAAATGTTTTTAAGGTTCCTGAAACCACATACTGAAACCTCTCTTTTTATTGAGATTTCTCATGAGAGTTGTAAAAGTAGAAATTGACAAAGACCTAGATTTCGAGGCATTTTAAATATATATTTAAACTTTTTCAAAGTCTAAAGATGCTTAAGACTTTTAAGGGTTACTTATACCTGGATTTTCTGAGCTTCTCCATGCCCTAGGTCCTAATTAGCCTTTTTCCCCTCCGGTCCCCCAACACCTCCATGCAATTCTTTCTCCTAGAACTATTTCTTAAGTCAAGGAATTTTAGTGTAAGAAGGAAGCTTAGAATGGATGAGCCCGTTCCATTTCCTTGTTGTATCCTCGGGGAAACTGAGACCCAGAGATACTGCTGACTAGCCCTAAGCCTCATAGCAAGTACGTGGTCAAATCAAGATAAAGCCTCAACCTCCTGATTCCTGTTTCTGCAGCCAAAATCAATGACAAATGAAATGTCCATGCAGCGTTTTGTGATGACAAAACTGAGGGCAGAGATTTCAAAATAAATACCCATGGATGCTGCCTGCCAGATGTGCTGACCTGGCTGTGAGCGTTAATAAGTGGAAAGGACACAGAACAGTGCTGGGACACTGCAAGCCATATTTAAAGGTTAGTGATGGGTATTGCTTAGGTGGCAGAGCAAGGGGTGTGTCCCAAGAGCAGATGTAGGTCCCGTGGGCAAGGAAGCAGGTGTGGGGTAGTACAGGGTGGTCTTGGGGCCTGGAGGCGTGGACTGAAGACCTCAGCAGAGGGGCTGGCTATGACACCTCCAGAATCCCAGAGCTGGGGAAGGAGTCACATGAGACCACCCAGAGGGAGAGAGTCACTTCAGCCTGTGTCGAGGGAACTGCAGGAGAGCAGCCCAGCTGGAGGCCTCTGTGGGCCCATGACGGGGTCAGCTTTAATCGTCTGCCAGGCCGCTGCAGGCAGGCCAGCTGCCCAGCCCAAAGGGCTTAGGCCACCCAGCCACGTGGGAACTGTCTTATTCCCTTACCGCTCCCCTTTCTGGGCTTCATTCCAGGCGTGGAGGGCAACAGCAGCAAGCGCGGGGGAGGAGAGGAAAAGGACCATGTCCCCTTCCCAGGGGGAGGCCAGTCCCAGCCAAGGCAAGAGGGAAGACTTAAGGCTGAACCAGTTCTGGAATTTTAACTCTTACCTGAGACTTGGAGGCAAAGATCTAAACGGAGAAAACTTTTTGCAACCCAAAAGATTTTTTTCTTGCGTGAAAATGACTGGGAGATCACTGGTCTGCCCAAGTCGTCCATGGAGGTGGGGGAACACTGCCCCTACGAAACAGTCTAAAGAGAAGCCCCACAAAACTTGGATCTGCCCCCACTGCTCTCATGGGACAGAGAGGTGATGAGAGACAGCCAGACATAGAAGCAGATAGACAGACAGATAGATACATAAGTTGCATTTTGTTCACAATCCCCTTTCTATGTTTTTTCAGTGTGCCACTCACTTGCGATTTTAGTCGGATAGTCGTTCTGGCTGTTACGCACGTGCAGTGTTGTTCCCCAATAACCACTTTCCACTAACAGCACCACATTGATTTCATGCTCATAGACTCACTCATGCATCATGGATGATATTTAGACTCCTTTTTAAGCTTCACCTTCCTGATTGCACACATGAACTTTTTTTTCTATAATCCTTTCACTCACTAGGGCCCCAGAAATATACATTATATAGGCAGATATTACTCTGAACTCAACAAAAGCTCAAATGGCAGTCATTGACTCCTAATGTCTCTGAGCCATAGTCCCGCGTAGCAATAGTCCCCAATCTTTTTGGCACCAGGGACTGATTTCATGGAAGGCAATTGTTCCACGAATGGGGGTGGGGAGATGGTTTGGGGATGAATCAAGCACATTACATTTATTGTGCACTTTATTTCTATTATTATTACATTGTAACGTATAATGAAATAATTATACAACTCGCTGTAATGTAGAATCAGTGGGAGCCCTGAGCTTGTTTCCCTGAAACTAGACGGTCTCATCTGGGGGTGATGGGAGACAGTGACTGATCTGACAGGAGGTGGAGCTCAGGCGGTGATGTGGGCCATGGGTAAATACAGATGAAGCTTTGCTCACCTCCTGCTGTGCGGCCCGGTTCCTAACAGGCCGTGGACTGGTACCGTTCTACAGCCTGGGGGTTGGGGACCCCAGCCACACAGTGTTTCCATGTTTTCCAGGCCTTCCCCACCACCCTCCACTGAAAGCTTGTACTGCCCAGATGACATTCAGTTACTCATTCACTCATTCACCAGCTCTTGGCTGGGCACCTCCATATGCAAATCATTCTGTGGGGAGCTGGAGATAAACTCGATGGCTGAGTGACACACAGTCCCTGCTCTCCAAGCACCACCATCTACTACCCCATGAGTCCATGGATATTAAATTATTGTGATAACAGGTGATAAGGATGATGTCAGCATTATAGACAAGGTGCAGTGGGAGCACAGGAGGAAGTAACTAACTCTACCTGGTAATGGGTCAGATCAGCGTCACAGAAGAGGAGACCACTGGGGATGGGAGGACCAGTAGGACTTTTCCAGGTGGCTAACAGGGGTTGGGGTGGGCAGAGAGAATAGCTTGTACAAAAGCACTGCATGTGTCAGGATAGACTAAGTTGTGCTGTGGTGATAAAATGACCCTGAAGCCTTCGTAGCTTAATATAGCTAAGGTTCATTTCTCACTCAAATTACATGTCCGGTGCCGGTCGGCTGGGCAGGAGGAGCAGGGAGCAGTGCTCTGCTCCACACAGGAACTTGGGGACCCAGGAGAGTGGGTCTTATAGCTGGAACATGTGGCTTCCACATTGGCATTGCAAGAAAATATAAAACTGGAAGGCAATACACTGGCCCTTAAATGCTTCAGCTCAGAGGTGAGACATACGTTTTCCATTCATAGCCCATTGGCCAGAACTAATCATGTGCCCCCTGGAGCTGTGGAATGTGCAGGAACACATGGCTAGTCCGTGGGTCAGAAATGTCTCTGCTATAAGCACAAAGGCATAAAACCATTTCTTGGGCTTAGGGAACTGTGAAGAGTTCACAATGATTGGAGAAGAGGATGCAGAAAAGAAATGTCAAAAGATGAGTTAGGAAAGGCAGGGATGAGAAGATGAAACCTTGTGTGCTGTACTAAGAGTTTAGACCACATTACATGCAGAGCAGAGCTTTTGAAGAGTTTTAAACATGGTGTCATGGTCATTTCTGTGTTTTAAATACACCTTTCATGCAGCACCACGGAGATGAATTGGAGGGGATTGAAACAGGAGATGGGAAGACCCGTTTGATTCCCATGGCTGGGATGATGAAGAAACTGAAACAGGATTACTGGGATAAATATGGGAAACATTAAAGAGATAGTCGCCATTGGAACTTCATGACAAGTAAGATATGAAAGCGCAAGAGGAATAGAATGACTCCCAGGTTTCTGCTTTAGGGCTTCGTGGCACCAATCAAGATAAGGAATACAGGAGAATGAGTGAGTTTGGGGAAAAGACACTGAGGCCAATTGGAGACCCGATGAGTCTGAGTTACCCATTGTGCATTATTATGTGTTGTATTGTGTCCCCCCAAAAAGACACGTTTAAGTCATAACCCCCATTGTTTCAGAATGGGACTTTACTTGGAACTAGAGTAGTTACAGATATAATCAGTTAAAATGAGGTCATACTGGAGTAGAATGGGCCTTAATATGACTGATGTCCTTACAGAGAGACAGTCCTGCGACAATGGAGGCAGAAATTAGAGGGATGCAGCCACAAGCCAAGAAACACCAAGGAGTGCTCCCAAACACCAGAAGCTCGAAGATGCAAGGAAAGATTCTTCCCTGCAGGTCTCAGAGGGAGCCTGGCCCTGCTGACACCCTGACTTGAGACTTCTAGCCTTCAGCACTCTGAGAGAATAAATCTCTGTTGTTTTAAGCCAGCTGCTTTGTGGCACTTAGTGATGGCCGCCCTGATCCAGGCGGGGCTGTTCGGTTGAAAGGTCTGGATGCGGTCAGACCAGTCTCCCTCCAGGGGCCCAAGGAGGGAACACTAAGGGACACAGAGCACGCTGGAGCACACGCCAGAAGAGCTTTATTCTGCCTAGGGGTGGAGAGGAAGAAAGGAAACCTCACGACGAGGGCGACATTTGAAAAGGGCTTTGGAGGATAAATAGCAATTCTTTTCTCTCCTAGCTGATGATAAACTCCTGGGAGCCAAGTCTACATATCTATTCAAGTACAAGTATTGGACAAATATGTATCAAGCACTTTTGTGTTAGGCTCTGTTGTAGGCACCCAGAATATAATGGTGAGCGAAGCAGGCACAGTGCCTAGCCTCACACCACTGATATTCTCGTGGGGAGACAGACATTAATCAAATAGTTACCTGAAAAATATGTAAGCACTCAATCTGAAAAATGATGTGGAAGGAAATTACCAAGCATTAAGAGAACATACTGCAAGGAAGTTGTTCTAGCCTGGAGGCTGGGAAAGGGTTTTCTAGGAAGGGATGCGTGAGCTGAGATCCGAAGTAAAGGAGTTAGTGTCAGAGGAAGAAGGAAAGGGAGGAGAAGCAGCCGAGGCAAAGGCTGTGCAAGGGGAAGGGAGCGGTCTGTGCAGATCCGGGAATCTGGAAGACAGCTGGCATCACCGCGCAGACGGAGGGAGGAGCTGAGGCTGGGAGCTGGCAGGAGTCAGCCCTCAAAGGGCCTTGGAGGTTTAGTCTTCATCCACAAGCAACAGATAGGAGGGAAAGGCAGTAAAGGAATTTCAGCATGGGTGAGGAGAGACAAGATCAGAGGTGCGTGCGTGCGTGTGTGTGTGCGTGTGTGTGCGTGTGCACGTGTGTGTGCATGTGTGTGCGTGCGTGTGTGTGTGTGTGCGTGCATGCGTGTGCATGTGTGTGTGTGTGTGTGTTTAGATCACCTGGATGAGAATGGCTGGAGAAAGGCTAGAGAGGAAGCAAATTGAACATTAAGAAATGACTGCGCTGGTCCAGCCCAGAGAGATTGGTGGCTCAAACCAAGATGGTAGCAGTGGAGACAGTGGAGTCAAGAAGTGTTTTCTCTAGGCACTCGGTGAAGGAAAAATGAGTTAAGAATGAAATAAACTCTCCATATCTACAGCTATTCCGTGCTTTTCCCTGTCTTAAGGTTTTAAAACACTGTCTCCCTGCCAGGTGACATTGATGCCTCAGTATAAAACATCTTGACATCTGATAATGAAAATTCAGTCTATGAAGAAGAGGAAATTACGTGTTTTTTTGTTTTGTTTGTTTGTTTTTGCTGCCCAACACGTGGCACAAACCCACAACCCTGAGATTAAGAGTTTGTGCTGTACCGACTGAAGTAGCTGGGCAGGAAGAGGAAATTGAACGGTGTTCTGGGGACAGGGTCAGACTCTCTCAAGTTGGAAAGAGAAAGGCCCATTGAACAGAGAATAAGGAGTTGTTGGACCCCTGAAGATTTTCACAGGCCACAGACGACCCAAGGCAGGGACTTCTCTGAAGAAAGGGGTTCCTACCCCCTCTGCCAGCCAGCAAGCTTCTCTCGTCTGACGCTCTCTAAGGAGCATGACTGGCAGGAGCTGCATGCAGAAGGAACATAATGCACAGCTGAGCTCTCCCAAGGCACACTGCAAGAGAGTATTATCACCTAGAAAGTACTTGAGCTTCTACAGTCAGGTTTTCCTCCTCTGTTGCACTTAGACTCTTGCTATGGGACGCAATAGAGCCCAGAGACTGTGGCCTTTGTGTTACCCAAGAGGGTGTGCCTCTTCCCAGTGCCCTGGCACACACTGGACACGCTCCTCATTATCACACCCCCAGCTCCCGAGGAGGGTGCAATAGTTTGGGTGCCTGTTTTCCCCAAATCTTGTATTGAAATTTGATTCCAATGTCAGAGGTGGGGACTGATGGGAGGGGAAGTGTTTGGGTCATGGGTGTGGAGCCCTCATAAATAGAGTAACGCCCTCCCTGGGGGGATGGTGAGTGAGTTCTCGCTCTGTGAGTTCCCTCAAGAGCTGGTTGTTAAACAGAGCCTGGCACCTCTCTCTTGCTTCCTCTCTCACCATGTGACCTCTGCACATGCTGGCCCTCCTTCCCCCTCTGCCACGAGTGGGAGCAGCCTGAAGCCCTCACCAGAAGCAGGTGCTGATGCCATGCTTCTTGTGCCATCTGCAGAACCACGAGCCAAAGAAACTTCTTTTGCTTATATCCAGTCTCAGGGATTCCTTTAGAGCAACACGAAAAGGACTAAGGCAGAGGGCCAAGCTGTAGGTAGTCCTGAGTGCTGGCAGACTTGGCACATGCTTGCAACTAGGGATTTGTTGAGCTAAAACTGCTCGTTCAGTTGGGTACCAGATTAGGTCTAATATGCTGTACTAGGTGGGTCTCATGGTCATTTTCCTTCTTCACCACACCAAGGAAGAATGGAGTTCAGAGGAACAAAAAGCAGCCAACATCTTTATACACCCCAGTGTCCCACATCTGATAGAATCTGAAGAATATTGGGGAATTCCTTTGAATCCTACCTCCAGTAGATGATGGGTTGGACCTTGTGGATATAATTTAAATCAATGTTTTTGTCTTAACCAAATGACAAGAGTTCCTTATGAAATAAATGACTCAGTCTTTGCTTAATAACAGCATCATATTCACACTTGGACTTGAGTCCCCTTTTAAAATGATCCTGTTATTTCTGGGAGATCCCAAAGGGATGTCAGAGTCTCGACCCCAGGAACGAAACAGCATTCTCCATCTTCTCTGTCTGCAGCAAGTCGGCATTGTTGGAACCACCACAGCTGGCAGTGCCAACACCAGCCCCAGCCCCAGCCCTGACTCTTCTTGTCATTTGGGTCCTGAAGCATGACTGTCTGTGCCCAGACTCTTGCAGGGTCCTTCATAAGCCACTTCCTTTAGCCTGCGGCCCTCACCCCTCTCCTCGGTGAAAACTCAAACTGGGTTCCAAGGCAGGTGGAGGACAAAGGCCAAGACATCCCTCTACCTTCCTTGTCATCCCTTGTCTCTCCATGGGGACCCTTCCCCCCCATCCCTCCTCTCCCATCTGTCACACAAGCCAGGGCAAAGCAGCAACACCCAAAGAACCACGGTGGGGGGAGCAGTGCCAGCTACTCCTCTGCTGCTCCGACAGAATCAGAGCCCTTTCCTGACACACACACAGGTACATTCAAATGGAAATTAATATCTGCATAAGAAAGGAGCCAAAAGGTCACACGTCAAGGTATTTTATATTTTATTTTATTTTATTTTATTTCAGCTTATTATGGGGGTACAAAAGCTCAGGTTATATACATTGTCCATGTCCCGCCCATCCCCCTGAGTCAGAGCCTCAAGCGTGTCCATTCCCCAGACAGTGCGCCTGGCACTCACCATGTAGTCATACCTCCATCCCCTTCCCCCCCACCTCCCCGAGTCAGCACCTTCAAGCATGACCATTCCCCAGACGGTGCGCAACGCACTCATCATGTAGGCATACACCCATCCCTCTCCCCCCCACATCTCAGTCTGATATCCAGTTGGTATCCTTCCTCAATGTGCATTTAGGTGATGATCAGGGAAACCAATTTTCTATAAGAAATAACGGTGATACGACATCTCTTTGGTTCTCCTGGAGAGAGTTGGAACCCATTATATTAAGTGAAGTATCCAAAGAATGGAAAAACAAGCATCACATGTACTCATCAAGGTGTTTTAAAAATGGCCATGACCCCTGGAGGATGAGGGTGTGGATTTTTCTCGTTTTTGTCTGCTGACACATCCACTTGCTTTGCTTTTTTAATTGTTGCTGTCATTGTATTTTGTTAAGCTTTTAAAATTATGCCATAATGTATACTTTACATTTTATTATGTAATGCTTTCGTTTTTTTTTTTTAAATCACTTTAGATATTAACATTTGGCTGATCACTGGAAGCAATCCAATTTATCTTGGTCTTCCTATAAATTGCATTCAGCCGTTCAGGAACTCTGCTTCCCGTGGCATCTGGCTTTGTGTCTCAACCTAACGCTGAAGCCTGTGAGAGCTCATGTCTGTGAGCCTTACTGTGTGACAGGCTCCGTCCGGTACCACAAAGCCCTCCCCGAGCCCCGGGCAGGCACCGTAATTCCCAGACTGAGAGATGGAAACTAACAGGCAGCACATGACCGATGCCAGATGAGTTGTGCAAAGACCCAGGTTCTGCAGGAGCCAAGGGCACTAGTACCCTTCCCGTTGGGGTGTCTGTTTAGGGCATTACTAGGGGACTTCCAGCCAGCTGGACTCCCCCAGCCCCAGGGAAACATCTTCCCTCCTACCCCAAACTGGAAGTAACAGAGAAGTAACAGAGAAGGGCTGGGTCCCTCCGTGGATCCTCCAACCCCCGCAGGCTCTCACCAAAGGTCAGCAGAGCTCAGCCAGGCCACGTTCAGAGCAGCTGTGGGCCCGCCACGCCCGCCCCACCCAGCCTCCTGTAAGAGCTTAAGTCAACAGGCACAGAAAATCAGACAGGCCATCTTGGGATAGGGAAAGGAAAAAGCACACACAAAAACCCAGCAGCTGCTGCCTAATTGGCATTCTAAATAGCTAGAGGCTTCCAAGTACAGAAATGAATTAAATAAGCTTTTTTTTCCCTTTCAGGGTGGAGTACAGGCTCCAGGTCTCCACCCAAGTCACACCCTAGCTGCAGCTATTTATAATATCTAAATGCCAGATGGAAGCTGCAGGGTGAAACAGGGGGCTGGCAGAAGGAAAAGGCCCAACAAGCCCAGTTCTCCCCCAAGAGACAGGGACCTGAGGGGCCTGGGTGGGCATTGCAGGGGGAGGGCACCGAGCTGCCCTTTTGCCAGGGCACCTTCCCCAGCCAGCAGGGAGCTCCAGAGAGCAGCTGCTGGATGCTTCTTTTACATTCCACAGCCCACTGCACAGGGCTGGGTGCTGGGCCGGACTCGGGCTGTCCCTGTGGGGTTAGGAGCAGTGGCAGAGCCAGGCGCACTCTCAGGCAGTGTGAGTCAGAGCAGAAGGGCTAGCAGCCAGATGTGAGGTTGGCCAGGCCAGCTCCGGGGCCCTAGTAGAAGTTGGAACATGGTGGCACATGGTGGTCCGGAGTACAGAGCAGAAATGTGGGGGCAAATCCTGGTTTCCTCTTACCCAGTGTGACTTTATGGCTTAGTAACCCCTCGGAGACTCCATTTCCTCATTTGTAACGTGCAGGCTGTGATCAAAGCAGCCAGATGAGATTTTTGAGAACACTGAAGAGACAGTAATTCCTTAGGGCAGCTCTGCAGCATTGAAATGACAGCTGTTATATAGGACTTCGTGCAGAGAAGCAAAAATGTCTCTCTGTTGCCCAGTGTCTGCACCAGTGACTTGCAAGGCAAAGGCAACTGCTGAAGGGCTGAAGGGGCTTGGAGACAGACTGCATCTCCACTGAGGGGCCAGGACAGAAGGAAAGGCTGGCTTGAGCTAGCAAGGCATCCGAAATAGGCACCTGATAAAATCCAATCTGCATCCTGCCACCCCAGCTGGACTGAAAAGCCCTCCTCTTATCCTCTGATGAAATCCTCCCTCCTCTCTCAGCACAGCCCCAACCCACCCTCTCCAGGAGCTTTCCTGACCCTCAGGCCACACCGATGCTTTTTCCCAGCACTTCTAAATCAATGCCATCCTATAGAAATATAATTTGAAGGACACATGTCATTTAAGTTTTCTAGTAGTCATGTGAATAAAAGTAAAAATAAACAAGACGAAATTAAGTTTAATAATATGCTATGGTTTGAATGCGTTCCCCAAATTGACTGGAGGTGGGGCCTATGGGAGGTAATTGGGATTAGATAAGGTCATCAGTGTGGGGCCCCGTGACAAGACCGGTGGCTTTCTAAGAAGAGGAAGCTGACACGCAGGCTCCTGCTGTCTTGCCACGTGCTGTCTCCCACCATGTTATGGCACAGCACAAAAGCCCTCACCAGAAGTTGCTGCCATGTCCTTGGACTTCTCAGCCTCCAGAACTGTGAGCCAAATAAATTTCTCTTCCTTATAGAGTATCCAGTCTGTGGTATTCTGTTATAGCAATAGAAAACAAACTATAAAAAAGTTAATATTTTATTTAACCCAATATAGCAAAAATAGTATCAATCTAAAATGTAATCAATATAAACATTAATGATGCATTTACATTCTCTTTTTGCATATTATACTTACAGCGCATCTCAATTTGGACTGGCTACATTGCCAGCAATCAGTCACTGCCTGTGGCCAGTGGCCACTGTATCAGATAGCACAATCCTAGAGCATTTACTTTATTTGCCATTGTCTTTTTTTTTTTTTTGGCAGGGGGTCTCCAGCTTGAGTCTTTGAGGCTCACTGCTCTGGAGTTCAGACGTGAGTAGGGATGTTGGAGCGGGGCGGGAGCAGCATTCCATCCGCAGGCCAGTCTGGGGAGCCTGGCAGGAGGGACTGCAGTCTGAGAATGGGGCTAGGAAAAGTGGGATTCAGGCTCAAACTAGCATCTTCTTTGTGGTCTTCTACCCAGTCTGTCCGTGGCTTGCACGTTAGTCTTGGGGTGGAAATGCATTACAGGTACTGTGTCATTTGCCCCCAGAGAACTGCAGGACATTGGGACAGTGAGAGCCCTGCCTTGAAACCCCTCTACTGGAGAAGACTGTTTTCTTCACTCCCTCCAAACTCTCACAGCTGTTGTGGAGCTTTTGAAAGGAGCTTCCAGGGAAGGGATCTGATGGGGGAAAAAACAGAAAGAAAAAAAGAATAAATGGAGGCTTGGGACCACCAGCTGTAGGTACGTTGGCAGCCTTGTCATGCAGTCTCAAGAAACTGGGAAAGTTTCTTGGGCTTCCAAAGTGTCTGAAGTATTTTTGGTTTGTGGCCTTTGAATGCTTAGTGGAACTCTGCATATGAGAAATAGTTTCCGAACATATCGTATGAAAAATATTTTCTTTTGGTGCTCTCAGGATTTGAGCTCATTTAGATCTGATCCTACCAGTGAACATGGAGACACTTCCTGAATGGTGAGGCATTTGTGGTCACAGCCACATTCACCCCCATTAAACCGTGGGATTATGATGCCTGCCTTGTGCATAGAATGCTAGAACCTTCTGGCAAACAAACCCTGGCAAGGGCCAAGATGTGACTTTGTGGCCGATGCCTACCCGTCCTGAAGCCAAGGAGGGGCCTATGGTTTCTCACGTCTCCACCCTGTTGGGGCAGCTGGCACCATTTCTGGGATGGCTTTGGAGCCTTCCCAAGCCTAGAATTGGCCTACCTTTCCCAGACGCTCACTCCTCTCTGCTAACTGCCCACGATGCACAGACGGCATGCCACGCTGGTTACTGACATTTGGAATCTGGGAAGTAAAAGAAATCACCCTCTGCTCTAGGGAAGACAGCCTGAACCAAATAACCTCTTCGGGCCAACCTGCCTTGAGTGAAGCCCTGCCTTCAGGGAGGCGCCAGTCACCCCGGAATTGGGCAGAGGGCAAAGATGGGCCTCTTTGGTTTTGTCTTGGCTACTCTTATGTCCATCCAAAAAAAGACCACATGGACACCTCGCCCTAGAAGATACAACTTCCCAGAGAATTTGCTACAACACACTCCCTTGGAAAATAATTTGTTTTGTTCTTATCACCAGAAAATCTCAGAAATTAGAATGCTAAGGAAATGAGGTTCTTCTGATAACTGGCCTTTTCTGGTTACAGGAAACTGTTTTTATTTTAACCAGTGATGCTGAAAATCTCTGTCTCATGGACCAGTGCCCGGGCCTGTTTCTAATCACTCAGGACCTGCTGTGCAGGGGGCCCTGCGAGTCCAGATGGCGCAGGGGGCAGGCGTACAGCAGGGGAGACACTGCTGCTGGAGGCCGGCATCTTGTTTCTGTTTGGTTTGAACTGGACCCTTTATAAGAGCTATGTTTTGTTGTGGTGTGTCCCCTGTCCCTAGAATTGAAGCATAAAAATTCAATTTGTGGGCTCAAGTGAACTGGGTTCCACTTGAGGAAAGGCTCTCGTTGGAGCAAGATGCTTTTGGCTCAGGCTTGGCGCCTGACCACGTCTGACTACGGGATGACTTTAGCTCTCACTGGGCACGGGCATTTCCGTTTGGCTCCCTGTGAAGTCATAGAAATTCCAGTTATTTCTGCAGTGTGTGATTGCCCGGTTTATTTATAAGAACCATCTATCAGGGCTGAGCTGTTCTGTGTCTGGAGCCACTTGTGTTATCACAATTATGAAATGTTCATTTCCTTAGATCAGCTTACGCTGATAAGGCACTTTTGAGCCATTAAGAATCTTGTAAGTCAAGATAGTTTAGATAAGGATACACTTTTCAGGTGGGCGCTGAGTCACGAGTCTGTGGCCTCTCCCTTGATTGGGTGTGACCATCACACGCTCCCTTGAGAGGTGGGGTCCCCTCCTTAGGAAGATTCGCAGCCAGCTCCCGTTTCCTGTGGCTCAAACCCCACAGAGAAGCGCAGCCCCAAGGAACCTGGCCAGACAAGGCCACCGGCGAGGCAGAGGGAGGAGTGATGGATGTGGTGGGGCCGTGGGTCCCATTTGCAGCCACACTGGGCATGAGAAGCCCAAAGAAAATATTCCATATTAATGAGGGTTGAACAGGCTCATGGATTGAAATTCTAAACACAAATCTATTTGAAGGGCAATCTGGCAGTTTCTGTCAAAAATGGAAGACGCACTTTCACTTGCTCAGTGAGTGTTTGAGTGCCCTTGTGCCCTGGTGCGCTCTGGGATGTGACAACGCTCAGGAAGGCGGACCTTTCCCTCACAGACTTGACTTTCCCAGGCGGGGACACAGGGCGAGTGAGTGACCTCGGAACAAGCCGTCAGGGAGCGCCAGGGCCTGGGCGGAGAGCGCGGGGGAGGGAGGGTGGGGGGGCAAGGGAGGAGGCGTTGCAGGGGAGCGGGGGCCAGGGCAGCCGGCGGGGGGAGCAGGGGAGTGGGGGGGCAGGGGAGTGGGGGGCAGGGGAGCAGGGGCCAGGGCAGTGGGCGAGGGGAGCGGGGGACAGGGGAGCGGGGGACAGGGGAGCAGGGGGAGTGGGGGGGCAGAGGAGTGGGGGACAGGGGAGTGGGGGGCAGGGGAGTGGGGGAGCAGGGGAGTGGGGGGATGGGGGAGCGGGGGAACGGGGGCAGGGGAGTGGGGGGACGGGGGAGCGGGGGAACGGGGGCAGGGGAGTGGGGGGACAGGGGTGTGGGGGGGCGGGGGAGCGGGGGGACGGGGGAGCGGGGGAACGGGGGGCAGGGGAGTGGGGGGACAGGGGTGTGGGGGGCAGGGGTGTGGGGGGCAGGGGAGTGGGGGGAGCGGGGGAGTGGGGGGACAGGGGAGCGGGGGAATGGGGGCAGGGGTGGGGGGGCAGGGGAGTGGGGGGCTGCCGGTTACACAAGCGCAGAGCGAGCGAGGGAGCAAACCAAGCGGCTCTCTGGGACCGGAGCTTGCAGAAGGTGCGAGTGCAGACGCCCCGGAACGCTGCGCTGCCCCAGCAGGGCCGGGACTAGGAGCAGCGAGCAGGGAGCCAGGTCCGAGCGAGGGGCTGGGGGCAGATCTCGGAGAGCCTCCCGGCGGCGACTGCCTCCCTCCCCATCCAGTCTCCTCCTGCCTTTTAGTGACGACCCCGTCTCAGCAGCGCCCACAGAGAGACCATGTCGCTCAGCCCCCTGTGCACTGGGTGTGGCTTCGTCAGTAAACTCGCGCCAACGGGCCACAAGCGGAAATGACTTCTGCCACCTCCTGGTTCTGCATTCATACAATGAGTGGGCCATGTTCCCCTCTTTTACCCTTTTTCACGGGTGGAGCAAAGACCTGGCGCTGATAAGCCCACCTCGTCCCCGCGGGCGGAGGGTCTTACAGTGTGGTACCTGGACCCGCAACATCGGCATCACCTGAGAACTTAACAAAATGTAAACTTCAGACACCACGGGGGTGGGGTCCAGCAATCTGTGCATTAAGAAACTTGGCACATTCAAGTCCAAAACCACTGCCATAGAGCAGGGGTTCTCAACATCAGTAAAACTGACATTTTGGACCCGTAATTCTCGGTTGTGGGGCTGCTCAACGTGGTGTGGGACGCTCAGCGGCACCTCTGGCCTCCGCCCACTAGAGGGGAACAGCACGCACCTCCCCCTCCCTAGCTGCATGCAACCAACCGAAAACGTCTCCGGGCATTGCCAAACGTCCCCTGGGGGCAAAATCCCCCCAGCTGAGAACTGCTGCCCTACAGGTGGAGCAACAAGACAGAAAGCACCGGGGTCTTTAGCCGGCCTTGTAGACCAGAGCCCCTCTGCACCCGCAGGGCCCTTCTGCACCACTGGCTAAAAGGAGTAGGTGGCTGTTTGGTTTGAGCAACTCTATTTCAAGTGCCTGTGCAGCTCCGCCTGCATCCCAGCTAATGCCGGCTTTTCAGACCCTCGTAAAGACTCAGGACTTTTAATGTGATACCAAACCACTGGAGTCTGGTTAAAGCAGGGTGGTCACATGATTTGTTTTCAAAGGTCCACTCTGGCTGCCGTGGGAAGGACAGACGGTAGGAATGCAGAAAGGCTGTGTCTATGGACTGGATGTGGTTCATGCAAGGAAGAAAGGGGTCAGCTACCCAGCTGAGTGGCTGACAGTGTCACTGACCAAAACGGAGAACCGTGGGGGGAAGAGCTGATCTGAAGGGACGGGGATCAGGGGTGGAGTTTATGCTCTGTGATGCTGCAATTCACTGGTTGGAATGAAGGTATCTTTCAGATACAGACTCACAAAGGTATAGGTGCAGCTATGCTCAAGGCAGATAAACGTTCATCAATGTAGACCTTGTTTAATACATTGTGGTGCATCCAAGTACAGAAATATTGTGTGTAGCTGTCAAAAAGAACAGCGTAGATGTGTGTACTGCAGTGGTCAAGAGCACCGGGTCTGATTTCCCCGGCTCGGCTGTCTGGCTCCACCATCCACTGGCTGTGTGGCCTTAGGCAATGGACTTTACCTCTTCAGATGGCGTCCTCCGCTGTCACCTGGATAGTGACAGCGCCTCTCCTCTAGTTTTACAGTACTTAACAATACTTGGCTCATTCATTACTAATCATTTTATGAGTGTTAACTGTTATTACTGTCTTCATCTCCAAGTATTGATTGATATGAAAATATTCCCAAGAGATGAATTTTTTAAAAAGCAGGGTACTGAGCAGTGTGCGTAGTGTATTACCATTTATGTGAGAAAGGATACACAGATAAACACATGGATGCGTCCTGCAGCATGTGTATCTAGTTCTGTAGGAAGAGACAAGGATTACCTTTGGGAAGCAGGATCTGGGTGGAGGGGGCTTGAGAGGACTTTGTTTTTGTTTTGTATGTTTCTGTCATGTGTGCCAGTCTTTATTTACCACATGCAAGTAAAATAACATAGCTATCAAGGAACAAAATGTTTTAGAAAGACCACGTATTAAAAAGGAAGAAACTAGTTTTTTTTGTTTTTTACTGTAGGAATCCTTGGTATCCTTAACACGTGCTAACATATTTCTAATCTGCCGGAGGAGCAAAGTCCTTGCAATGGGGTGCCTCGGAACCTCCCAGTCCTGGCCAGAGCCACCGGGAAATCTGGCCCAGGCATTTTGCAGGACTCAGACTGCTCCTTCCACATTCAGTCGAGAAAGCTGCCTGATGTGACTGCTCTTTCAGACTCCTGACTGGCCCCGAGCAGATCATCCTTAAGAAAAGCCCCGTAAGTCGTCTTTGCCTTCTGGTTTGCATCTCCCTTTGTGGATGAACGACCTGCAAGTTCCCCGGGAACGGAAGGAAGAGGACGTGTTTGTGCTCCGCCACCCTGCACCCACGTGTGTGCTCAGAGCGGAGCACGCTCATCCGGGCACCCTGGACCTGGCTGGGCTCCCCACCTGGCGGGGTCTCCCAGCTTCTTTGCCTTCGCTTGTTCCCACCATGCTGAGGCAGATTCTTCTGCTTCCTCTCATCTGCCCCTTTTTGGGGGCAGGGGGCAAAATGTATATTCTAGTCATTCTTTTTTTGCATTTTCTTTACTATTTATCCATAAGATGTTCAGGCACACAGAGCTCCTAGTGACTTATCAAAAGCATTGGAAATTGAATGAGCCCACCCCTCAAACCTTGCACCTAATAACCATGACGTGTCTTTCCTCCTTACCGAAGTTAATATTCGTCTAAGGGGCTCCCAGCAGTGCCTGGCATATGGCAACTGCTGTCCTTCCTACCTATTATCCTGTCATTGTGCTCTACACTCAACATTTCTCACTGTTTAACAGTCTCTGGAATTACTGAGATTTTCAACGAACAGAACTATACTATGAACGTGGAACAGAGATAAGCAAGTGGCAAAATATGAAGGTCTTCATAGCAATGGGAAAACGAAGATAAAACAGAACTGCAGACCAAGAACAAAAGAACTCTCTTCTCACAGTCACCGCTGTTGCTAAGCCAGGTGTCTCTGATTCTGTCCTTGTCCCAAGGGATTCTCCCCTCCAAGTAAGTGGTTCTTAAACGTTAGTGAGCATCACAATCCCCTGGAAGGCTTGTTGAAAAAGACTGCAGACCCCACTCTCCACGGTTTCCGAATTACAGGTTGTGGCAGAGCCAGTTAATGCATTTCTAACACGTTTCAGAAGAGACCGTTGCTACTGGTCTGGCCCTACACGCACATCTGGAATCTGACATTTAAAGGTGAATCAGGTCATCTGTCCAGCTTGTCAGCACCAGTCAAGGTCCTGTCTGTCCCTCACTGCATTTGGTGGCACCCCTGCATCCAAGAGGCACGCTCCCTAGGTCCTCCCACAGGTCACTGATAAAATGAGCACCCAGCTGGCTAAGGACAAAACCCAGGTCAATCAGACCCCTACCTTTTAGGCTCCCCTCAATCCATTATCAATTACTGCAGTAGTTTTCAGTCCTAGCTAAACTTTAAAATCACTGGGGAGTTTAAACACAAAAATCATTGCCCAGGCCCCACCCCAGACAGCCTGCGTTTGTTAGCCTGGAGTACCCTCAGGCAACAGCATGTTTAAAAAATTTTCACAGGTGATTTCAATGTGCAGCCAGGGCTGAGAACCCCTATCTAGAGGTCCTTCCGGTTTAACTTGTCAGATGAACCCAACTGAACTGTCTTTCTGCCCATGTAACTTTAAGTCTTAATATGCTTTAACTCATTTAAGCTATTATGAGAATGTCATCAAAAGCTTTGCTGACATCAAGATATGTTTCCCTACAGTAAAGCTCCCCATCTTATATTTAGCCATTGAACTTTCAAAAACATAAAATTATATTGATCTAGCATGACATGATCTTAAGGAATCATAACAATTCTAAAGCTCACCTATTTTGAATGTTTGCAACTTTCAGGAATTTTGCCTGGAGTCAATTTCAAGTTCAAAGAACTGGATTTATTTAGATTAATCATCGTAGTATAATAATAACATTTACTGCTTGTGAAACTTGGTCTCAGCTACAGTGCTTTTCGTAGATATTTGCACAATAGTCCTACGAAATAGCTACTATTATTTCCATTTTACAGATAAGGCATCAGGGTTGGATTCCAGCTAACTCCAGGGCCTGTGCTTTTAACCACTAAATGTTGTTTCCATTTATATTTACCAGGCTCCATCTTGTTCCTCAAATGTTTTACAGTGACTTACAAGCATATTAAAGATGTAAGAAAGCATGAAATAACTGGAATAAAATAAAACCAAAGAAGGTCAAAATGAGTCATGGGTCAGAACCAAATGCCTGCACATTAGCTAATGGGAGGGCCACCAATTCGGCTTTGCATGCTCTGGAAATGTCAAGTCAAAATAGGATCACATGTTCAATTACAGAGTTGGCACTGGATTAAAGACAAACATTGCTCTGGAGAAGTACCTGAAAAGGTCTGGGGGCTTCTTAAGGCGCTGAGGATGAAAGGATGTCTGCAAGAACATCCTTATGCCCCTGCAGACAAGAGTCCCTTGTGCTCAGTGGAACATAATTCACACCATCCACGTCCCACCTCATTAAGCAAGCTGGGAATTCGGGCTCACTCTGTAATTCTTCAAAGGTCTCTGCGTTCCCATTTCCAGTACCTCTTTCCGCCCTTGTCAAGTCATTCCAAAAAAATTCTAACAGCAATTGAGCAATTCTTTGCTCAGATTTTCTTGGTACCCTGGAATGTAATCTGAACAGTCAGGACTTACTTTTGGAGAGTTTCAGTCTCTGATTTCAGACTGTCATGCCAGGAAATGGCACTTAACTTTTTCCTGGACTTTAAGGAGTGTCTTCCCAGTGCTCACCTCCCGCCTGCCCACGATCACAGCAGGAGGTCAGCGGGGCTGCACCCACGGGACTTGGGATCTGGATCCGCAGGGAGGGCCTCAAAGCTGACCTAACAAGGTCACCCCGGACCAGGTGCCCATATAATGTCCATTTCACCAGCTCATTCCTCCCTGCAGTTTAATGCTGAATTGAGAATAGCACATTCTCTCATGTTCATTGAAACAGTCAGTGGATTGAGCCAGTAAGTTATTTATATTTAGCAGACTATACAGTAATGGAAAATTTATCTTGAAAAATATTGGTATTTTCTTGCCACCTGAAAAAGACATTGTGTTAAGTAGGTGCTTAGGTGGGTGGCTTAGTCTGGGTAATTTATAAACAACAGAAATTTATTGCTCACGATTCTGGAGGCTGGGAAGTCTAGAATCAAGGCACCAGCAGATCTGGTGTCTGGAGAGGGCCTGTCCCCCAGAGATGGATGGTGCCTTCTTGCCCTGTTGTCACACAGCAGCAGGGCAAGGCAGCCCCCTCCAGCCCTTTCACAAGAGCTCTAATCCCATTCGTAAGGGCAAAGCCGTCACGACTTAATAACTTCCCCAGTGCCCCACCTCTTAATGCTATCACACTGGATATTAGGTTTGAACATATAAATTGGGGGGGAGGGGACACCAATATTCAGACCACAGCAGTGGGTTTAGAGGTTTTCACTTGGCACAAGGCTAGGACAGAATCCTGCAACATTTGGAAAGGACTCTTCAACCTCCTAATATTAAGCTTTCCGGAATACTCTCACCAACTCCTTTATCAGTGGCTCCTTTTCTTGCCCTTCCAGTCCTCACTGGAACATCCACTCCTCAGGCTGAGCCTTCTCTGACCACTCTGCGTGGGCAGTCCCCACCCCGTGATTGAGTTTTGTTTACTTATTTCAATTATCCACCTTCCCCACTAGAAAAACACTCAATGCTGGCAGACCCCTTGTGGCCCCTGGACCCAGAACGAGGCTTGGCCCACAGCAGGGGCACCGTGACCACGGCTGCAGAGGGGGAGGCAGGAAGGGTGACGTGGTACTCGCAGAGCTGCACGCGGACAGCAGGCGGCTGAACCCACTACGCAGACAGCAGGCGGCAGTGCGGAGACGGACCGTATCCTTCCTCATAACCAAGCCTTTTAGATGATTTGCACATATGAAATTTAGGAGTACAGTTAATGGTCCTGTACTTCAAAGAAAGGAGAATGAACAAATCATGCCCTCCTTGGTAGAAAGTGCAGGAAGAACTGAGATAGACGGAACTCTGATGTCATTCAATAGACCCCCAGGCAAACTTGCCTCTACCTCCCTAATGCGCCACCTTGCGATCCAGCTGCACAGGTGCCTGACGATGGCACCTCCGGAGTAACCCCACAGGGTGCCAAGAACCAAAGCCAGAGTTGAACAGTGAAGTCAGTTTTTCCTACAGTTGGAAGAGATTAGAAACATAGTCACAGGGTTTAAAAAGAGATTTCTGGAAGAGCAGGAAGGAGACACCCAAAATTGGTCAACATAGATCCAAATATGGAATAAGAGAAAAACAAAGGCAGGAAGATGCAGTCAGAAGACTGAGGACAGCAGACCAGTGTGACTGGGAAGAATGTATCACTAACAGAGCTGTCTCCCCCCACTGCAGGGGCCACGCCAGGGTGTCCAGCCGTCTGCGTGCGTCTGCGAAAGGCACAGCAGTAACAGAGTGCTGTGATTCACGGGCTCTGTTCCCAACGCACGCTGCTCAGCTCAGCCAAGCCCCCTGCTGGCCCAGAGCAAGTCTCCGGGGCTCTGCAGGAAGGGCTGGGGCCAGATGAGGTGTCTGCAGCGGGACAGGCAGGTGAGCAGGCGGCCATGTGGCCAGAGAAGATTCACAGGCAGCACCTTCCTACCTCTGTCCCAGCGTAATCAGCCGGAGCAGAGGCCCCAGGTGGGCTAAGCCCAAGGTGGCCGAGAAAGTGCTGGGGAGACGCTTTTCAGAAAAGGGTGTTTTGAAGTGTTTCCATGGGTCAGGTCACATTCTGGCCAAAAATCATGTGAGGGTGTTACTCAAATCAACTTGGAGACACTTTTATAATTTGTTCAAAACTTTCCAAATGAAGAGTTTCAGTGTTTTAAAGCCTTTGGTTAAAAACTGTTAAACTTGAACACATTTTGACTAGTGTGCATTCTCCACCATAGAAGATGGAAATTCACTAGCCAGATTTTCAACAAAACCTTTGCAGAATTGATAAATAAAAATGAGTGACGAGCGTTACAACTTATGTGACCACAGTTCTCTTTCTCTGTCCATTTATAGATGCTAGATTTAGGAAGTCTTTCCTCAGCAATGACAGCGCATTAAAACCAACCACCAAATTAGGCTGAACTTGGAAATTGACATCGGAATTACCATGTTACAGTCTTAAGACAAATAACATTTAAAATAATGAAGTGTTCCCTGTTCTCTTTAAAAACACCAGGTTGTAATTTTATCATTAATGTTTTAAACACTGTATTTGACCTCATTGAACACTTCCATTTTATAATACAATTTGGTCATGCACAAACTTTATTAATATACATATGGTGGTATAAATCCAAACACTTTGCCATTAGGGTTTACAACCAAACAGTTGGGGTGATTATTTGGTTTAGAGATATGTAATCTAGGAAGCATAGATATTAACAACATTGTTTTGTTATTGATTTCAAATTGTCCAAATAATGACTGCTGTGGCCACTCCATAACATAACTCTTGCATTTCTCTAATCATTCTAATCATTTCTAGAGATGGCAGCAAAAAACTTTACATAACGGAAGGTTTCTCTTCGATAAAATCAAAGGCAATTCTGTGTCTTTCTTCTGGAAGCATTACAATGCAAAGGTTTTCAAAAGTCCAAAGGTAACAAGGAAACAGCTGTCAGGAACAAAGGTTGTACCTAACCGTGTCAGGCCCCGCTGCAGTAGGTCCCCTACCTCTGAGTCCGCACACACAGGGTCACTCACTGCACAGCCCACCAGTTTCAGCTCATGACAAATTCAAGCCACCGGGGCATTTCAGGAGAGCCTGATTTGGGATCACGATAGAGGTCAGCTTTGTGAAAACGAAGCCGACCTTTCCTTGCTTTGTAAATTGATGTCATCAGAAATGGTTCCCCAAACCCACTGGAATTAAAGCTGGTGGTGCCCACCGGTAGGCGGTCACTTGGCTACTCTGATCCCGTAGCCAACCCGTCAGGCGATTTGGGGCCACTTTCACCCCCTTCGGCGTTCTTCTCTACAAAATGAGGTGGGAGGTCGTTTTCTTACAGGGTCAAGCAGAAGTGGGTTCCCTCCAGCTTTCCCCGTCCAAGATTATTTTGAGCCATGCCAAACCCTTAAGGCAGAGTTCAATTTATGACAGTGCGGCTTGTAAATTATTTTTCCACATAGAGAGTTTCTGGATTTTAATTTGAAGAATTAAACAGTAACCAGAGTCAGCCCTTCCTACGGTTGGCAGAGGCGGCAGATGCAGGCTGGGAGGACGTCCTGGGTGCCAGCAGTGTCTTCTGGAGTTTGTCATCTCCAGTGTGGCACCAACAGTGACTCCCAGTGTCAGAATCAATCCACGAATCCGATCCCTGCGGGTCACTAACCCCACACGGTCCGACCGAGGGTCTCTGTCAAATGACAGAGCTCGGCAGGCTCCAAAGGCAGGCTCCAAATCAGCCATGGTGGCCTACATCAGCTTAGTTAATGCAGAACTGCAATTCCCAGAGTCCCCTGTCCTGGTGGTTCTGAGGCAGGACTGGCTCTAAGACGTGGGGGTGTGAGACTTGGAAGGCAACAGGAAGCAAATGCCATCCTTCTCCGGAGGTCACCACTGTCCTGTGTGGCACAGCAGCACACACAAAGGTGCCGGCCGGTTCCAGCTTATCCTCATTCCCCTCGGCTTCACCTCGGGCTCCTCTTCCCAGGAGTGCTGACCCGGGCTGGCTCCAGGCCCTCCAGACACCTGGCTGCACACCCACTGGGGCGCTCACTCTGGCAGTGACGGCTTCCCCCGGGGCCCCACACATCACCGCCCTGCCCACTTCAGCAGTGGACTCACTTTGCTTCTCAGTCAGACGATCTTCCTCTTGAAGATTCCGGACCTTCGTGTCTCTGACTCTTCGCAGTTATGTTTGGACTAATTCTGTAACAAAGCCTGGTGTCCCAGAGCACTCAGAGCAACTATTGCCCCAATGTATCAAGCAAGCCGGACACACAATCCCCAGATGGACACTGCTGCGCCATCTACGTGTGCCCCCTAAGAGAGAACCAAACGGTATTTGCAGTGAGCAGTCTCACCTGTGCTCCATGCAACAGTGCACTTCTTGAGGGCTCACAGTGTCAAGTGTAAGAGGCACAAATAGTATTGTAAAAGCACTTCCAAGGGCACGCACGTACGTGCATGCAGTTGCTTGTTGGGGAAAAATACAACATGAAAAAACCTGGTTTAAAACTTTGCCTCTGCGAACCCCCACACAGGTGCCCCTGCGCATCTTGCTAAGCCACAGGCTGAGGCTGTCCAGCTGGATCCACAGGCTCACGGCATCAGTCCTTTCTGCCCAACACGTCCATGACAGCACTCGCTGACAGGTACGCCTGATGGGGCTGGTCTCAGCAGTGCTCACACTCTGTGTCACACTCATCAGTGCCACCCTGTGTGGCAGCATCACGACACTATTAAACACCCAGTAACAGCACTGGAGACAAGCCCAAGTGGCAGACGGACACCACGTGATCACCTGATGGTTAGGTAATGTCCACGCTTAGACGCCCAGGTGTTCACACGGCACTCCTGTATCCTGGGCTGAAAAGCAAAAACCCAAAGTTAAAATAAACCACATACCATAAAAATGTGGGCATGAATTATTTCTTGCTTTATTGCTTTCTTGTTTCTAGCTTAATGCAGAGTTAATATTTTTGAGTAATAAGATATCCAAAATTTAACCTTACTCAAAGAGTAAACTTTGTGGAAAGAAGGCTTCTAAATTACATCTGGGGGAACCACTCCGCCAGCAAGGCTGCTGGACTCCCCGTCTTGGTTTACAGCAGGAACTGCTACGCTCTGACCCGGGGAAGGGGGCTCCGATACCAACCAACCGTGTGGGCACTTGGACAGCACCTGGTCTCCCTTTGAAATGGCCAGGGCTGTTCGTAATGACTCTATTACAGCAATCTCTCCTTTCAGCCAGGCTTAGGAGAGACCCAGCCGCTGAGAGAGAAGAAACTCCCGTGGAATAGACAGGTGGTTACGATCATGAAATAAAGACCAGAAATGGTTCTGCTGTCAAAGAAGTGACCTGTGCACGTGCAGTTCTTCCCTCGCCCGACCCTCTGTAAGAAAGCAGCCGATTCTCAGAGCACGTCGCAGAGGCCTTCCTTACAGAGACCAGCGGACGCCGGGGCTGCCGTGGGCAGCGTGTTGCTTGCTGAAGGCACAGGGTCCTCATCACCCTGCGGGAGGGGAGTCAGCGCCGTGAGTTATGCTCACACACGTCTTACCTCTGAAGAACTGTTGTCAGCCCCGTACATCTGCTTGCAATTTCAGCTTGATCTCTTTTTGGAAGTCCCAGAATCTTGGGCACCCCTGAAAATCTTACTATGTCCTGCTCCTTCTGCAAGAAATCCAGTTTCCAAAGGGTGCAGGCTCAAAGGGACACACGGCTGCATCACATCATAAAACAGGCAAAAACAAATCCCAGGCTCCCTAGTACGGATATGAAACTATCACAAAGAAATAAATAACTCAGACCCCACAACTGCAGGTCACTTCCTAGCAATACCTGGTGGAGTCTAGAAAATGGCGAATGTCACACAAAACATTCATCTACCATGACTTTGATCAACTATACTTAAGTGATAAGCAAAAATGTATGGTAACACTTTTTTAAAGACAAGCTTCCTTAAATATCAAGGACAGTGATCAAATTCACTTGATAGTGATGAGACGTCCAATGCACACCAATCGCTTTCAATCCTTCCCGATGATCATCTTAGGTTTCCATGGCAAGAATGGACAAGAGCCAACCGTACCTCGCCAGTGACAAGGAGGGTGCAGTCACACAAACCCTCTTTGGAAGAATGACGGACCCACCCCTCTACCTGAGGAATCTCCTCCAGCCCTTCCAGCTTCTGAAACTGCACAGCCTCACGAACGCTCTGCACAGCCACGGCGATGGAGAAAGGGACCAACAAGAAAACGTAAGGAGCGTTTATTCACGTCCGTGCCGCCTACAGCGGCCACGCACAGCAATCAGGACTGGAGAGCGGATGAAACAGCAACGAAAACGCTGGGACACTCGCCCCCTCAACGCAAGTTTGGGCTCAGAAGGCCGCACGCTGGCAAGCCAGTCTCCTCCCTGAGAAGCACGCTTCACACTCCCTCGTCTCCTCCCTCCAGCACTTCCGTCCCTCTCAGTCGAGGCCTGGACAGCTGGGATGGCGTGACAGCCTCTCCGCGGAGCTGTCAGTCCCCCGTGAGCTCGGACCGCGCGTGGCCGGGCGCCCGCCGCTGCAGCTCCTCCACCGTGCGCAGCAGGGCTGCCCGCTCCAGCTCCAGGGCGAGGGTGGCCTGCTTCAGCTTGCTCTCGCTGCTCAGGAGCTTCTCCACGGTGGCTTCAAGGCTTTGGATCTTACAGTTCGCCGCCTGGAGAACAAAAGAAGAAATGAGAATACAACGGCCCGGGGTAACACGGGAGGCCCCCGCTGTGCACTCGCGGTCCAGGCCTGGGAGCACTGTGGAGCTGCGTGTTGGCGGACACAAGTCTGGTTTATTATTACTTCTGGCCACACAGGAAGACATTTCTCAGCTTCCCCTGCCGTGGCTACTCTGCAAGCCGATGTCAAATGGCATCGCAGTGAGCAGGGAGCCCGAGCCCCTGTCACCGCCACAGGAAGGAGGGGCTGACGGGGCCAAAGAATGCTCCGGGGAGAAGAGGCGGTGCTCAGAGACACCGAGTCGTCTGTGCTCGGCCACGCGGAGGTGGAGCTGTGTTTCTTACCACAGCACAGCACAGCCTGCTTGGACTAACACACGCATCTTCACGTAGAGCGATGTCGGGCCCACGAACAGCCCAGCGGGCTTCCATGTGAAGGCCCAAGTAGCAACTGCTCTCTAACCTGAAGTTCTTTTTCTTCACTTTCCTCAGAGTAACGAGACATCACCACGTCAGGAAGCACGTGGGCCGAGCATTCTGCCACGAGGCTGTGTGCCCCAGCTCGCTGACTGGTCACCACCACCCATGAGGTGACGGTGTCCCCACCCCACCCGACAGAGGGGGAACAAGCCTCTTGCTTAGTTCATACCCTCAGCACCTAGCACCCAGTCAATGCCAGTTAAACAGGACTTGCAGAGCCTCTCTAGCCACCATCCCCCTCTCTGCGCCACCAGGGCAGGCTTCCCGGGCAGCAGCGCGTCGGCTCCAGTGAAGCGGAGGGTTGGCAGAAGCTCCGACATTTCTGTTGATGTCGCCAAGGCCTTTCTGGCCTACTCCTCAGCTGAGAGCCCCATCCTACGGCGCTCTGGTCACGGGGTCAGTAAGGGGCTACTCTATCTTACTAATCCAGTCCAGCTCTTTACACGCCCCCATTTATTTTAGGTGGGGAAAATGTACATCTATTTTTTTCTCATTTTTCAAACAAGGGAAACAGTTCTGAACAAAACTTGTGCCAAACACACAACTCATGACTCAAAAGTCTAACTCTGGTTATGCCACTAGAACATTCAAAATAGAAGGAAAAAAAGACTGAGATCCTTACTTTGTCATTACAGGGCAGGGGGTGGTCACTCTTGGTGTGTCTAAGAGTATTCTCTGATCCTCAAAATCCTATCCATGGCCAAGGCCTGCGTCAGGCCCACCCTTGTCACTTTGAAGTCCCACTGCATTCCAAGGTGTATCTTGCAGCTTAGTCAGTAGTGAGCTAATGGCACGGTCGTGTACTACTCTGCACGAATGCCAGGTCTCCTCCATAAGACCGGCACTCTTTACAGAAGGCTCCTCTTATCTTCCACGTGGTCCAGCCTCCCACAGCACCTAGCTCAGCGTGGGCACCCAACGACCCATAGTGATCCTGAAAACCTATGTGCATTATGATTTGGCTCCATCTGGCTTGTCTATGCAATCGTCCAATGTATTGCTGAACAAAACAGGTGAAGAGTTTGATCTCTAGCTTCTAGACAACATTTTTACGTGTTTAACAAGAAAATAAATGGGACCGTGATATGTCTAGCAATTATATGAACAGAACAAAAAGTAGGTCAATTTTGATACTTTGGCAAAAGAAAAAAAAGATTTATGCACAAAAATTCAGTACTGCATTGAACACATTTCCTTAGAAAGGTCCGAAAATTGTACAAAGAGGAGGCATGATTCTCACGTATGAGAAGCAGATTCTCACAGAGGACAAGAGGAAAACCAGATCCAAACACCCACAGACTGATACAGCACAACCCCAATCTTCTGAGATCTGCAGGGTCTCGCTGGTCCTGGTGGCCCCAGCGCCCAGCACAGGAAGGACGCGGGACATACTGGCGGGTCAGCACACACTACAGTCCTGAACGAACCCCCGGCAAGGGCAGGACCACACGGTCAGGATGTTCCAGGGAGAACATCTCTATTACCAGGGAGAACAACCATGATTCACGTCTCTCCTGAGGAATACAGGTATCTGTGCAGTTTCCCACAACTCTCCGCCTTCACCAAAGGGCACAGTGACACACAAGCAGCATAAAATTGCTTTCCACCTTCTGTCACCAAAACCACGTGGGCATTGACCCGATCAAGTGGACCTTTCATGTGAGTCCTGTCCATCTCAACACATCAGATGCTCCAATGCAAGCATGAGTTTTGTTCAGAGTTTCCCTCACGCTGTATTTCAGGGACCCACTGTTGGCTTGGAAGCCACCTCAAATGAGCACCTACGCTGCCTACCCCTACAGGCCAGGTGAGGCTGTCTGTCCCCTTGAGACTTCCCTTCAGGTGACAGCTGAGATTTTCAGGGGAAACTGTATACAGGCATGTTTTCATCTCCATCTTTGGAAAAATAGAAGTTAAATTTCGACATGAGTGGCAGTTAGGACTGGGCAGGAAAAGCATTTTGTCTTTGTTCCTCCCTGGTGCACATCTGCTAAGGTCTGCTGGGACGAATGCCCACGAAGGGGAAGGCGTTTCGGACAGGTCAACGTCCGAGGCTCTCACCACCAGCCTTTGTCACATCGCTGCCAGGCTCGCATCTGCAAAGCACAACTTTCCATGGAGAAAAGTCAGAGGCTTAGATCAGACTGGAAAGCTTATTTTAAGGACAGCCCAGGAACACTATAAAATACGTTATCTTGGGGAAACTAGCTTTTTTTCTCCAGAGCAACTCTGAAACAGTTTTTTAAAACACCCTCAGCACAATCTCTTAACATGGACAGCGTTACTACACATTTGTAATGTGGAAAAAGTGGCACACACTGCTTGCCTTATGGCATTTGATTGACAAAGGAGCTGCATTACGCAGATAGGGACACGGGTGAGGGAATCAGGACAGAGTGCTCAGCAGTCCGCCCGGGGGGCAGTGTGGGCGGGGCAGCACTGGATCTGGCAAGGCCCGGGTCTCCGGACTGCACCTCAGTGCACCCACCTCTGTGTGCCGTCTGAACTGGCCTTTCTTCCGTACGTCCTCACCAGAGTTTATCCACGTTGAAATGGAAGTTTTCTAGAGGGGAAAACTGCGCCCTACGTGAATCGAATCTTTGTATTTGCATCAAGAACTCACAATGACCATCTGCTCTGGTTTATTTTGTTAGGTAGATTTCTGTGTCACTTTTCTCCCTTAACGTCCCTCCGTGGACCTAGCTATTTTCATTCATGGATGTTAAAGCTCTCAATTCTCTCACGGTTACTCAAAGCACAATTGCTGGCATTCAGCTAAAAGCGCCACTGCATCCGGAACCCAAGTTCATCTCTGGGCCTGCCTCCCAAAAGGGTGAGTGCAGAAACAGCCTCGCAGAAAGTCCGGGGCTGTCTGGCCTTAGCAAAGGACAATTTGTCTGCTCCATATGAAAAGGATCAATTCTCCCAGGATACCTTTGATCCCAGCCATAAGCAGAGCAGGGTGAGAAAGGTCCTGTGGTCATGGGAAAGCCCAGTGTGCTGCCTTTGGTGAGTTAATGAGCTACCATATACCGGGGCTCAGAAAGCTGCTTTGCAAATATGCTCTACCTGCAACTGTTCAAGGAGGTCAAGGTTCTGTTTGCGTAAGCTGCTGTTGGTTTTCTCCAATTTATCCATTCTTTGGTTGTCACTGAGAGGAGAGGAATCAATAAGTTCTTCTTGAAGCACATGGTACTCAACTTCGTAAGCTTGTAACTGTTTAGCGATGTCCATCTCAAACACCTGTTGCATAAAGAAATGTCATCAGGCCCTGAAAATGAGAAAAATCCCACACACAGACACAGGTGGGTGCACGCACACGGCACCACGTCAGCGAGCATCCGTCAAGCACCTGCTCCATGCTGAGCGCTATGCCTGGCACTAGGAGTGACAGATGAGGACAGTTTTATGCACTGAGAAGGTCATCATTTCACTTGGGAAGAAAGGATATAAGAAACATCTAGATATAATTCCAAGGTAACAGTGAGTGCAAGTTTCTGATACTCATCTTCCAAAAGTCAGAACTTCATTTTTTTAAAAAGACTTAGAAAAATTTATTACTTCAGTACCTATTTCTTCTCTCTGAAAATTCTCTTAGGTTAGGTACATCAACTGCGGGTTAAAAGGAGGAAAAAAAGTACGAACCAAAAGACTCACAGCTCTGTTTGCACAGTCATAAAGTCAAAGTTTAATTATAGTTCAGCTGGGCTTTCGGAGGTACAAGAACATCTCAGTAATGGAACTGTTTACTAAAAAACTCTCCTTTGCACTCAGATATGCAAAAATGAGCCAAGACCCAAATGTCACCCACAGAGATGAGTGAATACGAAACAATGCCTGAGTTGTGTTCCTTCCCATAATAGCAATAGTGATGAAAACACCACACGCGTGAAAAACAACCCCAGAGTGCACAAGTGACTCCAGCTGTTCGTGTCTGTAGGAACAGGCAGGGCAGCAGGGGAGTCAGCAGACACGTTAAGCTGCTGCTCCAGGCACCTCCTCTCCTTCTGACTGTTCCTATGGGCCAACCCTGCAGGGCTGGGCTGCTCAGTGCTGGAGAGAAGCCCCAAGCACTGGTCTGGCAGATCTGAGAATGTAGTCAGGCTGCGACCATCTAAAAAAAAGTGAGAGCAGAACACACAGTCAGGGAATCTGCCTCGCTACTGTATTTCCTTAAGAAAAAAACTCCAACAAACATATGAGAAAATGCTCAACATCTCTAATCATCAGGGAAATGCAAATCAAAACCACAATGAGATACCACTTAACTCCAGTGAGAATGGCCTTTATCAAAAAGTCCCAAAACAATACATGTTGGCGTGGATGCAACAGGAACACTCATACACTGCTGGTGGGACTGCAAACTAGTGCAATCCCTGTGGAAAGCAATATGGAGATACCTTAAACAGATACAAGTAGACCTACCATTTGATCCAGCAATCCCATTATTGGGCATCTACCCAAAAAAACAAAAGACATTCTATAAAAAAGACATCTGCACCTGAATGTTTATAGCAGCACAATTCACAATTGCAAAGATGTGGAAACAACCCAAGTACCCATCAATACATGAGTGGATTAATAAAATGTGGTATATGTATACCATGGAGTTCTACTCAGCTATAAGAAACAATAGTGATATAGCACCTCTTGTATTTTCCTCAATAGAGCTGGAACCCATTCTACTAAGTGAAGTATCCCAAGAATGGAAAAATAAGCACTGTATGTACTCACCATCAAATTGGTTTCACTGACCATCACCTAAGAGCACATTTAGGAATAACATTGATCAGGTGTCGGGCAGATGTGGAGGAGAAGGAATGGGTGTATACATACATAATGAGTGCAATGCGCACTGTCTAGGGGATGGACACGTTTGAAGCTCTGATGGGGGGGGAGAGCAATATATGTAACCTAAACTTTTGTACCCCCATAATATGCTGAAGTACAAAAGAAAGAAAGAAAGAAACTCCAGCATGGTTAAAAATCAGTGGGAAATTATCCCCTCTGATAGCACCCTATGAGCATTCAAACTAGCCTGTCTTCCCTGAAATCAATTTTCAAAAACCATGTTTACTTTCTCACCATTTTTAACAACCTTCTTTGAGATTAATTTTTCAGCTTGTTGGTCTTCAATTTAATTCAGTGGATAATACTAATTAAAAACTAAAATACATTATATCTGTGGCACTGGGGGGGGAAGGGAGGGAGAGAGAGAGACAATAGTTTACTATTTTACACCAATTGATTCTGTTTCATCCCTCAGTGACCAAGAGAGGTCAGTAGGGATTATCACTTCCAGTTTTTAGTCCAGGTAACTGACTCACAGGCTTTGAGTGAGCTCTAAAATCAGGACTCCCCTGGCAAGTCTCTGAATGACCCTGAGCAAGTTACGTTACCTCTCCTGGGCCGGCTGCTGGCCTCCCACCTGGGGCTAACGGCACCTCCCTCCCAGCACGGCTGTGAGGATTAAATGAGACAACTCAGGGAAGCTGAGTGGGTGCCCCCTTAGCTAAGGGACCTGCTTCCACACACTCGTCACGGAACTCTCACATTCCACCTCGTACCTCAGCAAAACTATCATCAATGGATGCTACATCATGGAACCTCCGAATAGCCTGAACAGAGTAAGAACCACACACGTTAAAGCTGAGACTGCTTGGCACTGTTGTGTAATTATAAATGTGGTGCTGAATAAATGTCATGCACACAATTACTTTTTTTCTTCCACAAAGATTTATTTTTAAATGATCTCCTAACCTGGAAAACCTAGGAACAAAACCTCTGGCCTTCTACACAGATTGGTGATCTGTTGAGGTTAACGGCTTTCAGCAGCGCCCAAAGCCATATAGACTCTTCCAGGACTCCACAAATCCCCAGGAATCGTCACCCCTGCTTCACTGCATCATGAGCTCCTGACTGCTAAGGCACTCACAGCCCTTGATTTTTCAGTTATGCCCCTGAATTTATTCCAAACCAGGGCAGTACGAGGCTGGTGGCCAAAGGAGAACCTCCGTCCTGGAATAACACTTTCAGTCCTTAGGCTGATTACTTGGGGGAGGGACAGAAGGCAGGAGGGGCCCCTGTCCTTGGACACTTAGAAGGCACAAGTGACCCACGGCTGGTACCAGTCCTTAGCCAGAGAAAGAGCAGGAAGTCTAAGATTAAACTTGATCCTATGGTCTGTTGTCTTAGAGCACAATCAAACAAAAAAGGGAATATTAAAAAGTGGGCGTTGATGGGAAAGCAGGATATGCTTTAAGGTGTTTTCATTTCTTATCTCAGTCGCTTGTGAGGCTGAACCACCGCAGCCACCCCCCCCCACCCCCCCCACCCCACCCCCGCTGCCGCCGTGGGCAGGGAAGGACTCAAGTGTGTGCCCGTTCTGGCTGGCTCTTGCCTAAGCCGTTCCCTGAGCACCACTCACCACACAAGGCTGCAAGGTACATGGCCCTAATCTTCTCTCTTCCTGGTCCACCTCAGCGCGATTCCACTAGGGTTGTCATTATTGGGGATCTAGAGATTTCCCACCATCCTGGTTCTTAATTTCTCCAAGGTTTTCAGGCAAGTCCAGAATTAAGGTGCTGATGAAAAGGGAACATGCTTTTCTGCTTGCCAAGGTAGGAATTACCCATTTCCATACGTTCAATGTTTTACCAAAAAGACAAACTATTTTTTTTAAGTTACTGAAACAACAGAGCTACATTATGGGAAGCTTGAAAAAGAAAAAAAATTACCAATATAACTTCCTCCATCTTGTTATATTTTCTTTCACCTTTTTTCTATAAGCATGTTTTCTTAATTATAAACATAACCAACATAAAATTTCCTATCCCACTTTTTTCACTTAACATTGTATCACATAAGGGCTTTTTCATATTGCTATTTATTCTTCATAACCATAGTTATAAATGGCTTCGTGGCATTCTACCAACACAACATACCATAACCACATCAATCCATTCATCGAGTGTTAGACATCTCATTCCTTTCAAGTTTTTGTGATCATAAATGACAACTCTAAGAGAATATCCTTATACATATGGCTTTCCCCACACTTTGAACTATTTCCTATGGATACATTCCAAGAAGTTGGATAACTGACTCAAAGGGTATGAATATTTTGCTAGCTTGTGATACATATTGCCAAATTGCTTCCCAGGTGAGACTAATCAACCTACAATGCCATTAGCAACATACTAATGTGCCACATACAGGATACCCTTGCTCTGGGTATTGACATTAAAAAATGTCATTTTGTTAATCTAGTAGGTAAAGCATCATATGTTACATAAATTTCAGTTACGTATGAAGCTAAATATTTTTCCAGGTGTTTATTTACTGGACCGCGCTCCTCTTCAGTGAGTTGTTTGTGTTCTTGGCTCGTCTGCTCCAGTGTGTTATCACCAGAGTCGCCCACAGCAGAGCTTTTCAGATGCTGTGAGCATGTGAACCCTCCAGGGGTCTGGCTGAAACGCAGACCACTGCAGCAGGTTGGGGGCGGGGCTGGCGGGCCCAGATGCTGGTTTCTAACAAGCCCCTACATGACATGATGACACTGGTCTGGGTGGAGCCTAAAGGATGCTGAAAATAGGGTATATAGACCCTACCACCAAAGCACCCCTCAGCTGTCTTTCTTCCTTAAGCTGAACCGAGGCTTCACAGCCACGTGGCATGCACTGTGACAAGAACACAGCACTGACCTCCTTCCCTTCATTACTAATTATTCCCAGAGTTTCCCTTCTTTTGGGGTCAGAACATTTTATGGTCTATACTCAACTGGCAGTTTCTTTGGTAAGCACAACGTAACGCTGCACAACTGCCACAGAGGCTCCCAAGACCCGTCCTCTTCTGCCCTGGACTCTGTCAACTTTGGAACTGCCCTGCACCCAGCCTGCCAACATTGACTCAGAGCTCCCGAGAGTAAGTGGCTTGTCCCTAGCCACTTATTCTCCCATCCAGGATCCAGGCTGTGTCCCAGTTGCTCAAGCTGAGACTGTCTCCAGGGAGGGCTTTTAATGAAATGGAGCCAGGACTACCACAGAGGACCACCCAAACTCTCCCTCCCTCCCACCCCACCCTTCCCAACACGGGCTGGGGTGCTCTGTCACGTGCAAGGACTGCATCCATCACTTCTACCCTGGGGACGCCCCAATTCAGACCTGGGGGATCTCTGAGGCTGCAGAGGAATCGTGCTGCATCTCAGGCTTGCTGTCTGTGCAGAAGTCAAGACTAGAGCACCCTCTGGAGAGGAAGGGGCAGTGGGAAGGCAGAAAGCCTGACAGAGAACACCTAGATGTCAAGTTCAGATAGAATCACAGAAGGGAAAGGGGGCAGAGAGCTGCCTGGAGTTTTATCTATTTTCTATCAAGACTACTGGTGGAATAAAAACCTGTGTCCCAAATGTAGATATTATGCTCCCTACACCCCTATACTTACCCCCACCCCATCCCACCCAAAAAGGTGAACATATCAGGGTCCTAGCATTGCTCTCTGCTCTCCCTCTTGTACCTTCACATATGCTGTGATCTTTTAGCTCAGGGGTCAGCAAACTACCTCCTATGGACCAACCCATCCCACTGCATATCTCTGTAAATAAAGTTTTATTGCAATATGGCCCCTTTATCCCTTTACATATTATCTATAGCTCTTTTGTGCTACAAAGGCAGAGTTCAGTAGTTGTAGCAGAGCTGAGTAGCTGTGGCAGAGAACTTACGCCCTTCAAAGTCTAAAACATGTCCTATCTGGCCTTCTGCAGAAAACCTTTTCCAAGTCCTGTCTTATCTCATTCTTTTAGGTCCAGCTGGACTCAAATACTTCAACTCCAGCCAGCAGCTCTCAGTCACCCGGTGGCCCTGGCTCCTGCAGTCCCGCTGTTTTCTACAGAGGGCTGGCATGTTACTTTTTACGCCCAGCTTCCTCATCTACAAAAACGGGGATTGTAACACCATGCCCCATGTTAAGGAGTCAATGGAATATGAATGCCAATTTCCAAACAGTTGCCTGAAACAAACCAGCTGTACACACAACTATTCTCTTTCCATGATTGCTCACGTCTACTCTTCCAACACGTAAAGAGCACCTGATGATACTAGGCACGATGGGCACTCTCAGGAAGTATCGACTCTTCCCAGAAAAGGGAAGGACCTGGGATTTTCTCTCTGGGGCTCAATAACCAGGAGGTAAAGTGAACGCAGCAGAGACGGCTGCCCCAGAGCCAGGCGCAGGGAGGAGTCGGGCACTCGCTGGGTGCAGACTTCAGTCTAGCAACCAAGGCTCTCCGGGTTTGCCCAGGAGTTACAGAACATGCGTACACACAACAAAAGCTGCAAGAAGGGAATGAATGTAAATGCCAGAAATTAAAGAATCACAAGGGTGGAGGATTCAGTATTAGAATGCAGGTAAAATACAGAAATCTGTATAATTAAATGATCCCCAGAGGCACTTGGCAGTGTTGAGCAGCTACTAAAGCACTTTGAGGTAAGAGGGACTTGTGTTTGAAACCCCCTCTCCACTCTGCAGCAGAGTGCGGGCCAGTTAGCGAACCACTTTATATCCTCTCAGGAACGCGGTCACAACTGAATGAGATCACATGTGTACACAGAGCCTGGAAAAATGTCAGGCCTCGGCAAGCCAAAGCTATCCACATGGAGCGGAATGCGCCAGGGAAGTGACACACACAAGATGCAGAGCCTGTCACTTCGGCAGAGAGTGGAAAAGAACTCCTCTTTCGTTACAGCACACGCAATGTGCAAAAAGAGCCCCACCCAAAGTACCAGCTGATGTGAAGCCAACTCCTTTGTCTAGGCCAGACTTGCATCTTTTTCTGTGCTTAACACCTAAGGTGGGGCTGCAAGTGAAAATCACAAACACAGTGTCTGGATGCAAACCACTGAAATCGGTGGTTTCCTCCTCGACTATCAGAAATCCCCGGAATAGGATTTTGCAACAATAGCTTTATTTTGCTATTTGTTTTATGTTTTCATTATACAGACACATGCTGCGTAATGACGTTTCAGTCAACCATGGGCCACATATACAATGGTGGTCCCATTGATTACAGTACCGTATTTTTACCTTTTCTATGCTTAGAGACACAGATGCTTCCCATTGTGTTACAGCTGGCTGCAGTACTCGGTACAATAACCTGCTGCACAGACCTGTAGCCTAGGCAATAGGCTGTGCCATACAGCCTAGGTATGTAGCAGGCTACACCATCTAGGTTTGTGTAAATGCACTCTGTGATGTTCGCACAATGATGAAATTGACTAAGGATGCATTTATCAGAACACAGCCCCGTTGTTAAGCGATACCTGACTACATTTGGAGAGGTTCTGGGCTTACGAGAGGCCTACTGACTCCGCAGCGATCCAGTAATGAAATCCCTTCCAGGACATTCTTAGCCACCCAGTCTCTGCACACATCCAGTGGTGACCTCCCCTTCTGCTAAGCAGCTCAGTCCTTCCTCATCAGCAATCATTACTAAAAGATTCTTCCTTATACTGTAGAGGATCAAAATCTGTTCCCACGCTCAACCCAGACCATTCGCCATCTGGTCTAGTTGTAACTCCCAGCTAAATTCACCTCTCAACCTCCAACATTTCAGAAGGTAACGGTTCTACTGTATACTGAAACCAGAGGTGCTGAAGTCACAGATGTGGAACTGAATTCTATTAAAAACCACATCATGGAACAATTCATAGAATGCATGCTCCCTATCATAACTCTGTTATGAAAGAGTTAGTTTTAGAAAATCCCAATTAATACCATTCAGCAGAAAAATCAAAGCACTCATTTTATAAAAGCCTACATTGTATAAATATATGTATTTCAGAAGAACAAACTACTAGAACCGAAGTCTCTTAAATGTAAGAAACTACTGATAACTTCTGCTGGTTCTCAAAGCTAAACATTGCCACCGTGTTTCCACGTGGCATTTTGACATGACACTCACCACACACTCTCTCACATGCACTAAATCATTCCATACATATTTGTGATCCGCCTCCTACATGCCAGGCATTGTGCAGGGTGCTGTTCAGAACACAAAGTGGTAGGAAACAGGTTCTGCTCAAAAGAAAACTTAGCTTCTACACATCGAGGACTGCTTAAGCGTTTGGAAGGCGTGGACTGAATCATACCTGATTGATGGTCTTTTCCATTTGGACCAAGCCCAGGTTGGGTAGTGTGTTTTTTATAAAGTCAACTATGGTTTCTAGGTTTTCATGCTGCAGAATCAAGGGCTTATGGCTTCCCAGCAGACTTAAAGCCACTTTAAATATGACCTCTGATCCCTGAAGAAAGATCATATCTGAGAAAACACAGAAATGCAAAAAGTTAAACCAGACCAGTTTCTGATGAAGTATCATTCCATTTCATTTTCCACACATCATAGAGCAGGAGGGTGGGAAACATAACCCCAAACTGCAAACTTCATTTCCTTTTTTAAAAAGCCTGATATCGCAGATAGGGTTGTCAAGACAATATTGCAGATAAAAAAAAAAATAAACATATTGCTAGGATTTGGTCACAGGTTCTGATAAATCTTTTTATTTTCACTCTGAAAATAAATTCAAACATGCTTCAAAATTTAAATTGGGGAAGGGAAAAAGTTTTTATTAGTCTGTTTTTCCAGGAATACTTTGGGTATTAAAGGAGTTTCATGGGTAAACTGAAAAATTTTTATAGATATAGCATCAGAAATTTAGAGTAAATGAAAAAGTGCCTCTGTTTTGAAATAAGGGATGGAATTAAAAGATCTTTAAAAACTGTAAAACATCTGCATAATTGTAAAAGTACATTATTACATATAGGTTTACTGAATTTTAACATGATAATAAAGAACATTATTTCTCTATGAGATGTTCAAGGAACTTTGTTAAGACTATTCTCTAGTTCTTGCCGTTTTTTTTTCTGAGAATGGCTGACAAGTGTTAGCAATTCCTATGCGACTTAACACAGTTCGAGGCAGAGCAAGTGGCCAAGGCAGCTGGGCAAGCAGCACACCCGGCCCTGTGTCCCTCCTCAGAGAGCTGAAGCCCCTGGAAAAGGAGTCAAACGCCCCAGGGCACAGCCACAGTGCCTAATTACGGGGTGACTAAATTCAGGCAAGTTACTTAATAACCGGAATAATAATAGAAGAAGAAATGTAATTTTAGAAATCAGAGCATAAATATATTAGAGGTAACTTAATATTTCTTTTCTCTCTCTCTCTCTCTTTTGGCTGCAATATAGTGAAACAGACAAAGAAGTTGTAAGTTTCAACTCACGGAAAACAAAAGCAGGGGAGAGGAAGAATCTCACATGATGCCTCTCTAGGTGGTTTAGTGTGATGACGTTTAAAAGCCATTAAGAAACAGAAAGGCAACGGCGGATGCTGCTGTTCAAAGGGGAAACTGAGTCAGAGTGGTTTCTGGACAAAGCACAGGGAGAAACAATAGACCCAGGTGTCTTGCTGGCTGGGTTGGCCCCTGAGATGGTCTGGGACCTTCGCAAGCATTCACTAAGCGTCTAATATATGTCAGGCACTGTGTCAGGTACTGGGGATTAAGCTATGAACAAAGCACAAAGAACACACTGCAGAGGCATCAACAAGTACTGGTTTGGTAGAGTCACGCCCAGGGTGTTATGAGAACAAGGGGGCAGGAACAAAGTCCAAGGAAAGGTGACTGCCTGAAGAACCAACAGAAACCTGCTGGGAAGAAGTCAGCAGGACAAGAGGGTGTGCGCAGAGAGGTGTGAAAGAGCCACCTCCCGTGAGGCCGCAGTTGCGGCTCTGTGGGGGGAAGTGGGCCACATCACCAAGGGCCTCTGCCCAAGCCACGCAGCTTTGCCCAGAGCAAGCGGGGAGTGGCCAAAGGCCTTCTGCTCCTTCTACCTGAGTAGGTCAGTGCATTGCCAAGGAGATGATGCTACTGAGATCCAAGTTATGGGTCTGATCCCCGCAACGGCTGGTCAGCTTCAGACGGAGAAAAGCTACCTTTTAAGGAGACCGTGCTGACTGAGTCCTACCAGCAGTCTCCCAAATACTTGCTGTCAGCTGCACGGGATGCCCAATTCGTCCCCAGTCCTCCCACTCAAAGTGCCCTTTCTCCTGAGGCCCAGGAAAGCTCAGCCCCAGAAGCTTCTGTTAGAACAGGGAGGTCTTAGATCAGATCATGTGGGTACACGATGAAGAAATGTGTTTGAAGGGTTGAAGGAAGGGCTCTCAAGAAGGACCCGGTTGGGAAGAAGGGGCTCCTAAATTTAACTGGTGACACCTGCAGAAAATATTTATATAGTTTAAACAATTAATACTTTTTTCTTCCTCTGGAAATTTTTAAAATTACATGTTATTTTAAAATAAAGAAAATGTTACCTATAAACCCACTGCCCCAACCCAACTATTTTTATTTTGCTTGTCTTCTAATCCGAATACATTTGCATTACAGAATTTAAAATAATAATAATTCTCCTTGGAAAAGTGAGCTGATGTCGTGCATTTGCAAATCACTGCAGAAGGAAGGAAACTGCTGGAGCCCACCCCCGGGACACTGCAGGAGCCTGGCTCACACACTGTAACCCACTTCCTTCCAGTGGGACTTTTTTCCTGTCTCTTCCTTCTCATCTCTTCTGTTTCAAGCCACCTAGAAACGGGCAAAGGGATTGTACCAGGCAGGAAGAGAAGGGAATCTTAAATTTAGCTGATTCCACTACTTTTCATGTTATTCCCTGAGAACAACGCAAATAACTACTTTCCTTCGAAGCCTTGTTACTGTGCTACCGTGCATTGGAACTCTGTATGAAACTCCCTGTGATATGAAGGCACAATCTTCCAGTGAGAACTTATACCACATCTCCTTTCCAGCCACCTTGTCCTTGTCCAGGGCAAGCCTTCTAACCTTCTCCTGGGAGGCCACAGTGCGTGGCTGCGGCACCCCACGCTCCCACCAGGGACAGGCAGGGCGGGCAGTGAAGGCAGGTGACAGCGCTGTGCAGAAGGAACAGCAGCATAAAGATGGTGCAAACAATCCCTTCATCACCACTGCTTCTTGTTACCCAAATACCCAGACTCTTCCTAGCCATGGAAATAATCTTATTTTCCTTGTCTATCTGCATCCTAAAGCTTTTCTGAAGCCTTCACTATTTTGCAAGTGGCTTCTGTGTTTTTCGCCAAACCTTAGTTTTAATACTCCATCTCTTCTCTCATCTACTTGGCTGCAAATCCTACAGAAAAACATCAGAAGCCTAACACCACAGCCTCCTCCATCAGAAGCAAGCCAGCTCCTATTTTTCAGATTTTTCCCCCAAAGGTAGATGCACCCAAACTAGAAAAATACAGGAGGAGGCTATTTGACATTCTGTGACACCAGAGAACAGCACTGACACTGGGCACAGCGTGACTGCCATGTGAAGGTTCAGGTCATTGGCATCTGCCCTGCTAAGGAGCACACACAGTACTTAATCTGAGGTAATCAATTATGAGCTATGCTGATGCAAACTGAGAATCTTTTACTTATGTATAAGAGAGTGAGCAGATAACAAAGGTCCATTTGTTTTTAAGGTTTGCCCAGGCTTAAAGGCTTACAATGAAACAGGCCCCGACTGAAAGGACTATGGTGCCTGGATGGCAGGCTTCGGAATTTAAAACTCAGCTATCTACCATCATGGAGCTACACAAACACGGTTCCAATGCTAAATATAGAGGTGGTTTTTAAAAACCTATCTTTTCTGTGGAACCTAATAAGTTTGTTTTTAAGAACCGAAAGACAGCAAGGACTGTGCCAGAAACCCAGCAGTTTTTACAGAGTGACATCACAGCCCAGTGCAGCCTTGAGATCCCACTTCCTGCCTGTGCCCGCGGAGCCCTTGGCCAGCTGGACAGGAACCCGCTTAGTACAGCAGGGGTCTGCCGGATCCAGGAGTCAGGCAGACATCGGCATCTTTATGCATGACGTATAAAGAACTCCAAGACCCACCACTGCCTACATAATATAAAGAAAAATATCCTGCCAATACTGGCTTGAGCTTTTTTTAATGAAGTCATTAGAATGAACCACTCTGCAACAGAAGGGCTCTCATTTCCAAAGTTTGCTTGTTTTTAGTGCCTTTTACCCACTTAGGAAAGATTCCTCTCCTAGACCCCAGACCACTCTGCAGGCAGCGGCTTCTGTGCCCGGGTCCCAGGGGCAGGGGACTCTGCGATGGCTGTTCTGCTCACTCCAGTCTGCGGTCAGCCCAGCCCCCTTGGTAGAATTTTCTTCACAAACTGAATCATTTGATGCCTGAGCTGTTTACAGACCATTAGCAAACAGCACTCCCTCCTCCCCCTTCCATCCGCACCCCCTCCAGGACCCTGTATGAAAACACAGTTAAAGAATTAGGAGCAATTGTAAGGGAGGTAGACTAATGACTTTCTTTTAATTTCCAGGGTAAGAAAAGTCAAAACCATGAAAATTACTGGCACGAAAGATTGAAGCCTACAGCTAGAGACCCTATAGTTTCTGTAACTCTTTTGTTAGTAAACTAAGCACACAATTTTGAGGCTTTGAGTCATTTTTATTTTTTAACTATGGCATAAACCTTCATGAAATCTCACTAAAGATTTGTTTAGTCAGGAGATAGATTTTAGTATCTATTTTATTTTAGTGATTATTTTTTTCAGGGACAGAAAATAATAATCAATTTGGGGGGGAGGGGTAAGTTACACAAAAAGGGGTAGTGAGTATTTTAACAACATGGCTTCTAGCAGAGCTAAATGGGAAATTCTTTAAGGTTCTTGTGGACAGAAGTGAATAATAAAAATCTAATACTTTGAGGGAAAGAAGAGGAGTCAATGTTCACTTATATTAAAAAGCAACTTTTCGGATTTCTAGAATTTGTACATGCAAGATGTTTACCAAAGTATGCCTAAAGTAGTACTCTGTCAATGTTTTTGAACATTCCCTTTAAGATGCTCTCTAATCCTGAAAACAAATCTTAAGTATAAGATTACATGTTTTTAAGCTATCAAGTGACTGACCATAAATGACATTTAAAAACACTTGATATGTGATAACTATCAATTTTTTAGTAACCTCCTTCTTCACAATAAAAAAAAAATACAAAGAACCTGAATTGTCAAAAATATTACTTTCATTCTGAGGCTGGAAAAACAAACTGTGTAAGAATCGCTCGTGCTCATAGTACTCACTGAGCTCCAACTGGACAGCCCTCCTCCTGCCAGCTCAAGGCAGTTTTGAGACTTGGCCTGGGAACATCTACTTACCTTCGCCGGAGACAATGTTCTCAAAAAGTAAATCATGAAAACGGGATGGTTTTACTGTGAACACCTCAGGCCCGACGGGGCCCAGGAGTGCAGAGGCTGTGACGTGGGCCCGGGCGGGTGGCTGAGGCCGGAGGGCGCGTCCTGCACACACAGGCGTCATTCCAAGTCCCACAGGGGTCTCCGAGAGAGTGACTTCAGAGACAGTGAAGACCCAGGGTGGGGGAAGAAGAGACGCAAAGGGCATCTGGAAGGGGCGGTAGCCCAGAGGCCCAGGTCACCATCAGTCAAGAGCCACAACCCCGAGCAGCTGAGGAGGGCGACTGGCGGGAAACAGACGCCAGAGCTCCTCAGCCAAGTCTTCAAAACGTCCACTCTAGGGAGGGCCTGTCGCCGAGACGCTGAGAGAACCTGACTTAAACTCCACAAGATGAAGCCAAATGGGGAATCCCTGTGATCTCTAAAGTTAAGCAGGGCTTGCAAGTCACAAAACCCAACCCCAACCAAACTTAGAATCCTAAACGATACCTATTCTTGTACGAAACACAGGTGTACAAAGGAGACTCACATGGGGTGACAATAAGCACCTCTCATCTAAGGAGAGAATGCTGGTTCTGGCAAACAGACTCACAAATGCTCACCAAAGACTCTGGCCACAAATCCCAGCGGGAACTGGGAGGCGAACACGGTGAGGAACCAGGGGGCGGCGTAGAGACTGGGGCCAATCTCGTGCTCCTCCAGGTGGTTGTAGAGGTCTCTGTGGTAATCGTGGAGCAGCCTCGAGAGCTGGTACATCTGGATCTGAGGGACGGACGCCACAGGCAGTGAGACTGAGATGTCTGCCGCATGTGCCAAGGTAGCCATCCTACTCGCAGGGTGGGCGTGAGCGAGAACGACCAGCACTTTAAACACTCTATGTGGCCTGTGATACCCACGGATCTCAGCTCTCCACTCGCCCGCTGTGCGCCAGGCCCCGGCCGGGTGTAGGCCCAGAACGCGAACGCTGGGTCTTCTCCTGTCACTTCCTTTTATTGTTCCTTGTGTTCCTTGGAAGAGAATCTAAACATCTGTCTTGTGGAAACATTTCATAGATTCTCTTAGAAATTCACATTCTTAGCAAAACTCAAGCCCAGGAGCATTGGAAACAGAAAGCCAGCCTCTCTGCTAAGAAAGGAGCCTATTACGATCCCACAGAAAAAGTCCATTGTACTTGTTCACTTAGTAAATTTCCTCTGGACTCCTGAAATTAGTAGATAGGCAAGACAAGTATAACTTCTTTAGGTTTGAAACAGATGAAGTATATAGTCTGGGGCAAGTTAAAACAAGACAACTAGTGTTTGTCTTAAGATAATGTAACTTTTTCCAATGAAAGTTGAACTTCCAGGGTTCCTGCTTCAGAGAATGATGTGGTTCTGGCAGGAAGCTCACTCCAATTGCCAGTAGTCCCAAAATGAGTCCCGGGGCTCACAGAACTCCTAGAGCCACCCCAGATCTGAGCAGTCCATGGCTGAGCCTAAGGAAGGGAGGGTGAGAACCCCACCGAGATGCTGCAAGGTGGGTTGTGCTGCCCCAGCTGGGCAGCACTCAAAACTGTACTAGAGGCTCAATTTCATCCCATTAAGCAATGGCTGTGGCTCCTCTGCATCTAAGGGAGTCTAATCTAAGGCCACCAGCACCAAAAGAGTCATGCGTTACACTAAATTATATAAAACTGAAAAATTCCGCTTCCCTACAACAGCTGCCCCTCCCTTAACGATAACGAAGGGGGTGCAGGAAAAACCTCACAGTGCACGCAGAAAGTTACAAATCTTTCAGGGAACGAAACGGCTTTCCTTTCATGAGATGTATGCTGCTACAGTACAAGGACTGTGACTCACACAATTTGGTGCTCTCAAATGAAGTCCTTGGCTCTACTGTACCTTTCCCACAACACTTTCTTTCTAAGGCTCTGAAACCACGGTATCTTGCTGGTACACAAACACGTGCGGCAGTGTTCTGAGCAGTGTTTCGAGCTTCCCCACCTCTGAAAGGCGGCAGCAGCACCCGGCACTTGGAACATGCTGCCGCGCTCGGTCGCCTTTTGACACTCATTCCCTCAATGAAACCGACGGGCTGCCTACTTCATCCCAGGTACTGTTTTAGAAACTAGGGACTCAGCTCAAGACCAGTAAGTAAAACCCCTCCCCTCTCACGAAGCTTACATGCTAGGGAAAGTCGGAAAATCATCAGATAAATGAAGTAAACAAAAAAGATAATTTCTGTGAATTCAGTGAACGTGTTATGCAAAAGAAATGAGACAGGATACCAGTGGCACAGGAAAAGCTTCTCCCAGGACGTGACATTTGAGCTGAACCTGATGACCGGGATGGGGGTAGGGTCCTTGGCAGAGGAAGTAGCAGGAGCAGAGGCAGGGAGGCTGGGGCTGGGTCGCCTGATGGTTCACGAAGGTATACAGGGGAAGGCCCTGGCATCCGACAGGCCTGGGTTTAAGCTCCAGTTCTGCCACTCGCTAGCTGTGTGACCTGGCCCAATTCCATCATCTCTTTGAGTCTCAGTTTTCCCGTCCACAAACTGAGCCAATTCCCAGTGCCTTCCTGTTACGCTATTATGGCGGCAACTACACAGGAAGCACTTGAAACGCGGCCTAGCACAGAGCACACGGTCAGCAATGACAGCTATGACAATGTCACCTGGTGGTGGAAGAGTTCCTCAGATATACCTGGAGAGGGATAACAAACATTCTTAGCATTTGTTTTATTAAAGACATAAGGAACATTCCATACCTGTAAAATAATCATGTCCGGCCGATACTGTTTCCGCAGCCCCATGTCAAACATCAGAAACTTGAGCATTTTAAACGCCTCTTCCTCATTCATATGAAGAAGCAAAATGCCTGCTACGAAGCTGAGACCTTGGCAATATCCCACTTCCTGGTCTAGAAGGGAGTAGGCCTTCAAAATGTTATAAAGGGACAGCTGCCCTGCTCCAAGCTGGGCAGAGAAGTACGGGTGTGTTGGAAATGTTCTCCCTGTGAAAAGAATATGTATTAGTTGTAATCAAAAAAGAAAGGAAGGAAAATAAATCCGATGTGGTTCAGGTGAAAGCACCATCTTCAGCAGCTGCATCGTAATATCCATCAGCTTTTACGACGGCGCTCCGTAAACAAGTCAGCCAGTTGTTCCTGGAATAATGTTCGCAATGAAAAATCAGCAATTATTCATGTTTTGGTGGTGGTTTAGGTGAAAGAAATTAGAACCACCTTTGGTCCTACAAATGTCTGGATTTTGATCTACAACAAGGAGTAGCCTGTTGGTCCTCCAGACATGGCCTCCCTCCTCAGAAGAAGGCGGGACAGCTCTCTTCCCCCACCCCCGGCCATGCACAGCCCTAGATCTGCGCTCCCACGCTGGCACATTCTGCCTGCAGGTGCTTCACACCAACCTCAAGCAGTGTTTCGAAACAGCCTGAAGGGCAGCAGGTGTTTTCTTTTACACAAAACAGTTACCTTCCAGAAAAAGGGACTTTTTTTTTTTTAAAAGCTCTCAACATCCTGATTGTTTTCACAAAAAGCTGGTATTCAAATAAGACTTAAATACTTCCTTTGTCCAGGAGGCTTTTTTTTTTTGAGACAGAGTCTCGCTTTGTTGCCCGGGCTAGAGTGAGTGCCGTGGCGTCAGCCTAGCTCACAGCAACCTCAAACTCCTGGGCTTAAGCGATCCTCCTGCCTCAGCCTCCCGAGTAGCTGGGACTACAGACATGCACCACCATGCCCGGCTAATTCTTTTTCTATATATATTTTAGTTGGCCAGATAATTTCTTTCTATTTTTAGTAGAGACAGGGTTTCGCTCTTGCTGGTCTCGAACTCCTGACCTCAAGCAATCCACCCCCCTCGGCCTCCCAGAGTGCTAGGATTACAGGCGTGAGCCACCACGCCCGGCCTTGTCCAGGAGGCTTTTGTGGCTGATACCAGTCACCTCCCCTCTCCCCTCCTCTGGAATGTGACTGAAGGGAAAGCACCGTTTCCAGGGAGCAGGAAGGTGACGAAAGAGAAGAAAGGTCTGGAGCCCAGCCACCGGCGGCCAGGCCAGGTGGGGACCCGGGTGACAGTTGCATACCTGTCCGGCTCAGCAGAGGCAGAAGGGCGCCCAGGCCGCACCATGATCACTGGACGCAGCAGAGGGGGGCGGACATAGTCAGGGTTCCCCCTCAGCTGAGTGAGAAAGCGTTTAGTCAGTCTACACAGGTTCATCTGAACTGGATTTAGGAGGATGGCCACGGTTTCCTAACTACTGCCTGGATTTCTTGTCCTGTGTTCACTTCTTGCCTCTTCTACCTCTTCCCCCAACAAAGCTTCTCCCAACATACCCTGCACTGCTAGGAAGCAATCAATAGCTCCCCAGTGCTCTAAGAACAAATTCCCCTGAAGCCTGAAGCCCCACATAATCACCCTCCCAGCTTGATCCTCTCCTCCAGGGCTTAGCACAGGCACTAGGAGTGGGGGCTCCTGGGGTCTCTGACCCTCTCTGGGCTGTGTGCAGAACTGTGTGTGTGAGTACCGTAAGTATGGTTACGCCAGGGCATCTTCCTAGCCTGGAGCAGCATGTGCAACTGAACTGTAATGCGAGCACGCTGGTGCTTCATGGGGTGTGTGGACACAGGCCTGGCAGGCACTGGCCTCGAGGTCTGCTCCAGAGTCCCTGGTACGGGAGTGAAAGGGCTCAGACGCCTTTCTGACCAACCACAGATTTTGAACATTATCCATCTTGCCAGCAAAACATTGTATGTAGCACCTCTTATGCTAAGAACAACCCTCTGATGTACATTTCAATGGCGTCTGAAGCAAATAAGCAACTAGCTCTCGGCACGTGCAGTTCAAAGTGGACTATCTGGCTTCTCCGAACTTCAGCCTCCTCTCATGTAACATGGACATACACTTTGCTGAGCGGGGGCGTGAGCAATGCCTGATGCCAGTCACGGGCGACTGTCCAGATACGACATACACATCACTCAAACCCAGCTTCCACCCAAGACTGGAAAAAAGGGCACATGTAAGACAGTCCTGTAGCATGAAATAATGTACCTGGCAGAGGAACAGCCTTGCAGAACCACTAGTCTATTAACTATAATATTCCACATGAGCCTGAAAATCTCACTTTCCAACAGACTTCCAGAGGCAAAGGAAAGTTTCATCCCAGCAACTGATTTTCATGAAATTTGGAATTCACAAATATCTAGAACTGAAAATATGAGTTCCAAATAATAACAATAATAAACATTACCAACATCTAGATTCACCAAAACAGCTGTGCACCCCAAACTTTCAGATCTTTAGTTATTACTCAAACCAGTCAAGTCTTCCACATTGCAGTTTCAGAAACTGTAATTTATTTTCTTTATGCAAGAAACCTGCCCTGAACAAACCCGGGCAACCTAAAACAAATTTTCCAGTGTGTTCCATGAGATGCCCCAATGTACCTTCCTGTCCCACACAGTGCTGGGACTCAGCGCAGCAAGGAAGGCCTCCGAGCCCACTGTCCACTACCAGGCTGGGCAAGCAGCCACAAGTCTCTGGCTCCAACTCTCAACCACCGGGAGAAGCAGGATGACTGCCCTTCTGACTCTGCTGTCCAGCCCATGCTTCGTGCTATTAACCAAGTCTATTTGGGGGAGATACTGCTTTCTTATTTTACATTCTTCTTGGCCAGTGGTTCTCAGTCTGAGGGCCTTTGGGGTATCCGAGACACTTTTAGGAGTCCATGAGGTCTTCCCTCTTTTTTCCAACTACAGATCTGGGCAAGGTCAGCTTTTTCTTCATATACATCAAATAACACAAGCACAACAGACTGAATGAAGCAAATATGATAATCCAGTGGATTCTACTAAATCAGACATTAAATAGATTTTTTTTAATGTAAAAACAATGTCACTCTTCTCACTAATTTTTTTATTTTGGAAAATCATTTTTCATAGTATTTTGTATGTATGAGTTTATTATACTTATTTTAAAGTAAATACTTTCTCAGTTTTAATTAAATTCTAATATGGTAAATACTGACAGAAATTATGCATGTAAACAAACGCTCTTTGGGCTCTGTGATACTTTTCAGCATGAGAGGGATCCCGACATCAAGGATGGACCCGCTGTTTGGGAACTGGCATTCCAGGCTAACACGGCAACCCGGCCTCTTCCTGAGCACACACAAGTGAGGAGGGAAGGCAGGCCACGCGGGCGGAGAACGGACCAGCAGGATTAAAGGCATTCCCTGGACAATTCACACTCATATACCCCAGTGCGGAGCACTGCAGCCCTCCAGCCCCGATTTAGAAGTTACTGCGTTAGCACTGGGAAGGCCAAACTGCATGTCACTAAGACCACACATCTGACCTGCACCTGCAGCAGGGGACAGGGCCGAGGGCAGTGCACACCTGAGGACATGTTCAGCCCCTTGCACCCGCTGCTTACTCAAAGCACATTATGACCAAAACACTGTTTACTGGCTGTCGTATTTGTTCAAAGTTTGTGAGAAGATTCCAGACTGAGGTTCTGACTCAACAAGACAGGCTGTAGCAGGCGCACACCGCAAGGGCAAGCACTCTGGCTCGGGAAGACTCCAGCTTAGGGAAAAAATGCCTCATTTCTGCCAACCTAGAGGGAAACTGGGTAGAAACCATGAACCCTTCCTACAGATACATCGGGATATGAGGCCTGCCTCTTTAAACTGTATTTTACAGAAATGCAGTTCCTTTAAATTTTTCTCTTAAATAGAGTCTACCTTCATACACAAAATGAGAACGGGATTGTTAAGTGGAGAATGTCAAACGCAAGCACAAACAAACCCCCTTATTCACATTAAAAAAGACATGTGACAATGCTGTACCCATGCGTCAAAATGTAGAAACATGCTGCAAAGACCCACAAGGAGACCATATTTCTAAACGACCTAGAACTTAATTTTCATGAAGTGTTGCACAAGCTAAGTGTTCCTAAGGAATTTCACTCATCTAAGGGACGTTTTTCCAGGATGAATTTTTTCCTACTCCATCCCTTGGAGGGGGAAGCGCTTTCATCTAGCAGTTTTCAAGCAGGAATCACATCAGGGTCACCTGGGGGCTTGTTAAACATGCACATCAGAAATTCTTAAATCAGCAGCAGGTCAGCGATGTGACCTCAGGAATGTGTTTTCACAAGTTCCTCAAGAGATGCTGCAGGTGGTCCCGGCAGTGCTGGGAGAAACCCCATTCAATCTAGAGTGTCCCCCTTATTCTATTCAGGGCAGCCCGGCTTCATCTTAAGCAAGACCCCTGGTCCTCTTAGCTTTGTTTACTACCTGGCAGCTGCTACAAGAGGCCAGAGGTCTCCTGAGGCAAACACAGGGCCACCTGCAAAGCTATTCAGTCTCATGGTGGCTCCAAACAGTTGACTAACAAGTTTCTTTCTTTTGCTCCTTTCACCAGGAGGCTGGAGATTCCTGCATCTCCAGGGAGTGGTGCAGGCAAACCAGCAATCCCACACTGACTCTCTGACTTCCCGGCCCTGGGTCCCTCCTTTGCAGAAAGAAGAGTAACCCTACAACTGAATGACCTCCAAGATTCCTTCCTGGATGAGGATCTGTGATCCTAACATCTTCTTAAATTGTTCCATTTAGCTCTGAGCAGAATTTGAAATGAGAGACTGGAAATAAAAATACCCTTTGTATCATCCTCAGAATTTTAAGTCATTCGGTCATCCATTGTCTAGTGTCCATCTTCCCACTAGAATGTGTGCTTCCTAGAGTATAGGGAATCCACCAGGCAGTCAAAGAAGGTCTGTGGAATCACTAATGTCAAGGTCGGGAGACTAAGAAGGCACAGCTCACCTACAGTTATTTCCAGGAAACAGGTGACTTAGTCCAGTGACTGCCGGGGCTGGCTCCCATTGGCCCTGTTTGTGCACAGCTGTGACCAGTGCCCAGCTCTGTGATCGCTGACATCAAGTTGGTAGCTTAAAATTGGCTATGACAGGAGTAGTTACACCATGGCAATCTGCAAACACTGAACACCAGGGCCCCTTTTGAGAGCGTGGGAGGAGATGCTTGTTAAACATTCGCCAGCACACCACTGACTGAATTGCAGGAGGCAGGAAGATTCCAGACCTTTATGAAAGGAAATGAAATCGCACCCCATTTTACTCTTTCTTTTTATCATCCACATTTAGTTATATCACTTTGATGTTAAAGGGCATATTTAGAATGGCCAGACAAGTATGATTTCATGATGTGATCTTGATAATATCAGAAATAATGGCACATGGTTTGGAATAACGCATGTAGCCACTGGTGCCAGACTATTAGACTCTTAAACTATGACAGTTCAACTGACCTCCATACAGCACAGTCCCAAACCAGACAGACAGCTGTGTTCCATAACAAGAATGCTGCATGATAAACTTTAGCTACTTTTCTGTGCTTTACCATTAAGGTTTTTAGTTTCTCACTCAGGGCTTCAACTCGAAGATGAAAGCGAAAGCAGTGCCCCGCCCCCCAGCACCCCTCTGTCGGTAATGAACGGCTGATTGTGTATCGCTTCAATCTTTGTGTTTCTAAAAACTATCCAAGAGACAAGGTACCACCCAGTTTCTAAAATAAAATTGCCCAAGGCACACACACAAAATGCTTTCTACAATTTCTTCGATGAATTGTGTTTGTAAGCAGTACAGCAGCTAGGGAGCAGCTCCTGTAATTAAACCAAGCCCTGGTTCTGAACATCTAAATGTTGTCCAGGATGCTCCTTCAGCTGACTGTAAAAACCTCCTATCAATATTTGCATTACTGAACTGAACCACAGTTATGACTGCAGCCTTAATGAACACCCGCCTCCATGCCAAGCAGAGTTAGCAAGCTGCTCAGTGAAAATATAGAGATTTTTATATACTTCAAGAAGACATTTGTGATTACCCTAGGGCTTTTTAAATTAAAAGTCTCAGTAGTAAATTTTGATTGCTAAACGTAAAGGCAAATCACTAAATAACCTGGACAGTCTCTTCAGATTTTTCAAGGGAGTGAAACTTCTACTTTCATCTCCAGTCGATAGTGTGGACTTACCAAGGTCAATGAGAATCGCGTGCTGCTGGGAGGTGAGCTGTTTTAGGAGTTCCTTGTATGGCTCGTCCTTTGGCTGCTGGTTACTGGGAAACTGGTGTTTTAGGTGGAATTGCTCAGCTAGAAATTTCCAGATTTCACCTCGGTGATGACGTGGCACACCTTTAAAAGAAGGAGCAGAAGATATAAAGAGACTTTATGCAGAGAATGCAACTTAATAAAAATGAGCTGTGTTTCATCCTTGGGTCCAAGTCTTGTTCCATTAGGAATCAGCAGCACAGGAACGGAAGAGAAGCAACTGAAACGCTGTTCTATTTACTCCCTTCCTTCAAGCCACCCATGCTCCGCTCACTGCTGCAGCCCCTTCCCTCTCGCCTTTCAAAGACGTCATGTTGTGTTGGACTCTGCAAGCAATAAACTGATGACTGTGGCACAAGCCCCCACCTGGTGCCAATTAGTAACGTTCTAGGGACATAAGAACAAGCATGAAGAACTATAATGCAAAATGTGATCTCATAAAAAAGGCAGAATCAAATTGGGGTAGCGTTCAGCTGAAGGAGAGTGGGCTCATTTCTAATGAGCAATTGAGGTTTCACAGAATCCTTCATTTGGGCCAAGCCTTAAGGATGATGGGAAAGAAGAGAAAAGACCAATCAGACAGAAGGAACCTGAGCTTTCCAGCTGCCCTCGGCACAAGGGTGGGTGTGAGGAGGGAGCAGTTGCCAGCAAGGCTGGAAGAGTTTTGTCTGAGGCAAAATTGAGGGCAAGAACCCTGTCTTTGTTTGGTGGCTCTGAGGCTGTGGTCCCCAGGCCCCCGGCTGTGGCCTGTTAGGAACCAGGCTGCGCAGTGCGTTGCCCACCTGCCCACCGCCATATCCTCCGCCCGTGGAAAAACTGTCTTGCACGACACTTAGGAACCAGGCCGCACAGCAGGAGGTGAGCAGTGGGCGAGCAAGAGAAGTTTCACCTGTATTTACAGCCACTCCCACCACTCGCATCAGTGCCTGAGCTCCGCCCCCCACAACCCTCCACCCTCCATCCATGGAAAAATCATCTTCTATGAAACTGGTCCCTGGTGCCAAAGAGGTTGGGGACCGCTGCTCTAAGGAACCACTGAATGCTGCTGAGCTGGGGAAGGACAGCCCAGCTGAAGTTGAGATGCTGGAATCCTGACTAGACATCTTTCTGCAAGGTGGGCTGGAGGGCCCAGAGACTGGGCAGGAGACTGACTGCAAAATCATGCCATTTGAGCATTCACTAGAGATCTAAAAACTAGAAAATGATCCAAGAGCCTCCACCTAATATTTTTAACATAATTAATTGGAATACTCAAAGTGATTAAAAATGTCTAAAACTAAGAAAAATTTTCTTAGAGCCAATGCTATTATTTAGAGCAAACCTCATTAGAAAAAAATGACAGTTTGGAATCAAAATTCTCTGGTTCATTATTTAGCTACTACAAGGCTCAAATGTGGAAGGGGGAGAGAAAGAAGAATGCAGGGTAAGACACCAAATCTTCCCCATGTCTTGGGATAAAAGGAACGTTGGAATTAGAGATTAATCTTTCTTTCCATCCAGAAAAAACTGTGACCACTTTGTACACTTCTCTGCCACTCAGAAGCCTACTCAGGAAGATGGTTTTGCTAGTTTCTATCTCTGGTCATCTTTGAGAGAAATTTCTATTCTGGCAAGATAGAAGGTGCAACAGCAGATGGCATTTATTACAAGGCCACTATGAGCTGTCACCATTCTAAGCACTTATGTGTGTTGGCCCATACTGTCCTCATAACCTTCTAAGGGAAATACTGTGATTATCCTCATGGTAAACTTGAAGAAAGAGGCCAACCACAACAGCTCCCTCACCCGGGATCACCGGCTGGTTAGTGATAGCCCAGGGACAGGGACCATCATTTTCTCTTGATGTCCTTCCTGTCAGAACTGTCAGATAAGGCTGCTACTCAGGTGGGGATTGGAGAAAAATATTTTGTTCCTACCTGGCAACGAATAATAAAATAACCATTTGTGGATTTGAAACAAATAGTAATCAATTTCACTTATTAACAGAATAAGGAACTATTTAGAGAGTCTCATGCAGCCACCTCTTAGAAATACTTCAGGTATAGTAAGTACTTTTTCTTCCCCTTTGTGTTTTTAAACACAAAGCAGTTGTTTAAAAAGAAAAAAGTTAGGCTGTGGGAGAAAAACAGGGCCCCCCCTTAACCATGACTACCCTGCACCTTCTCTAATTTTATTTTAGCATTAATCTCATGACCCTGTAGACTAAGTTGAATGGCGGCCCCTCAAAAATATATGTCCACTTCCTAATCTCTGGAACCTGTGAATGTCACCTTCTTTGGAAAAAGGGTCTCTGCAGATACAGTTAAGTAAGGGACTTCAGATGAGGAGACCATCCTGGATTATCCGGGCAGACCCTATATTCATCCTTATAACAGATGCAGAGAAGAAGACAAGAGAGTCAGTGTGACCGTGGAGGAACAGAGTGGAGTGAAATGACATGGCCACAAGTCAAGGAAGCCAACAGCCACTAGAAGCTGGGAAGGCCAAGTGCAGCCCTGCCAACACCTTGTTTTTGGAATTCTGGCCAGATGGGTGAGAGAAAAAGTTGTTTTCTCTGGCCGCAGTGGTGGCTCACGCCTGTAATCCTACCACTTTGGAAGGCTGAGGCGGGAGGATTGCTGGAGGCCAGGAGTTCCAGATCCGCCTGATCAAGAGGGAGACCCCCATCTCTACAAAAAATAGAAAACTTAGCCAGGCATGGTGGTGTGCACCTGTAGTCCCAGCTACTCAGGGAGGCTGAGGCAGGAGGATCGCTTCAGCCCAAGAGTCTGACACTGTATGTTAGCACAGGCAACAGACCAAGACCCTATCTCAAAAACAAACAAACAAACAAACAAAAAACTGTTGTTTCAGCCACCATTTTTACAGTAATTTGTTATGGCAGCAACAGGAAACTAATAAACCCTGATATCTGCTTTTTTATGTTATTTTCTTTCTTTTCTCCTTCTCCACTATTCCTGCTCAGAGATATATCTTGGGGACACACACTCACTCTCTCTCTCTCTCTCTCTCTCTCTCACACACACACACACACACACACACACACACACACACACACGCACACACATCTCTAATACTTTAAATCCTAAACAGAAGTAAATGTGGGCGGGAAAATAGCTTGGTAAGTGATTTACGGTGGGGCTTTTTCACAAAGTATTTTTTTCAAACTGGAAAATTTTCCTTATTTATGAGATGTCCAATTTCCTCTTATTACTAAATCATTCCCACTATCTTATCAGGACTTTATTTTTTTTGGAAGAAAAGATATTGGCTGTGTCACTGGACCGTACCAGATATTCTGGTATTCAGGAGTAACCCTAGATCCTATGATTTAAAGCACAGAGTCATGACAATCAGACCCAATGTTTTTGCTAAGAATGGCCTGGAACAACCTTTCCCATGCTCAGTGTTGCCTCACTCCTAACCCAAGACAGAAACCTGGCAGTGGAGCCTACCCAGGGCTTGCAGGTGGGTTCTGGGTGGGCAGGAGGCCACTCCTCCATCCCCCATGTAAGCAGCTTTTTATTTTCACTCACCTGAAAAATAATACATGCTCAACGTTTAGAAGGGGAAAAAAACTCAGAAAATGCAAAAGGTATAAAGAAGAAAGTGAAAAACCACCCATAACTAGAATGAACATATAATTACCATCCAAAGCAGGAAACTTTCGACAGTGAAGAGGAAGAAGGCTATTAATTATTTTGCCAGGATGAGAGTCGTAAACCAGGGCTGTGCCAGGTGACCCCAGCTGTAAGGTCACACTGCCTATAACCCGGATATCTGCAAACGTATCTCGGAGATTCTCTGTGTATAAGCACACAGAATTCTCATTTATCTCAGACATCTTTTACATCAGTAAACACAGACCTACTTATTGAGTCATTTTCAAGGAATCTTGTCACATGGAATGGTCACATGGTTGGGGTTGGTTTGTTTGTTTAGGCTGTTAAACAATGCCACCACAAGCATTCTTCTTACTGCAGGACATTTTTGGCTGATTAATTTCTTGAGTAAGGTTCTGTAAATGGCATTGAGTCCAAGGTAAGCAAAGTCTGCATCTGGCCCATATTGCCAAGTGTTCCACTTTACAATCCTATTCCCAGAAAAATACACTCCAGCTGATGAAGTTCCACCTAGATATCTTTAGAGAAATCATTTTTGACCCAAATTAGGCTTTGAATTATCTAAAATGTCACAGAATTATTCTTCTTTCTCCCAAGTTGAAACCTCAGTCCTGCCATCGCCATCTAATTGTAACTTGGAAAGTCTTATAAATCCCTTTCATTTCTGTCACGTAGGGGACTCGGATCACTAAGAGGAAAGGACTCATTATTCATACACTCACACAAGAACTGTCCTCTTTTTCAAGGTCTCTGAGCTGACTTGACCTCTACTTGAAAGGTCAAAGGTAATGGTTCTGAGTTAATCTCATTTTTTTTTATTCTGAGCCACAAAATGAACAGCAGTCATTTGTTTAGAGTTGTTAAATCTTAATGTGTTGAAACCAGCTGAGTGAGGAAGCCCTTTCATGGTTAGAAAGAAAGAGTTTCTGCAGTGAAGACTGACATGACAAAGTCGGGACACATGAGGAGATGCCACATCAGCCTCAGCTCACCCCAATACATAAACCGTTCCACCATCCACGTCCAACCTCACTACACAGTGTGCAGATTCCTGGAGTATTTCTATTAGCCCCCTCATAAAATGCACAATGAAAGGCAAACACGTCGGTGTCAGACTTGTAAGATGCTCAAATAGTTGGAATAGCTGTCACAGACCCAATTTGCCCTCTGCAGACGCAAAGCCACCTGAAGGCCATCATCTAGTCACCCGTGGCAAGGGACAGAACAGAATTACTCTCCTTCCTGTCTTCTCCTTTTTCACAACAGCAATCTGGGGCATCTGGTGTAAGGGTAGATCTCCAGCAACCACCACAGGCGCAAAGAGTGTTAGAACCAGAAGAGAGCTCCCAGACACTCTCCTCGGTCCAAGCCTCTGATTCTACCAGCAAGGGGGCAAGAGCTCAGAAAGGTGAGGGCACCTGCCGAAGGTCCCACTGGACGCTGCTGCCGACTTACAGCCTCAGTCTTCGCTACTGCTTACATTTCAGGTTCTGAGAACAGCACAGTCAAGGTACCGTGCAACACAAGCCGTGCAGTACGGTGTCAGAAGCCCAGCTCTGAGGCCCTGAGCCCACCAAGTTTCCTTATCTATAGAAAGGGGAAAGACATAACTAGTAATAACTATTAATACTAAAATTGATGCTGTTTAACCTGGATAAAGATTAAAAAATAATGCCTGAAAGACTATAGTAGAAAATACTGATTTGCTCCAATAATTCTATTATAGATAAGCAACGTAGATGTAATGTTCTTCCACCGTACAACTGATAAAGTTAGAAGAAAACTGTAAGAATTATACATATTTGCTACCCTTATTCTCAACACCTGGTTATTCATGACTAGATCAATCAGAACTCAGTACCAATAAAATTAGATTAGACTCAGAGGATTTCTATTGCCAGCAGACACGTTCATTTTCAAAGAAATCACTGTTTGTTTTACTTGCACACTAAATCACTGAAGTTAAGCTCTAAAATGGTGCTTCCCAAACTATTCCAATCCATCACACACTGATATTTTTGTAAAATACAGTAAAAATGAATTAGAAAAACAGACTGTCAAAATACAAGTCCACATTTTTTATTAGGATCACTGTGTCAAATTGCTGGAAACATTCCCAAATGCTTAGTGTCAAGTCCTGTACTTACCTCTTCTTGGACCAGTTCAGACTGGCAGAACACAATGAAAAAACAGCTAACAGTGCCCACTCTGCAAGGCCTTACAGTACAGCAGACACAGGCCGTGTGCTGCTCACAACCACCACTACCGTGATCCACACCTTACATATGTGGAACAGGCTCAGAGGGGTTAAGTCATTTGTCTAAGATGACACTGCAAAGGAAGTGGCACAGCTGAGATCTAAGCTCAGGACCACCCGCTTGAAGTCTGTGCTCTACACTCTGTTGCCTCCCTAGGGCACCCAGAGAGAAGCCACACAGTTAGTTTCTAGTTTACTATTTAATTCAGAGTATATCATCATATTTTTATCCAGTTTGCAGGCAACTAAGCCCCTGGGTTTTCCTGTCTTCTACCTGTCTCCTGGTCTTCTGGGAATTTTCATTAAGAGGAATCATGAAAGGTGATGAAACTCATGTCAATTAACTAAGATATCTCGAAACAGATTAAGTAAAGATGTGATGAAAGGAAGAGACATGGCCATTAAAATTAGACTTTAAAAATTTTTTATTCCACACTTCTTTCCAGGTATCCACAAGGGGTGAGGTTGGCTAGATGATTACCAATAAAGCTTACCTTGCCCAACAGCTGAGTGTATTTTTTCCATGTCAAACTTAATTTTTGATCTCCCTGGAGTGCTAAGCATCTTTTCCCACACTGCAGTTACTTCTTTAAGACAAGGAGTGATTTCTTCATAATCAAGCTTCAGGCGCTTATTCAGCAAATCATTTTCAGAGGCTAGAACACATCATTTAAGAACACATTAATAAATGCTGCACCTGGCTGCCTCTCGGTTATCGGTGCTGTGTCATACATCCCTGCTTACAGATCCAAATCAAAGGCCGGGATCCTGCCCCACTCCATTTTCCTTGCATTGGACAATGCTAAAAACCTAGGCAGTGTCTGATTCCTCTTACCCCGTTCACTCTCAGTGTGTCCTGTTGGCTCTATTGCTAAGATACACCCCACACGTGTCCAAATCTTTCCAGTGTCACAGCTACCTTTACACCACAAAACTCTCAAAGGCAGGAGCTCTGTGTTAAAATTCCCAATACCTGGCATGGTTAAGAGTTCAACAAAATTTTTTCATCTAAACTGGAAGAGGGACTCTAAGGACAGCTCCTTCTTATTTGGAGCCAAACCTCCTTTTGGTAGCTTCTTTCATTGGTTCCATTTCTGTTTCCTGGAATAAAACAGAATAAATCTACTCCTTTCATATGACATCTTTCAAATGTATGAAGATAGGTGTTGTTTCCTACCAAACTTATTCAACCTAAAGCTGCATGAAGAATTATACCCAAATTACCACCGAACGGGGGGAGGGGGGAGAGGCAATTAAGGAAAACTTTAAATAGCCAGTTTACACTGATTCCCCAGTCTAACCACTCATGTCACAGACACAGACGCTGAAGTCAGAGAGGCAGTGATGTGCCCAAGGTTATTTACTGGCCAGGAGGTGGCCGAGTGACTGCTGTCCTCTCAACTTTCACGGTGCTTCACCTCTCATTTTTACTCTTTGTTCTTTTACTTTGAAAAATACACTTTCAAGGTCCTGTTAGACAATTCCCTACATCTCTGGAGTTCACATTTTTAAAAAAATGCCAACCCTAGATTTTGTGTGTGTGTGCGGCTATGAGAAAACACAACGAATGTCAGTAGAGCTGAGCTAACCCTTGCGGCAAGCGGGTTCAGGACCAGCCCTGCTGAGCAGCCACCGGCAGCAGCACCGGGCCCTGGGGCCGACGCGCATTCTCTGGCAGCGAGTTCTGCTGAGAGCACACCTGGCCACCCTGACAGCCCAGCAGGCAACATGAGGAGCTCAGTCTGAAGTCAACAGGACTGCACACAGACCGAAAACAGGCCAGAAGATTCAGCTGAAAAGGCTTACTCCACGTATTTGCCTATTGGTCCAAGCAACCTCCTGCTGCTTCAGCATGCCGACAACACTGCTGCCTAAAGTCAGTGGCCTCCAAAATGCCTTATTAACCAAGGTAGATGGTGCAAACCCGCCACAAACATCTGGACTCCACGTCAACCAGGGGCGGGGGGGCCTGAGGGCCAGGTGTGGCCTTCTGGATCCTTACGTGCAGCCTTTTGACTGAATCCAAATTTTACAGAAAAAATCTTTTTAATAAAGGGATTTGTTCTGTGAAATTTGCATTCAGTCAAGGAGCCGCACTTGGGGATCTGGAGGCCACATGTGGCCTTGAGGCCGCAGGTTCCCAAGTGCCCACAACCCACGTGGCTCATGAGCTTGTGGGGAAAAGGGAAACGTGACTGAATGAGATCAAATGTAATTTTGTAAAAAGTTGTCTAAAATATTTATTATCATTTAACATGAATGCCTGAGCTAACCTGGACCTCGTGACTAACATTCACGTCTGATCTATGCCCACTGCGGAGGGTGGGCTGTGGCTACTGTGTCCCCAGTTCTGCTCTCTTGACAACTGCTGTCAGAGACAGAACTCCCCTGTAGCTGCCACCAGCTCTCGAAAGCTCAGAAAGGGAAAGCTGAGCAGCTGGGAGGCTCTGCAATTGTAAATGACCCCCCCACGCACACACACATGAGATTTCAGGAAAACCACACTCTCTCTCTCTATATATATTTATTTAACAATAGACATGTATTATTTAACTCGGGGGAAAGGTTTTTTAAAATCAAAAAACCTTCAACTGCAATTCAAAATTTAATGTCACCACATCATTTCACCTAAGGCAAGCAGAAAACAGGGAGTGGCGTGAACGAGTGCAGCGGGCGACGCCATGCGGACTGCGCACGCCCAGCCACCGCGGTCCCGCGAGCCTCGCTGGGCTGCAACACGCTGCTCGGGCCTAACTTCAGTCATTTGAAACTAGGGAAAAGATGGCCCTGCAGAGGGGGGACAGCAGAGGACTGTGATACATTTAGTCCCAACACCACTGTAAATTAGCTGTTTGATTTTGGGGAAATCACTTCAGCTTTCACGTGTCTACAATGGAGTGAGGTAGAGTTTAATGACATGATTTGGGTCCTTCCAGGATGCAGTGCTTCCAGAGTAGTAATAAGCATTTGATCCATATATTCAAAAGACAGGAAATAGACTTACCTACAGAAAGAATCTCCTCATACATTTTCCTCTAATTTCTTTCCCAAAGAGAGTGCAAGTCAGCTTGAATCCTTGATCAATTTCAAGAGCCACTCCTAGTTGCAATTTAACCTTCCTTTAAGAAACCCCCACCTCCCCCGAAAAAAGCAATAGAGTGACTCTCTCCAGGTACACAGCACAGCAGGTGCTTGAATAACGTTGTGATCAATGTTGCTTTATTATAATGAGGAGAAAAACTATCAATTCCCAGCTGGGGTCACTGTGTGGATTTCTCCCCACGTCTGTGTGGGTTTTCTCTGAGTACTTCAGTTTCCTCCCACGTCCCAAAGATGTGCACAGCAGGTTAATCAGCATGTCCACACGGTCCCAGGCTGGGTATGGGTGTGTGTGCGTTGCCCTGCCATGGGACAGCATCCTGTCCAGGGCTGGCTCCTGCCTTGCACCCAGAGGTACAGGCATAGGCTCTGGCCACCCAAGACCCCCAACTAGAATAAGCAGGTAAATAACTATCTTACTTGTTCTTATTAATCTTTCTTAAATATATGTATAGCTCACACTTACTTTAATGCTTACTATTAGAAGTGTTTTGGATCTTTATTTAGAAGTCTGGTGATTTTTTTTGTGACCAGAAACATGTTGTAGGAACTTAATTCTTTTTTAAAAATAAATTAGTCTATGGTAAAACTGGTTTTGTTATACATTTTGTTTAAAGTAGCAGTTTCCACAAACATGTTGATGACATTAAGTGAGGACTTGCTGTGCACTCCCTGGTTGGTTCCTGTCAAATCATGCTTCTGTATTTAATGAGAATTCTGCCCCCACCCTTGACATACCCCTACAAAACTTACTAAAAATTTTTAAGCAATCGGCCCTTATTGCTGATTATTTTTCTCAGAATTAGTGTACACACTAGTGTGTATTCGTGTACACACTGATACAATGGACTAATGCTTCCTATATTATATTAAGCAAGTTTATTGTGCTTTGAATGCAAAGATAAACTTATGTTGAACTTTATAGAGACAAGGAAAACAAATTAAATCAAGCAGTAAAAATAAAAGAACACAAGAACTGAACACTGCCAAGAAGCCAGATGAAATGAGGAAGCAGTAGAAAAATGCTGGCAAGGACCACTGAACTTAATAAAACACCTGGCAAGGTGTTCCAGGTAACCTTAGAAAACTGTCCAGTCATCATTTGCACAGCAGTATGTACTCTGCTTTTGTGCTGTACTGATCTTGCCTCATCAATTACATTCCCAAGAAGCCAGCCAGCAACATTCCCATTTTATAGCTGTGCTCTGACTCTACATGGCTATTGTTTGCAAGATTGGCCCGCATAAGCATGAAGGTTTATGACCTGCATGATGAACATAGCTGCCTTTTTGCTTTTCAACAAAAATCCCAACATACACATGAATATATAATAAATGCTGTGCTCCTTTAGCTTAAGATATTTATAGTAATGCCATCACCATCAAACACCTTTTAGACATCTGCTTTTAGAATTACCGTCAAGAACACACAAGAAAGTGGCAAAAAAATAGAGTTGGAAGAAAACTTAGCATTCATCTACTCTTAACTCCCCTCACTGAGCCATATCTTCCACAGCAACCTGACCGGAGGACCCTCCTCACCCAGCTTCAGTGCTGCCTCCTACAGAGCTTACTACCTTCATAAGCAGCCCATTCCAGCTGTCAGACTACTTCCATATCAAAAGGTCTTCTTACTCCGTATTCCACTTCTTGGTTTTGGTCAAAATGATATACATATAGGGACTATCTTTTTATATTTCATGAATCTGTACCCTTCTCAACCACAGAAACTATGTTGCTCACACACAGTGTTGTCATAACTCACAAACACCTCGTAGATGTACACAGAGAACACCCACCACTCACTGTGACACCAGCCAGGAAGAGCAGCAGAGGCTCTACACAATTGGACCTCATGAGACGCAACACATACTGGAATGTATTCAAAAGATTTGGTGTCTTAATGAACTTCAGCTCCATACAAACAAGGTCATTAATTAAAAGACAAAAATTTGCAGTTAAGGATGATGATGAATGAAATGTACTCTAATTCGAAAACTGCTCTGGGGCAATAGCAGTGTCACTAAACCACTTGCTACAGCTTCCCTTTGAAAGAGTGTGTTCAGGGCCGGGCATGGTGGCTCATGCCTATAATCCTAGCACTCCGGGAGGCCGAGGTGGGAGGATTGCTTAAGCCCAGGAGTTGGAGGTTGCTGTGAGCTAGGCTGATGGCGTGGCACTCCAGTAGCCTGGACAACAGAGCAAGACTCTGTCTCAAAAAAAAAAAAAATGTGTGTTCAGACTTCCTGCTCAAAATTTTCACTACTTTATAGCCAGGCAGCTGTCTACACCCTAAGACCCCTGCTCTTTCCAAATGATACATAAACTTATTAGCTTCTTAAGCTACTTTGAAAATAGTATTTTTATGGTTTATGTATCGGTATGGAAACAGAAAATGAACAAAATCTCAACTTTCAAAGATTGCATCATATTTTTATACTGTTGATATCAGCACAGGTAGAACTCAGCTAATTTTTTTCAGGTTACCTGCAACTCACACATAGAATGAGGTTACAAACTATGACTATAATGACTTACATAGCATCAGTTCCTACCTAACTTACAGGCAGAGACTATGGCTGAGGATAAAAAAGAGATAGGAAAAAAAACAAAAAAAACACCTTTCAGAGGGTTAGAGCTTAAGTTTGAAGCTTGTATCTCAGAAGTTCTAGATACTATGCTAATTAATGATCATATAGGAATAATTAACATAGTTGGTGAGATTATTGTTAAATCTACACAAAGTAAATAGTGTTAACATTACTTCAAAAAAGTAAACGGATATTATATATACACAGATTAGGATAGATATGTATGTTAACCTGTCTTGCTTTTTTTTTTTTTAAAGACAGCATGTTTATGTCTAATGTGATTCTTTCCAGAGCCAAGATCAGATCATCAAGCCCGTTTAATATCAAAATGACAAACCAACCTTGTAGCTTCTGATTTTCCTTCTCCATTCTGAGAAGCAGTATCTGCTGTAGAATAGCCTTTTGCCATAGCTCTCGAAGCTCACGAGATGTCCTTTTCTTCTCCTCTGGTACAGGGCCAAAGGGTCCATCTTCACAAACTGGTTCTAAGGGGGATCGTGGCGGAAGCTCTCCCAGCTCTGAATAATCTGCAGAGGGAAAAGGACATCCCAGAGTGGTCATTTTCAACAAAAAATATGTCTTCAAACATAGTGCTAAATTAGGAAATTCTGCTCACTCAGATAAAACATAATATCACCAAATTTAAAATTCATGTTTTATTTTTCACTGAACCATGCTATGTGATAAAATTCATGTTTTAATATACATTGAAATAAACTAATAAGCAAAAGTTGCAGTAGCTGAGGAAATATTTAAAGATACCTACTTTTTAAGGTATAATATTTTTCTCTTCTTCTGAAGTTATTTAATAACTGTATTATTGATAATAACAGCAAATATTCTTAGTGTCTACTGTGTACCAAACTCTTCTAAGGGGTTTATGTATAATAACTTCTTTAATACTCACAACCACTCTACGACATAGGTACAATGATTATTCAGTTCTACGGAAAAGCAAACTGAGGCACAGGGAGCTTAAGTAACTTGCCCAATGTCACATAGCTAGGAAGCAGCAGGGCCAGGACTGGCACTCAAGCAGTGTGGCTTTCACACGTGTTCTTAACCACTGTGTTATATGGCTAGGTATTCTGAAAGGCGATTAGAACACAGTTATAGCCAGTAAGTAGTAACAGTGACCATTAACAGATCCTCTACCAAGTGCTGGGCATTTTATACAGACAGACTCAATCCTGACAACAACTCCAGGAGGCAGATATTAGCCTGAAAAGAAAACTGAGGCTCAAAAAGGTGGAGTCACTTGCCCAAGGTCATGCAGTAAGTAAGCAGGGACACTGGAATTCCAGCCTATGTCTGCCTGACTCAGAAGCCCATTTGCTTCTCACTGGATCTCACTATAATTCAAATGTTTCCTATGTCATCAATTTTTAAATTTCTGTTTATTAGTTTAAATCTCTGTACCTTTCTCAACTGCAGAAACTATGTTGCTGGTACAATGTTCCCATAACTCCCAAATACCGTACAGACATGTACAGAGAACATCCCGCTCACGCACTGTGACACCAGCTATGACGAGCAGCACAAGTTCCTGGACAACTGGACCTCATGGGATGCCACAGACTCTTGGGAGCATCTATCTAAACTGAACTTTTGTAAATAAAATCATGGTCTTAACACATGCCCTGAAAAACTCTTCACAGGCAACTTGAGCCCCACAATCACCCATAATACAACATACAATCTCTTCCAGTTGACAGATCAACACAAATTCCACATAACACTCAATTTCCAGAACAGCCATCAGTGTTGACTACTATCTTTATCTAAAGTTGGATTTGTTTTCCTGCTATGAAACCTATGAGATCAAACACAGGCTACAAACTGTTTCATTTCTTAAAGTGACTTATACAACTTAACTCTGGTAACTTAAAATTACTAGATTTAAAAATATTTAATAAGCATGCCTGATAATCCCTGTAAGCATTTAAGTACAGAGCTCTCAATTACAGAGCTTTAGAGAGTCTTATTATGGTCCTATTAAACAAACAAATAAATGAAAATTCTACATCTTTGGGGGGCTTATGTATGTTACAGGAGGATGCTCCTGTGTAATGTTCAGTAAAAAAGCAGGAATCAAAACTGTCTATAAAGTATCATCTCAATTTTATAAATATCAGAGACAATATGGATTCATGATTAATAGGACAGGTTCTAGAGTTAGGCTACCAGGGTTTTAAGGCCCTGCCATTTATTGATTTTGTGATCTTTGGTAAGTTACTTCACCTCTCTCTATCTCAACTTCCCAATCTGTCAAGTAGGAATAACGGTACCTCCCTCCCTCTCTTGTTGAAAGAGACTGAATTAACACATGGATAAGAACCACCCAGAACAGGGCACAACACATAGTAAGAACACAATAAATATTAGCTCTTATTGTTTGCTATCATATATTCATTAAGGGCACAACAAAAATACTGGAAAGAAATACATCGAAGTTTCAGCCACTCAACTGCAAGCCCTGGCAAGGCAGAACCTTGCTGCCTTGTCAACAGGGCTTTGGTCATCACTATGCACAGCTGCTGATAGCCAGCACGTGCTTCCTAACTGTCCAATACGAGATAAATAGGTGTTGGGTCTACATGTGCTGTTATTCATTTATTTTCTGTATCTTCTAAATTTGTGACAATAAACATTTTTAAAATAAAAATTAAAGAAAAATAATGCGAATCTATTCTGATTAAAACGAAAGATGGAAAAATGTTCTCCAGCAAAACACAGAAAAATCAACCCCTTCCCCCTAAAAAGCTTGTACACTCAGGATTAGTCATTACTGAATATGAAATAGTTTAATCCTTCTATTTAAAAGGAATTTTAGTCTGAATTCTTATTTAATCTTATTCCCCAGCTAGAAGCCTTCCATTTGAGCCCTTTCCTTTTTTCCTTTCTTTTACCATCTTGGCTCTTGGGACTCTGTGGATACTGCAGTTATGATTACAGCTCTGCCTTGTCTCTTACTGGAAGCATTTATACTCCTACTGGTTTGCAAAAGATCCTCGTTTCCAACCACTCATTCTTGTGAGATGTCCTGCCGACGTGGCAGGTGCGGGCGTGGTAGCGAGGGCAGCACATGAACACACTTCCGTGTGCACCGGGGCAGCCTGGGGCCGGCCCAGCCAACAGAGGGAGGCCCCGCGGAGTGTCACGCGGGGTTGACCTGGTCATACTTAAACCTACTAGTGGGCCGGGCACGGTGGTTCACGCCTGTAATCCTTGCACTCTGGGAAGCCAAGGCGGGTGGATCGCTCGAGGTCAGGAGTTCGAGACCAGCCTGAGCAACAGTGAGACCCCATCTCTACTAAAAAAATAAAAACAAATTATCTGGCCAACTAAAAATATATATAGAAAAAATTAGCCGGGCATGGTGGTGCATGCCTGTAGTCCCAGCTACTCGGGAGGCTGAGGCAGGAGGATCGCTTAAGCCCAGGAGTTTGAGGTTGCTGTGAGCTAGGCTGACGCCATGGCACTCACTGTAGCCTGGGCAACAAAGTGACACTCTGTCTCAAAAAAAAAAAAAAAAAGAATACAAACCTACTAGTGAAACAAGGGCTCACCTCACCTAGTCTCCTTCCTCTAATCTCAGCCTTCGTGTTTACCACAGCCTTTCTCCTCCTGAGTGTCTTGAAAATTCCTCCCACATTTTGTTCAAATTCTGAATGTCAATGCATAGAGCAGGTGCAAGGCAGGCCAGGTGCTGGGACATTCCTAGCAGTCTGGCCTGCCTGTCCCCAGACCCCTAACTCTGCCAGCTGGGCTGCTGACAAGGACTACTTCTACAGAAGCTGAAGAAGCTCTAGTGTTCAGAGAAATTAGATCTGCAACGAATACAACCATTGTTTGATGACAACTGTGAGGTTTAAGTCAAATTGCCTCCCAAATGTCCTCTACTTTTACCTTCTTTTTCTTGTCAATCATTAGCTACAGTCTGTTGAGCTTTTACCGTACAAGCCCTTGACACAAATAAGCTTGTCAGATTCTCACAACAACCCCATGAAATAGGAGATATTACTGTCCCATTTTGTAGCCAAAGTACTAAAGTGCAGTGAGGTTCTGTAACTGGGCCAAGGTCACGCAGCTAGTAAGAGTCAGAGCCACGATTTGAAGCAAGGTATATTTTCCTCGAGAGTGAAAAATGTTTACCCTGTGCTTCTCTAAAACTTCTACAAGCACATACATCACGTGGGGATTTTGCTAAACTGCAGATTTTGTTTTGGCAAGTCTGAGGGGAGCCTGGGAATTAGCATTTCCAGCAAGATCCCAAATGATGCCACCACGGCCAATCCTCCAAGCTACATCTTTACTCTTTCTCCCCTCAAACAATCAATCCTGTGCACTTACTATCATGTCAGCTCCTCTCGCCTCATGCTGCCACTGAGGACACAGTGCAGGTGCTGTTGCTGGTAGCTGCCTGAATCTGGGCCTTCGACACATGGCAAGAGCTCATCCCAAACTTAGGGTACCAAGGCCAAGTCCAGAACGCAAAGAAGAATTGCAAGTACTGTATTAATTTCACCTCTGAATGAACTAAATACAACCTGATCCTCTGTAAAGGCCAGCAAATCAAGCTAACAGTTCACAGCAGGGTTTCTCAAGCTCGGCACTGCCGACAGTTGGGGCTGGGCAGTTCTCTGCCGTGGGGGACTGCTCTGTGCTCTGCGGAACACGCAGCAGCCTCCCTGGCCACCACCCACTTGGCGACAGGCCCGTCTGCCCACCCCAGTAATGACAACAAAAATGCCTCCAGACATTGCTAAATGTTCCCTGGTGGGAAGGAAGAACAAAATCACCCCCGTGAGACCCTGATTCAAAGTAAAACACTCATTACTTTCTCTATGCTAAACCCTGGGAAGGGGTAAAAATATATCCCCTTCACCCAAATTTTTTTACATGGTAACAATTACTGATTTTATAGTTTACAATTAATGTTTTTAGTATTATTTTTTTGCTCATATTAAGGGTAGCCTAGTTACAAAGCAGTTTAGTAACTTACAAAAAGGGATAGTTAAAATGTTTGTTTATTCTAAATTTGGCTTGGCTGAATCAGTTCAAGTAAGCTGTTTTCTCCTCAATGCAACAAGATCCAGACTGGGGCCAAGGCCACAGCTGCACGATCAGACGTCTTCTGTGTGTGTGCAGGGTGCAGTCTTGGGAGACGCTGGCTCCCTGCACAGGGGCTCGAGTGGGGTGGCAGGGCAGGGAAAACAAAATGAAAATGCTGGGCAACTGTCAGCTGAGAACCTCGTTCTAATGATACCCATGGGCATAATTCCTAAGCCAACTGCACCGGTATTTACTGAGTCCCTTATGTGCTCACAGCAATGTGATGTGCTAGATGGTCTAGGAGCACTAACATGTTCCTAATCTTCTCCACAGCAGTCCCAGGGATCCGGCTTCTCTCCCTGACCTGCATCCTTGCTGAGGCACCACTGCCCAGAGGCCAGTGTGAGGAGTGCAGCCCAGTACAGCCGAGGCTGAGCTGTGGTGGGGGCTGCTCTGCCCGAGGGCTGGCTCTGTCGGTGCCTCCTTGTGAAAGCAAACTTCTTTTGATTTCCGGTCCCTCAGTGCAAAATGTGAGAAATGATATTCACCTCTGACTGCCCAACTGTGGAGACCACAGACACTGACATATTTATAAAGTCTGCAAAGCTACAAAACCAAAGGGCTGCAATAACATATAAGTCTAGGATTAGATTTTACTATTCTGACATCTCCTATAATGACAGGGTGTAGAATGCTTAAATAATGTAGACTTTCAGAAACAATAGCCTCCGATGGGTTCTAAGAATTTTAAAGCTAGTCATAATTCAGGTGCCCTAAGAGACAACTGCCTCCACTTAAATCACTGCTGTGACATTCCCAGTGGAGTCATAAATATGATCTATGCTGGTGTGTCAATATTTGAGGTGCCAGATTATTTCCCAACAACTCCGTGCTGCTGCATTCTTCTTTCTACCTGCACACAAAGGTGTGGGGAAGAGTGTGGCACGGCACTGGATGAACAGGATCAGGCCGCCACAGAGAAGGGCCTCCTGCTTGCCCAGCACCAAGCTCTCCAAAGTGTCGCACACAGGGCTCCTTCCTTGTATTTTCACAAAACACCAACATTAAGTTCTGAACTGCAGTTCTCCTCCTTTTAAAGACACGACATTAATCCCATGTTAAGTGCCCTGTAAGAAAAGGGAGCTCCAGGAAGAAAATGAAGAGACAGATACTTATTCTCCAATTTTCTGGCCTTTTCTGTACGTTACCCCACAAAAGAACATTTTATAACTCTCTCTATCCCTCCTGAAAATTGTGAATTCCCATGCCAAAAAAAAAAAAAGAAAGAAAGAAAGAAATTCTTAAAATTGTAGTTATTCTGAAACCTCTGTTTTAACAACATGAATAGATTTTGGAAAGGAAAATTGAAACTGAACATTCCATCTCTGGAGAAAAGTTAGCAATAATAGGGATTAACATCTGTGGCACCGGTTACCAAGAGCTGAAGAAAATTTCTTAAAAAAAAAGTAGAATGACCATGTACATTTAATGCTGTCAAACTGCTCACAAAGTACGAACAGCTTTCCTGCTACTACAACAGAAGGCAGAGACCAGGAGGCAGAGACCAGGGCAGAGATTTCTGTGTCTCTGGCCACATCCCACGCGTGGGAAACAGCAGATGCACAAGGAACGTTCACCCAAAGAACAGACTCATTTACCCAAGACTGCTCTCAATTCCACCATGACTTCTTTCGATGTTTTAAGGGAAATAATCCAAAGAACCTCGTTATCTTCTACAGTTGCATTATATGACAGTCCAACTATAGGAAAACAGAATTTTTTAAAGAAAACATTCATCTGATAAAAAGAAATACTTTTAAGTTCTTGCCACATGCAAGGCATGCCGCTAAAAATCCAAGTATAAATAAGACACAGTCCCTCACATTTTAACAGGGTGACTGAGAGAAGTGCATGACTACTAGAATGAAGGAAATGCAAAGAAAGTGTTCTAGGAGTTCAACAAAGAAAGAAAGATGAATTTCTGCTGTTTATCAGGTCAAGGGCATAGGCCTTGGAACCAGATATCTGGGGTCAAACCCAGGCAGCACTATGAATCTAGAAACTACTCAACCTCACACAGATATTATCTGATCTCATGACACCTCGGTTTCCTCCTCCAAAAAACGTGCACAATACTGCCTCGCTCAGGCTTACTGTAAGCATGAAACAGGTAAGAGTGGTGGTGGGGGGACTCCAAGCCTGTACATAGTAAACATTCAATAAAATGTCAACCACCATTCTTCTTATCACCATTATATTTGATTTTGGGGGGAAGGGGAAGGGCATGCCATTCTTGAAGGACAGGTAAAATTCAGACAGGTGGAGATGATGGGAGCCATTTTAGGTAAATGGACCAGCACAAACAAGATGTCCAGGTAACTATTACTTTGTCACTGAAAATTGCCCATTTTAGCTAATGACTAGATGGTGTGCATGTGAAAACAGAAGACAAGGATGGCTAATTCTAGATTACTTAGAACACCTGGTCCATCTATGTATTAATTTGTAAGAAATTGGAAATCCCAGAAAATTAGGATTTTTTTTTTTTTAAAAACCTGGTATCATATATACATTCTTTTGCACTGGAAAGAGATCCTGGCCACCAGGGAGCACACAGCCCAGTGGCTCAGACACACAGGGGTCATTATCACAGTGTGAACAAGTGCCTGAAAAAAAGCTACCAACACAGAATAGAGAGCCTAACTGCCCGGGACAGGGACAACAGGAGGTGAGGGGTGTGACAGGCAGGCACACTCATTTAAAGAAAGAAGCCAGATACCCAGCTGCAAGGAACACAGCAAGGGGCCTGCAGATCTTTATCCGCTTGCTCTCCAGAACTCTTCCAGTTTCCAAGGCTGTGTAAAGACCACTCGGAGACGAGGAAGCCCAAAGTCCTTCCTGACTCAGTCTGGGTGGGGGTCATGACAACAGCTCAAAGGAGCAGCAGGGCAGACTGTGGACTGGGAGGAAGCACACAGGAAGAGGACGGAAGGCAGAGGACAGCAGGCCCCGCGCAGGCTCTGGTCGTCCAGCCGACAATGCCCTGGCTTCCTCCTGCCCCGGCTGCCAGAGCTCAGGGAGCAAAGCACCAGGAGCTCTGCTGTTCCCCAGTGCCTGGAGGTGGTGGCTATAAAAGCTGAGGTCTACAGGAGCTTGAGAAGAACCAAGAAAAAGCTGTAGATGAGATTTGATGCATGGGATAAAATTATCCTCCCAAATAAATAGTATTTGTTTTTGCATTTGCCAGGAGAATGATATTGTACTTTTGAGGAGGCTGAAAGTTGGGGCTCTCATTTCTTGATTATAGATAATAAAATGAAAGAGAAACAAATATTCAGCTCAGCTGGAATATAAAATGCTGATCTTTGTAAGAGTTTGCCCTCCCATTACCATTTTGATAACACTGATTTCAAATTGTGATCTTCGCAATTCTATGAGACAAGCTGGCATGGAAAAGCCCGCCAAGGCCTTGGGCGTGCCACCAGGATGTGCACCGAGGCGGCGGCCAGGGAGCTGGCCCTGCCACCCAGAGGGCTCCCCCAGCAGCCCCCACCCTGCGCTGCCTTGGCTGGCCCTTACTTTCCGTCCATCTTCAGGACTGGGGAGGAAACTTACAGCTGAAAGGGACACCAGACGATGACTTAGCTCAACCCCACTCTCTTCCCAGATGTGGAAACTGAGGCTCAAAGAGGTCTAAAGTCACATTTTTTGAGCATTCACTACATGCCAGGCAGTGTGCTTTACGTATCCACTGATGTCATCCTCACAGCCACCAGACGTGCTAGGACCATTTCATCACCCCAGCGCTGCTGCTCACGGCCACGGAACGAGCAGGCTCCGTGACCTTTCCGTGCCTGCAACAGCGTCTGCTTCCCACAGCTCTGTGGCAGGGATTAAACAAACATCTCCGAGAGCACCTAGAACAATACTTGGCCAGGAGTAAGTGCCGAATTCCTACTCGCATCATTATCTATTTTGTTCTGAAAATAGACCATCTATTGACAAAATTTTCTGTTGCTCAGACTTCTCCACAATCAGACTAGGGTTGGGGATAAAAAAGAGAGCTGGTTTACTGAAGAATACCGGGGAAGAGAAGCACTTGTTCTGTGAAGAAAGTCACAGCGCCGTCCCAGGGCTCCCCAACAACAGGAGGCCCCCGGCCACTGCTGCGGTGCATCCAGGGCCCGTGGTCACACGAGCCATGGGCAGAGGGCAGCCACACCACAATGGCGGGGATGCCCTTTCGGCCTGCCTTTGTCGGGCTGACCCTGCTCCTCAGTCAACCGCAGCTCCCAGGTCACGCCCTCAGGGACAGTTCCTCCCACTGCTCCCTGCCCGGTGGGACCCCGAGGCACCTCCTCTGTGCGCCCAGATCATCAGGGCAAACCTCAGCCAAGCCTGTCAGCGATTCGGAGACCCGCATCACTGCCCTGAGCACAGAAAGTCATGCAAGAGTAGCTGAGAAGCAGGAGACGGGCAGCCTGGAGCCTCGAGGAGAAGACCAACAAGAAGGGAGAGAAGTCAGAGGGGCCCAGTTTTATTCTTAAATTATGCAAAACTATTACAAAACTTTACATATATAAACTTCATCTATATCTACATAGGGATACAGAGGTATCTGACACATATATATAACTTTATATATATCAAACCTTATAAGAAACATACCACAAATAAGGTGTTAAACCCACCTGTGACAAATCACTCATTCGATCCATCTCAGAACAATGATGAAATGAAACCAAGCTGATCTCCAAGGAGCCACTGAGCAAGCTACCACTTCAGGTCAGCGCTAGATGTGGCCAAGAGCAGAGCAGCCCATGGGGGGCCAAGAGTGCAGGGGTCCATCACGGATGCCCTACCCCTAGAAAAGATGATCCTAACTGAGCCTTTCTCAGGGGTAGGGGACAAGCACTAAGTCCTGACTGCCAAAGAGAGAGGGAATTCAGGGACTGTAAGTAGTTCCACGTGGCCCAGGGTAGGAGCAGGAGGGCACGCAGATGGCCAGCAGTGAGTCAGATCGAGAGGGCAAGGACCGCCTGTGCTGAGCGAGCCCACCTGACACGAGCTCTGGAGAAGAGATGGAAACAACAGAGAGCCGTGAGTAGTGACCACACAGGGCTCTGCCCTGACTGTTGCTCACACTCGGCCCTCTGATTTCATCCACATGGAGTTTTCAAAAGGTGTCAGACCATCCAACGTGTATCATTTACACTGTCGACTCTCTGTGACTACAGCTGCTGCTCAAGCCTGCTCTGCTTGGACCTCACTGTGGGTGTAGAGCTGTCCAGACAGCTGCCTGACCCCCTCCAACAGCACATGGGCAGGTCACGGTCAACAGAACCTAGACTGTGAGTTCAGTCTACGGGAGCAGATCTCAAAATGTGCTTCCCACACTGGCACCATCACCTAGAGTGTGTTAGAAATACAGTCTTGGTCCCACCCCCGATCAACTTGATCACAAACTCCAGGGTGGACCCAGCAACCTGGGTTTGTACAATTAGGAATTCTAATGCGCACTAAAGTTTGAGAACCCCTGGCCTTTAGCATTCAGCACATTTTCAGCACTTATTTTAGGTTACAGGTTTAGCTTAATTAGTGGCTTCACATATGTGACACTAGGAACAGGGGTCCCTTTTAAACAAATTATTTCAAATCAATTAAACAATGACTCCATCCATGATGGATGACCTGACCATTCAACAAAGTTTAAAAGTGCAACGTATCTTGTTTTTCAAACACCAGCCAAACTGTGCTTTTATCTTTGTCAAAGGCAACTGCTTGAACTAAAATTAATACCATTTTCTTAAGAAATGCATTCAGAAATGGCTGAGCTAGATCAACTACCCACACTATTACAGCAGTAAATTTCCTTCCAGAAAACTTCCATATCTGAACACAGTCAGAGACCCAGACTGATGAGTCACCAACACAAACAGAAAAATATACTACTAAAGCTAAGAGCACAATTTCTCAACCTGTGTTGTTCAGCCATCTGCAGAAAAGCAGCTCGTTTACAGCTCAGCTTCCAGCCCCTCCACCTTGAGCCTCCTGTCCAGCCCTGGCTGCAGCTAACCAGGCTGTCCCTGCTGCCATGGGCCTGCCGACAAAGGCATGGCATTATCTCAGGGCCTGTCTGCTTCTCAGTTTCTACTGAGTCACGGTGAAAAGAATCGTGGTGAGCAAACCAACTTCCTCACCCTCAAATCTCCCCTGCCCATAGCACGAGGTGTGATGAGGGTCAAGACCAGACCTGGGAAGAGTGAGGTGGCTGCGTTATGGAGAGACGGCTTTCCAACTATACCCCGTGCAGCTCTGCTTGCAAGTCCATGCCAGGGCCCGGGGAGTGGCAGAGAACGGAGCGCGGGCTGCTATAACATAATACTATGGACTGGCTGGCTTAAACAACAGACGTTTATTTCTCACAGTTCTGGAGGGGAAGTCTGAGACGAGGGTGCCAGCATGGCAGGGTTCTGGTGAGAACTCTCTCTCTTCCTGACTTGCAGACAGCAAGAGAGGAAGCTCTAGGGTCTCTTCTCAGACTGGTACTAATCCCCTTCATGAGGGCTCTACTCACATGACCTCACCTAACCCTAATCACCTTCCAAAGGCCCCATCTCCAAATATCCTCATATTGGGGGTTAAGGCTCCAACATGTGAATTTGAGGGGGCACAAAGATGTAACCCAAGCAGGAGCAGATCTGGTTCTAAAGTACCTTCCACCCCATCTCAGCACAGCGGTTCTTACTTGACGTTTTACAGGGCCTCTGTCAGCTTTTCTGTAAAGAGCTCAGTCTGTGGCTAAGAAGAAAGGAATATTATGAAAGCACAGGTAACAAGGCTTTATTATGACCAAAAAGAACGGGATGGTCTTGAGTTGAACCTTGATGGACTGGCAAAATTCAGCATTTGCTTTGCAGGGAGAGGGGAGGCCAGACGGTGGGGGAGCAGGGGTGGAAAGAGAGCTCAGCCTGAGCACAGGCAGCACGTGCTCCAGCTCGGCGTGCCCTTGCTGTCAATCCACCGCACCTGCTCTCCATGCCACTGCCGCGGCTCCTGACCTACGCGGCTACGCGGCACTTCTACCTTTGTTGTTCTTTAACTCTATGCTAGGTCCTGGGGCAGGACTTGAAAGTCTACTTCGCCATCTGGTCTACCTTTTATCCTGCTTCCTCACTCAGACAGCTTCCTTGTCAACTCAGGACAACCTGACCTACCCCACCGCAGGAGGCAGATTCAGAATAGTATGTCCAACCCAACCAGTTCCAACACACCAACCCAGGCAGGCACTTAACTAACATGTGCTTCCAGGCCCCTGGATTACCACTGGGTGAAATGCCAGTGCTTGATTTATAAGCCCAATGTCCAACTAAAATTGCTTGATGATGGAGAAGAAAGGATGACTACGCAGACAAAAGGCATGAGACCATCACGGGCTTTCAATACCAAATCAGACAAAATGCATTCAAAGCAAAAAAGCATTAAGGTTTATGAAAAAACCAAGAGTCAAGATATAGTTTCTGCCACATGTCACTTATCTTACAGATGGGTACATTTAGTGTATTTAATTTGTACTTAACTAATATTTATTAAACTTGGGGCAGAAAAGGATCATTTTATCCTGACAAAGTTGCAACCCCCCAATTTTTAAGGTTTATGCTACAAAATATCATTGTATCAATAAAACACAACAAAAACCCTCCAGAAATTTTAAAAGACTTTTCTCCATAGCTGTAGCTTTCCAATTCAGAACCTTGAACTCAGCTCCATCACACACCCAACGATGCCCCATCCTTTTTTCTCCCTTGGTGTTTATCTGTCCCCCTCACGACATGTGCACATTCCTTTATCTAGCATGAGATGCCCGTTCAACCCAGCACCTAGTACCATGCTTTAGGTACAACTGTGCACTCAGTATGTGTGTATTTAAATAGCACACGACAAATCTATCTCATCATGTCAAGGGCAGGGATAGCTTAATGCAAATTTTGGACTAATGTGAGAAGCTCTGTTAGTGTACCCGGATGATGTGGGAATGAAGCCAGGGTTACAGAAAGAGCCACCATGAGAGGTAGAAGGAACAGCTTAGTAGGTCTGACAGGTGGAACCTGAACCTGAGTAGCAGCCAGGAAACAGGAAGAAGGGGTAGGTTAGAAGCACCCTGTGGAAGGAGAGGGAAGGCAGTGACTTGTGAAGTAAGGCAACAATGGCACAAATGGCAATTTCCAAGAAAAGGAGCCCAATTTTTCCTTCTCTGGCCCAGGAGAGGGTTTTTAGGTAGGCCGATTAGCTTTTTTTCCCCTCTGAAAAAAGTAATATTTTAATTGATCACAGAGAAACTATAAACTCTAACATAATTATTTTTTAAAGAAAAAAAATTATGTATATTCCTACTCCCAAAGATGAGCACTCTTCAGATTTTCATAGATTTTCCTTCTTGTCTTTTTTTTTAAATTTCCACTCTATGAATAAGCATAACTCCATTCTGTATTCTGCGGTTTATGCTAGCATCGCACTGTGTGTGTCTCGAAGGTCCAGAACCGCCTTTAAAACAGCACAATGGGGTGAGAGCCCGACACAGGAGCAAGGCTCGTAAGGCAGGGGACCATGACCCCAGCCTCACATCAAGGGGCCAGGGCAGGACAGGCACACTCACGACTCATCTCCAGAGAGGTGGCACTGGAATCTATTCAACTAGAAATAAAAAATGAGCAGAGTCACATCACAGCCCTAATTCCCAGAGAACAGCTGGTGAGACATTCAGTAGGAACTTCCAGAGAAGGAGAGGAAAGCAGGAATGGGAAGCAGAGCTGGTGGAAGGGTCTCAAGGAGAAGGTGATGTGGGGACTGTAAGAGAGAATGTGTGACCAAGGAAAAAGGAGGGGGAGGAAAGTCCCAGGAGCACGTACAGGTGGTCATCAGAAGCAGCAAGGAAACCATGATGGGGGTTTTGCTCGCACGGCAGCCCTGAAAGGAGAACTCGGTGACTTAGCCGTGGACGAGGGGTTAACTGCTACAAGCTCCAGTTATGAACTGCGCTAGCTCTCCTCCCCTCAGGATTCTGGGACCCCACCCACCCCATTACACAATGCTTATCTGGATGTGATCTCGGCTGAAATCCATGAAAGGAAGCCCGTGACTTAAAAGCCAGGAAATACTTTTGTGCTTTGCTGGGGTGAGGGGATGGGGAAGTCCACACGATGAAACAAGAAGTTTAAAATAGTGAACCCAATTCTTCCCCTAACTCACTACAGTGTTCACCGAGTTATATGTGGAAACGTGACCTTTCCACCTGGAAAACCCCAGCCTCACTGCTTGCATCATAAGGGCCCATATCCTGAAAGAAATCACCTTGGGAAGGAGCATTCTTTTTGGGTACCCAGACTGTTAGGCATTTGGGAAACTCGGTTTTAGCTGTGTTCAATTTCAAGCTTCGATGTTCTCATCAAGAAAACAGAAACAGATTGTATGATCACTGAGATGGCTTCCATCCTTTAAAAGTCAGGACACTGATAGTAATTTAAAATCCCAATAGATTTCAAACACTTAATCTGTTTTGTGAGTGGACAAGTCAAGTTCAAATGTTCTTTGGAAATTATTTTGTGGTAAGCAAACTTCATAAACATTACTACAGTCTGCTTGGCCCCAAAATCTCATTAAAGAGCTATCATTTCCTGTTGAAAATCTCTATTGACCATAACTGATTATGGCAAATCCCAGCACATTAAGCTTCCATTTGGCATTATTAACACTTGAGAGCTGTTACTTGTGACCAAATATTCAAGCACAGGACAAAACAAAGAAGGACGTAGAAGAAATTGGCTGTTTTGATTAATTAAAGTCATTTGGTAAAAACGTACATATCTACCACTCCAAGGGAGGAATTCTTTTCTAAACATCCTAGCCCAACACAGAAAATCAAGTGCTGCACACTCAGCTTAAAAGTTGCACCTTAAACTCCAAAGAAGGTCAGCACAGTAGAAAGATCAATCCTTCTAAGCCTGGTCACCGCGTGCTTCGACAGCCAGGTTTCACCCCGTTGCACGCATCAGCTTTGGGACATCTTGAAAGCTGCATGTTGTTTAACCTTTTGCTGGGATGATTTTAATGAGTGAAACATCCATGACTCATTTCTTTACAATGATTCCCAGTCTTTTTGTCTTCCCCATCAAGAGAGTTTTGCAAGAACCCCCCTGTTGCCTGTGTCTTTCAGCATGGCTGGCTGGAGGGTTTTGCTGTCCCTGAATTCGGAGCCAGAGCTGCGCAGTGAGGTGTGCACCTGGGGTGTGCAGGAGCATTCAGCTGCTGCCTACGCAACTGGTTTCCTGTGGCTGTGACCTGAGGCCATCACACACACTGTGCCACAGAGCTGAAGCAACTGTGCAAGCTAGCAGCACACTGCCCAGGAGGCCCAGAGAGGCTCTTCTGGGCAACATGACTGTCCTCCCTATGCCATAGTCCCTGGTTGTCCAAGAACATCTTTCTGATTGTCCTAAAAGTCTGGTGATGTTTAAAGTGCACCTGGCCAGGGTGGACTTAAAGAAGGGCTGCCATCTGTGGAGGGGGCTAAGAAGGCAGCTCTGTGTACTCCCCACAAATCCCTAGTAGGAATAGACTGCCTGCACTCTTTTTGTGTAACAATAGCTCCCCTTTATTGAGTGCTGCCTCACGACTGCCCCAACTCGCCGAACGATGAGGTGGGTGCCATTCCCACACTGGTGTGGAAGCTGAAGACACCGTGGCACACAGGTCAAACAAACATCTCACGATGGAGGAGCCAGGATGTAAGTTCAGGCCAGTCTGATGTAAAATTCTGTATTCAACAACACAACACCAAATAACCCTATTAAAAAATGGGCAAAAGACTTGAGTAGACATTTCTCCAAACAAGATACACAAATAGCCAAGCAGGATATGAAATGATGTTCAACATCACTAATCATCAGGGAAATCAAAACCACAATGAGATTCACTTCACACTAATTAGGATGGCCACTGTCAAAAAAAGAAAGAAAGCAACAAGTTTGGGTGAAGATGTGGAAGAACGGCAGCCCTTGGGCACAGCTGATGGGAATGGAAATTGTGCAGTAGCTACGGAAAGCAGTATGGAGGTTCCTCAAAAAATTAAAAAGAACTGAAAGCAGGATCTCAAAGAGACGTCTGCACCCATGCTCCTAGCAGCATTACCCACAAAGGCCAAAGGTGGAAGCAACCCAAAGGTCCCTCAACGGGTGGATAAATAAAATGTGGTGCATACATAAAATATAATTCAGCCTTAAAAAACAAAAGAAGGAAATCCTGTCGTGGATGAATTTTGAGGACGTTATGTTAAGTGAAATAAACCAGAAACAGAAGACAAATACTGTATGATTTCACTTACAGGAGCTATCAACAGCAGTCAGACTCATAGAAACAGAAAGCAGAATGGTGGCTGCAGGGCTGGGGGAGCAGGGAGGGAGAAATGGGGAGTTGTTTATTGGGTACAGAGTTTCAGTTTTACAAGACGAAAAAGTTTTGCAGATCCACTGCACGACCATGTGATGCAATAAACACTACTGAACTATACTCTTAAAAATGATTAAGATGGTAATATTATGTTATAGATTTTTACCACAATTAAAAATAATAAAAAGAACTTTTTAAATCTATACTGTTAACCAGGACACTACACTGACTCTTCAATCAGGCCTTTCTGAAATTATACATGACCCTTTTCCCCTCAAGTGGCCAGAAGCCATTCGCAGAAATACGCATTATAATGGGAGTTACTAGCCAGCACTGCATTTCACTTTATCTGCCTTTCAACATACCAAGAAAACAAAGGACCACAGGCCAAAATGAGGCAATGGAAAAAAGCTCACAGGCCCACGTTTAAAACTTTGGCAGCTTGGAAAATGTGGATGTGCAAGGAAAAAGTCTTGATTTAAATGAAGATCTGAGATTTTAGGATCTCCTGCCAAAGGTCATATCAATTCAAAACATGAAATCAGAACATTTCCAAGCCCTGTCTCTCTGCCCTACAGAACACGTGTGTCTCTCTGCCCTACAGAACACGTGTGTCTCTCTCTCTAGGTCTATGTGGTTTTCTAAGGGCTTGTACTTTTTGCCTGACTCAGGCCCAAGTTCTCATTCGTTGTGCAATACTGCCTCTGAAGGAACAAGACAGTTACTGCCAGCCCGGTTTTCAAAGGAAGGAACAGAGGAGGGGTAGCAGCCCGTCACAGGGTGGGAACTGCAGCGAGCAGCCAGACCCAGCTGTGCCCAGGGCGCCCAAGGCCAGGAGCTCGCCCTGCACGCTGCCCTGAACAAACACAAACGGTGGCTCCTGGGCTCTCACGGTCTTTGCTCCTGTGTTCTCACCTGTAAAACGAGGCACCACATTAAGAATCCCTTTGCTTTCTAACATGAAAAGCTCCAGATAATCTACCAACAATATCAAGTAGAATTCACTGAGCTCCACAGATTCAGGGGATTATGACAGAATTACTTACGCAAACAAAAGAACCTTTTCCCCCTGCCGTCCAACAGTCTACAGTCTCAGACAAAAACCGATACAGACACACACACCAAAGACTACAGAGACAGAACTGTACCATCTCAGGAAGAATAAAGTAGCAAAAGGATGAGAATGAAACCATTTCTGACCTACCCAGTAGGTAACATGTTTGATTACAGATCACAACCAAACCAGCTGTGGTAGTGGCCTGCAGTTTATATTAATGTGTGGTGACCAGAGAAGGCAAAAGCCCCCAGCTGAGAGGCAGCCAGGGGCAGTGACCTAAGTCATTATGCCACTAAAAACAAACACCAATATGTTTGCTTTCTTCACATCACTGATGTTTTGACATTGTTCTTCAGAAACAATAAAAACAATATATTATCGAGAACCTTAAAATGACTTCAACAACAAAGTTTAAACATAAACTATGTTAATTCAGAATGTACTGATTTGGACTGAACTATCTATCACAATTTCAAAACACAGGTTTCAGGTGTGTAGGAAGAGTAATCAGAGAAGATGGAATGTACTGTCTTTTAAGCTATTAGATATAGAAAAAAGGATATAAAAATGATGGGCTTTTATATTTTTTTAAAAAATCAATTCCCAAACTATTCTCTGAAACTATAAACATGACACACTGAAGTTTTGTTTCTGCTGGATCTGGAGAAATTTGGAACCAATGAACATGAAGGGGCGCAGTGCTGGGGGCCACGTGAGGGCTCCTTCCCCACGGCAGAAGGAGCAGAAAGGGGGCCTCTGCAGCACCTGCAGCTTCAGCCACCCCGGTAACAGCAGTGGCAAGAGGGCTGAGAGTAAGAGAAACCCTCCCAACAAAGATCTCGTATCTCTAACTTTGGGGCTTGATTTCTACAAATTAAGGCTTCTGTTTTCTCAACTCAAATTACTGGTCAGGCAAGGTTAATAATTCCAGAGAAGAAAGCGGGGGGAATCCCCAAATGGTCATCTGTGGTTCTAGCCCACAAGAGAGAAGTGATTTTATAATTGGGTCCATTTACAATAGTTCTGCATACTTGTTAGCATCACGATGGAATTATATTTTCATCCCAACCTTCTGCAGGAGGGTTAGGTTTTCTATAGAAAGACTAAAATGCATTGCAAACATTTCTTTCTTAATTAAAAATTTCCTACTTACAAAATGTCATTAAGATATAAAATTGAAAAAAAGGCAAAACCATCACCTATCATGCTTTCTTGCAACTTCTATAGAATATCATCTGTTCCGTTGCATTTTTCTCCATATGTATGTTATTTTTCCACAGTATAATCTCAGTATATACAATATTTTTATAATAAAAGTGCCCGTGTTTGGTAAATATTCCAAAATCATGTACCCCTTTATGCAAGAGAAATCAAGCACCATCTATGAACCCAACCCGTGCCCGGTCCTAGGATTCTAACAAGACAGTGCTTCTGTCCTCACCAAGCTTAAACTGGGTTTTAGAAATGCATCCCAGATACTCCCACCGGCTTGGCAAGGTTTAGGCAGATGCAGGAGTGTGTGAGGCCTCCCACACCAGCCTGCGTGAAGGTCCAGGTGTGAGCCCGACAACGGCTCCTCAGTCTCCTCCTTCAGGGACACCTTGACCACTTCTGGCCACTATTTTGCTCTAAGAATCCCAAATTCTTATCACAGAATAAATAATCAAACTTTGTTCCTACAGAGGAATCTTTGATAGAAAGTCAGCCAGCTTCTGTCCAAGTGCTTCTGGTAATAAGAAATTTACACAACTTACCCACACGCAATTTCACCTGTTTTTGGATAACCATTAAATGTTACGCTAGTGACGCCAGTTCTTGTCACTGTTCTGGTTGAGCCTTCTGTCGGTAAGCGACGTAATCATCAAGGACACACCAGCGTAATGGTGGCCGGTGCTCTGCCCTCCCCTCCCAGCTCGGGCCTGCCCAACGCCTCCCACAGCCCAGGTAACAGCCTGGGGGGCCCACGTGGTCACACACTTCTCCCACCCACCCCTCCCTGGGTGAGCAGCCATGAGCGGGGCCAACCAGTTTCCCTCTCAAAACTCTGGGATAGGACACAGACTGGCAGTCAGGGACTTGGTACCTCCGAGGTGTGGCATGACTGCATGCAGTGACAACCAAGCTGGGAAGCTGGTGTGCGGAATAAAGGAGAGAGCAGAAGAAAAAAACATTACATGACCCTAAAGAGAGAGCCAGAAAGACGTCCTTGGCTCTTGACAACTTCCTAGTCCCAGCCCTTACCCTTTTGATTTTTAAAAGCCTCCTTCTGATGAAGCTAGCTTGAGTCACTTTCTGTTTCTCGCAACTAACCCATCCGTTGGCCCTGACAGGCTCCCACTTATCTGCTTCCTGAGCTGCCCCGCGCACCGCCCACATGCAGCGGGCACTCGGGGACAGCTAAGAAGCTGCAAACAGCTGAGCCTCCTCTCCAGGAACGGGAAACTGGTTAAATAGGAAAGGAGAGAACATAATTAGGGGGAAAAACAGGTTGGTGATAATCAGATGTGGTTTAATGGAAAGAGAAGAGAATAGAGATGTGACAACAAAGATTCCAGTCCATTCTGCCACTGACTATGTGACCCTGAGTGGGTTCCTTTCCCTCCAGAGCCTCAGTTTCTCCATCTGTAAAACAAGGAATTTTGAACAGATAACTTTTTCAAAGTCCCCACTTGCTTTTAGGATTCCTTGAACATATTGGACTCAATACCTTCTACAGGTCTAGTAACATCATTTTTTAGGAGCCACGTGGGTGGTAGAGAATCTTGACCCTGCCCCAAATTTGCTGCTTCAGTTAGGAGACACAACACAAGCACCACTCCGAAGGTGCCGCATTTCTGGTTCTGAGTCAGGGGATGGGAGATCTCAAAGACTTCAGCGTGTCCAAGGGAATTTTCTGGGATGAGGGAACGTTCTAGAGCTGTGCTCTCAATATGGTAGCCACTAGCCATGTGTGGCTCTTGAAATGAAGCTAATGTGAAGAACTAAATTTTTACTGCATGTAAGTGAAATCAGTTTACATTTAAATTTAAGTAGTTATACGTGGCTAGTGGCAACAGTATTGGACCACAGAGATATAGAGGTTCAGATAAATATCCCAAAGACAAAGTAATAAGCTCTCCAACAGGGACAAACACAAGCCTGTAAGGAACACCAGAATGGAGAGGCCGACTACAGCTGACAAGAAAGGAAAAGAATGGGTGACAGCCAGGTGGCCTGAGAGGATAAGCAAAGCCGTCGGTGTTAGAGCACCGTGGGCTAGGAGAGGAGGGGAGAACATGAGTAGAAGGAGCTTTCTGGGCAAAGGAAATAATGTGTGCAAAGTCATGGCTGACTGAAGAAATACTGCCACCGGGAAGCACCAGAACATTCCACAGGGCAGTGCTGTAGCCCCTCCAGTGCCCATCCCGGCCATTCCAGTGAATGCTGTAAAAGGTGGCAACGAGCTCAGCTGATAACCTGTGTCTCCCAGCCTCCCTGTGGCTATGGGAGGCCAGGTGAGTTGGTCTCAGGTAACAAGACACAATGGAAGCCCACTAGGAATTTCTGGAACAGGTTTGCTCTCTGGATATAGAAAGGTCACCCTTTCCTCCTCGATGCTGCTTTCTTTGCTCTGCTTGGCACTGGAGGGGAAGCCAGAGGTGGAGGCATCCATGAAGATGAGACAGAAAAACAGAAGGGCCTCGCTCACTGGCTGCGTCACGGAGCCACTGAGCCAGCTCTGCTCTCCCATCACCCAGACCTCTCGTTAGGTAGGAAAGAGCTTCCCCTCGCTGGCTACGTCAGTGTGCGGTTAGTCAGACACAATCTCTAAATGTCTATCTTGGTACCAAGAAGCAAGGTGCTAAAAAATGTGAAATCGGCAAGACAGAGAATTGGGCAATGGAAAGTGGGGAGGAATGTCCCCCACGAGTGAGTGAAATCCGGTGACTTTGCCGTGTGCTGACCAAACATCTGGTCTGCCTGCACGTAGGCTGCTGTATACACTGGGACACACATCACGGGTGACTGAGGCTGCAGTGTGAGGGACAACACAAGAAAACTTTCAGAACATGGTGCATGCTGGTTTCTCTGAGAGAATGATGAACTCAAACTTTTGTTTGTAAGCAGTGACAGGAGGAAATACCACTTTGTCCAGAAAGGTAAGCCTGCCCACGGCCTCCGTCCGGCCTGCGTCCAGCAATGTGCGTGCTCGCAGGGCCGAGGACACCAACTGCTCCGATCACGCCCCCACCCCCAGCACAACCCTGGCACCACAAAAGGCTGGCACTCCTAAGGCAAAGAAAAGCCATTCCTCAGCAACCACCGGGGCAAGGTGCTGCTGCAAAATGAAATCCCCAAAACCAGGAACAGCTGAGGGGACATCTCACCACCAGAACCGTCCTTCATGGGAAGTTCCCAAGCTAAAGCACCTGAACGGGAAATGCACCACAATTCTTCCGCTTTCTGTGGAAAACCTATTATTCTTTCAAGTATAAAATGCATAGTTTGGTATCAAACCATTCTCAGAACGAGAGAAGACCATAATTACACTGCTCCTACTTTGGTAAGCGATGTTTAAAATCTTGTTAGTACTCAACGCTACCAATATTTTCATTTATATGAAAATGTCAAAACAAATTTACTTGGAAAAAAGCCATTTAGGAAGTGGTTTAATGTATCCCTGGGCTTCATCTCAGGACTTCACCGGGTCCAGAGCTCCTGGACGCGCCGGCTGCGGCGACTTGGAGCGGCGGCTGGAGGGGGGGGGCAGTGGGGGAGGCCCCACTCTGCCGCCAGAGACAGCCACGCTTTCACTCAGACGTGCACAGACAACAGAAACCGCGCAACTAGCAAGATCCTAATTCTGCTTTTAAAAACTTAGGATTACCGATAATGCCCCAAATGTGTGCTTTATTAGCAAAACTTAACATTTAATTCTAGAATATTTCCGACGTGACATATTCCTTCACTCTAACACAGCCAACCATTGTACAAGCACTAATTTAAGTGAGCAAACAAGTCAAAACTCGTGATAATTTATTCCTAAAACCATCGACGGTTCATTACTGTGAGTAAAAAGCCTGGCTGTAAGAGCTGCAGCAGCCATAGGCAGGATACTCAATCTTTCTACCTCGTGTCTTAAAAGATGGGCAGTAATACCTATAAGAATCATAGGTGTAAATTGTGTTAAAAAGTAAACACTGAATGCTTAATACATAAGGATAATTACAATGGCCATTATGAATATGTGAATAGTTTCACTGTAAAGAAAATACTATTTGTTGGCTATTTCATCATCTGCCATAGAACACATTTCTAATTTTCGATCTGTTGTTTATTTTCCTGACAACCCCTTGGGACTCTCGGCCAGAGCTGAAATCAGAACAGGAGGTACCCTTGCTGCTGCAGCTGCGGCAGCTCGAGGGCTCCACCCAAGAGAATTCCATCCATCTCCAGAAGCAGAAACTTTGGGGTGTGGCCCAGCAATCTGATTCTACAAGTCCTCCAGGGGCGTGTGGGGCACAGTTTGAGAACAGCTCAAAGCAATGTAGCTCTGTGCAAATGCCACTAACCTGTGGCCCTCTGGCGGCCTCCCCGGGGCCAGGGAGAGTGGAAACCCTGGAGGCTCCCCAGAGACCTGGCTTCCCCAGCATTCCCACACACTTGAGAGGGTGACACGGAATGCCAGCACCCTCCTTTCAGCCTGGGACAGAGGAAAGCAAATGGGGATGGCCGACAGGAAAGCCTGGTGCTGGCAGGACCAGACACCCCCGCCGGCTTCACCATCCTGGCAGGTAAGAATCGCAGGAAAAGCCCCCCAGAGAAGGCAGCTCCATGACAGCTCGCACGCAAAGCCCTTGTTAACATCTGTCCACACAAAAACATGTATGTCAATGCTCACAGCAGCATTATTCGTAACAGCCAGAAAATGGAAACAACCCAAATGTCTATCAACTGGTAAAGGGACAAACAAAATGTGATATATCTATACAATGGAATATTAATCAGCCATAAAAAAGAATGAATTAATGATACACATTACAACATGACAAATTCTGAAAACATTATGCTAAGGGAAAGAAGTCAGATACAAAAGTCCACATATTACATGACTGCATTTATATGAAACCTCCAGAACAGACAAATCTATAGAGACAGAAAGTAGATTAGTGGTTGTCTAGGGCTGAGGGTTGCGGGGCAGTGGATTAGGACAGCTACAGGTTTCTTTCTAAGTGGACAAAAATGTTTTAAAATTAGATTGTGGTGATGGTTGCAAAACCCTGTGAATATACTAAAATATAATAAAAACACTGAATTGTATACTTTAAATGGGTGAATTTGATAGTATATGAATTATACCTCAATAAAGCTATTTTTTAAACAAAATAAAAACAAACCTATCCTGCCAAGGAATCCCTCCTCGAGCTAATCTAACCCACCCTCGCTTGCAGGGCTGTCCATTTACTTAAGCAGGCTGCAGGCAGCCCACAGGGACCAGAAAGAGGCTAGCAGGCACCCAGGGCATGGAAATTAAGGAGCCGCTCACTGTATGTACAGGGTCAGCACCTGCAGGGCCCTGAAAGTGAGTGCCTCCTTAAACTCTGCACCCAGGACACCGGCTGGCCTCACCATAGTGCCAGCCCTGATTTTGAAGCTGCTTCATGTTCAGATATGTCTACAAATTTTATCCCCCTAAAAATATTTTCAAACTACTTGCCATTCTCTTGCTTTAAAAATTTCAATGGCTCCCTGGTATCGTTTAAAAGGCAAAGGTAGTGAATCAAAATCTTCCACTTTGGACTTTATCCTGCAGGCACACACTCTAGAGTCAGATGGGCTCTAAGGAGGAATCCCTTGCCAGCTGGGTGCTGTAACATCATCATGTGTCACTTGGTTTCAGAACAAGAGGGCAGAGATTCAAACCCAGGCCATCTGACCCAGCCCACTGCCCCCAAAGTCTTCCTACACAGCAGCAGTGGCTGCGATGATATCTTGTGCCCCACCAACCTTAGCTCCAGCCCTCACACAATGTTTAAGGGCTGGCTGTTTAAATGCCAGTGGTTCACTAAGAAAAGCTCAGTCAATTCTAAGCTACGATTGTTAACAGGCACAAAAATAGCAAGCCAGGGTAAAATTTTGCCATTCGATGTGGACTCCCTGGTTCCTGAAATGACTTGCCAAAAAGCACAATACAGGAAAAAAAAAAATCAAGTAGCTTTAACTATAGAAATCCATGAACAATCCAGATTCATGGCTTGTGATATTTTATCTTGAGCCTGGTCTTTATTCACCACAGAAAAGCAAAGTTATACATAAAGTAAATTAAGAACAATCTTGAAAAGCCACGTGTCTCTAGCAATTGGAGAATTTTTTTCTTCCTTGTTTTGCCGGTTCCCTAAAACCTTGTAGAAAAAGAGAAACATCTCATTTCAGAAAGGAGCTCTCTATTCAAATAAGTTGCAAATGAGCAAGGAATATAAATATCATAACAAGATCAAAAACAAAAACACAAAAAAAATTAAGCAAGTCTCTGAGGTTGGAAAGAAACCCACGGCCATCAAGACACAGGGTGCAACATTGCCACCAAGCGGTGACAGTTTCTCAAGTCACCCTCTGAGGTCAACTAGTCTCCACAGGGCAATGAGAATCCTCAGCTTAAGGGGAGTTTAAAAAGAAAAAAGAATTCACACCCACGCCCCATCCCCACCAACTGACTCAGCGAGGCAGAGTGCCAGCAGGCCAGGTCCAGCCCGTATTTACAAAAATTTCCCCAGGTGTTTTGGTGAACAAAGTCGAGAACCATTGATCAAAACAAAAGGAAAGTGTCATTTGCAGTTATTCCACTTATATCAACCATTAAAATTTCCTAATGGTGTATAAATTCTTAAAAAATTGGTTATATACACCACAAATAGATCATAGTCATAAAATAGTTTCTACATTTTCCACAATAATATATTCATCCTAAAGATTCAGATTATATCCTTGTGCCATTACTGTTTATATCTAAATGCATATCTAATATCTAATTCACTTAACTAATGTTACTATAAATTAAGCATATTGACACAGCTATACCTACAATACAAAAAACCTTTGAAATTTAATTTCATTGGACTATTTGCTTATACAATGGGTTTCAAATCAACAAATCATTCTTATCTATATTAGGTTTTCTTTTTTTTTTTTTTTTACAAGACATGTAAAGTCCGAAAGCTTTTATTGTTGGTGAAACGCACAATGTAATCTGAAATGCTTAAATGAAAAGTGTAATACTAAGTTTAAAACTGTTCCCTGGCACACAGAGGTAAATAAAAAGATTTTCCCCCATTCTAAAGTTTGGAGCTGCCTTAAAAATTATTTCTTAATAACAAAGAATTATCTTTCACATAATACACCAGGACAAAAAACCATGGGGCTTATTATACCACCAAATACCTAGTCAGAAGTTGACTGTTAGCATCGTTTGCAGACCTGACAATCAGGTTAGAGCCCACAGCTAAGAAAACAAACAGGCGCATGGCTTCTGTGCTCTCAGTACCACACAAGACACAAGGCTACCCAGAAAAATAAATGGCAGGACACAGGAAAGCGCCATACATTTGGGTTCATTTGGCATCAGCAGATTTTTCTTTATACCCACTACCACATTTCATCAGTGCGTTTTCCCCACCACACTAACTCTTTGCTTCTCATGGCACAATTCTCAAAAAGTGTCACTGATGACCCAGATTTATCTGAGGCTTGAGGGACTTGGGACATGCCTTGAGTCCATCCGTACAGACCCAGCGCAGGCTCACAGAGAGAGGCCTGCACTAGGACTCAAAGATCTGGATGGGGTTTACCGTGGTTGCTTAGTCTAAGCCTTCGATATCAAAGTGGACCTGCAACATACTGGGGAGCCTGTGAGAAATTAAGAACCTCAGGACCGCCCAGACCTAACGATCAGAGTCTGCTTTTGAGCAAGATTCCCAGAGGACTTCAAGCACACAGAAGTTTGTAAAATGATGCTCTAAACTCACTTAATGGACAGGTGTGTTCACGTCTTCATCTCGGGGGTCAGAGTACCTCTACTACCTGTCTTATCTTCAGCACAGGCTCATGGCAGGGACCAACAGTAAGGCTTTGAAAATGAGCGAGGGCTGATACAGACACAAACATCATTAGCCTCCACTCAAAGGAGCAAATACATCTGCCTCGGCCACGACCTGCAAATGCTGTCTGCACCACACCCAGCCCCCAGTGGCTTTGCCAGATTCAACAGCACTCTCCTGATCTCACCCTCCACTGAGCGCAGAGTTACCAAGCATGGTCCTTGCACATGCTCAGCATCGCACACGCCTTTTGCCAAAGAACCTGCAGCACGAGGAAGAGAAGATGCACTTTCCCGGGGTTTCTGAGGCAGTGGACATGTGTGGTCACCACAGGCTTAAAGCATCACTGAAGCCACTTGCTTTAAATTTAAACCACCATGCAACTTTTAGCTTCTATTTCATGATATTTGTTACAAAAACATTTTCCTTGCAGAGCCTTTAAGTAAAAATTGGTGATTTCCTATTTATCGTATAGTTTCCCTTCAATATAGTGCCTGCTATACACCTGACTTTCCATCTGAGAAGCTGAGACCTACCCCTCTGAGGTTTAGAATTAAAACCAGTCCTCTTAGACTTTGCTAAATTAAAGCTGGAATTCTTACAAGAGACCAATTGGTCACTGATGAATTTTTTAAAAATTGGGAATGATTGCCCTGGTGCTACTAGTCATACATAAGTAAATTTCTAAGTATAAATTAACTTCTTACCTACTTCAGACAGGTTTCTAAAACATAAAATTCAGATTCTTACAACTTAATTATTTCACAGGGGTTCTGTATCTAGAAGAAAGAGTCACATATCCCTGAGTAAACAAGAGGGAGACTAATTTTGCTTGAGACAATATTTGCTTAGTCTAATCTCTCCACCTCTATCCACTTTGCCCGACTCTGTAATTTGCTCTTTTTACACTATATTTAGTTGGAGCCGCACTCCTTACTCACTAACACCCTACTCTCCAGGTTTTGGCCTATCTATAAAAATCAGAACCCCCAAATTACAGAAAATTCTATTTCTCCTTCACTAGTACCATTACAGCTATGCAAACACTGCAGTTTTTACTGATAGGTTACTGGTGGTGTGTTTAGTAGTATTTTCCAAGTGGGATGAAATGGATGGAACAGTACAAATATCCCTGCCTCATTTCTCACCTTGAAGAAATAAGATTTCCTATCTGTTTACTTAAAGTTTGCACTGCCAGAATATAAATGCAAAACAGTCATTTTGAGTATCTGAAACAGATTTTAAAAGGCACTGTTAAGAACCGTTTCTGCTAAGCACACTTGCATGTCTCTCATGCCAAAGTCAGAGCGAGAGCTCCCTGAGCCCACTGGCTGCAGACACCTCAGCTGCCCACGAGTCTAACCACCAGGCAGAGCAAGAACAGAGACTTTGTACTGCCTCTGGCAGCACATGCTCCGCTGGGGACAGTGTGGACACAGCAGAGACCTCTGGGAAGAAGCCTCAGGGCCCTAAGCTGTCTGCAGGTATGGAGGTCTCTCAGTGCAGGAACATAAGGAGAGCTGCCAGCACAGTCCACATGGCCAAAGACCACAGTGGAAGGCTCCGGCATCTTGCACCCTGGGATGGGGAGTAAACAGCGGTGGAGGATGAAGATACCTGACTTGTCCTCAGTCTCTCTGCCTTCCACACTCCAGTCCCCAAGCTAACTAATTGGGACTGGGGAGGGAAGGAGAGGGGAGATGGTTGGTTGGCTGAAGGCAAGCGCATAGATTGAAATGCTCAGAAACATGTTTTGCATTCGTTGTTGGTTCCTGGCCAATGGGAGATGTGTGGATACACTGAGAAACACCCGCCCCACTTCCTGTGGGGGAAAAGCCCTATAACAGGAGGTACAGGCAGACTACACCCTATAGTTCTCATTAGGCATCTCTGGCCACAGCCCAGCACTGTGTGGGGCTCAGAGCAAGAGGTCTGGTGCTCAGGCCCACGAGCTCAGATCCTGCCTCCCACCGGCGCTGAGGTTTGGGGAAAGTGATCTAGGCTACTCCAAGCCTCCACTCCCGCCTCTGTAGAAAAGGCTGGATAAAAATGCTGACTTGCATAAGGCTGGCTAGGAATTAAAGGAAATAATTCACGTAAAGCACTTTAGTAGAGTATAAAAAAAGCGTAGTATGTGGTTATCATTATTATACCAATTCAGTCATAAATCCTTTTATTCTCCTTTCTTTCCCATACAGAATGCCTACAATATAATCTGGAAATTCAGACGGCATTTCTTAATTCCGAAAAGAGAACAGAGAGGAGGTGCCTGTCGAGGAAGAGGCAGGAGGAGGAGGGAGTGCAGAGTCACTGAGGAGCACACACTGGCTTGGTGAGGACCTGAGCCGCTGACTTGCCTTCCTCTAGCAGCCGCAGAGCCCATGGGAACTAGGGGGACAGACCACAGAGGTGAGGTGAGGTGAGCTCCTGTCAGGAGGCAGGTGAGATGGGAAAGTCAGATAGGAGAAGAGGAGCACCAGGTGGCAGCAGGGGGAACGGAGGGAGGGAGCTGCGGGCACATGAGGCAGAGCGTGCCAGGCCAGGCAGGGACGGCCCCTGTGAGGCCACGGGGGTGGCAGGAGGGCAAGTTCAAGGCTGCTGTGGCACAGGCAAGAGTGGCCAGAGGAAAGGGAGACGCGCACCACGGCCTCTGCTCAGGGCTGGCGGGTCTCCGGGACACCTCCGTGCAGGAGAGGGGGCGGGGGAGGGGCACCCCAACAGGAGCTGAACTCTCTGGGGTCTGATGAATCACGGTGATTCTGGCCCAGGAACAGGAGGAGCAGCATCTAGGCCAGGCCCGTCCTATAAAGATGCAAAGGCCACACTCACCCACTCAACACACAACTACACACACCCTACAGGGCACCAGAATCAAGAGTCAAAACAACCCCAAAAGGTCTGGCCAAAACTGACCAACACTTCCTCGGTACAGATGGCTTGAGAAAAAAAGCTTTTAAAAAGCTTCTCAGGAATAGACAGGAATCAGTCCACTTTTTAAATAATAGTTTCTGTCCAAAGGAGAAGATACAGTAGAGCCAAGAATGTGAGTTCATTACTTAAAGCAAGAACAGATGTAGGTCAATGTGCACGAACAGAACAGTGGCAGCTGGATGGAAGGAGAGACGCACCACATGGGCCAGAGCCGAGGGAACGCCGAGTTCAGCTGAGGACTTGGACTAGAGATGTCCCCGACAGTAACAAGGGCAGGTAACCTGCAGAAGGGAGTTACAGGATGCGACAGTTTCTCTGTCAACTAAAGAGCAGGAAGTAAAAGCAAACTTATTCTGTGTGGCTTCTGAAACCAGAATAGAACCAAGGGATGAACAGACAGGGAGCCAGGATTTGGTCCAGTCTAAGAAAGCTCACCTGGAAACTCAGAACGATTCTAAACTGGAGCAGGGAGTTTTACAGAGTCATCCACACGCCCTGACACATCCTGGCCGCTGCACTGAGCGTCTTAAAGCAGACATTATCACCTTTCAATCGCCACAGCCATTCCCTGGGAGGGACACCATTCTGCAACACTGGGGCACTGTTTTAAACACTGAAGCTCTGGTGTTGGTGCTCTTGCTGTTGCTGCTGACATGAATCATAGCTGGGCTCCTCCTCCAGGGCTTCCCTCCCATTCCTTCCCCTTCTCCACCCCTCCCCAGCCCCTAAGGGTGCTGCAGGACCTGGGGGTTAGAGTCCTCCCTCTGTGGCAGGCGGCAGGCGGGCCTCTTGGCTGGGTAGGGGAAGAGTAAGGCACAGCTCGGCCGCCCGGCTCCTCCTGGCAAGGACAATCAGACCCTGACCACTCAGCTCACAGCTCCGCTGCGGAGCTGCCCACGGCAAGAAGGTGCTGACGGAGCAGCAGTGGTGGTGCCCCACATCGGGGGGGGGCAGAGGCAAGAGACGAAATGGGCCAGGAACCCCAGAGAGGCACCTCCACACCATGGAGTTTACACTGGAAACCTCTGCGGCACCGTTTCTGCCAATATTGTGAATGCTGAACACTTTCAAAAATATGTCAGTAATGACATCATGTTCCCTTATCTTGACTGGTGTGGCAATAGGCCTATGAATCCCAGACTGCAGGTGAAAACTCCAGACAGCTCACTGTTGCTCACAGCTCCTGGGGGGAAAGCTGGGATTTGAATGCAGACGCATGCTTTGACCACCATGAGCATCAGAGAGCTCCGCTCCTATTTTCAGAGAGGTGGCCTTAAATGAGCTCTAGATTCCTTCCCTAAGTTCACCTTTGTCACCACCTCAGACCCTCCAACGCTGAAGAGGCCAGCTCTCTGCTTTCCTCCCAACGTGAGGGGGACCCCAGGGGACTGTGCTTGGGCACTCTTCTCACAGGTTCATTTCAGGGGTGGGTCTTACCTTCGTATCTGCTGGGAGAGTCGCACGCTTTCTGCGGGGTGGCCACTCGGAGGAATATCTGCTGCCTCCAAGAATGCCTCCGGGCCTTCACCGGGGTCCCGCCACAGTCACCAAGATGGTTTGCTTTGGATTCAAAGTCCCTAAAATTATAAGATGATTGATTTAGACTGGTGGGGAGATATTAATGGGATATGTTTAGCTTGGCATTTTTTTTAAACAAAGCACTAAATTATAATACAAACTATCTTTGTATGAACAAACACAATTAGATAACTGCAGAAGTTAAATCAAGCTCACGGTAAGTCATCATTCCTAAAGGACTGCTTTCTTACAGGTGCTTCTCACAAAAAGAGCAAGATTACACACCCTTAAATGATCTGCTGGGACAGACATTAAGAGGTATGCTCCACACCCCATCACCTCCAACTGGGCCTCGCTTGGTGCCACTTCAGGAAAGGGAAACTGCCTATGGGGGCAACTGCTGTCATGGGGGCCCAGTCTGCCCTAATCTGTATGTGACAGCATCTTCTCAGCAGAGGCCTATGTCTCCATGAGTTGCCACAGAAAATGAAAAAAGGTGCAGTTTAATTACACAGAACCGTCAAGGTAAAAATTGTGCAGTTACTTGATGATAACTGTGGAATATCTTGTATTTTAAAAACTACAAAACAAAGGATAGTTATCAATATATAAAAATACAATTTAATCATTCGTTTTTTTTCCTATTCATAGGACAACTTAAAGAGGCCCTTGTACCTTACACCGAGTATATACTCACAACTAAGCCATCACCTCAACTTACAGAGCAGACATCCTGACTTATTAGGACAGCCCTATGCTCGCTACGCAGAAACACTATTCTCACTTAGAGAACTGGCTAAGACTTTCTTTAATCTTCTGAAGATAACACATTAATAAATTAATCCTAGGTAAAACTGGAGAACAGGCCGATTGCACATTTTTAAAAATGACATTTGGTAAGGAAAACATGTAAGAAAGAAGATACAGTATATTTAGCTAAAATGATTTTTAAAATGCCAAAGAACAATCAAAACATCCTTGTATATCTAACAATAATTCAACACTTTAACATTCAGGCTTAATATATCTAAATTAAGCCCTACCTTTTTGTGTTCATAAAGTCAGAGGTGTTATTTTCATCTACAGGAGCCAGAAATTTTAGAAAATTTGGCACAGAAGAAGAAGAATGAAGTTTTTTCCGCAGGACATTACGGTAGGAGATGCTGAGAGTTTGGTTGAAAAAAGAGTTTAGGATAAAGAAACATGAACACACAAAGTATAAAATATAAGCTTCAAAATAAAAGAAACATTTTTGTTCCAATGCTAAGAAAACCAGGTAAGAAGTTAAAAATAGTTCATAAATGAGATTTACTTTTCATTTTCAATCAATAAAATGTGATTTTTAAATGACATCAATGAATTAATTTAAGAAAAAAAACAATCCACCTTCCAAATGACTCTTCCTTTCAAACTGGAAAAAAGTAACTTTCCTAAATCAATCAGGAAATTTCTGATATGGCACAAATTGCAGTGTATGTGATCAAACAGAGATATTAACCGTGTGCGTGTGTGTGTGTGTGTGTGTGTGTGTGTGTGTGTGTGTGTACACAACAGGGCGGGGAAATGTGAAAATAAGTATATAAAAAACAGTTTGCCATCAAGACCTGTTTCCATAAAAGTTTTAAAAAATTAATCAATAGTAAAATCAAGTTGGCTCAAATGACAGCTGAGAATAAGCCCAAACACAAACACACACACACACCCCCCCAAGGGGCGGCCCGGCCTCCTGCGAGGGCTCCCCCCGCCCGCGCGTCCCGCCGGCGTGGGCTCCCCAGGAAGGCCGGCGACGCCGTGCTGGCCACGCACGTGGGCTCACCTCTTTGGCACAGCATTCCCACTTTGCTCTCCACTGGAATTATGTTTTAGGTACTTAAAAAAGTTTGGCGAGGAGGCCGAGGGGCTAAGGCGCGGCGGAGGAGCAGGAGCCGGGCAACACCCAGGCCGGCCCGCAGGCGGGGCGTCGGCGCTAGACAGTAACCAGAGAGAGCAGGTTAGCGGCGCGCGGTCTGCCCCGGCCTCTCGTCTCCCCACGACCGTCACGGAGGACAGCACTGCTTCCCACTCCTCTTCCTCGTCTCTGCACTGTCTGGCAAAGGCAGCTTTCAGCAAAAAACAGTATGCCAAAGGCCGCTCCTCACCATCTGCCACTCGTCTGTGCTCCCGACAGTACTTTTTTCTCCACTCCCTTTTCAGGAACTGACAGGAAAAAATAAAAAAATTGAAACAAAAAACAAAAGAAAAAATCCAAAGTTTTAAAAATACATTTCCCTTTAAAATGAACAATATCCTGCCCTGAATTTCAGTGTCTTGTTTCCTGTAGATAAACAAGAAAAGAGTTCACAAGAGGGGAAGAAAGCAAAACAGGCCATGCTCCAGAGAAAGACAGACAGACAGCCTTCCCCTAGCCCTCTCACCGCGGGCGTCTGACAGCGTCGTTGCACGGCTACATTCGTACGAGAGAAGAGGAAAGTACTAAGTCCCACCACTTCCAGCTTGCGAGAAACAGGCTTGGCAAGAGAACTGGGACCCTCCAGAGAGGAGTGTGCCCATTACCACTGACAGTGCCAGACAGAGGAGAGGCTGGGCAGTGTGGGAAGGCAGAACAGAAGTAGTGTGTAGACAGGGTGTCAAACAGGACAAGAAACTCACAGCTACACCCAAACCACGCCTGTCTCTAATACTAGCTTCTGAAGCAGCCTGCTCTTGTGATCCTGGTTACTCAGCTGAACTCCAAAGAACCAGTAAGTATTTTCAACGACTGACTGAAAACAAAGCTGAGAGGCTCTACTGTATCATCCCAGGATTGTTCCTGTTTGTCACGTCTTCACTCGAAACATTTCAAACACCACTGCACAGACTCACACCTCTGTCCAGACCTCCGTCATCTGCATAGGAACTACACTGACACATCCATCCTGTGGCTTCTGCAGCCTGTCAGAGACAGGCTGCAACTGTACAGAGCTGTGGTCCTAATTCATATTTGTTAGGCAAAGGATTTTAAAGATCTCTATTGTCTCCGGCACGTAGGCTGAATTTAATCACTAAGGGACCCTGGGAAGGAACAGGGAGAACTTCCAATTACCCATCTCTACAACCAGAACATTCCAACTGTTCATTTAAGCTCAACTATTAAAATTACTAAATCTTGTTAGAAGAATCTACAATTTTCACAGTGAAAGAGATTTTAGAGAACATCTACTCCAATTTTGTTTTACAGAGAAGCTCAACCAATGTGCCCAGGTCACGACTAGTTCACGAGTTCACGACAGGGCGAGGACCAGAGCCCGAGGCTGCTGGTCCCTTCCAGGCGTCCACATCACCCTGCGAGGCCCAGCAGCCGTTGCCGCGCTGCCTGTGCGCCCGCATCTCTACCCTGCCGCAGCTGCCCCAGGCGCCCCCCCCCCCCCCGTGAGACCACCCGTCTGCTCGCACACTCAGATCTTCCTCCAAAGTTCCAAAGTCAACAATGTCTCTTAGAGTTTGAAGAGTAATTGTTATACATGTTAAGTGCCACTGTCGCTCATTTTTACCTGCTTCCTGACAACACTTGATGCTTGTTACTTGCACAAGTACCTCCTTGGTTGGGAAGGAACATATCACTGGTTCAAGTTTTATCTTTTGAAGCCAAGGGTAAAACCTGACTCAGGCTTCTCTTTCACACAATAAACATACCTGGGATGCACATACCTAGCTAGTCACAGATATGCCCCAGCTATTTATACAGAAAATTTAAATAAGTCTTACTTTTGTTCATGAGGCATCTCTGTGCTCACTGAGTGATACCTCATAAGTTTCCTCTGCAAGGCCACTGGAGAGCCCTGAGCAGGTTCCAGAGGTTCCTGGCATTCCACCGGGAAATGACTCAGGGTGTTCGCTCGCCTCCTGAAGGCCTGCTGGGGTGATGGCGGAGCAGGCTCTTCCGGGAGGTGGCTCTCCGAGTCACTGGACAGGTCATCTGAGGAGCCCAGGAGCTTGAAGGAGCTTTCAGAGATGGGCAAGGCTTCCTTCTCACCTGCAGACAGCTCCTGGCAGCAGATAGACAGCAGGTCAGACATGCCTGTGGGGAATCTGTGGGACTTAAAAATCTCAAGTTCCAGCACAGGAAAACATTTCAATATCTAAATACATCTTCTGATTATAATGCCACCTAGAGGCTGCCACCAAAAGTGTAAGAAAATAAAGGCCCATTAAATGGCGACTCCTCAAAGATAGGAGATGCTAGTTTGCTGGAGAAATGTGGACACTGCCCAAGGGCAAGAGTGAAGGACATAAGCCACAATACACAGCTGTTCCAAGCCACAGTCCAGAGCACAGGACTCTCTATTGCTGCTCCTAAGAAGTGTGAGTGCTGCATAACCTGTTTCCAGTGCTCATCAAGCTCCTCATCTTCGCCAAGTGTGTTCATACCCGTCATAGACACATGTTAAGGCCCTCTCTGAATAACATGTAATGTTGAGATTTAAAACTTGGTAATGTTGAGATTTAAAAGTTGGTAATCTTGAGATCAAAAACTATTAATATTCTCAGAATACGAAAAATATTTCTCTAGGCACTTATTGCTGCAATTCAGGGGAAATCAATTCTTCCTGCATCTCAATTTCTTCATCTGTTAGAGGGCATAGTAAAAATTTACCTCACTGGGTTTCAAGAATTAAGCAAGATAATATAACCAAAAGTACTTTTTACACTGTAAAATGTTATACAAAAATAAGTTACTGTCTTATTAGCTACTCAGTAAATTTCCAAGTGGGAACTCAGACCCATGTTGAGAGTCATGACAATGTTGGGCACGGTGTGCCTTCGCAACACACCCTTTTGCAAAGGAACGCACCACTACCACTCATGCAGACTGACGTCCAGCCCTGCGCTCATGACGTGGCTGGTAGCCAGTTTTTCTCAAATCAAAAAAATATAAAATAAGAAGAAGTGTGCCACCTTGCCCCTGCTGAAACTGCTAGAAGGGAGAAATAAGACAATATGAATAGAGTAAAAAGGAATGAATGCATCTAAGAGTGGACTAGAGAATCTATACTTGTTTGTTTGGTAAATAGTTGAGTGCCTTTTAGATAAGTACTGAGGATTTTAACTTGAAAAAATTAAATTTGTTTATTAAAGGGAGAGGTTATATACATTTAATTTTATAGGAATTAGACAAGAAAAGCTTCATTCCCAACATACTATGAAATGTTCGTTACTTTCATAAATGAAGTTTTTCATTCTTTAGGACTCTATAATTCTGAAGATTCTTTTAATTTAAGGATTTAAAAATTTGTCTAAGATAATACATCACAAAAAACAATCTCCACCATGCAAACCTGTTAATCTAAATGTTTATTAACATCCCTCCAAATTATGTGAAAGAGTTAACCCTTAGCTTAATTTGAAAACTGAAAGGACCATTTAAAATTCAGCTTCTTTGCAACTCCTAGATGATCAATGTATTAGAAAAGATCCAAGTACATAAAATAGCTTATCTTTATAGCAGTTTCTGGATTCAGGATGAAAGAAAGATGTAAAGAAGTTCGCATAAAGATATATGATACATTCAGGTGGCTTCTAAAAAGGGGAATTTCTCTCTTAGAATTACTCTAGAAATTGAGACTGTATGTATTCCTAGATCTGCATTTTGAAGAATAACAGAACAAGCAATAAGACTTACTGGAAGTCACTGAGTGACGTGAATTTATTCATGGTGTCTTTACTGACACTCGTCTACCTGGAATGCCTTCTTCTCTGTTCACTTCCATGAGCACAATTCCTAGACTTTCTCCAAGATTTAATTCCAAAGCATCACTGCCTTTTTCCCCTCCACCCACCCAAGTTTCTCTGGTTCCACAGATCAAACCTAACTTCCCTTCCTTTGCTCCTCTGACATCAAAGTCACCAAAGTCTCTTATTTGTAACTCTCAGAGCTCCTACCACTGTCTACTTGATGCTGGGGCCACGTATCTGTCATCTCTCTCCTACAGGGAAGGGGCTGTGTCTTGTGCATCTGTATGTAACACATAAACCGTAACATTCCCACACCTGAAATGAATTATAGGGTAGAATCAGTGTGTTTTAGATACAGGCTGGATGACGTTATGTTCCAATGGATTTTAACTTAGAAAGTCACATTTAAAAGACTGGTATCTAGAGCCTCGTGCCCCAAAGTGGGTCTGCGGAATAGCAGCATCCCCTTGGAGACTGTCAGAAATCCAGCATTTCAGGCCTCACCCCAGGCCCACTGAACCAGAACCCCACTAGAGATGCACCTAAAATTGGAGAACCACTTATTTAAGGAAGTGTTTCTCAAACTGTGCACAAGAACATGGGTAGATAGTACAATTTAGTAGTTTGCTATGAGCATTCTTAAATAAAATACAACAGAAAATACAGTATATATATCTCATGTTGTTCACAGTAAATACTGTTTAGTGAAATTTTATTTTAATTTCATGTTTTTGTGAACTATGTCACAACGTTATTAATAAATGCGTTTCTACTGCTGGTTATGGTCTAAAAACTCTGAAAGCCATGCGTCCAGGTGGGATTGCAGAAGAATGTAAACCATTTCTGTGGCAGGGGCTGGCCCCCACCACATCCCTCCCTCACAACTGCACCAGAGCGTGCTGACGGCAGAGGGAACGCTGGCCTCCCCGCACAAAACCCAAATCTACTGTTTGGTATAAAGTTGAACTGATCAGACTTAAATATGCTTAAGCATCTAGAAAGCAAGATATTAAAACAAGGATGTAGGTACAGGTTTATTACCAAGAGAACTGTTAGCTTGCACATCCTCACTCACACAGCTGTGCCTGGTGGCAGATAATAGGGGTGATGCTAAGTTGCTTATTTAAAAAAAAAAAAAGTAATGTTCAATTATAATCATAGAGCCAGCTACAGGATGAAGTTTTAGAAATTCAAGTTGCATACTTCTCTGAACTCACAAACCCACTTTTGGGGTATTCCCACTTTTAATTATTTTTATTATTGGAATATCTACTAGGGAAAGAAGTCCATTAGTTAGTTGTGCTGTGACAAATTAGATATTAGCTGTCAAAAACTGTGAACTTGTTTCTTTGTTTATGGAATGGCCATCTGCTTTTTTATGTACAATTTTTATGTTATGGTAGAACTACATGACCAGGCCCCAACCTGTGCCAAGAAATCTGGAAGCACCAAATGTTTTATGATTGGCAGTAAGAGGCTTTTTTCTCCTTTTTGATAGGGCCCTGGAGATAAGAGATAAGCAAGACCTTTCTCCTGGGATTTTCAGGGTGTCCTATAAAGCGAAATGTGCTTACTTTGCTGGCGTTGCTTAGTGTGCTAGACATGGAGCTGTCTAGATCCGTGCTGGCAGCGTGTTCCTGCAGGCCTCTGGCTTTACTCCCCTACATAAAAAGGAAAGGCAGTTGAGTTATGACCCCAGAGGCTTTTGCCGAGGTATCAGCTAGAAGCAGCCTGGTCTGCTTAAATGATCTCAGGAAAAATACATTTACTGAGAACTGCTAAGTGTTTGTGTATACACACACATACACACACACACACACACACACATACATTAAGACAATCGACATTCTGTCATCTTTCTATTTTCAAATAAGACACAACCCAAATGTTCCAAAACACTTTGTGCATGGGTCATTTAGCAGGGAGGACAGACAGGAATAAGAGGCAATTTGTCCATGAAGACAAGCAAGGGCACAAGCGAGCCCACTCTGCAAGTCTCCCCGGGCCACAGACATCGTAACTGGCCAGCCGCATGGCCAAACAGTGCTCTCTCCCTCTGGGAGCTCTCAAACGCAGCTCCTCCCAAGCCTGGTTTTGTAGAGGAACTGTTTTTCATGATCTCAGAGGATGTTGCAAAATTCTCAGAAACATCTTCAAACAAAATAAAATTTAATTTCCTTTAAAAAAATAAAGCATACATTTCAAAGGAAGTGTGTCATAAGATAAAAAAGAAGCGTAAGATACCGCAAGCTTCAAAAAGGTGTAAAACATTGACAGAAAATTGAACTTTGATTTCTTAGAGACACCATCAAGGCTGTTTCCACTCACGGGGAAGAGAGGACAATTTCTTAAGCTCCCAGATCAGTGCGTACTGTAGTCTGTTCCTCCTGCAGAGCTATGGCTGGCAAATTTTTTCTGTAAAGGGCCAGATAGTAAATCTCTTTTGTTCTGTGGGCCCATGGTGTCTGTGGCAACTACTCAACCCTGCACAAAGGAAGCCTTAGATAATAGGTAAATGAATGGATGTGGCTGTGTTTCAATGAAACTGTCCTTACAGAAGCAGGAGGTGGGTAGAATTTGGCCTATGAGCCAGTTTGCTGAGCCCTGCTATAGAGAAGTCCTAACAATAGCAGCTGACAGTAACTGTTTTTCTAAGTTAACCCTAGTGACACCAGGAAGAGGAGGACCCACAACTCAGTGTATCTAATCCATGCTCTTTACAGGGACTGGCCAAAAAACAACTTTCTTTTGGGAGGCAAAAAATCCCATGGGATATAATACAAAAGAGTAGAGAAGATTTTTTTAAAACTAGGCCAAGATAAAAACCATTTAAAATGTAGATAACACTGTAAGACTGAGAAGACATAAAAGAAGTTTTACACTTTTATGATGAACCTTGATGGAATTAAAGGCATAGAACTGAATCCTATGCTATCTTAAAAAGTGATTTAACTTAAATCAGGAGAAATTATGTTACTTACCCGGGACAAAATACTTTCCAAAGACTCTGTTAAAGATCTCTTTGCTTTATTTTTCAGCATATCTAGCCTAAATCGAGTGGCACTGGGTGGTAATTCACTGCCAATATTCTCCGCTGCAATCTGCGAAGTCTAAAAATGTGAAACAGTGAAAGGTTAAGTCACTTACAGATGCCTGCCTTCCTTTTCAAGGGAATGAAAAATCTCTAGGATGCATCTTTTTAACACAGGCCATCATTCTGCTTCTGTCTGTGATCTCATCTGCTCCTCAGTGACATAGCTGCAAGTCCAGGAAATAATTTTGCCTCAAAGTACTGCTTTGACTATTCCAAGTGACATGAGGAAATGTGCCTTGAAACCAATCGGTTAAGGGAGTTTAGAGCTCAGCCTCTGCAACTCTATCAGAGATCTGTCATTTACTAACTGACCTTGTGCGAGTTTCTTACTTTCTCTGAGCCTCTTCAGTAAATTGAGACCAACAAGAAGATCTAATCACAACATCGTGTTGCAAGATTGAAACAGGTAAAGTATTGAGCACAGCATTTGGTACAAAGGTAGCTATTATTAGTTTTCCAAAATAAAGCAATAACTTATCTTTGGGAGCATTTCAGATGGTGAGACAAAATAAATCTGTCACCTAAAGTACCCATTCCCTCTTCCCATACTAGCCCCCCTTCCTCCTTCCGTGCAGATCTCTGCACTCCCAGCTCTCTCCTCTCTCCCACTCCTACTGTCTCCATCATCCTTTCATCCTCCTCTGCAGCCAAGCTGCTCTCCCTTAACTAACCACAATATGACAGTGAAAACACAATGCAGTTTGTCTGACAACCACTAGAAGAAGTTTAACATTAGTTGTTAACAAGATGTATGTTTAAAAAAACATATGAAAGACCTCTACATTAAATTGTTTCTTATATGAATTCTCACCTGATTGCTTCCTGCCAGACAATGAATGCTAGAAAAACACACAGCTAAGCAAATCCCCCATGGCTTTAATCACCAACATATTCTCTGATGTGATTGTTACAGATTTCAAACCTAGAGAAAAGTGTAGAGACTAATGTGACAAACGCCTCTGCGCCACCACCCAGCTTTGGCCAAGCTGGCGTCTGCCAGATGCTGAGAACAGTGAGGAACGGGGCTCTGGAGCTCAATACCCAGGTGAATGCTTCTGTGCTAGTTCCCGGCTGGGTGGCCCTGGCCAGGTCACTACCTGCTGTCCCTCTCGTTCCTCTACCTGCAGACTGAGGATGGATAATGAACTTTCCCCACAGAGCTGTCATGAGATTCAAATGAGTGCCTATTAAAACACTTAAAACATACCAGACACTCAATAAACGTCAGCTATCATGACTATTATCTGTTCTCCCTGTGCGTTTCCTACTTTTGATAGGAAGACATCCTTGAAGCTTCCTGACCACCACTCCCGCCCCTCCCCTATCGGCCATATGCAGAAATAACTGCATTCCTGAATTGGGTGTTTATCGTATCAATTCATGTTTTGTACTTTTATATGAATGTATGTAACCATAAAACATTGATAGTGGTTTACATGTAGTTGAAACTGTACATATACTGTACACAGCCTTCTGTAAATTAGCTTTTTTCTTTCAACGTTTAGAGATATATCATGTTGACAAAAATGTTCTTTGATTCACTTACTTTAGCCAGAGTGCATAACCCAATTTATTCATGTTCCTGTTGTTAAACATTTATTCCCCGCCTTTTTTTGGCTCTTACAAAGGAGGCAGCAGTGACCCCTCTTGCACAGAGCACATTATACACTCATGTGAAAGGTTTTGCAAGTAAATAATTAGGAATGTCCTTGCTGGCATCACTGGGACTGTGTACCTTCAGCTATACTAGATATTATCAAGCTTCTCTCTCCTAAATGGTACCAATTCATATTTCCAGAATCAGCATACAAGAATTCACCTTTATAGAGGTGAATTTTAAAGTTTTTAAAGATTTTTAAAGTTTCGGCCAATCTGACAGGCATAAAATGTTCTCTTATATGCCTTCCCCTCATTCCTACTGCTACTTTTTTTAATTCAGTAATCTGCTGTTCAAAGACTCTACATCTTCTTTGAAATAATGAAATCCTAATTCACCAATGCATGTTATATATTTTTCAAAGCATAAAAGAGAAAGAAAAGATTCTAATAAGAGCTACATTAGGCTTTGTCCAATTATTCATAATTTTACTTCTATGAGAACTAAAATATGCATCAAAAGAATGGCTAGTCAGCTTAGAAATTCCTTTGAGAAGGGTGACTATCGCTTACTTTTGTGTTTTCACACTACTCAGCATACTCTGTAGACGCAGGAAGAGGGAATGAGCAATGATCCCCAGGCAGGCCCATGAGAAACACACACTTGATGTAACAGAGACTCGCTCAACAAATATTGACTAAGTGCCTGCTAAACACTATGCATGGGGTAGGTGCCTTACTAGTGGCAACTGGTCCTGTGCCCTCTCTGAGCAAGAGCAGGAGCCCTGGTCAGGACTCAGGCAGCCTCCAGGACAAAGGGAATTATCTATGAGGGGCCCCCAGGAAGGCCCGTTTACTGACACAGAGAAGCTGTAGAACTGCTTTCAAACTCATAACAAAGTTTTCATAAAATTGAAGCAAACTGAATTGACTGTTTTGATATATAAAGAAAATATTGGCTAAAAGATTAAAGAAATCAGCATCAGTTAGTAAATCCTACTTAGATGAAAAAGGATACTTGTGCGTATGTATGTGTGTTTATACCAAGCCTGAAGAATATTTGTGTATTTCATTCAATATTTCTTCTGTTCTCCTCTACCATCCAAAAACATTTTTTTCTATTGCCATAATTCAAATATAATTTGAAAATAATTTGCATTTAGAAAATAATATATTCTTATTTATCTTAAAATAAGCATCAAAAGTTTCTCTAAAGAAGATGACGCTGATTCTTAGATAATAATTTCTACTTTGGGGGCTGCACAGCAAATTCCACTGCAGTTATCCCACGGCCGATCCTTTGACAGATGGGTAAATTCTAAGTATGAAAGTTTGCAGACAAGTTTTAAATTCTGATGCTACACTGAAATTCTCAGTTCAGAACCCACTGTCCTGGGTCAGCAAACATATCTACCAGTAGCTTTATTCAGAATAAAGTAGCTCAGGTGTCCACCAAAAAAAGAATGGAGAAGCTGTGATATTAATACAATGGAATAAAAAGGAACAAACTACTGACACTTGTAACAACATGGAAGAATCTCAGAAACGTTATGTTAAGTAGAAGTCAACTAAAAGATACATAATGTATGATCCCATTTATAAGGAGTTCTAGAACAGGCAAAGCTAATCTAGGGTTAAAAAAACAAAAACAGTACTTGCCTGGGGGAAGAGGTAGTGAGGACTGACTGGGGGTACTTCCTAGTGTGATGGAAACAGTCTATATCTTGGCAGAAGTTTTAGCTACTTGAACGTAGCAGTTCCCAAAACTCAACAAATGGTACACTTAAGTTTCACCTACTCTAGGTACTACCCTTTCAGCCTGTGAATAGCACGTACGGCATCACTGCAGACCTCAGGACGCGAAGCAATGAACAGTGTTCATCGTCCTTGGTCCGCTTTTGAAAGCTGGTCCCCAGAGAAGTTATTCATCAAAGTCATGGTTCCACCTCTGTCTAGGTCGTGTAATCACACTTTTCAAAAGCTATAGGAATTTTTAGTTACAACAAGAAGATGATAAAATCTATGTGATCAAACTATCTGATAGCAGAAAATGTTGCAGGAATCTATCAGTGAATCTCAAGGCTACATATGAGGGATCTATGAAGTAGCTGCTGTGTTGAAAAGTCCACTTGTCAGAGCCCACGAGGGTGTCCAGTCTAGGGGCGCCGACCACACCTCTTTACAGACACAGACATAAGCCTTCTGGGTCACAGAATATTTAGAAACCCCCAGAGAAAGTGCCTCACAGGCACCAGTCCTGCTTGTGAGGCTCAGTCTATTTTACATTACATTTTCTGATGTTCTGAAAATGGAAAAAAATATTAAATCTATTTCTGGACTGGACTGATCTATGCCCAAATCATAAAACTACCATCCTAGTCCACAAAAATGAGTTTACAGTTAGGTCAAAACTTTCCGTCTATCACAAATACTTAAAATCTTTACTAAAAGAAGACTTTCCATGTACCATAAATGCTTCATTCCCCTTTCTAGCAGTTATAAGTTATTTCAGAATTATCAGTTTCCTAATTTCCTGTTGGAACAAGGCAGACTGACTCAGAAAAAAACCCAATCAGAACAGGAAAAAAGCTACTAATGGCACAAGAGGGGAAAAAGAAGTGAAAAAGGGAAAAGAAATAGGTTGAAAAGAGAACTAGAGCATTAACTAAAAACTTAAGAGTGGGTGGCCCACCCAGAAGTGAACAGGAGAGGCACAGAACTTCAACACCATCTTAAGGTCCAATCTGGGAAGAGAGCAACAGCAACAAACCAGGGGCAAAGGCCAAAACACAGACAATGTACTGGCATTAGGGTCACTGCTAAGGGAACCTATGGTTGGCCAATGAGATAAAAAACCATGTTGGACGCCATACATGAGCTCTAAGGGGTCAGGAAAGGCACAATTGCCAAAGCCACCTGGAGAGTAGAAATCTAATGAGGAGCATTGCTAAATGTGCACCCAGGAAAAACTGCACACTTGGTTTAGGTACCAGACAGTGAGGGCCACCATGGGGCAGAGAGCATGAAATTGACTTTGGAACATGCACTCAGTAGGTGCTTAAAAAGAAAATGGCAACACACTTTTGGAAAACTAAGGAACTACAACATCCTTCACTGATTTTTCTCTAGATTTTCTGGCCAATAAGTAACTAGCAAATATAAAACATGTATGTTTTAACGCTAGTTATGGTTTATTATGCATGGACTTACATGGAGTCCAAAAGACATAGGAAAATGGTCTGTGGTGCCATGAAGTTATACTGAGTCCCAAACTTGAAGTTCTTTGAAGGAAGAGATCTATAGGTAGCCACTCAGGTTCTGACTTGGGACCCCACAAAGAGAAAAGCTGGACAGGGCTTCTGGACAGCAGGATGGGAGGCAGACTCTGTACCTCCATCATGCAAAATGGCATTAACAGAAGTTCTAATCTGAACAGCACATAAAACAGGCTTTCTAACCTTGTATCTGACTTGTCAGTAATACTATCTGTTATTCACGTAACATTTAGTATCACAAAGAACTTCCAGGTACCTTATGTAATTCCAGAGGCAGACGTACAACGCCATTCCCATTTTACAAGGGAGAAAGGTAAGCTAACAGACACTGGCTCCCTGCAAGCCCTGCAGCTCGTCCTGACACTATCTGCTCTTAAATTTAATTCCTGGTGCTCCAAGCCTATCCTCTTATCAGAGCAACTGCTCCACTCACACTACAATGCAGACAGAAACTGTTCTTATCTTCTCCAAGCATAATTTAACACTCCCAGATTTTCCCAATATGTGCAACAGAAGGAAATAAAACAAAGGGAGAAAAAGAGGTTTCAGAGCTCCAGAAAATCCTCAAGACTTCATTTACACAGTGCCCTGGTAAAACTCACAAGAGACAGAAATACCATACCTGCTTCATTTCCCCGATATGGACGTGTTCTTTTTGTTTATCTTCATATAAACATCTCAGAAAAGAAATAATCAATTCATTCTCTCGCTGCTCATTTCTTGGTCTCAATTTCTTTAAAAAAAATCAGAAACAGGATAGATTATATTTATTTTAAATGCCAACAAAATTGCTAAGCTATTCTTTGGAAATGCTAACAAGCTTCCATCTACTAACTAATGCTTTTATCCAATCATCTCACTAGGGGGCACCAATGATCCTAGAAGTGGAGATAAATTTTTAAAAAGGACAATGGAGCCTCTGGGCCAGATTTAGCTTTTGATCTCCAATGTCTTCAAACCTACAATAGATTTTTAACATCAGATAGAGGCATAGTCAAAATATTTAACAAATAAATAGTTTTAAAATAGAAAGAAAAAACAAAAAATCTACATAAACACCCAGAGGTCAGGAGCCATAATGATTACACCTTTACAAACTCTTTTAATTGGGTAGAAAGGAAAACAGCAACTGCATTCAGGGTCATGGTTTCCCACGTCACATGTGTTCATCATGAAGAACTTTATGGAATCCCCACGAGAGACGCACTTCCATACAAAATTTTGTGGTATGTACTCTATTTATTTTTTCTTTTTAAAAATTCTCCCTGTGCCTTTTAACTTTTAGACAGGGTAGTGGCAAAGCACACTGGACACATAGGTTCTAGGTGCTGCACAGAAGTGTGCACAAATCCAAGTCACTTGATCTTGGCCTCCTCGTTTGCTCAAACGAGGACTGTGCAGTCTCCTCTAACTCCCAAGTTCTTTGAATTGGACATGTTAGTCAGAGGGAATTTTTAAAAGGTCACCTAGCTTAATGTATTATTTTCTCTGAATATGAAAAAAACAAAATGAATTACTCTGGGGATATACAAAGCTTTTAGTCTTTGGAAATACATCTTTTTTATATCAACAATTACCCATTTGGCCTGTTACTCTTCTCTCCCTACTCCAAAGTTCCAGCCTGACCTTTAAAACAAAGTTGGGGTATAATAAATGAATAAACTAGAAAAGCATCTGAGTCTAGGTCAACACCACTCCTGGTGACCACCTTCACCAGCTAACTAAGGAACAGTGATTTTACTTTGCATGTCATCAGCATTAAAAGCAAAGGTAACACTAACCCAGACCTTCTGACGTGCCCTCTGTTAAAAAAAAAAAAAACAAGATTATTTTAAAAGAGAAGTTGTTCCTGTTATACTCAGGAAAAAGAAAAAGTAGTAAATGATTAGAAAAGTTTGTTTTATCGAGGACTTCATATTTTTTCAAATTTCAGATTTAAGTATTAAACGTTTTAGAGGCTAGAGCAGACATTCTCAACCCAGACTCCAGACCAAGAACATCAAATGTTACAAAATTTTGCATGTTATATACAAGTGGATTTTTCTAGAAAGAATTTCAATTAGATCCTCAAAAAAATAAAGTGATAGCAGTCAAGTGTCACAATGCCAACTTAATACTGCTAGATCCTAAAAGGGTTATGGATATAATGAGTCTAAAAGCCCACGAAATAACAAAAGTCTCATTCATTGCTGGTGGGAATGCAAAATGGTACAACCACTTTGGAAAACAGTCTGGCAGTTTCCTGTAAAGCTGAACACACTCTTCCCACACAATCCAGCAACTGCATTCTTTGGTATTTACTCAAATAAGTTAAAAATTTATGTCCACACAAGGACCTGTACACAAATGTTTCCAGCAGCTTTATTATTCATAATTGCCAAAACTTGGGAGCAACCAAGATGTCCCTCAATAGGTGAATGGGTAAACAAACTGTGGTACATCCAATGGAATATTACTCAGCAACAAAAGGAAAAGGAAAGAGCTACCAGCCATGAAAAGATGTGGAGGAACCTTAAGTGCATGTTGCTAAGTGAAAGAAGCCAATCTGAAAAGATCACATTCATGCTGTATGATTACAATTATATGACATTCTGGAAAAGGCAAAACTATGGAAATAGTAAAAAGATCAGTGGTTGCCAGGGGTTGGGGGGTGAGAGGGAGGGATGAATAGGTAAAGCATCACCATCAGTGAACCCAAATGTAAACTATGAACTTCAGTTAATAATACTATATCAAATACTGGCTCATTAATTGTAACAAATGTACCACACTAATACAAGATGCTATGGTAACATCTTCTGTCAGGAGAAACGAGGGAGTAGGGGACAGTGGAAAGTTATATGGAAACTCTGTACTTCCCACTCAACTTTTCTGTAAACCTAAAACTGCTCTAAAAAAATAGTCTTAAAAAAAAAACCAACCCAGGGAAACAGACAGGTATTACCAGAGTCCCCTGAGAAGGAGCAGGTGCCAGAGGGTTGACCCATTCTTCCTTCTCCTGTATCTTTAATTAAACCTTTGGGCTACCCTCACAAGAAAATATGTATTCTGCTTGGAGAAACTTTTTATAACCATCTATTTCAAAATATCAAAAAGAGGCTAAGCATGCAGTAACAAAAGGAAGAGAATATATTTTCCCTGAAAATATACATGGAAAATTGATTCAAATAGGCAGAAAATGAAACTACAGCTGAGCATAATGTACTACCACAGTTGCTTTTCATTAAAAATTGAAGCCAAGAGCCAGATACTGTGCCACAAGTGTTGCTAAACATCACAGAGGAAGTCACTAAAGCAGAGAAATACACATTTCAGTGTCATACAAGGTAAAAACATAAATCTCTACTTCAAGGAATTTTGGAATCTGATGAGAGGCTACCCTTTCTATGGAGTTCAAAAACATTATCGAAGTGTCATCCCCCTAAAACTTCCCATGTGACTTCACCATCCTCAATAGTGGCAAATCATTATTCCTTTAAGGTGATTTCCTTTGATAAACTTTCACTAGTCAGAGACAAGTCTCAAGAATATAATGGGGGATGATCACTTTATAGAATATAATATTAGAATAAGAATGTGATAGGGAACATCACTTTTTTATAATCACAAATTAGCTTGCTTGTTCAAAATCAGTCTATGGCGTCAGAAGGAAAGACAGAGTACCCGGGGGGCAGAAACGAAGCAGGACTCTGAGGCAGTGAGAACACTCTAACTCTTAACCTTCGCACTGGCAGCACAGGTGTATTCTCCTTGCAAAAATTCACAATTGATTTGTGTACTTTTCTATTGGTATGTTACACGTCAATTTTAAAAAGAATAACACAAAACAATTAATTGCCTGTTCAGAGTAACAAAACTAATCTCATTACATGTTTCTTAACCTTATTTCTTTGAGAGTCTTAAAAATTGTTGCAAAGGCAATTCAAAAATAAATTTCCAGGAGGGCACAGTGGCACGCTGTAGTGCCCGCTACTCAGGAGGCTGAGGGGTAGGATCACTTGAGCCCAGGAGTTCCAGGCTGCAGTGAGCTACGATCACACCCAAGAACAGCCACTGCACTCCAGCCTGGGCAACACAGTGAACCCCACCTCTAAAAAAAATTTAACAATAAATAAATACATTTCCAACACTGACTAATGAATACCACAGTGCTGAGAAAGCCTATGGTATCCTAAGGAAACTACTTAAAAAGACAATGCTCACTTGGACTCTATATTCTGACATCTTTTTTAAAATATTTACAAGAAATAATTTTAAGAACATGGAAAATCCAAATAAGTTGATATATATTCTTTAGAAACTGAAAAACACCTCTTCTGACCATTAAACTTTAACTTGTAAAGTCATGCCATTTAATAAATTAACAATGCCTATGAAGTATAAATCTACTTGATTTATCTACTCAGTGTCTAATTAAGTCATTCCCTGAAATACACTCACACAGATTAGGAGATTTGACTTTGAGACATTGTAGTTACTGGCCCTACTTGGGCCCAACAGCAATTATTCATCCTGAAGACGACTGTTTGGATTTAGCACACACAGAGCAGCGTGCAAGAGAGCAAGCCCTCCATGGGGTCATGCTCACATATGCCCCATTAGATATGCTTGAAAATTATGTATTTCAAAACTCTCATGAGCAAAAAGGTTGCTTTCCAGAGTGACGTGCCCACAGGCCTGTCTGGACCAAGTGCTCTCAGAGTGTGCAAGCCCGCCTGTTTGCAGAAGTGATCATCTCCAGCATCATTTACATAGTTATTATCGACTTTTCTTTATGATTGTTTGGGGTCCACTTTTTTGCTGTTGTATTAAACTTTCATTTACAAAAACCCTGAATATGATACATATGTTTTAATAACTAAGTGATCATATACCATTAATTTCAATAGTAATGACATTTGCCTTATGAAAATTTGCTCTTAGAGGAGTTTTTCAGAAATAAATTCCCCTCCTGGAAAGACAGTACAAAGGAAAATATTTACCATTCTATTTATAAAAGGACTCATGAAACTGCAAGTTCACCTTTGTTCTTATGACCTTTTGAAATGTATGATTTTCAAACACATTAGCAGGTACTGCTATCTAAAAAGAAACCAAGGACTTGGTTTATAAAATAGTTCATAAAACCAAGAATGGTCATTGAGGAAATAATTCAACAAGACCATCAATAAGCCATCAGAAGAAAAGACCCACATCGAATTTGTATCATTCAAGGAAAAACGAGGCTTACAATGATGGAGGACAAAGTATGAACTGGCTTTTCAAAGCCAGTGAACACTATGACTTCCCTTTGGTGTTCAGGGCAACCAGAACATTATAGAGACATCTAGAACAACACAGAGGCTCCAGGACACTAATTGAATGTTTTCTTATTTCAGTGAACTTTAGTCATATCTACTTTTTTCTGAAGTCTTTTTGCTGTAATGTACTAAGTGTCTAAAAACCTGCATGGGTCAAAGAGAATCTCAGAATCATACCTATTAAGAACTTCACATTGCTGCAGAAGAAAATTTTGTGTATTATCTACACTGATTCACCGCACTGTTTTAAGGAAGCTACGTGGTGCTATCCAAACAAAAAAGAAAAGTCACATTAGGGAAGGGAGGTTCATCTTCCATGCTTGCTAGAAAGATGTTCCTCAAAATGACCTGAATAGTTTAAGTGGGTCAGCATTAGATGCAAAAGGTCCTGGCTTCAATTGTAAATGCATTAACAATCAGAAGCAAATTGTCCATTTCTGAATTCCAAGTACAAATCACATTACATTTGTCTAAGAGTACTATGTACTTAGGACTGTAAAAGTCTTTTAAGAAACAACAAAGTTTCGTATCTCAAGTTGATTCAGAAGAAAAGAAAATTTAAAGGCAACTGAAAATTGTGAAAATTATCCTCTAGGCTATCTGCTAAATAAAAAATCTTCCTATGCTTTCTTTCTGCAAACATATGCCAATTCCACAGTAGAAACAGAACAAGGGAGTAAGAGAAGATTTTTAACATGTGATTTAAAAGAAAAAGACAATCTTGTATTTTCCACACTAACAGAAAACAGAGTATGGATCCTATCTGTCCAGTCTATCCCCAGCGAGGAGCAAGAGAGCTCACAGCTCACACAGTTGCTAGCCTTCCTGTTGTGTTTAATGAGCCCTCTACTTATAGAACCTGCAGACAGGGATATTTATTCTTTGTTCTGATGTGCTCCTCTCCCTAGAAAAGTGCCAGGAAACCATAGAAAATGCCCCTCGGCTAAAGCAGGCATGAAATTTTTGATGAGCTCATTAAAGATTCATAATGAACAGGCTATGGGCACGCCAGCACACACAGCATGGATTCCCCAAGATACACTGTATCTAAACGCAGGGACAGGAGCTAGCTTCCAACTTTACTACAGAAAGCAGATGAGCTTGGCTTTTGTTTTGTTTTTTGAGGGGTTTTTTTTTTTTTTTTTTGGTTCAACATAGTATATAGCTCTAAGTAGATAACATGAACTAAATTTATTTTCAAAACTGACAAGGGAGGAGGAGGAACAATTATGTTCAAGTTCACATATAAAACATCTTGTTTGACTCCCACCGTCAGGGCTGCAATGCTGCATGGGAAGGGGCTGGCGGAGGTTTCGTGTGACGCAGATGAGCACATGTGGACCAGAGTCCAAGTCTTCTCTCTCTCAGGCTTTCTCTTATTCTAGTGGATTTGTTTAAGGGAGAGGCTTCCCAGTTTTAGTCATTTTTACTATCTAAGCTAAGACCTCATGTGAATCTGAAATTTTGACCGGACCCCTCTGCGGACTGTTAAATCTTAAACCAAGAGGAACTCAAGATCCTTGCCTCCAGGCTAGGACAACACTGGCTTGATATTTTATATACATAACATTTTATAGGTAACCTGCCTGCCTTTTCTTTCCTTCTAGAGATTAAAAACTTGCACTGTACCTGAATCTCCTCAAAAATAGTCGCCTGCTCCTGATTAGTTAATGTTGTCAGGTGCTTTTGCAGTTCTAGTTTGGTTTTAGAAGAATTCATTCCTATTAAGAGAAAAAAAGGAACATGAAAAAAATCTCTATGTGTAAGTTATGAGGTACAGCGTTAACCTGTTCCATATACATTCCCTTTACATTCTTACCTACCCAAGAATTCTAATCAATGTCAGTGATGCTATCATTGTCATCTTTTAATTGAGCTCTGATGTACAAGATACTGCATATTAAGCATTAAATCTACATTATTTCACTTAATTATCAAAACAATCTGATGACAAGGATGTTGTTACCCCATTTTACAGCTAAGGAAACTGAGACCCAGAGAGTGTACATAATTTGCAAAGACCACCAACTTGAACTCTAACTCAGGTTTGGGTGGTTTTAAATTACTTCCCCAAGTTAAAACACTTCATACAATCAGAACATTCTCCTTAGAAAATGATAAATTCTGGCCGGGCGCAGTGGCTCACGCCTGTAATCCCAGCACTCTGGGAGGCTGAGGCAGGAGTATTGCTCCAGGTCAGGACTTCAAGACCAGCCTGACCAAGAGCGAGACCCTGTCTCTACTAAAAAATAGAAAGAAATTATATAGACAACTAAAAATATATATAGAAAAAATTAGCCGGGCATGGTGGCGCATGCCTGTAGTCCCAGCTACTCCAGAGGCTGAGGCAGGAAGATCGCTTGAGCCCAGGAGTTTGAGGTTGCTGTGAACGAGGCTGACGCCACGGCACTCACTCTAGCCAGGGCAACAGAGAGAGACTCTGTCTCAAAAAAAAAAAAAAAAAAAAAAAACCCAACTACTTGGTTTGAAAACTGACCTACATTTGTCCCCTGTATAAGTTCCCTTTACCTAATATTGATTTATGTGACTAACAATTTTCCTTTTACCAAATGCTCATTAATAGTCTAAAGATAATTTGATTAACGTTATGAAGGATTTTGAGGAAAAGTTATAAAAATAAAGTCATTACATAATTTTAGTGCCTGTTCAAATTTGATATTTAAGAAGTTTGTTCCCCACACAAACATGGCTCAGAGCCTATTTTGCCTTTTCTTGATGTGCAGAGATAAATGTCACACACGATGTGACTTATAATGAAAGGATTTGCTGACCCAACTGCCAGGGGAAAAAAAACCTGTCCCGGTTACTTTTCTTTCAAGGGCAGCTCAACCCTCACCCACCTGCTGCTCCCTTCTCCTCATCCAGAGAGGGTGAGCCCCTGGGCACAGCGTGGCCAAGGCTCTGCAGGAGAAAGTCCTGGACACACCCAAGTAACTAAGGATGCCGGAGGGAAACCATGCCTTCATTTGGGCGACTTGTCCAAGGTCAGGAGGCCAGCCAGCAGCCAAGCTGCCCAAAGACCACCGTCCCTCTCCTCCCACCACCACTGACATCCTCGTAAGCAGACTGTGGCAGAGGCTGCTGCCCTACTCAAACTGTTGCAGCTAACTCCACTTCCAGATGTTCTTTCTCCCCCCTTTTTTTTAAACTCAAGAAAACCCTAAGAGGCCACCCTAAAAATAGTAGCCAATATTTCTTAAGCGATTGCTGTGCTACTTTGCTTGACACTTCACATGCATTATCTCATTTAATCCCCAAAATAATCTTTGAAATGGGCTCTTTTTTTCAGTAAGCCCAATGTAGAAGAAAGTGAGGCATGTCAAAGTCAAAGTCAAGTGTTCTGTCCAAGGTCATCAGTTAAGTAAGGGACAGAGTCAGAATCTGAACCATGTCTGTTTGCCTCCAGCAATCAAAGTCTCAAGCACTCCACTGCCTCCCTGGACTAGGAGAGTCAAGTCACCCGACATTCAGGTGGCTGCAATACAAAAGCCAGTGCAGAGGTGGGTTAAAGTGCAGAGAGGACAGCCAGGCTTGTCAGAGTGCAGTTCAGGTATTCTTCCGGGAGGCTGTCACATCACACAAAGCCTGGGAAACAGAGACAAAGCTTTCCAGTATCGACTACTTAAATGTTGAAGCAAAATCGGGTTTACATTTATGAACAAACAGCACTTAGTAACCATTAACCAAAAATCCTCCCCCAACATATGGAGGATGTTTCTGACACAGACTAAGCATCATATTTTGGAAAAACTGTATTGTTTCATGAAGCATTTGTAAGTGGGGAATACACCCTAAGCCCTAAGAGGAGTTAGACTATATATTCTCCACAACCTCAGGGGAAATCATGAAATGCAGCCCATTCTTCAAATCTAAGCAGGTAGGAAAAGACCCTCTGACCAGTGTCATCCTGCCTTCAGGACGCCTCAGTCCAGGAGGTCTTTCCTGCCCCCGCTCTGAACTGCTGCTCTCACCCAGGTCCCAGCACTCTCCACGTGGATTCTCAACACCTTCGGCCACGCGTGGGCAGTTTCTGCAGCAAGGTTCATGCTGAAGGCATCTCCTCAGGGGCCCCATGAGATGCCGAAAGGGTTTATGGAGGCAACGGAGGCATGAGACAAAGCAGAAAGGTGACCAGAGCCCAGGGAATGCCTGGACTCCAGTCCCTCCCTACTCGGCTGTGCTGAAAAGCTCTTATTAGAGGAAGCGCTGAGAAGTGACTTTGTTTTGATAGAGGAAAATTTGTTCTGAGGGCAAAAGGGAATCTCAGTTCAACCTTTTTTTTCTCTTTAGTGAAAGTATAATTTATTTTGGTGATTTCCAAAATGCTCCTCTAAACTTTGAAATAAGCAAAATACTATATATTAATAAATACCACTGGGTTGTATACTATTCAAATACACAATTGGGTACAGCTGTGCTTCTTATACATTACAAGTGCATTTTAGAGTGGAGAGTCCAGTGTAATCAACACGTACAGTATTATTTCCTCTATTTTATAGATTCTGGGACATAACTTAACTACATCAACTGACTACGAAAATATAGTCTTTAAGTCTTTCTTTTTGTGGCCACATCACTCGTCCCTCCACAGTTTACAGAATTCTTGTTCAGACCATAACTTCCTTTTAGAACTACTCTCACAGGAACATAAAATGAGTTTTAATAAGCCACTTTATTCTACTTACTAGAAATGCAATAACAAAAAGCAACAGACTCTAAAAGTGTTCATAAAATAATCATCTCCTCTACTACAGATGCCTCTAATAATGTGTCATTTAGAAATGCTTCCCAGGCCAGGTGCAGTAGCTCACGCCTGTAATACCAGCACTCCGGGAGGCCAAGGTAGGAGCATGACTTGAGGCTGGGAGTTTGAGACGAGCTTGGGCAACATAGCGAGACCCCATCTTTACAAAAAATTAAAAAATGAGCTTGGTGTGGTTGTGTGCTCCTGCAGTCCCAGCTACCCAGGAGGCTAAGGCAGGAAATCACTTAAGCCCAGAAGTTCAGGCTGCAGTAAGCTATGATTGCACCACTACACTCCAGCCTTGGCAACAGAGTGGGACCCTATCTCTAAAAAAGAAAAGAAATGTTTGTCATCATGTAGGCAACACAGTAAAACATACCCTCACCAGACTTCTAATTTCACTATTAAAGAATTTTTTCACATTAGTAGAATTTTCTGCCTTGGTTGGATTTTATCAAGTAAAAGATGAATTAAATGATTAATTCCAAAACTACAACAGCAAAATCTTTACCCTGATTGGGCTTTTCAGCTGTAACTTTCTGAAAGCTAAGCCAGACCAAAGAAAGATTTATCAAGTGGAACTCTGGAAGTACTCCAGTTTCTGCAGATTATGATCTGCTTTATCTTCAAGGCCAAAGCCATTGCTGGCTTCTTAATAAGCTCTTAGGGGACATTCCCGTCATCGTTTACCTTATCTTGACAACCACTAAGGAAAGGGTTAGTGATCCTCTCAGTTGAGAATTCTAGTCAAAGCAAAACTTTTCTTGTTCCCAGATATATTTTGTATAATGTCAGCAAATAGTAACAATTTGGAAAACACAGTCAAAAATATTAATCATGTTTATTCATTTTAAAGAGCACTGTAATGCCACAAATGAACCTTTCCAGACCTTAAGATGTCAATTGTTAATTTATCTCATTTAAAAAGGGAAACCAGATACCACTTCACATCCATTAGGATGGCTATCATCAAAAAAAAAAAAAAAAAAAAAAACCAGGAAATACAGATTTTGGTGAGAATGTGGACAAAACGGAACCCTGTGCACTAGCAGTGGGAATGTAAAATGGTGTAACCGCTATAAAATAGTATGGCTGTTCTTCAAAAAACTAAACACAGAATTACCATATAATCGAGCAATTTTACTTCTGGGACTATACCCAAGAGAAGTAAAAGCAGGAACTTGAGCAGATATGTGCATGCCAACATTCACAGCAGCATTACTCACAATAGACAAAAGGTGGCAATAACCTCAATGTCCAGTGATGGATAAATGGATAAACAAATGTGGTACACACAGAAGATGAAATGGTATTCAGCCTTACAAAGGAGTGAAACTCAGACATATGCTACAAGATATTATGCTAAGTGAAATAAACCAGAAACAAGATAAATACTATATGATTTCACTTATATGCAGGAATCCAATTCATAGAGACAGAAAGTGGAAGGGTGGTGGGCAGAGGCTGGGGGAGGGAGTTAGCGTGTGATGAGTTTCAGATTGGGAAGATGGAAAAGCACGGGAGATGGGGTGCTGACGGAGACACAACAATGTGAATGGACCCAGTGCCACTGAACTGCACACTTTAAAAAAAGGCTGAAATCATAAATTTTGTGTATATTTTTACAATTCTGAGAAAAGGAGAAAATCATATCTAAATGGCAATGTACTTTTTCTTTACACAATTATAGCTTATAATAAGCATTGTATATACAATGGGAAACGATCAAATCCTTGTTTCTGCAATAACATGGGTTGTTTAAATCATGTGACCCTTCCCCCAAAACCACAAAAAAGTTTTAGGGAAATCCTCCCATAAACAAAACACAAATGCAAAACCAAGAACAGAGAGGCTGAACCCCTTCACCTTCCAGACTCCGTCAGATAAACATCACCATCGCCCACTTCCTCCCTTACCTGGGTTCTGTCCTTTCGCTGGGCTCCTCTGCAGTCCTAGAGACAGAGATTCTCCCGTCCTGCCTGAGGCCGATTTCCCCACCCTGTTCAGGAGGGACACCCTGCCAGGCATTCTGACCCAACCCCTCTGGTCCCTCGGACTCTGAAATAGCCCAAATCTCTCCAATTCTAAAAAAACAAAGTCAGCTTTGGTGCCTGGGTCTTCCCCCAGTGTGATTTTCTCCTGGAAAGGTTTGGTGGCAGGTGACCTCAAGGGCTTTACCGCCTGGGCTGAATCCCAGGCTCACCATGCACCAGTTTATTCCCAGACGTCTCTAACCCTCAATTTACTTATCCACGTAAATAGTCCCTTTTCCTGCCACTAACATGGTGAAGATTTAATGGATAACAGCACCTAGCGCAATGCCTAACACATCTTAAGTATTCAATAAATATTAGCTGCAAATCATAACATTTTATTACAGCTTCTCCCCAAGCCAAGTTTCTGGAGATTGTGGTAAATACTAGCAGTCACACTTTTATTTCTTCTCATTCGTTTCTCAGCTGCAACCTGTCTTCTGCTCCCTCTACTCCACTCAAACTGTACTGGTAGAGGTTACTGACGACCTCCCAATGGAGAAGCCTAGTGGAAGTCCCGAGTTCTCATCTTACTAGATCTCTCCTTCATGGCCAGTATGACTGACCACTCACACAACCTCGATAAACGCTATGCAGCCATTTTGGTTACCTGTTTCCCTAACTCCTCTACCACCCTGACAGTACCTTGGAGGGGAGATGGCAGGGGGGGTATGGGTTCTTACCTTTGTCCCTCCCCCAGCACCTGGTATAGCACCTGACATACAGAAGACATCCACTGCACGTGGACAGTCCACCTACCCTACCAGTGACGAATACAAGCCTGTTAGGCTGAGCCTTTCAACAAGGGTGCGCCATCTAAGGTTTTCCTGGGACCTTTCACCCCCACTGAGTTAAAGCTGGAGAGGGTCCCCACTCACCCTCTATCCTCTCACAGAGCTTGTGCAGGCCCTGCAAGGGGCAGCCCTCGCACAGCTGGGCGGGCGCCTTGGCCGTCTGCTGCACGGCAGCCACCGTGAAAGCCTGCTTCAGGGTCATCATAATTTCATCTACCTGATCAGAGAAGAGAAATTGTACTCAGCAAAAACATCAATTTAAAATTAGCTGGCTGAGATTTCAAGAAATCTATGGAAAAGATTTTTTAAGATTTTAAGATTTTTCTGGACTATTCTTCAGACAATAATTACAATACGGGCTAGGATTACAGTCTTGAGAAATACTTCCTAGATGCTCACAGCTCTTCAAGCAGGTAAGGTAAAAACTGCAAACTCTTTGGATCAAAAGTCCACAATGACATTTTTAAATGTTTCACCAGACGGTAAAACTGAGCAAATTCTTCAAAATAATAAAAAATTTAAAACATACACCCAGAAAAGTCTCAGATGTGTTATTAGCTAGTTATTAAATAGTCATGAATGAATAATTAAAGCCAAATAATGTTGCATCAATGAGACCATCTGGTTTTGCTAAGGACAGAAAAATCAGTGAGGTTGAAACTCCTTGAAAATAGGTTCCAAGGTAAGAACTGTTCATGCTCTCTCACCAGAGCTTCATTTGTGCACTGGAACACGTAGCAGACAAAATGAAAGCCGCCACCTCCAGAAGACTCCCGGCAGATAAACCCAAAGTGGTCCACGTGTCTGATGCCCTGTCAAAGGCAGGGGAAGAAGAGAACAGGATATTGAACTGTGTCCAGGTTAGGCACTACCGCCACCAGAAATGCACCTTAAGATTTACACAGCACAATTTTAAAGACCACTAGAAAATTACTATTTTCTCAAATATTTTAAAATAAAAACAGATCCAAGTTGGGCACAATGGCTCACGCCTATAATGCCAACACTTGGGAGGCAGGCAGGAGGATCACTTGAGGCCAGGAATTCAAGATCAGCCTAGGCAACACAGTGAGACCCTTTCCCTACAAAAATTTTTTAAAACTTAGCTTGGTGTTGTGGTGCGTGCCTGTAGTCCTAGCTACTTAGGAGGCTGAGGCAGGAAGGATCACTTGACCCCAGCAGTTTGTGCCAATGCACTCCAGCCTGGGTGACACAGTGAGACCCTGTCTCTATAAATAATTAAATTAAAAATAAAAACAAATCTAAAAACATCTCTCAAATATGATGAAGATTAGGTTTTTATACCAAAATGTTACTTTGATTACCCACACAACAATAAGAGAACTAAGATCTGAAAACTCAAGTTTAGTGTTATGTATTAAAATGAGAAAAATTAGACCTTTTCTTAAGTATTAAAGAATTAAAAATTACTTAAAAATCAAAGGCAGATGGGCACGGTGGCTCATGCCTATAATCCTAGCACTTTGGGAGGCCTAGGCAGGAGGATCACTTGAGGTGAGGACTTTAAGACCAGCCTGAGCAAAAGTAAGCAAGACCCCATTGCTAAAAAAAAAAAAAAAAAATTGAGAAATTAGCTAGGTGTGGTGGCACGTGCCTGTAGTCCCATCTACTTGGGAGGATTAGGCAGGAGGATTGCTCGAGCCCAGGAGTTTGAGGTTGGAATGAGCTATGATGACTCCACTGCATTCTAGCTGGGGCAAAAAAGTGAGATCCTGTCTCAAACAAACAAAAAAATCAAAGGCAGACTAGAGATTAATGAAGAAACACAACTGTGCACACAGACATAAACAGACACAAAGGTTTAAAAAAAAAAAAGATTTAAAATGTATTGTCCTCCTAAAATAACAAATAGGTAAATACTGAAGTGAAATGGTACAAAGAATGAGTCAAAAATTATACACACAGAGTGGAGAAGCTTTTAAATGTAAGATATTAGGCCAAGGCTCGACAATAATTTCCTAAGAGCTCTTTTTAATAAATATTAATACATAAACTTGTTTCTAAATCAGCTAACAGAGGTACCTTAATACAAATAAAACATCTTCCATAAATATTAATACATCAATGTCCTCTGAAAGCACCAGCATGCAGATATGAGCACTAATAGCTTGAAGTTCAGGTAATCATATAAAAATCACATAAAATCATATTCTTTAGGAAATAATAAAACTATCACGTAAAAAAGCAAACATTTAAAATTGATATTTCAACAGAAATAGTAGCAAATCAGGATAAAAATTCTGTGGATAATTTCACTTTCAGGCCAAATATTTCCCAATAAATGAGCAATCACTAACATACCCTGGCATCTCAATCAATGTTCTCCAATAACCAATTAAGCATAAGCTAGGGGCTACAACTTAGGGGAATATGATTTAGAAAAACTTTTTCTTTGTAAATGGTTCCTATTCAATCTAAGGAGAACGTTATTTTCACATTTTGCAGGGGGGAAAAAATTCCATTTGATTATTTAAGTAGGTGTTATAAATCAACAAACACTAAGATTTTCATAACATTTTATTAATTATGAAAATGAAAAGTCAGAGTTTAAAAAAATAGCCAAACATAACTTTAAGTGGGCTCATATTTGTCAGGAAGACCCTGAGTAAAACTGGTATAGCTAATCATAATTGAAAGATTCCTCCAACATCTATGAAGCACCTACAAGATTATGAAAAAAAAAGTTTTCAAGGCCAGGCACAGTGGCTCACGCCTGTAATCCTAGCACTCTGGGAGGCCGAGGCAGGAGGATTGCTTGAGCTCAGGAGTTCGAGATCAGCCTGAGCAAGAGTGAGACCCCGTCTCTACTAAAAATAGAAAGAAATTAGCCAAACAACTAAAAATAGACAAAAAAAAAAAATCAGCCGGGCATGGTGGCACGTGCCTGTAGTCCCAGCTACCGGAGAGGCTGAGGCAGGAGGATGGCTCAAGCTCAGGAGTTCAAGACCAGCCTGAGCAAGACTGAGACCCCATCCCTACTAAAAAAGTAGAAAGAAATTAGCTGGAAACTAAAAATATATATAGAAAAAATTAGCTGGGCGTGGTGGTGCATGCCTGTAGTCCCAGCTACTCGGGAGGCTGAGGCTACAGAAGGATTGCTTAAGGCCAGGAGTTTGAGGTTGCTGTGAGCTAAGCTGATGCCACGGCACTCTAGCCCAGGCAAGAGAGTGACATTCTGTCTCAAAAAAAAAAAAAAAAAAAAAAAAGTTTTCAAGTAGACACTGTATTCTGAGTAAAATATCCTCAAAGATAAGCACCATTTATTATATTTTAAGAGAGAAGAAATACTGATGATTGGCACCAAAAAAAGTTATGAATTTTTGTAAAGAAGAAATGCATATCTATTAAAAAGATGTATTTGTTTGTGTAAATACATATACATATAACATGCACACAGACACATCATATACACCTGGAAATTATGACTGTGTAACATTTCTACCAATAATTAAAAAAAAAAAAGATCCATTTTTATCCATTAGGTCACTATTGCTAAGAGCAAAATTGTTAATTTCAAAATTGTATTTATAATTTTCCGTAATATACCAAAACAAAGAAGGAATGCAAAATCACAAATCAAGTATAGTACTCAGAGAACATATGATCTTGTAACTTTTAACACTTTTGTCATATGATAGATATTAAAGGAATTCATTTAAAAATTCAATTGCGATTGAACCAATAACCCATCTCCATTTACCTGAGAGCAAAAGGATATCTCCTTAAAATTTTTCTCCAATGCTATTTTTTTGGTGTCAGGACTGATGAGGTAAACTTCAGATTGGCCAATCTTAAAAGACAAACAAACAAACAAACTAGCTTTTCATGAAAGTTTAATTCAAATTTATTACACAAACTTTCTCATTTCATGACCTATAAAAATAAAGAATAAAAAGGGCAAACTCTTATACAATTCTGACTATAGCACAGTGGAAAATCACTTCCAAGGTTCTAATTTACCCTACGGATTTCAGGGAGTACAGAACAACTGTTAGTGCATTTGCCTACGTGAAACAAGCAGTCTTTTTTGAAAGGATCAAATATCCAGAAGTCAGCAATAGGCCTCAGATCCTACATCCTCTATATAAGGAAGTAAGGTTTCTACATGAGTGAATCTTCCAGAAAACAGAAGCTTTCTCTTTTAAAACTTCCAGAACTCTCTAACAATTATTTTTACTGACTAGTCTTTTAAAATTATTGTTAAAATAATCTACCATTTGTGGAATACATATTATGTGTTAGGTGTTCACATAAACTACTTTGTAAAGTTAGAGCGTCAGCGTAAGTGAACACTGTCCTGCTGCCCGGGCCGTGCTAACAGACACGCCCCGCAGGAGAGCACAGTGGCAACACCCGCAAGGTCACGAGCGCGCCCTGCGGGCTGTGGAGGGCTGCCTCCTGGACGCCACCCTCCAGAGCGCCAAGCCTCTTGGGTTTCCGTGTGTGTTGTTTTCTACAGCTTTAGTTGCTCCTCAGGACCAGGAAGTCACTGGTCACATCCTGATGCTGCCGTTGTAACTCACAGTCCCCCCTGGTCCTCTACACTCTACACTCTGATGTGGAATACGAATCAGACGGACAGGCTTCTCAGAAATTGGGTGCAAGTCAAGAGCAATTACACTGTCAGTGGGGGGCCCCCAGCAATGTGCATTCTGTTTGGGCCTTGTCTTGTCACTCAGAATAGCTTTTCCACACTCACTGTTTCTAAACTGTATTCCAACCAGGGGAGATTGACCAGGTAGCCTTTTATCTTTGTCTTTCCATGGAGACCAAGTATGATGAAAAACTAATTCATTTTTAACATGCAAGATCTTTCAAAATTATACTCTACTTTGTGTCTCTCTAGAGTAGGAACCGACACAGTATCCCCCTTATTCGTAAACAGTCAATGAATATTTACTTTGGGTATGTTTGGTCTCTTTGGAGGTCATCTTCAGATACATAATGAAGATAATATTTAAAAGAAACACCAAACAAAAAAAACCTTTCCAATCTCATATTTGCGAAGCTCCAAAGCATTATTTGGCTGTTGCTGGGTTGTGAAGAACAAATCAGAATCTAAAGCTGGGTGCCCCTCCTTTCCCCACGGCAGCCAATTGATCACACATCCCCATCAGCTCAATCTCACACCTGTCTGCCCCTCTGTCCACATCTCTCTACCCACGATGCCTTCACTGAAAGCCCCCCCATCTCCCACCCAGACTACTGCAGTGGCTTCTTAACTCTCCTCCCCATCCTACGCTTGCCCTCCCCCAAGTAGAGCCTCACTCTGTAGCCAAAGACATTTCATACTGTGCTGTAAACCTTTCAGTGACTGACTGACTGTACCTTTCAGGAGAAAGAAAACAAAATCCTGAGCATGCGCCCTAAGGTCGTGCCTAATGAAGCCTCTGCTTCCGGCCAGCCCCACCTCTACCCACTGTCCCCCCTTGCTTTCAGTGCGGTCACCTGGACTTTTTTCTTATCCAACAAGCATCTACTGAGCACCTGCCACATGCCAAGCTGTGCTCCAGGCACTAATGACAATGGCAGCAAACAGATAAGAAAATCCATGGTCTCATAAAGCCTATCTTCTTGGGGACTCATGGGACAAAATATTTTACTTATTTATTTGTAATGGTGTCAATTGGTAAAAGTGCTGTGGAGAAAAAGAAAACAAAGAAGTAGGATTAGAAGCTGCTGTTGGCCTTACCTGTAAGATTATTCCTTCATGCCACGTTAGCATTTCAGCAGAGACTGAAGGAAGTAAGGCAGCAAGGCCGGTGACAACTGCCCAGCAAAGGAAGCACACAGGCTTCAGGGATTCTCCCAGGCACCAGCCTCCATCTCTCCCCAAGAGCCTTCTTACCTGCTGCTCTCTGAACCCAGGAGACCCTCCCAGGTGGCCACACTGAAACCTCTGTGTGATGAAGATCACTTTCTCAAAGAAACCTTTCCTGCCCCCAGGATAACGCTCTCACAGCATCCTCCTACTTCTCCTTCGTAGCATTTATCGCAATTGCAACTAGATAATAACCTGTGCACTCAGATGCCTGTCTGCTTTACTGGAATCTAAATTCCACGTGGGCCAAGACCCGTCTTACTCACTTCCAGCATGCTGCAAGGGACCTTACGCACAGCAGTCACACAATAAAGACTTATAAATAAAACTTTCTCAATGACACCAGGGTTGTTTTTTTTTTTAAATACAGATCACAAATAAAGCGCAAGTCTGACTGCCAGTGTAGCACTCTTTTCAGTGTACTAGGTCGATGATGAAAAGAGAAAGAAATCAGCCCTATTCACCCTCTGGCACACCATGTGCACTTGAAACCTGCATACGTCCCCACAGCACTAACCCAAGTAAGCCAGCTTCCTTATCCCTCGGCCATCTCACTGCCCTGAATTCGGCACAAAAACCAGACATTACATTTAAGGTAATTTTGTTCTCTACAGAATTAGCCAGTATTAAGCCAAAAGGAGGCAGGGAGAGGGCCAAGGAAAAACCAGTTACCTCCATCGTCAGAGACCAGCTCACTGCTGGGACAGCTCCAAGTCCCATCAGCTCAGAGCCAGGGGACCCCAGGGAGGGCAAACCCATCCGGAAGAGCCCAGGTCGGCATGGAACCCGGGAACCCCAACCCCCAGGGACCACTCCTGCCTATTCCTTTTCTGGCATTTGCCTGTCAGTTTAACACATTTTTCTAGAAAAAAGCAAGCAATTGGCTAAACTGGTATTTCAGTTTGGGCATAGATTCTGAATATAATGTTATTCACGAAGCCAATTACCCTGATTAGCAAAGGGTAAATATTTTACACATTAATAAAAATAGTAAAGAGAGTATTTTCCAACTAAGAATTTTTGTGTAAATATATTACGTGAAATTCATATACATTTTTTAAAATCTCTCTTTTGGCCTGTTTTACGTATTTTAACTGTTATTTCCTTATTTAAAAGGTGTCTTTACAACCCGGGGGTGGGAGGAAGATAAAAATTACACGTGGGCATGGGATGCATTCTCTTTACGTTCTTTCCCTTTGATGACTTTAAAGGCTTGTGGCTAAAGTAAAGACAATTATTCGGCATAAAAATATACGATCCCCCAGGCAGCGATTCACTGAGAACCCTGCTCGGCGAAGCCGGCTTCTCTCGCGCTCGCGTCCCGGCCTGGGGACGCCACGGGCGCAGTAACTTTTTACCGTGAACAGCATAGTCCGATTTTCCTCGATGTCTGTTGGCTGCACAATGTTGTGTCCGCTAACGAGGTGGTTTTCAATGTCGCTTTCCTCAAAAGAGCTGAAAAAGCCGCCGCTCCTGAGGCGGCCGTCGGGGCAGTCCCTCCTGGCGGCCAGCGAGCGCAGGCCGGGCTGCGAGCAGGACTTGCGCATGCGCCTCCCGGCGGGCCCCGCGCCGCCCGGCCCCGGCTGCTCCCGCAGGGGCGCTGCTCCCCTGGCGCTCGGGCGCTCGGGGCTCTGCGCGGGCCAGCACCGGTCCGCGTTCCTGCTGCAGCTGACGTGGTTGAACTTCTCGATGCACTCATCGATCAGGGCCGGCGGGGCCTTCTTGTGGGCCACCGTCACGCGGCCGCAGAAGAGCACCTCGAACTTCTTGGCAAACGTGTCATCCAACTCCGAGGGGCCGTGCAGCTCCTCCTGGCGGGCGATCTTGCCGGCCTGGCGGATGGAGCTGATGATCTCAGGCACCTGCCGAGAGAGGAGGAGCGTTACTTGGCGCGTGCGGCAGTTGGCAGTGACACAGGGCACACGGGAGTGGACACACCGTGCTCTCTTCGTAGCACAGAGCGCTGCAGGAGGAGCCCGTGGGCGTCTGGGGCCGCGAGGGCCTCCCCACGGGAGGTAAATGCACCACTTCCACAGAGAAGAGAAGGGGACAGTATTTACTAAGCACCTCTTCCCTGCCAAGGGCTATGCTAGAGGATTTGCATGCTCACAACACCCAACCAGGCTAAGTAACCAGCTCCAGCTCAAAGTAGCAGCAGGCCTTGCATCCAAACCCAGGTGGGTCCCACTCCAAAGCCAAAGGTCCTCTCTGGAGATGCTGTCACCCCCCGCAGAGGTTTGTCTCCAACTTGGTCCACCAAAACATTACTTAATTATCTAGATTTCATGGCAGCATACTTTGGAAAGTCTTCCTCAATAAATGGCGGGAAGAAGATGACTCTGAACTTATAAAATATTTATCCAAATCCTAGCATCATTATTTTCTTCACTAACAACTATCAAGTTATTACTCAGTCCTATATTTCCTAATAGTTGAACAATGAATAGTATGACAGCAAAGCTAGGTTTTAATCAAGGAGTGAGGAACTCATGACTAACATCATTATGACAGCAACACACTGGGGCTTCTTCACATAGAGACTATAAAGCTTTTTGTGTCTCATATAAAAATCATGATTAAAAGAATGTACTCAAAAGTCTCAGCTGCTACAGTGCCATCCCTCTCATCACTAACTTCTGACAAGATTCTCCAAAGAAACACAAAGGCACAAAGATGAATCAACACTGCAGTGCATATAGCTGTGCACTTGTTCAGATGATGGACAACCACAATATTCGTGGCTAGGCAGGAATTTAAACAAGGCAGGCATAAATTTAATCTTCAAAGGAAGGGCCTACTTTTTGTTGTGACCTAACACCTAAACCAATTTTTTCCATTTTTCTATGTAAGGAAAATTCAATTTACACGGCCCAATACCCACAGGCCCAGCGTCTTTTTAACAACATTACGGAGCAGGGCGGAACCAATCTCTTCCCATTTCAGGTCAAAGACCAATGTGTACAGTAAATGAGGTGGTTTTAGATTTTAAAAGTATGCCTATATTCTGTGTTCATGACATAATTCCCAAAGACCCAACTCAAAAGATTTTTCTCTTTGTGATTTCACACCAAGCACACCTCATAGATCTCTCTGCCATAGGTTATGATACATCTTTTCACATGTTTTATCACACAGAGTCAAAAGATCTTTAGGGATATTTTATATTTGAAAAAACTGATTCCTAAAGCGTAAGACCTAAACAATACTTAAAAAGCCAAAATTTCAACAGATATCAAGCATCCACTTGCACTGAGTATTGCTTGTACTGTAGCTTACTCCTATACTGCCAAATAATTATATATCATGTCAAGGCCTAAAAATTGTTAATCAATGCAAAAATACGACAGAACAGAGAGAAGAAAGAGTCGGATGTCTAGGTTTCATCCACATCCACAACTCTGCCCAATGATTCACTAATAAGACCTTGGCAAAAACAGCCACAATTTCTCTTCAAAAAAGTGCTTATAAGATTTTCCAGGTAAAAGTTATTTCTATACGGTAGAAATTAACCAATTTATGCAAGAAGTTTGCCATCTTTCTGAGCAAGTGTGTGAGATTATTTTAGCAAGAGTCATGTGAATCTTCCCAATTACTAACCCTACTCTGCACAGAAAATTCAAAGCTTATTCAGTCCTTAGAGACTTGTTAAAATACCCAACGTTTTTATATGCTGCGTCTTTCACTGCATCTGAAGCGAGCAATGGTATTTTTCATTACATATCAAAGCAGACAGAAAATGTGTGAAGTCACATTGATAAGGAAGACCCGCATCTATTAGTTGGCACAGCAGCCACCTGAGACCCCCACCCCTCACGGAAGATCCCCATCAGCATAATACTAACCTAACACCTGGCCCATCAACTGATCTATTACCTGGCACATCAGCATAACACTAAACCTATTACCTAACACATCAACTAACTTATTACCTGGCAGGCATTAGTCACCTGAGACCCCACCCCTCGGGTCACCCCAACTTAATAAAAGTGGGAAAAACTGGGTAGACGGGGCTCAGAATTTGGTGGCAAGACCCCTCTGAGCCCACCGGCAAATAAACTTTGATTCTCCGACTCTCCATGTGCCGCTCGGTTTGTCCTAGGAGCCACTCGCTGTAACACTTGCTGTAACATGAATTTATGGTGACTCAGTAAATGGCACAAACAAGAATAAGACACAAAATAGATCACTGCATTGTTCTCTTAATCCCTGGGTCAGAAGAAGCTGACCAGTACATCATACCTTGGTCAGGGTTGAGGTTGTGGTAGTTTTTCCAGGTACCACTCTCTCCTATACTTTAATCAGAATATTTAAAAGACACGCTTTAGTCAAGGACAAAGCCTCTCTCCTTGCTCTGATAAGTCTCACTGTTCAGGCATAATTTAGCTCAAGGGTTGTCATGGTCAGGGTAAGGTGCATCCTGCCATTCAGAAGCACCAGGAAGTTGTCTGTAATAGGATGTAAAGGAGATAAATGGGGTCTAAAAACAAAAATCACTGGGATCCCAGTTAAAAGAATGTAACACTTTCAGAACATTTGAAGGCAAATGGCATATTGCCAAATAAAGTTTCAACAATAAATTGCAAACAGTTAAAAAATTAGTGCCACTTAAACATTACTATTAATAGAAGTTACTCAAGTATACTAACAGACTAAAGGAAAAATGGCTCCACCCGTAAGTTTGTAAAGCTTTGGTGGTAGGTTCAGTGCCTTTACAACAACAGACCTGGGGCACTGTTTTTTTGAAAAACAAAGGCATAATGTCCACTTGTGATAAAATCCTGAATTCCTCATTCTTTATAACTGACCTGGATTTGCCTATACTTACTTTTTGCATGGGGGAACTGAGTCATTTACTTCATTTTATCTCCAAATATTTTGCTAGGTATCTCTAGATACCAGAGCTAAGGATTCAGAAATGTGAAATGGGCCGGGTGCGGTGGCTCATGTCTATAATCCTAGCACTCTGAGAGGCCAAGGCGGGAGGATTGCTTGCCCTCAGGAGTTCAAGACCGGCCTGAGCAAGAGCGAGACCCCGTCTCTACTAAACATAGGGAAAAAAATTAGCCAGGCATGGTGGTGCATGCCTGTAGTTCCAGCTACTCAAGAGGCTGAGGCAAGAGAATTGCTTGAGCCCAGGAGTTTAAGGCTGCAGTGAGCTGGGCTGATGCTACGGCACTCTAGCCCAGGCAACAGAGTCAGGCTCTGTCTCAAAAAAAAAAAAAAAAAAAAAGAAATGTGAAATGAATGTAAGTATATCCCTGTATCCCTGCCTGGAGGAGGTTTAGTTAGGATCCCTTCCAATAACTGAGATGGGGCGTGTTGAGAGCCTGAACCAAGAACCAAGCGCTGAAGACTGAGAGAAAAGCTGAATGAAAGGTTCTGGAAGACAGGATCCTCAGGACTCAGTGGAGACCTGGGTGGGCGGTTGAGGGCACGAAGACTACATGTGGCTCCCAGGGCTCAGGCTTGGGTTTCTGTGAGGATGGCTGTGCTCACACGGGGAGTACAGAGCAGAGACAGGTTTGGGGAGACAGTGCGATGAGTTCTGCTTTTGTGCATGTAAGACCAGGAGGATGTGAAAGTCACCGCACTTACTGGGCACCTGAGCAAATGGGCCTTGGGCGTCAGCAGCTCACATATGGGAGGGAAGAAAAGGGAGCAAAGATGGGCCCCTGGGATGCCCCAACATTGCAGATACAGAGAAACTGAGGAATCGCAGGCAGAAGAGGGGAAAATGGCAAGGATGAGGTTGGGGGCATGACATCTGCAAGAAAGGAAAGTCAGTCTGCAACTGAGGATAGGCTAAGGGTGAGACAGTGGCTGTTGTCCGCTCCTACAGACACATAAAATGAGTAAGGAGGGATGCCAATACCCCACAAAATAAACATACATAACTGAACAATGTCTTAAGGTGAAACTTTAGTCTGTAAGAATAATACCTCAAATTACAATATTTACTGCAAAAGTACACACCCTTTGAGGCCAGTAGAGTTTATTCCCACTGATACAATCTAAGTACTTTCAGTGAAAATCTTTTTTTAGTTTAGTCAGAGCAATAATATCTACGTCATTTCTATTTGAAGATAAAGTAAATCAAAACCAACCATGGCACAAACAAGAATCCAAAAAGCATTTTACTGGGATAAAATTCAATAAGCGTTTCAGGTTTGGTTTTTAATCCTTTCACACTGGAAATCACAACAAAAATACTAGATAATTAAAATCAATCACCAACAATTAATGAAGAAACAGGCGGTGTTTAGATATATATAAATTTACTAAACTTTTCTGCCAACCTATTCAAGTTTATACTAAAGCTTGATTTTGAAAGTAAATCTGCACTTTCTTTGCAACCAAAACCAGTTTCTTTAGAATTCACATACTAACAAATGCACAGTAACATATAAAGTTTCTGGAGTATGCATGAGTGAATACTGTTTCCTAAATGGCCAGAAAATGACACTCCAGGAGAATTAGAAATATTCATTTCTATAAATAAAGCCTTTATTTAAACATTTGGGTCAACTTTCTTTTTAAGGATTTAGGGATTTTAAAGGATTACAAACATACTGCAAGTGTAATTTTATTCACATAGATTTAGGAAAGAGCTCCTGAAACAATATTTAGAATGAAAGTCATTTCACTTTACATTTACAGGTTTGTTCTTCTGCCAGCTAGTAACAAATATTTTAAAAATCTGAAGCAGCCTGTTATTTAAAACTCTGGCATTTTCCCTGTTATATAATATTAGAATATTCTAAAGCTTCAAAAATATGGCAGGACACGTGCTTTGTCCCTTGAATGAAATGTTCTCACTACAAGGATTTAGAATAAGCACTTCAAACAGAAAATAACCTATCCTGCAGAATTATTTTCCAGAAGGAACAGACTTGTGGCTTGTTTTTATTGATGAGTGGTTATGTATATTTGTTGGTCATAAGGTAAAAGGAGGGGGAGTGGAAACTAAATTAAATCAAGTATTTCCTCATTCTCTTTTATGTGCCTTGAATTTCGCACAAAACACTTGAGAAAATACCCTGTCAGTGCCTACTGTTTAAATCACTTAAAGAGAAAAAAACCATCTGACACTATCCAGATAACACACACGTGAACATTCACATCATGCACCAGTTGGGCCTGGCAGGACTATGTTCATCCATGAAGATTTGAATACGCCTCCTACAATGAAGAAGACATGCCTCCCCCAACCTTAGGAGGCTCACAAATCTAGGAAGGAAAAGACACATCTAAATAAATATGTGATTTCCGGCTGGGCGCGGTGGCTCACACCTGTAATCCTAGCACTCTGGGAGGCCGAGGTGGGAGGATTGCTTGAGCTCAGGAGTTCCAGACCAGCCTGAGCAAGAGTGAGAGCAAGAGTTTGAGGTTGCAGTGAGCTATGTTGACATGGCTGCCCTCTAGCCGGATGACAGAGTGAGACTCTGTCAATCAATCAATCAATCAATAAGCCATTTCCAATATAACATGACAGGTGCCAGAACACAAACATGGGCAAAGGCACCAAAGGCTGGTCCCACACAGAGGTCATGCTGTCTGCCTGCCTGTTATAACACGTGGTTAACTAATGGCTCAACTCCTGCTTTGTGCTTACAATTAGCCAGAAGGTCAGATTAATATGTCACATCTTCCCCCAAAAGAGATGAGACATGCTGCTGAGCCGGCTGAGGAGGCAGCTGGGCACAGAGGAAAAGCTAACAACCACTAGCCCCTGACCCATGGGCCCCTCACGCACCCTCTCTGTCTACTCTTTTTGTCCTTCGGGTCTTGATCTTTTATCACGTGTAAAACAGAAGTAGTATTATTCAGCTTCCCTAGTTCTGAATGGCAAATTAGATTAACTCTTAGTAGTTTTTAAACCCCATAAAGATAGTCTGTGCAAACACAAAACCCAGCATCATGCTTTAAAATAACTGAAAGGTTCACTACAACTTTCTGACTAACCAACACCTTTCTACAAAGGTTTAAAACTATGATGTCACATAAGAATGTAATGGCTGTTGGAGCTAACAAAAGAGGGTGGGAGAAGGTAAGAAAGAAAAAGGAAAAGGAGAAGATATCACTAAAACTATATGACATTATTTTTGCAGAATTTCTAAAACAGTTTTCTGAAGTCTAAATGTTGATGGCCAGCATAAATATTGACAGAATTCACGGAATCACTGAGTGTTCAACCTGGATGAGAGCGTCCCGTCCGCCCAGCCCGACCCCCTTCACTGAATGAGCTGTCTCTCGACTCAGACCCTCGTGTCCACCCCCACGCCCAAACGAAGCACCGCGTGGAGGCGGGGCCCTGGCATCGCGGTTTTCAGAAGTGCCCCCAGCAGTTCTGCTGGGCAGCTGAGGTCAAGAAGCCTGGTTTCATCACCTGTCCTCGGTCACAGCCCAAGGGAATTCGGCCTCCTCCCCTGCCATCCACAGCACCAGCCTACCCAGAATTATCTGATTACTGAGGCCCTGGGCAAAATAGCTCACAGGAGGCCAGGCTGCACAGACCCCCACCATGTTTACAGCAGAGATGAACACACTGGTGAAGACAAAAAGACGCTGAATCTGTCTAGACAGAGGGAATAAAGAGGGGCACAAACGACCAAACAAGGTGGAATGCCACGTGCTACAAGAGAAGTGCTGAGGAAGTTAAGAGGGTAAGGAAACACAAAATCTCAGCACAGAGTGTATTTCAAATAAATTATTAAGAGCAGATAGGATGACTTAAACATTTACCAGCCCCTTCTTAAAATAAAACCAGTCACCACAGCCCCCAGGTAGCCCAAATTATGTATTTTTTTCTATAAAAAGGGAGATTTAATAAAATTTTAGATCACATCAAGAATATTCAAAAACAGAGCCAAAATGGAATTCATGTCTGAATGGCTTGTTAGCACATTATTCCCATGCCCTCTCTGCTTTCTGCTCTGAGAAAGGGCTGTAATAACACAACACACAACACAATTGGACAAAGAAACTGGACCAGAAAACAGGCAACTGGCAAAGTATCTGTACACTGCCTCATGCATGGCTCTCAACGTGCCTCTCAGAGATGATTCTTCTACTCTCAGAAGCTGGTTTTCTGCCCCTGATGCGGGGCCCACATCTGATGCCAGGGCCCACGTCTGCAGTGGGGCTGGTGTCACTCCGCAGTGACCGGAGCCTCGGAGGCCTCACACAGCCTTGCCCTCTCTGGAATCCACATCCTTCCTTCGCTTGTCCGTAACCAGAATCCACCTCAGTGAAAAACACAACAAAGGAATTTTCTAGGTTTTAGCCAGATCTCCAAGGTCAGGACTTTATTTCTTAGGTAAAAGGTAAGGCTTTCCTCCCTTAGAGGGACCGAAGCAGAAAAGCAAAGCTCCCTCTGCAGAGCTCAGACCGCAAGCAACAAGCAGCAGAAGCATCCCCAAGGGGGCTGTGCTGCCATCTCAGAACCCAGGTGACTCAAGCACAGATGCGGACATCACACACATGCCCAGACAAAAGCACTAGGGAAGGACAACATCAGGGAACACTCACCACCTAAGCCACAAACAGTCGGGTATTTTAAAAATCAAATTGTAACCTTAATTCTCAGCATAATGTGCAATATTCAACATTCATATGTAACTAGCCCCCAACAGCCAGCACTTTACTATCTCATTCTGTGTATTTAAACCACAGTGAATGAAATCAGTTTATCAGAATTACAGCATCAACTGGAAAATTTAAACTTCGCTCTTGCATTCTTCCCCTTTCTATTCCCTCATTTGGAGGAAAATAAAGTATACCTTTATATCTTTGAATCACCTCCCTCTTACACATACACTTTTCCCCACCTGGGGAGTCCCTGGGCCTCCAATCCAAATTAGCGCCAGGGAGGCGTCTCTAGGCCAAACTGGCTGATGTCCCTGGGCTCAAATGAAAGGCCAATCACTTTATGCCCAAGAAGTTGAGGACAGTTACTACCAAGCAGAAAGGACAGAAAAAGGAACACCTTGCCCCCTCCCCCTCTCTCTCCCTTCCCTGGGTTGCTTCCAGGAGCTGCTAGGAGATGCTAAGGAGCCTACCTTCGTGTGAAAAGGCCAACCTCAAGAACCAAAGAAAACAAACACTGAAGTTTTACTACTTTTCAATATTCCATCCTCCTTTTTTTTTTTTGAGACAGAGTCTCACTATGTCACCCGGGCTAGAGTGCCGTGGCGTCAGCCTAGCTCACAGCAACCTCCAACTCCTGGGCTTAAGCTATCCTCCTGCCTCAGCCTCCCAAGTAGCTGGGACTACAGGCATGCCCGGCTAATTTTTTCTCTATATTTTTAGTTGTCCGGTTAATTTCTATTTTTTAGTAGAGACGGGGTCTTGCTCTTGCTCAGGCTGGTCTTGAACTCCTGACCTCAAGTGATTCTACCGCCTAGGCCTCCCAGAGTGCTAGGATTACAGGCGTGAGCTACCGCACCCAGCCCATCCTCCTTTTTAAACACAGCAACAGAATGCCTTCTTTAATCATCTCTGATTTCATCTTTGATTTCTAATAATTAGTTTAATAAACATCCACATAAAAGAAAAATAGGGAAACATATAAAGTCACCCATAATCCTAAGCCCATAAATATCTACAGTTCACAGTTTGGTATTTCTTCCATGTGGTTCTTTGTGTATACTTAGTAATTTCTTTTACTGTAAAGAAAAAGGGATCATAGTATTCTGCAACTAACTTTTATCAAGTACATATTTCACTGATACCTTAACCCATACAGAACCATTTCATTCCTTTCTGATAACCATGGCATTGATTTCATTCACTGTAAACACTGCACACAAAGGAAATAAAAGCTTTATTTATTTATTTTTTTAAAAAAGCCTATTCAGGATCCATCATGAACTCTGCTCAATAATAGGCCGTTTTGGTAAATGTGCAACAAGTATCCCAACCTTTGCATAAAGTGCCAGGACTGCAAGCTGCAGCTCCAGTGAGGAAGTCGTTTGTGTGCACGCTGGGGGAGGGAGACAAGCAGGAAAACTCAGGAGAGTGAGCCCAGTGTTGCTAACCAGACCACAGGCATTCATTCCATCGGAAGGCTGGGGGATCTGGGAGCAGGAACTGAAATAGAATAACCTTTAAAAAGATAGAAAGGGACACTTGCTGTGGGCCACAGCTATCAGGAAAAACTCAGCCCTAGCTCCCAAGGCAGCTGAAGCGAGCGAGCAGATCCGGGGAAAGTCTGCAGCCAGGAAGCTGAGAGCGGCAGCGGCAGCGGCACGGCTGCTTCCCGGCAACCCCAGACCGTCCGGAGCTCTGAGAACCCAGGTTGCCTCTTCTATGGAAATACATCACCAGCTATCTTGGAGGGTTATTTTGAGGACAAAATTAATTAATGAGAGTGAAAGTCTAGTAAATAGCCTAGCACATAACGGTTCTCCATATAATGCTAGCTATTATCTTGAAGTTTGCAAGGTAAGAAAAGGCCAACTCTCTATTAAAGTAACAATACCTGGAGGCAACAAGCTTGCTGTTATTCCAACTGTCTTTTGGTGTAGACCTCATAATAAATGACAATAATTCATTCTATAACATCAGCCAGCAACAGATAGTGACAATCACATTCAAAACTTTGACTAAATTCCAAACATCCTGCAGGCAACAGAACTCTTCCCCACCTCACCCCACCCTCAGCTTTCCAGCAACCCCAAGTACAGAAGAGTAGGAGCGCTCTGATTAAAATGGGGCTGAGGAAGCGCAATGTGCCTTTCTCCTTCCTTCTGCCGGCCCTACACACCATAAGGATCCACAGGAACAGAGTGTGAAAACCACTTCCTTACAAAATATTAATACACAAGGTCTGTGAGTGGTGTCAAAGAGAAAATTACAACAAATTTAGCTATAGATCTAATTGTATTTTATTCAAGTTTCATAGACAGGGGCCACCGCCATTCTATAAAATAGAATGAAAACTCCCACCAAGCAATGGCAGCACAGGTTTTGTAAGATGGAAACAAGGAAACAGAATAGGAAAAAAACACCTGACTGACATCAGCTGACTTCATGTTACTTTTCTAAGGGTTAAAGCAAAGGGGACTTCCTTATTATGCTGACTTGCTGACTCAGATAGACTGGAATCTCTTGTTTTCAGGAAAAACTAGTCTGTTTTAGGATCCATCCGCTTCCTTAAAGTTCCAGTTTGATTAGTGGCATTTAGCATGAGTGACTCCACTTTGGTTTGGTCTGGTCTGTTCGGGCCTAGTGCAAAAAGCTTAGTCCAAAATGGCCTTCCATAAGTTTTAACAGTGGCAAGCAGTTTTTGTGGTACATCAAGGCAGCCCTATAAACTTCAGAGCATAAAACACATGAATGCTCGAATGTCCGGCTCCAAGACAGTAGGATAGTGTCTATTTTGCCAATGTGCCTACAACAATGCCTGGCATAAATTTGCTCAATGTACAAATAATTTCAATGCAAAATAAAAATGTAATGACCTCAAAGATTTTAAGTAATGAGAAAGAAATATTTCAAACAGGCATTAGAAAAGAAAACCGTGATAAACTTGTGGTATCTCCAACACAATGCCTGTGCATAGGAGGCATGCAACAAATATTTGCAGAAGGAAAAAAATGCTGTAAAAATAGTAACCCAGAAACACTGGGAATAAATCCTTCTGGATTATAAAATTTTTCTAGACAGCTGAAGACTTTAAGCACCTAAGCTATTTTTATTTTAAACATTTTTGGATGGGAACTGTTTGGTGTTTTTTTTTCAAAGGCTACAGAGAATCTAGTTTAACCCTTTCTTTTTTGTGGTTTTAGATATGCTCTCTCTAAAATGCACACCAGGAGGTGAAGCAGAGGTTCTTAAACTTTTTGTGCCACAGACCCCTCAGACAGCCTGTGAAGTCTGTGGACCCTTCACAATAAAGTTTTCAAATGCATAAATTAGAACACATGGAAATACATAAGAACTTAATTATGCTGTAAGGGAATTACCCAAATAATTATGATATAGTACTATGTGCTTATTACTATATTTAACAAGAGCAAGTGGCAAGTCAAATATCTACTATAATTCACAGTAATGATGAGCACTACAGTAATTCTGAGAAATGTATAAAAACTGTAATGTAATATGAAAATATCTAAGTATGATATTGTGATATAATAAGAAATATTTGGTCCCTGGTTCCTGGCACAAGAGCATCTAAAACCCTTGGAATTTCCCAAGTGATGGGGTGATAGGAATGTCTTTTGTTATTCAGAACAAGCCCCTAAGAACCACACCTGAGTTTATGCTAAGGGTAATGCTTGCTGGGCCCTAGTGAGCTTTAGGATGGGGGCTGGTTGCCAGAGTAACCAACTGTGTGATTAGGGAGTTGGAATTTTTGCCCCACTCCCTACCCTCTACCTCCTAGGAGGAGAGAAAGGTGAGGGGTTGCAACTGAGTTAATGACCAATGGCCTGTGAGTTAATCCATCATGCTTACATAATGGAACCTTCATAAAACGCCCTAAATAATGGGGTTCAGAGAGCTTCCGGGTTGGTGAACATAGGAAGGCTGGGAGGGTGGCAGGCCAGAGAGGACCCCTGAGCCACACCTTGCCCTATGCATCTCTTCCATTTGGCTGTTCCTTTGTTGTAGTCTTTATAATAAACCAGTACATGTAAGTAAAGAGTGTTTTGAGTTCTGTGGGCAATTCTAGCAAGTTATTGAACCTGAGGAGGAGGTCATGGGAACCCCTGATTTTATAGCCTGGTCAGTTGGTGTCTTGGCGAGGTCTTGTGGGACTGAGGGCTTAATCTGTGGGGTCTGTGCTAACTGCAGGCAGATAGTGTCAGAATTTAACTGAATCGCTGGACACCCAGTTGGAGAACAGAACTGGAGAATCAGTTGTCAGTATGGAGAAAAACCCTGACACATTTGATGTCAGAGTGTTGGCAGTAGAAAAAGATCACAGTACTATGATGTTATTGACCTTGCCCTCACAGGAACTGCCACAGGTTGAGTATCCCTAATCCGGAAATCTACAATCCAAAATGCTCTGAAATCTGAAACTTTCTGAGCACAGACATGACTAAGCAAATGCTCATTGGAGCCTTTCATATTTCAGATTTTCAGATTTGGGATGATCAACTGGTAAGTACAAAGCAAATACACTTGCTGGTCCCAAGCATTTCAGATAAGGGACACACAGCCTGTAATGTTACTGGATTTGCTGGTAACACTCATAATGGAAGGAAATGTTAGATTTTCAGTTAGTGTTTAATGAAAATAAAGATGTAATTTTTTCCCCAAGTTCACAGACCCCCCTGACTTCCATTCTCAGACCCTAGGTTAAGGATCCTTGAACAAAAGGAAGCCGACAGCTACAACTCAAAAATAAGATAACAGCTACCATCAGTCATCTCTCTCGGGACCTTGGTGTGTATGTATTATACATATGAATAACGCAACAAAGCCATCCCCACCATTCCAATGCAAACTTTAATACAACTGAAAATGAGAAAGTCGCACCAGAAGCTGTGGACATCAAGCCTACGAAGGGAAGTTAAAATGGCATGATACGATCCATAAGGAAAGCAAATTCTAATTGGGTAAAACTCGAGTGTCCATTAGTTAGAATAATGAAATTAATTTCTACATAGTATAAATCCTTCCTCAATACAAACACATTATAACTCTTTTCAAATGTTACGAGTACACAGTTGAAGCCTGATGTGCTTTATTGCCTAGCCAGCCCATGAACACGATAACTTAGTCCAATAAAGAAACAGATGGAAAAGCATTTAACTGTCAACTTTATGTTATCCCTGCTGAAAGCCTAACAAAATAAGTACCTTTGAAGCCTCATTTCAAGAAACTGTTAATTGAGTCTCAGCCCACATCTGACAACCACTGCAGGCAAGCCTTTCCTCTAGAATGTTCTTCCATCAAGTCTCCACTAGTGTCTGCTGATTCTTCCAGATCCAGTTCAAATATCTTCTCTGCTCCGTGCCCCCACAGGCTGCTCTCCTGGTTCTGAGGGCACCTGGCCCTCGTGCCCTCTGCTGTAAGCCTTGTCTCAGCTCTGAGTCTTTCCCCAACACACACTTGGTGGGGCGGCTGTTCGGTTCATTTCCATGGACGCTGCGGGCCTCTGTCAGAGTGTTTGCTAAATGCACACACTTTAATGAGTGAGGCAAACAAACGGCAGTTTTCTCTTTCTCTACCTTAAAATGTAAAATGGATGGTGTAACACTAATTCACCTAGATTTAAATATATTTATTTGAAAATATACTGCAGTGCTGTAGATAAACTGTATAGGTTAAAATGAAAGGAATAATAAGAAGGCTTCATTTTCTAACTGAACCTAATATTTTGTAGGGAAAGTGTGACCAACATTTTATATAACCACATGCAGGCTGTGTGTGGGGGCAGCTGAATTTCTTATACCTTCACTGGAACCCAGTCACTGACTGTAAATTAATCCAGTATCTCAGGCACGAACACCACTGACCAATGCCTGTGTGTGTCAGACGCTGTGCTGTACTAATACCTCATTTAATCCACACACCAACCCTCTGAGGAAAGCACCGTTATTCCCATTTTACAGAAACAGAAACGCAGCCTATTCAGGTTGGGAACTGTGCTAGGTGCAGGGCTGAAGAGTGGGGAGAGACAAGCAACACGATTTAGAAAACAAGGTGACAGAGGCAAGGGGACTGAGCCAGCACACCGGAGAGGTCGCAGGAAAGGAGCAGAGAAAACTGCCTAAGGGCCAGGAGCCCTGCCGGTCAGGAGAGGCGAGGAGAAGCGAGGAGAAGCGAGGAGGTGGTGGCTCTGCAGGCCCAGGACAGCCTGCCCCAGCCGCCAGCACGGAGATGAAACTGAGACAGCTGAGGCCCAAGGGCGAGGAGGGGACTGGGGATGTGGCCAGGCTTGCATTTCCAACAGATCCCCAAGGTTGCTGGGGAGGAGGAAATGGCAATGGCTTGTGTGAAATGGCATATGGTCCTACGTGCCCCCAAATGCTTCATCACACAGCATACAACAGCCTTTAAGTTATAAACACGATACTGTATAAAAAGTAAATTTCAACATCTACAGAAACCAAAACCTTTATATGATAGTCTAAAAGCAATATTCAAAAGATGGTTTCTGCATTTGCATAGGCCAATTACTTAAGAAAAATGTATAGCTTAAATTAAAATTGTGATTATACTAAGAACTGGCCTGTTTTATGAAGCTGACACTTCAAACTTGAATTTAAATAAACCCTTAGCCTATTAATCAGATAAATACTCTTGCTACTTCCTAGGAATGGCAGCAAAATGAATGTGACTCAAATTATTGCATCTGGGCACACAATACGAATCACCTTGACAGCACGAGTAAAAATTTTTTAAAAATACAAAATAATTCATAGTATAGGGCTATCCTCAAATATATGATGCCTTTGCTCAAATTATTAAGAGCCAAACCCCTATCCTCTCCCTCTAGACAAAAACCCAAACGTAGCTGACTTTGGTAAGCCAAGTATGGCTGGATCTCAGTCACTGCTGGCACCACTGCCCGGTGCCTTTGTGCCGTGTGCAACCTTTACAGACCGCACAGCCCTGTCACCAACATTTGTTAGGTCCATGGGAATTTCCAAATGAATAGAAATTTACACTTACTAATTCATTAGTTCCAGGCTCAATAGCAGGAATAGGTTCTGGGTATGTCTTATAAATGCCAATTATTTACAATTTTTAAATACACCACACTCGCTTTTACAGCATTTACTGCATTCTTGAGTATAAAACCTACCATACATGTTCAAGAATCCTGAACTTCATTCAGATCAGTAGTAGAAACAGGTTTTTTCTCTCGTACCATTTCAGTCCTTTTCTTGAAGAAACTACACTCGTTGAGTAGCCATTGCTTTTCTTTAATCTTCATCAACAGGCAATCGGAGCTTTGGCCAATAAAGGGTGTTAGTTAAAAGCAGGCTAATCTATTAATATTTTACACTTTATATATTTTAGACTTCATGTAATACCAAGTGTCACAATAATCATACTATTTGTTCTTTGGCTTTCTCAGAGTTACAAATGTTAGATAACTTCAATATACGTTTATAAAACTCAGATTATATCACAGCGCATGATACCTCAAAAGCAGAACTGAGTGGTAAATACTTTCTTCCTGCTTTTACAGATGAAGGAAATCAATCAAAGAAACACTGTACAAGACAAAACTGAAATAGTATGAAGGTGCACAGAGAACAAAGCTGTCCAAGTCTCAATTTATGACTGCGCGGTCCTCGGCTAACCTTTCTTTCTTTTTTCGACCTTTACCTGTACAGGCTCCCAGCACATGAGAAAGAAAATCTGATCTCCTCCTAGCACCCATCCCTCCAGGCCAGTTTCCCCAGAGCTCTTGTGTCATATTGAAGGGAATGAACTGCACTACTCTTAAAATCACTTCTAGTTTCAAAATTCTACGATTCTATAACAATAAATTGTCTAACAGGCTGAAAATAGAAAAAAACAAACAAAAGCAAAACAAAACAAAAAAATGCCAACCTCAGGAACATGGTGATATGGGTAAAGTATTACATGTAAGGTGCAAAAATCAAAACAAACAACAGACCCTCATCTGATAAGCACCCAAGGGTAGACCCAGCTTGCCAAAAGTTCATGTGAAAAAGATTTAAGGATTGCAGTTCGCTGTAAGCCCAGGATAAGCCAGCAGAGCAGCCTGGATAACAAAAGAATGAAAAGGAACAAAAAGGGCATTAGGAGAAATGTCATCCTCACATTAAGACAGGGGTCACAGCCTCATCGTCCTCCTTCCTTGCTGACCAGGTCACATAGGAAGTTTCCTTTGTGGTTTTAGGAGGCTTTAAAACACAGCAGCAACAAGGGTCCTGTGGTGGCCACAAACCTGTGCAGGGAGTTGGGGAGGGAGCTGATGAAGGCTTCTGGCTGGGGTGGGGGGAGGCCAGGAGACAGGGCAGCTGCCTTCACAGTCTGTCATCGTAAATGGAAAGGAAAGAAGGTCAGACACAAAGGGAGACAGATTTCTGCTCAGAATATAAAAATCTTTCTTTCCATTTGAGCTCATTCAAATAGTACAACCTTCTGGAGGAGCACCCCTTAAGAAGGTTCCAGCACCAGGGTCCAGGGGGCTTTCTTCAAAGTCAGGCACTGAGAACCTGCCTCCACCTTCAAGGCCTCCTGAGCGGCCTCCCCACAAAGCAAGGGTGGAAAGCACAGCTACTTCTCTCCCCCCAGGATTCGCTACTTCTTTGGCGGGAGGGGGTGGGGGAGATGCTGACTTCATTTCCACAAAATCAGGTGCATTTCTAGAAAACCAACACCAAGCCTGACAAGATATAAAGACTGGCTTCACCAACCCAGAGCTGCTGCTGGGAGCGTGTTCAAGCTCTGTTGCCTCTGCCATGCCAAGGAAATGCTACTGTGTGTTGAGAGGCTCCAGAGACTCCCTGGACTTCGATCCACCCACCACAATCAAGGAACAGGAACTCCATCTACCATGTGGGAATTATAGTCTCTGAATCCTAATGACATTTTAAAAAATGAAGCTTCATCTTGATTTACAAGAACAAGAGGAAAAAAACAAAGATGAGCCCTAAGGGGAGGAATGTGGTAATGAAATCTTACTAATCTGATTATCTCCTCTAGAGTGTATTTGGTAAGATGCACTTCCATTTCATAGACAGCTGGGGGAAGACTCCTTTATTTTTTTTAGGAGACAGGATCTCTCTTTATCCCCTGGGTTAGAGTGCAGTGGCATCATCATACCTCATAGCAACTTCAAACTCCTGGACTTAAGGGATCCTCCTACCTCAGCCTCCCGAGTAGCTGGGACTACAGGTGCATGCCACCATGTCCGGCTAAGTTTTTATAGAGATGTGGTCTTGCTATGTTGCCCAGGCTGGTCTGGAACTCCTGGGCTCAAGTGATCCTGCCACCCTGGCCTCCAAAAATGCTGGGATTACAGGGGTGAGCCACCGTGCCCAGCTGGGAAGATGCTTTACAGTAGTCTACTTTTCTTTCTCTTCTCTCTCTCTCCTCTCTTCATCTATATCTCTAGCTTTGAATTCTTTCCTAAACTTGACCCAAATTTCCAATCGCCTCTTTAAAAAAATAGCTCAGACTTCAGGCACCTTGATCTAAAAAACCCAAATCAAGCTCATTCTCTTTGCCCTAAAATAGGCCTTTCTTTTTACTTCCTTATTTTCCAAATGCTTTCCAGGTAACTGGGCTCAAAACCTGGAAAGTGGCTTCTGCTCTTATTTCTCCTCATTCCATTTTGCCATCAGCTATTGGAGTGTATATTCTCTCCCCATGAACCCAAAACCCCAAGCACTGGTCCGGGCCTGCACTTGCCACAGCCAGACCCCAGCAAGACCCCCGGGGCCCTCCCTTGGGCCTCTCCAAACCCAGCCTTCCTGCTCACCACCACAGCCAGACCTTCTGGAAGCACAGGTCTGACGGGGTCAGCCTACCTTCACAGACCTTCTAGGGCTCCTCTGCAATCTCTACAAAAACAAAAACACACCTGCCAACCCAGGGGTCCTTCACCAACGGGCGCCAATCAACTCCTGCTGCCTTGTTTCACTTGGCTTCCCTGCAAGTTCCCTTCCCACCACGCATGCTTCACGCATGTCCTGAGCCTCTGCTCATCTGGGTCTCTACCTCCGTGCCTTTGCTCACGCAGCTTCTTCCACCTGGAATATTCTTTCTCTCCCCTTGGATGGGACCCTTGAATCACTCACTCATTCAACCTATTCATACTAGGGATCAGGAAACGCAGCTGCAGAATGCTGGATTGACTGGCACCGGTCACGAGCCAGGCTGGACAGAACTGGGCCTCCCCAGTCAGGGCTGTTTTAGACCATACCAGGTCCCCATGATTTGCTCTTAATTGAGATGAAAGACAGTCTTCAGTGTGACATTTCCTTACTAGGCCAAAACCTCTAAGCCCACTAAATTAAGAAAGAAAGAGAGAGAGACAAAGAAGAGAGCAGCCAGCGTCCACACTTCCAGTGACTTGGGGGGATTCCTCCAAGACCCAGGAGCCTTACGGGGTTTGTGCTCTCCAGCTTAGCAGCAGGTGCTAGGCGAACGGAAAGGGCTTTGGTGCCCACCCTGGGCTCAGCATGAAGGGCTTGAGGGCAGAGTTACGCCCCCCCTAGAGGGGCCAGGTGTGTTTCACGGTCTGCCTATTCTATTCAATCAGGATCAGAGCAAAAATTTGTTAGGGAGAACTAAAGAGCCCCCCAAATCAAGAGAGAAGTGCTCCAGGACACTGCGGCCCTTTCTTAACGCCCACACCCAAACCTTGTCTCTGGCTCCCAGACAGAAAACGATGTTTTTTAAGACAACACTTAATAGTGTCAACAAGTTCTAACTATCCCTGATTAAAATCGACAGTGAGATTGTCAAAGTGGGATTTGCTACATTTGGAAAATTATTACGTCTGTATAACAAACAGCTACTCAGGAGGCAGTACTGCTCCCTGGCCCACTTTATGGAAAACCTACTATACGACCACCTTCTCACACAGCCGCCTTCTCCTCCGCGAGTCAGCAACTATGTCTCTCTCATCCTGGCAACTGTGTCCCAAGTGCCTGGCATAGAACAGATGCACTTTGAACGTTTCATGATCAACACGGAACTTGAAGGAGCAGCCAGATTTCTTGGCCGAGAATGTCTGGAAATACCACACTACTCCCTCAACAGTCTAGTAATTGCAAAACAATTAATATAGAGTTGTATGCTCTGATGGTCTAGTACATGAAGCTCTTTCCCTGGGGAAAAAAAACATCCAGAGATCAAACCTTAGTATGATGTTTTTTCAATTACGCTAAAATTGGATAGCACACACTTAAAGGGCTGCCTTTACTGAAACAACAGCGTAATATAAACTCCTAAGTATTACACTTATATATTTTTAGAAATGGGAGGAGAATCCTTTCCATTCACCAGGAAACTGAGAAATATGACTTTTTCTGGAACTGTAAGAGGGTTTTGGCCTTAGATGTATTAGCAATATTTCATACTTATTATACAATTAATTTATTAATAATCAGTACACAAGGAACCACAAACTCAACTCTTAAATGAGTTTTTGGTTTTTGTTTCTGAAGTCAAATGTTATCAGCTCTAATATTTTAAATTTGGAAACTTACACATATCTTTAAAAAGCCTGATGCAATAGACTGTCACAATAGAACCGTGTAAATGTCTCTAAGCAAATATTGTCTCAAAAATCTTACAGTTTATTTTCACCTAATTACTGGTTTCCTTTGGGTTCGCTCTGTAAAAAGAACTTCCGCAAAATACCATTTGGCTAATTCACTGCCTTGGGTGGGCCTACAAGTATAAATACTGCTAAACAGACTTCCTTCCTATTTTTAAAGTTTTCCAAAATTGGAGAATCTACATCTTTAGTAGGCAAACTATTTTCAGGAGTCTAACAGCCGTGGCAGTCAAGAAATGCTTCATAGCATTTTGAGAGATGAAAAAGACCAGAAACTGTCCAGCAGTCCCTCCCTCTCCTACTTCAGGGACGGGGAACTAAAGACACAGACGTGTGACCTTGAGCAAGGTCACACAGGCTGCTGGTGCCAAGGCCAACATAATCCTCTCCCACTTTCCCCTTATCTGATCTAAATGACGTGTGGCCCCCCAAAATATTTTGCTCTTGTTCTGTACTACTGAACCAGGGTTTATGTTTAATTCATGCAGAATGTGATAGGACAACGGAAAGAATCTAAATATCACAATGAATACTGCGTGATGCAGAGAGCTATGGACTAAGGGCCAGAACCTTGTTTTAATTAGCTGTGACCTTGGGAGAGCCATCTCATGTGTGGACGGCTTAATGTTTTTCATCTTTGAAAAGAGGGAAAACAACTAGGCAACTGCAAAGCTCTTTCTCCACCCCTAAATTCATGAGGGTGGTGGCTCACACTTATTAAGCGCTCAATCTGGGCCAGACGCTATTCTAAGTAAGTGGCTAAATCCTCAACAGCCTAGAAGATGGCTACCTCTCTCCATTTCATGGATGAACACATTAGCACTTAGAGCGAAGTAACTTGCCCAAGGTCATACCTCCGTTGGTAACAGGTGGAAAGGGGATCTGTCCTAGGTCATCGATTCCAGGGACCCTTTCCTCCTTATCAGAGGTGGACAATCTAAGATGCTTGGCTTGACTTGCAGTTACAGAGACACAGATTCTGAATTGAGAACAAGTGTATCAATCATTCAACACAATGCTCCCACTTTACAGATCAAGGACTGAGGCCCAGGGATGTGTAACTTACCCAAGATCAAAAGATTTCTTGGAAACATATAGCTATACCGCATTCCTTAGACAAGCTCATCCTAAAGAGTGCTGGACAGTTTATATTCACTTACATCATCTCATCTGACACCAAACAAGACTACCTGACAGGCAGTTGGCATTGATCAGCACTCCCATGGCACCTGGCCAAGGCTAAATGGCAAACACAGAGGGACCCGGGGCCTCCAACCCACACCTGTACTTCTGTCTAGTGCGCTATCACAGACTGAGAAAACATCCACCACAAAAGGAATAGACTCTTACCATAAAAAGAACTTTCCAGATAAGCTCAATAACTATGAAACATGGTTCCATGGTGCTTTGAAAAGAATATCAGAAAATAAGTGATAACACTCTAATGTCCACAACTCAAGTCTACAAGAAAACAAAAACCAGGCTGTGGTCACCTCAAAACTGATGTCTTTCATTCTATCATTTAATTGCCCTTAATCTCCTCCCAATCTTCTACATGACTTTTCTCTTATTTCCTGTTTTCTTCTCTCCCTAACCAAGACCATCATGAAATTCAGGGATTTCAAAAATATTTGTTACACTTCTTATATAGTTTCAACACTGCATACCTGTATTTTTTTTAAAAGACAGGGTCTCACTCTGTCGCCCAGGCTGGAGTGCAGTGGCACAATCAGCTCCCTGCAGCCTCGAACTCCTGGGCTCAAACACTCCTCCTGTATAGCTATTTTTAAAGGCAGATTAGTTGAACATTTTATACCTCTCACCTAAGGGAGGAAAAAAAAGTTCAGTTTCTTGGTGGAACAAGGTATTTTCTAAGTTCTGCCACCTTTGCTCCACATCCTGCACAGGTGTTGTAATTCCCTCTCAGAGACAGCACAGGTACCACAGATAACACGGGAATCTAGAGCCAGACAAGTCAAGCTTTAATCTGAACAGGCAGAGCAAGTTACCTAACCTCTCCAAACTTCAGTTTCTTCATAGTCCTTTCCAAAAGAAAGTAGGAGGAGGTATAATACTGCTACTGCCACAATTATTTTGAGAATTAAATACATTATGGGACTTTACTCCCAACACAATGGCTGGCACATAGTAAGTTCTCAAAAACAACCATGTCTTCCCTTCCATGGCTATAGTAATGCTAATGTACTTTTCCCTTCTATGAAATGCCCTTTTTTGGATGGGGAACCTGCAGCCTTCTAATGTCAAGATTGTTCTTTTTTGAGCACCAAAAGAGGCAAGAAAAGCTTCATCTTTCTCTGTTGTACCCCTTTTAATAAAAGGATTTGTTCTGTAAAATTTGGATTCAGTCAAAAGGCCCCACTCAAGGATCCAGAAGGCCACATGTTCTCCACCCCTCTGTCGCCACACGAGATTCTGGGAACTTCCACCGACTTCAAATTCTCAGGCTATGCTTTCTTCCTGCACACAGTTAACCAACCGCTCTGGGTCCTCCTGGGCTGCCGAGACGTTTATGACCCCCTTTGCATGCGAAGGGATCTCCACCCACCCCAACCCAGCTGCTCAGGCTTCCTTTCCTCGCCCACTTCCCTGCAGGTGCCTGAAATTTGCAAGAATGCACCAAATGCTTAAAAATATTCTGAAAGACAATATGTTTGATAGACATGCATAGTTTTTATTTAAGTAAAACATTTTAAAGACAAAGGAAAAACAAGTCAGCAGACCAACAATTACAAGGTATGCAAAAAACAGAGGTCCAAGAACTTGTGCCATAAACTGGCTGTGTTCTGCCATAAACTGGCTGTGTGATCTTTTCCAGACGAAGTTACTTTATTGCTCTGGGTGTCAGTTTCCTCATGTGGAAAAGGGCAAATTGAATTACGTTCGAGACGTACATTCTGGTTACGCCAGAATTACATTATACCAGAATGACCACCGACTGCCCTGCCACAACTACTGGTAGGTGAGCAAGGACCCCAGGCAGTGCTGAGATGAAAGCAAAGGGTCCCTCTTAATTCCGAATCTCCCTGAATCCAGGTAATTTGTTTAAAGTGATGTGCCTTCTCCAAAGTTAGAAATCACTGCTCTCATAAACAAGGCAGAGCTGGAAACCAACCTTGAATCATTCTGAAACATGCTAAAAAACTACATACTAATTTATTTACTTATTTATTCACTAATGATTTCCTAACTACTCTATTTTCATAATCTACCACATCAGTGACCTACAATTACCCTTTTTTAAAGACTTCACTCAGACTCCATCTTCTAGTCTCCTCCAAAATCCCGGCGGAGTGATTCCCGATTCCCTGTGCATGTTTCTACCTCATTACATTAAAACTAAATTATCTTTACAGGCATCCCTCTCCCCCTTAGACTGCAAGCTGCTCAAAGGCTGGGCCCATGTCCTACTCATCTCTGTGTAACACAGAGCTTAAACTGCCCCTTCAACCTTGAAACAGTTTATGTTTGAAGATAGTCTTCATAATTCCTAAGCAGATTTTGACATTATTCAATTTTAAAATAGGATCTATTAAAAAAATTATAAGAGATACATACAGAACAAATATATGAAGTTTGTTTTAGAGATGAGAAAATGGGCTCAGCAAAGTTAACTTAGCCAAGTTCAACCAAAGTGAACAGAGCCTGTGAGTCTAATCCCATTATAACAAGACAGATATAAAATTAATTCACAGAAAAAGAACCAAAGTGCATGAAAATTAATAAAATTCTTTTTCTATCCCATCTTTCATATAAATGTAACAAAACAGCACAGAGTGCTTGTTCATCCCTCTTCCAATAACAAAATCATAAACAGAAATTAAAAAATGGAAATCAGAGATACCTAAGTTAAATTCACAAATACAACCAAATAAAGTTTTGTTTTTCTACAGGTTTTATAGATATTCTTGAATATCACTGTGCATTAGAATAGAATTCAAAAGGACTAATATATTATTTCTACTCCTTAAAAGTTAATCAAAAGAAAGGGCAGGGGCTCCATATGTTCCTAGGGAAATGTAAATTACAGCAACCATAAGATACCACTGCATACCTATGAGAATAACCAAAGTCCAGAACACTACATCAAATGCTGGTGAGGATGTGAAGCAACAAGAACTCACACTCATTGCTGGCAGGAACGCAAAATGGTACAGGGTCTTTGAAAAACAGTTGGCAGTTCCTCACAAAACTAAACATATTCTCACCGTACAATCTAACAGTCGGACACCTTGGTATCTACTCAAAGGAGTTGAAAATAGGTCTACACAAAAACCTACACACAGATGTTGGTAGTAGCTTTATTCATAACTACCAAAACTTGGAAGCAATGAAGATGTCCTTCTATAGGTGAATGGATAAACTGTGGTACATCCAGATAATGGAATATTATTCAGCACTAAAAAGAAATGCAATATCAAGCCACAAAAAAGACAAAGAGGAAATTTAAATGCATATATTAAGTAAAAGCAGCCACTCTTAAAAGGCTATATATATATATAGACATACACACTGTATGGTTCCAACCATATGAGGTTCTCTAGAGTCTATGCTGTGTATAGCAAAACTATAGACAGTAGAAAGATCAGTAGGTTGCCAAGGGTTCAGGGAAAGGAGGGAAGAAGGGAGGGAGGGATGAATAAACAGAGCACAGAGGATTTACAGAGCAGTGAAACTACTCTGTATGATATTATAACGGTGGATACACATCATTATACATTTGTCCAGACCCACAGAATGTACACCACCAACAGAGCCCTGATGTAAACTGTGGACTTTGGGTGATATGATGTGTCTGTAGCCAAGTTAACTTGGCTAAGTTAACTTTGCTGAGCCCATTTTCTCATCTCTAAAACAAACTTCATATATTTGTTCTGTATGTATCTCTTATAATTTTTTTAATAGATCCTATTTTAAAATTGAATAATGTCAAAATCTGCTTAGGAATTATGAAGACTATCTTCAAACATAAACTGTTTCAACCATGGTTGTAACAAATGTGCCACTCTGGTGGGGCATGTTGATGTGGAGGAGGCTGTGCATGTGTAGGGGCGGGGACGTTATGGGATATCTCTGTACCTTCCACTCAATTTTGTTGTGAACCTAAAACTGCTCTAAAAAATAAACTCTATTAAAAAAAAAAAAGCAAAGGAAGAAAGGGAGACAATTTGAGTCTATTTTTCAAATAATAATCTGATTCCTGTCTATTATAATATCCTAATGGTATTTGGGGCAAAGTTAAATACACTGGAAAAAAAAAAGGCTCAAGTGTTATTTAATTTGCTAAACTAGTTAATACGTAAAAAGTTCAAATTTTTTAAAAGATGCAAGAGTATGTATGCAGTGCAAATTTTTCCTTCCACTCCTATTCCCCAGACATTCAATTTCAAAACCATTGTTGATTGTTTTTTAAGTTTTATGTCATGGGACATGAATCCTACTGTTATCCTCCCAAAAGATACAAGTGACTAATCTAAAATCATGACATTTATTCTAAATAATATGAACTATCCAGTCCAATGATAGGCATAACAGAAAATACATATATCAAGAACTCGCTACTCAAAGTATAGTCTCAAGACCAATAGGATTAGCATCACCTGAGACTCAGCTTGCTGGAAATGCAAAACATTAGGTTCTACCCAGATCTACTGAACCAGAGCTACATTTTAACATGATGCCCAAGTGACAACACTGCCCTTGTTTTCATGGAGCTTACAGGCTAGAAGAGAAGATAAAATGTTCAAATTGCTGCAACACAAGGCATCATACAGGATGGATATGCAGCTATAAGAGTTCGGGAAAGATCACCTTTGGTCCGTAATGGGGCCTCACTGCCCCAGGAGAAAATGCCAGCTCCTCCAAAAAGGTGTGTATGCCATGAGTATCCTGGCCCCTACTCATCTCTGCTACTCCCTACAGCAAAATCTCCCTCCAGCCTTCCCAAGGCCGAATACAGTTCTTCCAATGTGCCTCCAGGACTTTGCACCGTTACTCCAACTGCCTGGCACCCCCTGCCCTTCCTGCTATTCTCTGCCCCGCTTAGACATTCATCCAATCAATGAATGATTAATCAGAGATATTTCAGAAAGAGCTAAAGGATGACAAGGGTTTTGATAGTCAGAAATGGAAGAACAAGACAGACACACGTAGGCTAAGATCAATTCAGGAAATTTGTCTAAGGAATAAACCATATTTTAATTAGCTTTTTTCTTACTATAACATCTGTTCTGGGCCGTGTTCTACTGGGGATTAGGTGGGATTTCTATCCCTGCTTTCCTTCATTCTCTCTCAGTAAAACCAACCTGTGCCCAAGTTACTCGTACTCTAAGCAACTCGAGCTCCCCAAGCCCAAACACAGGCTGCTACCACTACCAGATTAAAAAAAAACCAAAAACACTCCACAGGAACTCTGCTGAAATCTTAGTTGGGGTTATACCAGCTCTGCTTAGCAGAGGCAGCAAATTTTTCAAACTCAAGGAATGATTTCACTAAGATAATATTAAACTCAAACATCCACTAGTTAAACGTAATAGGAGTCTATAGAAAAAAAATTTTATTTTTAAGAAAAATAATCCATCACATTAACCTAGGACACACCTCAAGGACAAACCAACACTGGACTGACTTTAAGCAAGAATTGTTGCCTAAATACCTGCTGTAGTCAGATTCACACTTTACAGGAAGGCTGCTGTGCTGTGTGCTGGTAAACAGAAGGGCACGTCCAGCTGGCCAGAGGCACCCAAGGTGGACTGGTCCAGTCTCCAGGAAACCCCAAAGCTAAATAAGTAAGCCCAGAGTCAGGACAGGACTATGCCTGAAAGTTGTGCTTAGAAACAGCTCATCAAAGGACAAGTAGCACTTGTACTCAACGTATAAGAAGCAATTATTGGCTGGGCGCGGCGGCTCACGCCTGTAATCCTAGCACTCTGGGAGGCCGAGGTGGGTGGATCGCTCGAGGTCAGGAGTTCGAGACCAGCCTGAGCAAGAGCGAGACCCCCGTCTCTACTAAAAATAGAAAGAAATGATCTGGCCAACTAAAAATATATAGAGAAAAAAATTAGCCGGGCATGGTGCTGCATGCCTGTAGTCCCAGCTACTCAGGAGGCTGAGGCAGGAGGATCGCTTAAGCCCAGGAGTTTGAGGTTGCTGTGAGCTAGGCTGACGCCACGGCACTCACTCTAGCCTGGGCAACAGAGTGAGACTCTGTCTCAAAAAAAAAAAAAAAAAAGAAGCAATTATTTAATAGTTATTTGGTCATTTGTACCACTCTCAAACAAGACAGCAGAGCCCCTGGGTCACATCATTTCAGAAGACAAATGACAATGATGTACCCACTGGTGTTCCTCCCTGATTACCAAAGTCCAAGCTACCACCATCGCCTCCCTCCTGAATCCCAGCAGCCTCCTAAGTGGTCCCTCTGCTTCCATCCAAAATGTAAGTCAGCCAACATCACTCCTCTCTTTCACATCCTCTGATGGCTTCCTAATGGCTTCCAACTGTACTTAAAAGCAAACACGAACCCTATAGTGAGCCTACAGAGCCAGAACCAGCCTGGCCCACATTACCCCACCCCAACTTAGGGCCCACCTCTCTGCACCTAGTTCAGGGCCCTCCAGCCACACCTGCCTTCTCCCTGTGGCCTGCCTGGGCACGTTTAGTGCCCTCTTGCTACTCACATGAAATGCCACCCTCACCTCCTGTTTACTTCTCTGCTAGCACGACCACATCTGAAATTACCTTGTTTACCTATCTGCTTGCTGCTTTGCTGTCTCCCCCTCTAGAATTCCATATAAACAGGGACCTGTTCTGCCTGTTCGTTGCTGAATCCCCAGTACCTAGCATACAGTTGGTGCTCCATAAATATCTGTGTTGAACACATTTGTTAAATGACTTATTGAATAAATGATGGCTATCAACCTATGTTTTAAGCAATGCCAAAATATGGAAAAACCGGTTTTACATAAAACGTAAACCAGTGATCGGTTACCCACTTTACAAAACAATTCCTTCCCTAATGCGTTTTTAAATATTTAGCCTACAAATATTTAGTGTGTACACTTTTTAGAGCAGTGGTCCCCAACCTTTTTGGTACCAGGGACAATTTTCATGGAAGACAATTTTTCCACGGATGGGGGGAGATGGTTTCGAGATGGTTCAAGCACATTACATTTATTGTGCACTTTGTTTCTATTATTATTACATTGTAATATATAATGAAATAATTATACAACTTACCATAGGTTGGGGACCCCTGTAAGGATAAATCTATTGTGCAAAGTGAACTAACTCCTCCAGGGCATAAACAGTGCCCTGTACACAGAAGGTACCTAATAAATATCTGCTGACTAAATACATGAGCACGGGAAAATAACTTAATACACAGCACAAACAATATGAAACTGTACTTGGATTTAAAACAAAGGAAATTTGGCTATATTGAGGTCCCATATTCTATTTTATCTGATAAACTGACAAAAATATATTTAAAATCCACAAATTTGAGGTACCAGCAATAATCTTAGCCACAATCTTTACAGACAGGTGCAAATCCAAGTAAATTCTGAAAGTTACCTGGCAGTTCTGCTGCAGTTAGTTTTCACTAACAGATACATGGAGGCATAGAAACAATCAACAGATATACACAGTTGTCGGGGACATCTATGGGTGTAGAATGAAAATCACAAAGCTTGAGATGTCCATTTTTATTTCAAATCTATGTAAAAAAATCAAGTGTCCCCAGTGAAAAACTAATCAAGAAATCACACTTCTACAAAGCCCAGCCCAGTATGTGATGCACTGCACACCTGCCCTAATGTTCCAGATCACATTCAATTAAAAAAAAAAAAAAACTGCATCCTATTTTTTTCTTTCTTTTAAGCAGATAATCTCTTTCAAACAAAACTCTTCTGTTTTGACTTTATTTCTAAATCATCAAATTGCTCACTCTATACATTCAATATTAATGCATGACCCAAGAAAAACAAATTCATACTCAGGTACCCATCTGAATCAACCAGCTCCCCTTCTCCTTCCCTACCAGGTATTGAGCTGCAGTTGCAACTGTCAAAATGGAAAAGTCAGCCGAATAACTAAATATGCAAATGTTTGTGTGAGGTGTGTGTCCATGTGGATTTGTGTGTTCTTGAAGGGGTATTCTAAAATTAAATATGACAACTTTGGGATTATGCATATCATATGCATCATCTACGCCTTTCGTTTCTGCCTTTAGAACATCCTGTAGTGTGTAAAGTATGTTAATGACCCGCCACCATAAACCGCGTAAGTTCCATAGAATGTCACTCACAATCTGTAACTCCAAAAAATGAATTTTCAAAGAATAATTTCCTATTCTAAAATCTTTCACAAAATAACACAGTCTATAAAAATCATTCAATTTCAGGATATAATTAATAATGGCTACACCACCAATTGGAAGTGAAATATAAATTAAGCACATTTTTAAAAATTATGCTGACAGGTATAGACAAATTTGTTCCTAAAACATTTAATAGTTTTTTGGTGTTGTTGCCCTGTAGTTTAAATAACAATTTTGGAATTAGATTCAGCATCTAAATCAAGTTATCAACATACAGTTCATTTATATGAATTTGTCCAAAGTATTGCCACTTGGTGAAGGCTGACAATCCTCGTAAAGGTTGTTAATGTTTTCTGAAACAAGGCTTTGGTTTGGTATTTTCACTGTCCCCCATACCAAAGAAAACAAAAGTCCATTTCATTCCTATAGTGAATAGCATCTTACTAAATATGTTCTGGAAAAGTAAGTACAACTTAAGAACAGTACTAGCAGTAAGTTTTTTAAAAATTTGCTTGTTGATTTTGGAATAAAACTCTAGTCTCAATTTGGTTTTTTTTTTTTTTCCCCCTTTGGCCTTACAAAAGTATAACAATATAAAAGTAGACTCAAGATAGGTAAAACATCATCATACAATACACTGAATTACTTTTTAGACTACATAACATTTTTAAAAATTTACCATTATTTACAAAAGCAAATTAGCTATCACTTCAAACCAGAAAATGTAGTCATTACCAACTTTTCTTCAGTCCAAAACTACTTTATAATGACTCAAAAGTTTTTTGAAAGTCATCTCATTTCACCACCAGCTGTGTTCCCGATTCAGGGTTGGAATGTTATTACCCAGTGCCTATCTAATAACTAGTGTTATCTAGTTTCTGTGTCTCCTTTTTTTTTTTTTTTTTTTTTTGAGACAGAGTCTCCCTTTGTTGCCCGGGCTAGAGTGCCTCCGCGTCAGCCTAGCTCACAGCAACCTCCAACTTCTGGGCTCAAGCGATCCTCCTGCCTCAGCCTCCCACGTAGCAGGTACTACAGGCACCTATAACTTTTCTATTTTTTGTAGAGACAGGGGCTTGCTCTTGCTCAGGCTGGTCTCAAACTCCTGGCCTCAAGGAATCCTCCTGCCTCGGCCTCCCAGAGTGCTAGGATTATATAGGGGTGAGCTACCATGCCTGGCCTGTGTCTCCATTTTCTTATCACTTAGATTATAGGCAAAGCCATTCCTGCTCACAAACAGGTATTCATAAAAATGCAATTAGAAAATAACACTCTAAAAGCGTTGCATCACAACTAGAGCTGTAAAAACCACCTAATTATTTGTAAACGGTCACAGAACGGCTAACGGGTTCTCTCAATATGAAGTTGTCACCCAATCTGCCATACACAGGAAGCAAGCCCGGCTAAGGGGCCGGCAAGGGAGTGAGTCTTGGGGTGGCAGTAAGATGCTCTAATGACCAGCCAGCCTTTAAAGGCTGCAAGGGTTGTGTCATCCAAAACACTCAAACACCTGGTGGTCCCGGGAGTACGGAAAGAACTCTATCACTGTGTTCTCGAAATGCTTGGGAACCCTAGATCCACCCCATCCCTTCATTCTTGGGGAACTGGCCTGGATTTGTAACATTCAAGTTATTCTGACAGCGATCATGTCCTGAAAATAAAACTTTATGGAAACAGAGATTAAAACTTACATTTAAAACTCAGACCTCAGAACGTGCCCTTTGAAACCAGGGGATTAGGAACCAAAGACAGACACCCTCCGTGCGCACCAAGCTCGGGCTCCTGGCATCCTCAGCGACCTGTCCCAGGCAACCCAGTGCAAATCTGTATCTGTATCGAGGAGGATGACACACGCGGTCCCGCCGCCGGGAAACACCCAGCGGTGACTGCACGGGGCGTGGGGCGGCGGGGGCCGAAGAAGCTGCCCGCAGGGCGCGGACTCCTGGGTCGCGCCGTCAAGCCTCAGTCTCCCCACCTGTGAAATGGGCACGACGCCACCTTGCCGGTTCTCCTCACCCGGATGAAAGACTAATGAATGAGAGGTCCCCGGGAGAAGACCGGGCCCGCGCCGGCCGCGGTCCCCAGGCTGCGGGACACCTCCCGCCGCCCCCGGCCGAGGCCCGGCCCGACGGTTACACAAGTCCCCAGGACCGCGCCCACCACCCCGCGGGCTCCGCAGGGCGGCCCTCCCGTAACGGGCGCCGGCCCGACGCCGCCCCGACGTCGCCTACCTTGGCCACCCAGCTGAACAATGGTGACATCGCGGGCCGGGCGGCGGCTCCTCGCCCGCCGGCTCCCGCTCACTCCCGCCGCCAGCCCGTGGGCCCGCGGGCGGCCGGGGCCGGGCTCGGGGTGCGGCGGAGCCGGGGCATCGCTCCCCCCGCACCGGCGGCGGCGGCGGGCTCCACCCCGCTCGTCACCGCCCGGAGAGGTCGCGCCCGCCGGGCTGCCCGGCCGGGAAGGGAAGGGAGAGGGGGAGGGGGAGGGGAGGGGAGGGAGCGCGCCGGCCCCGCCCACCCCGCGCCCGCTGGCGGCGGGAAGTTGGGACGCGCGGGGGTCGCGCTGCTCCCGGACGCCGCGGGCGGCGCGGGAAACCCGGAAGCCCCGGGACGCGGCTTTCCAGGCCTCGGGGGACGCACAACTTTCAGAAATCTCCCTCTCTCTGGGGTTCGGCCCAGCCCGGAGTTGGCGCGAACACAAAGCCCGCCCGACTTTCCGGGGCCACCTCCGCCCCGCAGCGCTCCGCGTGCCGCCAACAAAGCTCCCGTGTTCCCTGCCCCGATACCTTTATGTCATCAAAAGTGGATTTCCTGGAGTCAGAAAACTCCGCTATCGAGACTAGACATGAGGCAGAGGACCAGGACCTCCAGCTGCTGCCGGCGGAGGTTCAGCAGCCTGGGAAATGTGGATTTCGCCAGTTTTCTCCTCTCCCGAGGCGAGATAATGCGACAGGGTGGGCAGCCTATGGCTACAAAGGTTAAACCGAGTTTCACTCAGACACTCCTGAGTTCCACGTTGGAAAAAAAAAGTCCAAAGGTCTAATAGCCGATGTGTAATGTATGTGTCAGATCAAACCACACTGAGCTCCTCAGGCCAAATGGCCAACCCAGCCCAAGAATTTTGCTTTGCTTTTCCGAGTTGTGCATCATCTTTATTAAGGACTAACAGGACATTTTAATGTTGCTCCCTAAATAGCTGGCATCCGAGTTTAATAAGTGTATTAGTTATCCCATTGCTGTATAACAAATTGCCCCAAAACTGAGAAGCTTAAAACGACAAACAACTTCTGGGGGTCAGAAATCCAGGAGTGTTTTATCTGGGTGCCTCTGGCTAAAGGTCCCTCTTAGTTTCAGTCAAGCTGTTAGCTGGGGCTGCAGTCATCCGAGACCGTCTGGGACCGAAGGGTCCACTTCCAAGCTCACTGACACAGCAGTGGCCAGGACTGTTCCTTGCCAGCTGTTGGGCTCAGAGCCTCAGTTTCTCGCTGCTCCTCTCCACACGGGCTGCTAACAAAATGTCAGGTTGCATCCCTCCAAGGCAAGTGATCCAAGAGAGAGCACAAGTCCAAAAAGGAAGTCAGTCTTTTCATAAATTAATCTCAGAAGTGACATCCCAACACTTCTGCTCTCCTCTGTTCGTTAGAAGCAAAGAAACAAGTCTAGTCCACACTTACGAGGCGCCCACACAAGGGGCATGAATATTGAAAGGGGAGGATCATTGCAGGGGCCATGCCACCTTTCCCCGCCCTTCCAGGCAGGGTGCGCAGGAGCAAGATGAACCATAAAGGCAAGGGGAAAGTCAAAAGTGGTACTATTCTAACAGAGGCTTCCATGGAAAAGGGCCTTAGGAGCATCTTAGGGAAGCGCTACTCTCTCATTCCTCTAAGCAGTATGTTCTCTGCTTAAGGCGAAAAAGGGAAATGCCAGCCCTTTAGCCAAATCTTTCCCTATTACCACATCACTTTCCCAAGCACGTAGAAGAGATGGAGGCTGAACGCTCCATTACAGTGAGAACACCTGTGGACTCTACACCACCTGTGGCTTTACTACTCAAAGTGTGGTCCACGGACCAGCAAGCCTCAGCATCAATTGGCAATTTGTTAGAAATGCTGAATCTCAAGCCCTGCCCTAAACCACTACTGAATCAGAACCTTCCTTTTACCAAGATTCCAGGTGATGAGTATGCTCATTCAAATTTGAGAAGCAGCAGTAGATGAGATTCATTGACATTGATCTTTAAAAACTGATAAAAATGTACTGACCAATAGGCCCTTGAGAAAGCAGCTAAAATTTTCCTGTGTTCCTGGGATGGTGGGAACTAGCTTAGCCAGAAAGAGGGCTGGACAACAACATAGATTTGATGTGAGTGGTTGGGCTGCTGAGGACCAAGACAAGCTGGACCCGTGACAAACATCATCCTCCTCCATCAATCCAGCTCCCACACTGAGCTCTGCCAAAATGCCCAGAAGTCAGAAGCAACTCTGGGAAAGGATGAGGAGAACCCTGAATTGACTAAGGAAAACTGAACTACCTGTAACAGGTAAATTTTCTGCCACAGAAGGTAAGTATGCTTAAAAAAAAAAAAAAAGAAGAAGAAGAAGAAGAAGAAAGGAGGAGGAGAAGGAAAAGGAGAAGTTGTTACATTAAATTTAGGAAAATAAAAATTTCATTTCTTGCAAAAAATAAAGTCAGACCACATTCTCAATGTAACAGTTACAAAAAGAAAGTGTACAGGCCGGTGAAATAGGGACATGAAGCCTTTACTGTTTAAACCTGGATCCAATCCCCATATATACACATCCAGGATAGAGGCTCATCCACGTCCTGGTTTGAACTTGCCTAAAGTTTACGTATCTTTTACACTCACAGAGGTCTCCTTCTAATCCAAGTCTTCCTTCCTAATCCAGGAGTGGGCAGAATCACTCATCCCGTGGGAAAGTGGTGGCCTTGGTACTGGGTGGACTGGACAGATAGTAATGTGTGGAGCTCTGACACAAAATATTTTAAGAAATATACATGAAACTCTTATTTTAATTCACTGCCAACACGTAGCTTGCCAGTCACACTGTGCAAAGAAATTCTCTGTTATCATCTGGGGTTTCATTAAAGGGAAACTGTTAACAACAGATAATCTAACTGATGCTACACTCAAATAAAACACATTTTCCTTAAAATACCACTCTCCCTCCCATCTAAAAAATGTATCCCTCCCCCAGGAAAGTGTCCATTCCCCCACGGAGGGACTGCATGGATCCCAGGCATCAGTAATTGCAGCCAAAGTTGAGGACGTCTGCAGACACGACAGTCATTGCTCAAAGACACTGCTGAGAGGTCCCAGTCCTGACTGTCTGTCAAGAGTCACCTGTAATTGCAGGAGGGAGGGAGATGATTTAGCTTCTTTGGGGCAAAGGTCAAATTCTCAGAGACCTCAAAGGGCAGGCAGGTCACATAAATGTGTGAAGAGGGCCAGGTGTGAGACCATAAAGAATAAAGGAACTGTGGCAACGTGGAGAATGCATGTTCGTTCAATTATTAAAAATCGCCACCTAGCCAAGTAAAATACGTGAGCCAACTGCACTCAGCCAGAGAGGTCATTATTGGTGCTGACCTCTGGGTTTACTTAAAACTTGGATATGTATCCTAATGGGTGATTTTGATTGTCAGTCAGGATTGAGAACCACTCTCATAGTTTTAGATCCTTTATTTTAAAAAAAAGACATAGGTGCTCTGTGGAGAGCAATAGGCTATTCAAATAGAACTGCAGAGATCTAAACATGACAGCATCCCTATAGAAAATCCAAGACTGTTGTCTTTCTAAGTAACTTTAAAAGGATGGTTTCATGTCTCACAATCTCAGCTTTCCTGAGACATTAACAGGGGACTTGAAAAGAGAGGCAGGAAACCCAGGAACTGGAAGAGCTGCTTCTCCACTAAGCCTGACTATATCCCGGAAACAAACCCTGACACTCCTGCCTGGCTCTTCTGCCACGTTCTTCCTTTGAGGAGGAACAAGAAGCAAGGACAGCAAAACCTCCTGAGAGTTCAGGAGGAGATACTAGACAGGCTGCCCCACCAAGTCCCATGTGGAGGGCAGGGAGGAGGGGAAGCAGGCCAAAGCATGACCTCACTCTGCCAGCTAGTTCCTCCCCAGCATAGACCTGGTTAAAAATAGAGCCATTGTAATAGTAGCTCTACAAGGAAATTCAACTGGGTTTCAAGGGAATCAGAACCATTTGGCAACTGACCAGTAATTTATTCAGTTCACAAATATGAATATTCATTAGCACGAGGAGACAGGACAGAAATCAGAGATTACATGGTAGAGAGAGACTTTTAGTAAGTGGTAGTTTGGTGATATGCAGTCATCCCTTACAGTCATAAAAGGTTTTTCCAGATAAAATATTTCCTAGGGATAATATCAAATCCAGAAAATCCAAAACTAAAAATCCCTCTGTGTGACTTGAAAACATAGGCCTATGTAAAAATTTGTCCACAAGTGTTCACAGCAGCATAAGTCCCAATAGCTAAAAAGTAGAAACAGCTCAAATGTCCCTCAACTCGATAAACAAAATGTGGTATATTCATACAAGGGAATATTATTTGACTATAAAAAGTAATGAAGTACTAATACATGCACAACATGGATGGATCTTGAAAACATGCTAATTGAAATAAGCCAGTCACAAAAGACCACATAACTTATGATTCCATTTATATGAAATGTCCAGAACAGGCAAATGCCTAGAAACAGAAAGTAGATTAGTGGTTATCAGGGACCAGAGGGAAGAGAAAATGGGGAAAGATGGCTAATGGGTATAGGGTTCCTTTTGGTGGTGATGAAAATGTTTTGGAATTAGTGGTGATGACTGCACAACTTTGTGAATATACTAAAAACCAAAATGTCATTTTATGTGAATTATATCTTAATTTGTAAAATCCCTCTATGTGATGATGCATGAATGAGTTTAGGTAAGTTAATTCCCTGAGCCTTTGTAATTAAGAACCCATACTTAAAAGGCCTCGTTTTAGGATTAATAAAACAATACATATAAAACACTCAGCCTGAATCCTGGCATATAGTAGGTGCTCAGCAAATATCAGCTGTACATGTAGTGGTGGTGGCAGTAGCAGTTGTAGCTGTAGCAATTGCTACTGGAGTCATGACAGGTATATGTGTTACATGTAGAAGTCAAACAGAACGTTGGGCTTGAGGCCTCAAGTTCAGAACTGGCCTTACAGACACACAAAATAGGACAACACAAAGAGGATCAAAGTGGAGATTTGTGTGTTAGCCAAAACTAAATCCAGGATGGTAGGCCTCCAGGACGTGTCTCGCTATTTTCCTCTGCCTTTTTATGAGTTGCTATGTCTAGCAGCAAGACTGTGCTCCATTTGTTACTTTAGCTCTATAAGCCAAGCTGGGAACGGTCCAAGTTTCTCTGGTAAATTCCTATCATTCTAGCTGGGCAGAGACTCGGTGTGCACAAGCATCGCTAGCCCACCATACTTTTAAGAGTTGAGAAAGTCCTCCCCAGACACAGATCCTGCTCACGCCACACTATTACTCCCCTGTCCCGCCCCGCTCCTCCAGCCCCTCCTCCCTCACCTGTGCACAGCGCTGCTGCTGCGTCTCTCTCAAGTACACACCCACACTCACAACCTGACCAAGCCAGATTCAAAATGGAGTCTTCGGGTGGCAAGACTCAGCATTTGAAACCAGCTTTGGAGCAAACAGTCCTAATAAATTGGTGCATGAAGGAAAGAAAGTGGAGGGGAAAGTAGAAGGTCAAGTTTGGTGAGGACTTATCTAGGGGAATTCCATAAGTTCAGGTGATACATAAATAATATTCTACTTAGATATATCCGTATTAACATTTAAATTAAGGTATTTATGTTTTGATTGTGTGTATTAAATTGTAGTTTCTTGTTAGCCAGAATAACAGCAAGCAGATTTAATAAGAACATTTTGGCTCATGCCTGTAGTCCCAGCTCTTTGGGAGGCCGAAGCAGGAGGATCACTTGAACCCATGAGTTCAAGATCAGCCTGACCAACATAGTGAGACCCCATCTCTAAAAAAAATAAGAAAAATTAGCTGAGCATGGTGGCACATGCCTGTAGTCCCAGCTACTTGGGAGGCTGAGGCAGGAGGATCCCTTGAGACCAGGAGTTCAAGTTCAAGGCTGCAGTGAGCCATGATGATGCCATCGCACTCTAGCCTGGGCAGCCTGTCTCTCTTAAAAAAAAAAAAGAAAAGAAAAGAAAAAAAGAACATTTTCAGTGGCTCTAGCCACTTTCTCTAAATTTATCTAAAAGCAGCTCCACCAGAAATACTAAGAAGACTGCAATGTGTAAAGGGAGCCACTGAACTTGTAACTAGGGACAAAGCAGTAACAAAGTCCCTCAAAAATAAAGTCCACACCAGCTTCAGGATGTCTTTTCTCTCTACGCACACAACACCCTTGCAAAAAAAGAAATTTACTTTAAGACACAAATTTATCTCTTCATTAAAAATAACAATCAATTCATTAAAATGCTGTGGCATTTCGAAACCAGCAAAATTACTAAAATCTGCTATTTAAATAACTTCTCAGTATTTTTCTTAGTAAGTATAGCAGTCATAGCCATTTTTTAGCTTGTAAGACAGCCCAGAAATAGAAACAGTGTTTTTCTATTTTTAGCCCAGTCTATAAAGTTTAAGCAAATAATCTTCTTTGCTTAAACTATACATGTTTCAAATTCATGGAAAAACCCAGTGGTAATAAGCTCATAAAAGAAAACACAGTTAAAATTTAGTGTAAATAGATTTTGATATACACACCCTGTGTTATAACTCAAGATAGGATCTTAGCTTTAAACTCAGATTTTTTTTATAATTTATAGTGGAAACATTAAAAGCATCACTCTATATAGCACTAATTTCACCAAAAAGTAACTTTTTTTCTCAACTGAAAGCTGTGTTTCTCCTTCAAAAATAAGACTGAAAGTATCAATTCCTATTTTCTGATCAAATCTATTAGTGAATAAAAATATGACCCAAACATCCTCTTTCTCCTTCCATAGTAAATCATAATTTCCTAATTTTTACAATGAGTTTACCTGTGATAAGAATGATCTCTCATTTCTAAAACAATTTCTATTTTTTTAACCCTAATCAAATTCTTTTAAAATCATCGAGTTTTAAACACGACTGAAACTCTTTGTAAATGTCCTCATTCGTTTCAAAGCCTGAATTTGTGTGCTTCAATATTTTGGATCAGAACTGCACAACAGGCACCTAGAAAAAATCATGACTCTTCCATGTTTGTTACTGGTGCCTAATACAGAGCCACGAACCTCTGCACAGATGCACAAAATAATTCGAATTTGTTTCCTTGCTGTGGCTTGAGATTCCTACAAAAAGTCCTCCCAGCCATGTACACTTGCATCTCAACAAGGAGAGTGTGCCTGGTTAAAGTCAGCATAATTTTCAGGCACAGTGAGCAAGTACACCTTCTAGAATATGAGCCTCCAGTGCCATGGTCCTAGGTCAATGTCTGTCTATAAAACCTTAAGACAAAAGGTCTCTTTAGGTTCCATGCTTAGCAAAAGAATACATAGATTATAAAATAAAACCATCATCTGCATCCTAGTCTCTATGTCACAGCTAGAGAAGGTACATAATTGAAGACAACTTCTGCTGGCTTTGACAGGACATGTGAAGGGCTGAGAAGCCCTTCTGTGGTGGAATCCTGTTCGATTTTTCAAACACCTTTCAGTGGGGAGGTCTGAGGTAGTGTTCTTCTCACCTGGTATTTTTCAAACATGACGGGTTATGCTCTTGCCCAGGTAAAGATAAATTCAGCTTTCAGATGGGGGTCAGGAGTCATCTAAAGTGGTCTGGCTGATTTGCACTTGGGCTTTGGGGCCCTTCTCTGTGCGTCCCAGCGGAGCCTGGGGCCGGGGGTCAAGGGTGCGAGCTGCTAGCTCTCCTGCTGGCAGCTGTGTGAGCTCAGGCAGTTCAGGCCGCATCTCTGAACCCATTTCCGCCCTGTAGACTGCGGAGATTAGGCTCAGGATCTCCAGGGTCCCTCACAAGCTTCCCTCAGGAACATTATGAATGTGCTAATTTAGTGCCCATGATGGGCTTAAGCCTGGCAGCCTTAGCTCAGGGTCAAGGTGGAAGACTGGTGTGACCAGTCTCCAGGTCATGATATCACAAGGGCACCAAAGCTTCTAAAACTTTTCCGGGAACCTAGAGTTCAGACCCCTACCCTCAGGGGACAAGAGCATAAGCAAGAATGACAACTCAGTGCCGGGATCAACTGCCTCCTCTCTGAGGTAATCCTGCTCCAAGATCAAGGGTCAGGAAGGAATAAAACAATATCCACTGAGCACTTACTGCATGCCATTCTGTTTTCACATATTATCTCATTGCTCCTCACAACCCTAGGTGATACGAGTAATAATAATGGGAATAGAATATAATGTGTATTGAGTGCTTACTATCTGCCAGACACTACTATAGCCTGCGAAATTTGGGACAGCATCCATCATGCACCAGGCATTGTTCTGAGCATTTACAGTGCATGAGGTCGAGAGTAACATTACCTATTTTTGGATAGGGAAAGTGAGAGACCCAGCCGGGAAAGGACAAAACAGGATACAGGCCCAGCCACTCTGCCAACTTAATCCCTTTACTCGCAGCCCCTAATTATTACCTCAAAATCTTGCAGCAAGGTATTATTTATTCTGTGTTGCAGACAAGGAAAGGAGGTCAGGAAAGTAAAGTAATTCACCCAAGGTCACGCCTGGGTAGACCTGAGGCTCTCTCTGCAAGGGTGTAGCATCTGCATGGACCACCTGTCAGAGTCCCTGCAAGAAGGTCCCGACTGCCACAAATGCAGGGCTCCGTGCTGTCAGATTGCAGGGACCTGGCATGGCCAGGAGGCAGCTTCTCTGGATAGCCGCCAGGCTCTGGCAGCTTCCAGCCAAGAGCAGGGAAGGGATTCAGCTTCTCTCGCGGGCTGGGGGCTGAGCTGATGCTAGCTAGACTAGATGGAGGTGGACTCGAAATGGCTGCACATTCTAGCGAATAAATGAATGAATAAGAAGGGAGGGAGGAAGGGTGGGGAAGGAGAAGGGAAGGGAGGAAAGTTCTCATTGGGCCTTGAGGCAGCAGGGCCCTTCTCAAGGGTACAGTGGGGCCAGGGGCTAGTAAGAAGGAAAGGAGGCCTGCAGCGGCTGCATCCCGGCCCGAGGCCGTGCTGTGGCCAGCAAGCCAGACCCCACCAGAACCCAGGACAAAGCAGGGGCCGGGCTGCTGGGGTGGGGAAAGCAGAAACAGTGGTCCTCCCTGGCCTGACTGGCAGAATGGACCCTGACCTCCCAGAGCCCAGGAAATTTGGTCGCAGGAGCTTTGACCCCTGCCAGAACCTAATGGGAAGCTGAGTCTTGAGCTGGATGTGTCAGTGGATCTAGGACAAGGTTTAGAAGACCTTACACGGAGCACAGCACCCTGTTCCTCCCCTCCAACTGTGAGACTCAGGTGCACGGACCCAAGGCTGGGGGACTCCAAGAAACGGGCCTCTAGGCCAATAAGTCCTGCTTTACAGTTTCAGTTTATCATGTGGTAGTTTCACATACCCAACTCTAGCTCACCGTGTGCAAAGCACTGAACTTAAACCACTGCAGTAGCCGTTAGTTCATTCAGTTGCTTACTACTACCAGTCCCTTACTGCTTACACCAGTCCCTGGGGATGCTACAGCAAACGAGCCACCTGCCCCTAGGGACCGTCTTATGGTCCAGCCAGCTCACAGAATAAGTAAACAGAAACCGGCACAACCAGGTGACAAGTGCATGGAGAAGAGAAAGAGAGGTGCTGTGAAAGCTGACAGAGGAGGCCCTTAACCAACATGTGGACCCTGTAAGACAGCCGGGAGGTTTAAGCAGGTACCTAAATGCCAAGCACAAATTAGCCACTAGAGGGTAAAAGAGGAGACACATTGTTCCTAATCTATAAAGAAACAGAATCTGATACTGGACATCTTATTACAGCATTCTTTCTAGGATTTTTAAAAATTATGAAAAATATATATAAATATTTGAGACGGGGTCTCTCTTTGTTACCTGGGCTAGAGTGCAGTGGCACCATCATAGCTCAGTGCAACCACAAACTCCTGGGCTCAAGCCATCCTCCTGCCTCAGCCTCCTGAGTAGCTGGGACTATAGGCATGCGCCACCATGCCCGGCTAATTTTTGTATTTTTTGTAGAGACAGGGTCTCACTATGTTTCTCAGGTTGGTCTCGAACTCCTGGCCTCAAACTGTTCTCCCACTGCAGCCTCCCAAAGCGCTGGGATTACAGGCGTGAGCCAGAACCCCCGGCCTTCAAATTAAATGATGAACGATGGCCACAGAGATGATAAAGAGCTTCAGAGAAGCTGCAAACCATAATCCTGTGCTGACCAGAGACACACTTTAATTCAAAGGCCAGCTTATCATTGGACTTAGAGTGATTTTGTAAAACGTTTTCTTTCTTGTCCATTTTTTTGTTCAATTCATTTGGCTTATTTCAGTTTATAATTCGAATTTTTATCATCCTCACAATAATCCTGAAAAAAAAGTAACAACCAAAAATTATCATAACTACTAACATCCTCATAACTAAATCCACAGGCTATTAGAACTAAAAATTATCATATGGCTAAACCTCTTTACATAGGTGACGACAGGTCAAGTAAATTATTCATTCATTCAACAAATATTTATTGAGTTTCCACTCTAACAGACATCATTTCAGTACTGCCTATGTACCAGGCATTCAGCTAAGAACTTTATATAAATTTAAGCGCCAAATATTTAAAAATTTAAACATTAAAACAAAGTCTAGACACATTTTTAAGAGTCCCCAGATTCAGCTAAAAGAAAAAAAATTTAAAGACATTTAGTGTCTTTGACAACAGCTTTAAGAGGTAAAGCCCGAGAAGCCGAGCAGGTGCCCAGGGCGGCGTGTCGCTACGTGGGGGAAGCAGCGCAGGCGCAGGGACAGTGGCCCCCGCGGCACTTCCCGTCTTGTCACGGAACGTGCCTGTGGCGCTTGGCCGCGTGCGACGCGGAGACCCGAGCCTCGCAGGCGAATGGGGCCCCGGCACCCACGGAGCGGACGTCCTCCTCTACGGGGGAACCCGGATCCGGGCAAGAGGCTCGTGGATGGACGGCAGCATGTCCACGCCTCACAGAAACGCACCCTGGAGCTGTGTGGGCCAACCATGCAAGACAAAGATTCGTTTTCTGTTGTTTTTGCCTTTTTTGAGAGAGTGTGTCATTCTGTTGCCAGGCTTAGAGTGCAGTGGTGTGATCAGAGCTCACTGCAGCCTTGAACTCCTGGGATTGCCTGAGCGATCCTCCTGCCTCAGCCTCCCGAGCAGCTGGGACCCAGGCACGCGCCACCGTGTCTGGCTAATTTTTGTACTTTTTGTAGAGACAGGTCTCTCTGTGTTGCTCAGGCTGGTCTCGAACTTCTGGGCTCAAGCAATCCTCCCGCCTTGGCCTCCCAGAGAGCCAGGATTAGTGTGAGCCACCGACCGCACCGGCCAGATTACCTGATACAGGGTGTCCCAAAAGTCACCAGACATAGGAAAACTGGGAATTGGTGGCTAAATGTACCTTCACTTACAAAACATTCGTTGCAAAAGTTTACAAAATTTTTCCTTTGTAGTCTCCCCCTGCCTTGCCTCCCGTAGCGCTGTGATTACAGGCGTGAGCCACTGCACCCAGCCTCTGACGGTCCGTAAGCAGCCACATCCAGTTGGCTGTCTGCGAAATAACACCATCAGAGACAGAACTACCACCCGCTTTCAGTAGCAGCAGCAAAACCACAAACGTGTAACAAATACCAGCCCCTGATGTAGAAAACTCACCGTCCTGGGATTCAGTCACCACACAGGAACCCCTCAGCTTCACCGGTGACCCCGGCTGACACAGACATCTGTGACTCTACCAAAGCTTTGTACAGAACTCAAGGCATGGGCATAAAAGTGCTCTAAGTTGTGAGACATTAGAAGCAAAATGAGAAGCCATGAGTGTTATTTAACGGTGCATTTTAAGAGAATCAGTGTTAGTCCTAGCTGCAAATGTGTTCCCTATTTTTTCAGCATGCCACATAATTCTCAGTCTTCTCTTGATCATCTCCCTTGCCTTCTAGGCCTCCACTGGCTCACACTAGGCTGGGAAGAAAAGGCGTAAGAAGCTCTTGACCCGACCCTGGCCTGTTTTCCTTTATCCTTTGCTATTTCCTGTCTCCTGTTTCTTTGCAGAAGTAAATCATGTTCACATATCCCAGAAAAGTAGGGGCCTCAGTACGGAAGGAGTGTGGAAGCAGGGAACAGCAGAGGGAGATGCACGTGAGCGGGGACATGGCCCACTTTATATCAGTTATTTTCTCGATGGTGTCAGTTTTAAATAGTCTTCTTTACGCCATTACATTTTCCAGTTGCAGCACAGTGCTTATAAAGTGCAACGTTATTTCCCTCCCCTGTGCTCGTGTTCCATAGTCAAGTATTGAGAATGCCTATTAATTCACTATGGCAGCTTAACTTTAAATCTGCCACAGAATTTTCTACAAATTTGGGTCCTTCAATGTTTCCACTTTATGTATGTATGTAGTTATTTATTGTTGAGACAGGATCTTGCTCTGTTGCCCTGGCTAGAGTGCAGTGGTGTCATCGTAGCTCACTGCAACCTCCAATTCCTAGGCTCAAGTGATCCTCCTGCCTCAGCCTCCCAAATAGCTGGGACTACAGGCGTGTGCTACCACTGCCACCTAAGTTTTTATTTTTTGTAGTGATAGAGTCTCCTTCTTGTTCAGGCTGGTCTCAAACTCCTGACCTCAAGCAATCCTCCCGCCTCAGCCTTCCAGAGTGCTAGGATTACAGGTATGAGCCACCACACCCGGCCTTCAATTTTTATATTCAAATAGAATGTTAATTATAGTAGAAATCGTTGAAATAACTAACTTTAACCTCATGCAAAGAGCACAGGCCTGAGGTCAGGCAGACCTGCGTGGGAATCTCAGCAGCACCACCTTCTGTTAGCTGTGAGATTTGGGCAAGTTATTTAACATCCAGCCCTAGTTCCACATCCATACAATGGAGGTAATACCCACCTTTTAGGCAGACTTTTACTAAAGCAGTGCTCCTGAAGTTTCCTTAACTGCAGAATGCCAAAGTGTTTCACCCTGACCCATGTCCTGTGCCTGCTCTGGTCTCTCGTCAGTGGGAATCCAGCACGCAGCAGCAGGGAGAGCGGAGAGGCTCTGTCTGGGCAGTGGGACAGCTAATGGCGCCTGCATGGGCACAGGACAGTGCCAGGACTGCACACATCTGCCCACCCAACTCCAGCCCAGGCCAGACTCTTGACTCACAGCAGCAAAGGGTCACTTCTGTTTCTAAGGCCTGGTCCGTGGGCACCTGCGGCCGTGGGCCCACACGTGGCCTTCTGGATCCTTGAGTGTGGCCTTTTGGCCAAATCCAAATTTTACAGAACAAATCCTCTTAATAAAGGGATCTGTTCTGTGCAGTTTGGATTCAGTCAAGGGGCTGCACTTGGCAATCTGGAGGCCACGTGTGGCCCTGAAGCCACAGGTTCCCACCCCTCCTAGGAGGTAAGTTGAAGGCAGCTGTTTCAGTTCAATGATAAACATGCTTGTTTTCCAATTCATTCCAGCAGTCTTCGACCCATGACACGTGTGTGTATTTGAGCCCATCTACGAAAATGAACAGTTGATCCTTGAACAACACAGATTTGAACTGCAAGGGTCCACTTATACTCAGATTTTCTTCTGTCTCTGGGACAGCAAGACCAATCCCTCCTCCCCCCTCCTCCTCCTCAGCCTACTCCAGGGGAAGATGACGATGATGAAGACCTTTATGATGCTCCACTTCCACGTAATGAATAGCAAATGTATTTTCTCTTCCTTGTGATTTTCTTAATAATGTTTTCTTTCCCCTAGCTTACTTTATTGTAAGAATATAGTATATAATACATATAAAATAATCAAATATAAAATGTGTGTTAATTGACTATTTATGTTATAGGTAAGGCTTCCAGTCAACAGTAGGCTATTAGTAGTTAAGTTTGGGGGGAGTCGAAAGTTATACATGGATTTTTGACTGCACAGAGGGTCAGAACCTCTAACCCCCAACATTGCGCAGGGGTCAACTGTACCTGTCTGTTTGCATGAGGCCACCTCAAATACAAAGGGCCATTCAAATGTATTGTTAGAACTCTTGCTTTTTTTTTAAAGACCAGGTCTCACTCTGTCACCCAGGCTAGAGTACAGTGGCATCATCATAGCTCACTGCAACCTCAAACACCTGGGCTCAAGCGATCCTCCTGCCTCAGCCTCCCAAAAAGCTGGGACTATAAGCAAGTGCCACCACGCCCAGCTAATTTTTCTATTTTTTTTGTAGAGACAGGAGTCTCACTCTTGCTCAGGCTGGTCCTAAACTCCTGGCCTCAGCAATCCTCCCAACTCAGCCTCCCAAAGTGAAAACTCTTGTCTTAACCTGAGACAGCTGGCAGTAAGTGTCAGCGCCATGACTTGGACCTGGTGTATCAAGTGACTGATGTAACCTCTATGTGGAGCTTGTGAACTTAAGTGCCATCCAGGGTCAGGCCGTGAGTGTAAATAAGTGACATGCCAGTAGAAGGCAACATGGAGTAGAGAGACTGGTGGGGTAGAGTACTTGTACCGGTCTGTAGGCATTCAAATTGAATTGTTTTTCTTCAAATACTATGGTAGGCAAAATTTTTAAAAAAGTTTGCAGGCCACCCACCTGCCTGCAACCCTGCCTCATTATACCATTACCAGGAACTATTGCTGATTGCCTTCTTTCAACTGTTTTGACACATTCCTTTTTTATGAGTAGCCTTAAAATGGTTCTCTGAATTTGGGCAGAAATAATTAAAGTAAAAGATGTAGTATATGTGTCCTAAAGAAGAGACAAACAGAATGGTGAGGTCTAGGGGTGTGAAAGCAAATCCAATCCAGGAGAGCTTTCTGGAGGAGGTAGCATTTGAGCTGGGAGAGATGGAGTGCTTTTCTTAAGTGAAGGAAGAGAAAACCTCTCCAGGTAATAGAAACAACAATGAGCAAAAAGAGGAAAAATTGGCTATTAGGAGAAATAAACAGTCCTATTTTGCTGGAAAATAGAGTACAGAACCTTGGAATTAGAGGAAAAAGTATGAAGAATCATCTGACGCCAGATATGGTCAAGGTTTCTGGCTGCCAAGCTAAAGAATCTGGTGTTTATTGGTTACGGATGAAAATGGAATGCTCAGAGAGTGCGTTTTTCTAGGACTGCAGTCCCCAAGCCCAGCTAGGAACCCAGCCGCACAGCAGGAGGTGAGTGGCAGGTGAGCCAGCAAGGGCTCATCTGCATTTACAGCCACTCCCCACCAGTCACATCACCCCATAAGCTCCGCCTCCTGTCAGATCAGCGGGGGCATTAGATTCTCATAGGAGCTGAACCCTGCTGTACACTGCGCATGCGAGGGATCTAGGTTGTGCTCCTCATGAGAATCCAGTGCCTGATGATCTGAAGTGGAGCTGAGGTGGTGATGCTAGTGCTGGGGAGCGGCTGCAAATACAGATTACTATTAGCAGGGAGGTCTGACTGCACAATAAATGTAATGCGCTTGAATCATCCGGAAACCACCACACACACACCCCTCCCCCAGTCCATGGAAAAATTGTCTTCCATGAAACCAGTTCCTGGTGCCAAAAAGGTTGGGGGCTGCTGTTGTAGGAGACAAATCTTCTTTGCTGATCTTACAGGCTCTTTTTTTAACATGAAGCATGTTTTTTCCTAGACAATTTTGAATCTGAAAAATTGGTGATTATTCTTAGCATATGTTTAAAAAGTAAAGTTTCTCACCGTAAATGTCTATGAGAAAAGGGGGCATAAAAACTGGCAGCAAATCCAGCAACTGCAGCCACCTGTGTTTCTGTTGTTCCAAGGGGAGATCAGCAAAAAGAGCATTTTAGAAAATATATAACTATACTGAAGTCTTATTTTCCACTGAAGGTCTCCATAAGTAGCTGCTGATAATTTTATCTGGTGTTTTTAAATAAAATATACTATCTACAGGACATCATGAAAAACTCATCTGTTGCATTATAAATGGAAGAATGGAAGGAAGGAAAGAAGGAAGGGAGGGAAGGAGAAAAACGGTATGTAGTTTGTCAGGAAGTGTAAATGAAATGTCAAAATTGACCTTTAAAGAGTAATAATGAAGAAAAAGAAAAACATCAAACAATCTGTTCTGAACTTTTACAAAAAAGTAATGTAGGATAAAAATAACCTGGAGTTAGGAGTCAGAAAGGCTATGTTGGAATCTCAGCTTTCTCCCCTTACTATAATACATATTCCTGTCTACAGACACATTCCTCATCTCTGAAAGGGTGGTGTTATTTATCATTTTCATGAATGTGAAGGATAAAAGCATTGTTAATACCACGTATTGTAGATACTCGCCTCATTCCCTCTTTTGGAAAGGAAGGGATGCGCCTGCCACATGGTGCCACTGTGGCCGTGAGTATCACGCAAACTATCGGCTGCTTATGTTCTCCCAAGCGAAGAAGGGTGGGTGTGTAAATGTTCCCGCAGCCAGCTTGATTGGTTCAGATGACCCCAAAGACCAGACAACAGGAATCCTTTATGCCTCACTGTGGCAGGCATCAAACGACCTCGCTGGGGGATTCCTTCCTGTAGTCCGCCTTCCTTGAGTTCATACTGAAATTAGCTGGCAGCCCTGAGCACACCGTATGAGGTCAAGGGGCAAAGACACAGAATGGAGGTACAGGGAAAAGCCATTTGGGGGGGTTTAAACGTGTTAAAGCAAAGCACAATGAGGATAATCTGCTGGAAGTTTGTTCATTTATCCACAAATATTTGTTGAGCACCTACTTGGGGCCGGGTGCTGGCTAGGCTGTGGGGCTACCGCTGTGAGCAGAACAGAAACTCCTGTCCTCACGAGACTTAACATCCTAGTGAAGAGAGAGACAATGAACAAAACACACTTTTATTCGTTTTTTATTATTTTTTTTCAAGATCTGTGCATTGTATTGTATGTGAATTAATCCATCAGTGCAAATCAACCAAAAATAATTAATTAGTTATTATTCTTGGGAAAATGGCAAAGATTTGTACCACGCTTAAAACTCTAAAGGTTGCAGGGATGGTGGTCTCCAAGACATTGCCATTCCGTGCACGAGTGTGGCCCCCATCACACAGACGGACCCTGAGGGATGACGGCAGATGTCTTCAAACCCAACCCAGGAACAGCCCAGTGGCAGCTGTAGCCCTGGATGTGAAATGTTTGCCGAAGCAGATTAACCTGATTTCAGATACGTGATATGCAGCCATTGGTCCGGCCAATGCTTTCTTTTCCATCCCTCCCAAGAAAGACCAGGAGTCGCCCAGGCATGGTGGCCCATGAGCGGCTGAGGTGGGAGGATCACAAAATGCATTTTTAAATGGCATGGTGTATTAGAAAGAAGTTCATTAAGAGCAGACTGTATAGAGTATACTCTTTATACATCAGTAGAAAAGTGGAAAGTGTGAACTCTGAGGTAAAGTGCTCTCACAGTCAACACTGCTTATTCTTGGAGCACAGGCACTCATAACAAATCAAGGGCAGGAGTTTTGGTGGCAAAGAGTAACAGTGGAAACTACGCACTGTCATTTTTATAGAGTCGGCCCTCTGTATCCACGAGATCCTCATCCGTGGACTCAACCAACCATGGACCAAAAATATCTGGGAAGAAAAGGATGGTTGCATCCGTATTGAACAGGTACAGATTTTGTCTTGTTGCTGTTCCCTAAACAACACAGTATGACAACTATTTACGTAGCATTTGCACTGTGTTAGTATTGTAAGTAATCTAGAGATGATTTAAAGCACATGGGAGGATGTGTGTATTTGCAAACACTACACCACTTTATACCAGGGACTTGAGCATCCTCGGATTTTGGTACCTGCAGGGGGTTCTGGAACCCAGCCCCCATGTACACCGAGGGAAGGCTGTGTGGGCACAGAGAAAGGTGCATGGGTACAGTCTACAGGGATCTCTCAATGTCTAGCACCCTCAGAAAAGAACTGCGGGATCCAGAAGTAAGATGAAGCGGCAATTTCTGTTTTCCTTTTTTTTGTTTTTGGAGACAGGGTCTCACCCTGTCACCCAGGCTGGAGGGCTGAGTGCAGTGGTGCGATCACAGCTCACTGCAACCTTGAACTCCTGGGCTCAAGCGATCCTCCTGTCTCAGCCTCCTGAGTAGCTGAGCTGGGACTACAGGCATAAGCCACGACATCTGGCCTTTTTTTTTTTTTTAAACTTTTTATGGTTTCTTAAATTTATCAGATTATAAATGGTTTTTAACTTGCTTATGTTTTATGATATTTTTCAAATAAATAAAAAACTGAGTTAAAGAAAGATGAGATGCTTCTATCTATACTGACAGAAATCAGTTCATGACACATTAAGTGGAAAATCTAGATTGCAGAGCTTTGTATTAGAAGATTATATTAATATATGTGTTAAATATACAGATTGCCGGGGCGCAGTGGCTCACACTTGTAATTCTAGCACTGTGGGAGGCTGAGGCAGGAAGATTGCTTTAGGCCAGGAGTTTAAGACCAGCCTGAGCAAGAGCGAGACCCCGTCTCTACAAAAAATAGAAAAATAAGCCAGGTGTGGTGAGTAGCCTTCCAGCTACTCAGCTGAGGCAGGAGGATTGCCTGAGCCCAGGAGTTCGAGATTGCAGAGAGCTATGATGATGCCACTGCACTCTACCCAGAGCAACAGAGCAAGACCCTGTCTCAAAAAGATAAATAAATACATGATAAACACACATATTTTTAAAAAATGCCAACTAGTATTAGACAGCTGAGTGAGTGATCCCATGAAAGTCTCAGTGAATCATGTCTCCTCCTCCTCACACACATACAGAATCACCACGTACAGGCTTCTGCCTCAGAACAGCCTTCCGGATGCTTTCCAAACGCAAGCCTGCCTTTGCTGTGCCTGCTGCTGTCCCAGGTCGGTCCTCACCATCTCTCACGTGGGTCACAGCACAGGCCTCCTTACAGGCCTCAGTCCATCCTCCACATGGCTGCGGTTACTCCTTAAGACACAACTCTGATGATGTCACCACATGAATGACCAGTGTTGACTGGATCAAGTCATTCTTGACACGACTTCTAAGACCTTCCAAATCTGGCCTCAAACTACCTGTGGCCGATACTGATTCCTACCTAATAATGATTCCTGCATTTCCTCCTTTCTATCGGAACCCTAGCTCTGTTCAGGCAATGGACAGGGACCCTTGATCTCAGCTTTAGCCCCAAGGGATGTTCATGAGTTGGCAAATATAGGCAATTATTTTCTTCACTGAATAAATGGTATAAATTAGCCGTGTAATCATATTCCTCTTCTCAAGTGCTTAGTCTAACAGTCAACATGTGACTCCACTCTGGCCAATGAGATGGATGCCCTCTTTCCTGCTCGGACTCTTGCGAGGGGCTACAGCAGCCATCTTGGAAGCCTGCGGCCACAAACCAAAAGGCCAAAGTCCACGTGCTGAGGATGGCAGACAAGAATGAGATGAACCCTGTGTTATTGATAACCTAGATCCAGCCACTCTGGAACTGCTTTCTCCAGACCCTTAGTAAGTGAGATATCTAAATGTTTTTATTGTCTAGACGAGGTTTAATGGGCCTATGAATCACTTGGAGATACCATTAAAGCAAAAAGTCCAATTTGGTAGTCCTGAAGTGGGACTCGAGAATCTGCATTAATAACAGGCTCCCAGGCAACGTTGCTACAGATCAGTTGGGGAATGAAGGCACAAGCCACTATAAATCAGGTATTCTATTACTTTCAGCTGACTCCATCCTTAATGTCTACTGTCTCTCTCCACATACCAAGCTAACCACACTAACCATCCAAACTTCTCTAAATATACAAACAGCCTCCCAGGCTGGGCTCCAGTTCATCCCTCCCTTGAAGAAGCTATAAGCGTCTGTAGATTTTACCACCATTCTACACATCAGCCTCAGTCACTTTTTCTACTCATCAACCATTTGCACTTTCCCAAATATGTTTTCTCCAACTCTTATTCAAGTCATGATTAAACAACCAAGTGACATGTTTAAAAGGTAAAAGGATTTTAAAAGACTTCAAATTTAATTGCAAAATTATTGAATTCCCTGGTAGATTTTCTACATTATACTATATAACTGGTTGTGTTCCATTTCAGCAACGTGGGAATTAAAAAATACAGAACACTGTTCTATCACCACTAATGACATGCAAGTGCCTCTCCCTGGTGAAGCTTTAATTGCACGTGGCACTTTGAAAACGTTTTTTAGAAAGTCTGATATTAAGATGAATCAGCTTAAAACGGACCTCAGAATAATTACTCATGATCACCCCCAGATTAAAGACACAACTTCTTTTTTTATCTGTCCAAGACATTCTACCTGCTTCTATTTCATTAATTAACAAACATGCTTTTAATTTGAAAATTTTGCATTCATACTTTCAGTCCAAACTTGTCAAAAAAGGCACCAGATTACTGGATCTGAATTCAAAATATGTGTGCGAGCCAGAGTGGGAGAGGAGCTGAGGAGATGGTGTGGGTGCGCAGTCCCCCGGCTGTCACCATGCCCTGCGTAGCCATCAGCACAGCAGCAGTCGGCGTATCTCTCAGGGCACGATGGTGACTGCACACCATCGGCCAAAGGTGCTGAGTTGATTTTCACTGTAAATTAGCACAACTTTTTTGCAGCCCCCTATCGGGTTAACTGAAAAACCAGGACTCAGGAGATGGAGATTTTAATGTAAATATCACCAATGATTTAGTACAAGGTCATTATCCCCCTTTCCCCACACACAAATTAACAGAACTTTAAGTCATACACTGAGAAGTGAAAAATCTAAAACTACCCTGTGACATCCACAACTGACTTACTGAAGATCACAACAAAATTTCAAAGAACGTGTGAAGATGCAGAAAAAATAATCTCAGGGCCACTGGTATGAACGAGAAGCTGCTAGGCTAGTGATGACCTTTGTGACAATCTCGACGTTGCTGGCACTGGTGGCTCACTGTTGCTTTCCAGGCAGAGCCTTCTTCCTCACCTTCTCCTCCACCTCCTGCGAAGGTGTCCTCCAGCGACGGCGAGCAATTCCAACCTGGGAAAGGCTTACGCAAAGCCGGAGAACTCCTAGGTGTCAACGGTAGATTTGTACAGTCATGGGGGGACATGGTAACAATGCGTGTCCATTATCAACTGGACTCCACGTCAATATGTTAAAAGCTAAAAATCTCAATGATTTACTCCTCTTGGCAATGGCTGTGACTTCTTTATGCATCTTCAGTGTTTTATTCTCCTGGTCAAATACTATAACCACTTTATAGATCCTAGGTGTGTTACTGAAAAGATACCCTGACCTTTCAGATGCTTGTTTTGAACATCCTTTCAGACATTCTTTTGGAAGTTTGCTAATTTAGGACCGTAAGGTCCTGTTCTCCATCCTTGCTGAGTGTCACTACATCTCTTCTTCCCCGGCTGAATGTCCCAAGGCTCCTTCCCCAACTGCTGACCACAAAAGATAAATCCTGCAGGGCTCCTGGGTGCACTCAAGGACAGAAAGAGCCTGGAGCTTTGCTGTGTTAATGCACTGTGGTGTGCTGGTCCCAGGCTGCAGCCTCAGGTGATTCCCCTCCTCCCTCCTACAATGCAGTTCTTGTAACAGCTAAGTTTTGTTTGTAGATTTCCCAACTGTGAGCTTTTAAAGAAAATGCTTGTATTCATGGAAATTTTCAAATAAATAAGAAAGTAGAGAGAATATTATAATGAACTCCCAGGTCCCATCACCCAACCTCAACAAACGTCAGCTCAGGAGCAATCTTGTTTCAGTAGCCACACCCTCTTCTCTTCCTCCAGGTCATTTTCAAGATCATCCCTGACATATTATTTCACTCATAAATATTTCAGTATAAGGTATATAGCCCTAAAAGACAGGAACTCTTTGTGCTTTGTGCTTTTTGTTTTTTTTTTTTTATTTCAGCTCATCATGGGGGTACATAAGTTCAGGTCATATACATTGTCCATGTCCTGCCCATCCCCCCGAGTCAGAGTCCCAAGCGCGTCCGTTCTCATTCTCCAGACAGTGCGCCTGGCACTCATCATGTAGTCATACCTCCATCCCCTCCCCCCCCACCTCCCCGGGTCTGCACCTTCAAGCATGACCATTCCCCAGAGGGTGTGCAACGCACTCATCATGTAGGCATACACTCACCCCCTACCCCCTACCCCCATCCCAGTCTGATATCCAATTGGTATCCTTCCCCGATGTACATTTAGGTGATGATCAGGGAAACCAGTTTTCTGGTGAGTACATGTGATGCTTGTTTTTCCATTCTTTGGATACTTCACTTAGTATAATGGGTTCCAGCTCTCTCCAGGAGAACCAAAGAGATGTCGTATCATCGTTATTTCTTATAGCTGAGTAATACTCCATGGTATACATATACCACAGTTTACTAACCCATTCGTGGATTGATGGGCACTTGGGTTGTTTCCACATCTTTGCGATTGTGAATTGTGCTGCTATAAACATTCGGGTACAGGTGTCTTTGTTAAAGAATGACTTTTGTTCTTCTGGGTATATGCCCAATAATGGGATTGCTGGATCGAATGGTAGGTCTACTTGAATCTGTTTAAGGTATCTCCATATTGCTTTCCATAGGGGTTGCACTAGTTTGCAGTCCCACCAGCAGTGTATGTGTGTTCCTGTCTCTCCGCATCCACGCCAACATGTGTTGTTTTGGGATTTTTTGATAAAGGCCATTCTCACCGGAGTTAAGTGGTATCTCATTGTGGTTTTGATTTGCATTTCCCTGATGATTAGGGATGTTGAGCATTTTTTGATACGTTTTTTGGCCATTCTTATGTCTTCTTTTGAAAAATTTCTATTCATGCTTTTTGAACACAAAGGACAACAGATTTTCAAATCACCAAGGCCCTAGCTGGGGAAAAATACTTCGGATTGGTCAGCCATTTATATTTCTCACAATAAATAAAAAAGAATGTTGAATACATGTCATGGCGCACGTTTCCAAATCCACAGAATGTACACCACTGGGAATGAATCCTAATGTAAACTGTGGACTTTGGGTGACGATGACGTGCCCAGCTGTGATAAATGCCCCCTGCGGTGGGGCTGCCGGTGACAGGGAGGCTGTGCATGTCAGGGAGCAGGAGGCATGCGAGTTAGCTCTGCACCCTCTTCTCAGTTTTGATGTAAACCTGAAACTGCTCTAAAAAAATTGTCTTTAAAAAAATTTTTTGAAATCCATAAAGAAATCTGAAGTTTTCCTGCAAAGAGGGCGCTAAGGCATTTTTATATAAATGAATGAAAAACTTTATGAATCATTCACAAGTCTCTATGCTTTATAATAAATTCGCTATTATCAGGCATAACACTCTTTCACACGGCTTAACACATAAAATCCTCCTAGCAACTCTTTGCAGTAGGTTCTGTGATAATACCCACTTTACAGATGAAGAAAATGAGGCACAAAGAAGAGAAATCATTTTCCCAGGCTCAGTCAGGAGCAGAATGGGGGCTTAGACTCGCTCCAGGGGCTTTGATCTTTTCATAGCCTCAACCTGGGATATATTATTATTATATTGCGTTGAATAGCAACGTCCTGCTCTGTCAGTTTGGTTCCTCTGAAAACAATCCTGAGAAAAGAATTGGAGGCTGGGAGTTTGGCTGGAGATGGCAGGAAGCACGAGCAAGGGCACAGTGAACAAGGATACACGGAAGAAAGGAAAGCCCTGGGGCCCAGCTCCACCGGGGAATTTTCCAAGGAATCATGGAGAATAGGGCTCAGCAGGTCAAATCTAACCCACAGCCTCTATTTGTAAATAAAGTTTTATTGGAGCACAGTCAAGCCCATTCTTTTAGTACCGTCTGTGGCTGCTTTCATGCCAAAACGGCAGAGTTGGACAGTTGCAACAGAGCCTGGCAAAGTTATTTACTATCTGCCCTTAAGAGCAAAGGTTTGCTGACCCCCAATGCAGAACACCTGGAAGGAAAAAGGGAAGCTGGGTATTTATTCCCCCCTTGGTTTAGAGTTGCCCTGGGGTTATGAGATCCCTGGCACTGCCAAGGGACCTCCAGGCAGTCTGAGCAACTACGTGAGAAAGCGTCGGGCTGAGACGCAGAGAGAGACAGGGGCTAAGATGAGAAGCTGCCAGCATGCCCCCGTGGCAAACGTGTGGGAGCCAGGTACCCACAGCACGCACTGCAACATCCATGTGCCTCAGAAGTTTCATTATAATAAGGACAATAATATTTAGCACTTAAACTACATAAACTAACATAAGAATTATACTCGAAAATGTATGTCAACCTCATAGGAAGTGCCTAGCACATAGGAAGTGCTCAAAAGTTATCAATTACTTCGCAATTTTCCTCAACACTAGTCATTAGGAAACACTATTGTTGATACATGCAGCCTAAGTCTAAATTATTTACCACACAGGAAAGTGTTTCAAAAGTGTCCCCACATATTTTGTTAAATATGACATAAACGAGCTGGCCTGCAAATACACAGACTTCTGACTGCCTGGCGTTTGTGCCTGTGGCCGGTATCTGCCTCTCTCTCTACCAGATGAAACAAGCCATCAGTTGTTTACACAAAACTGACGGAGACTAGCAGCATCGTTCATAAGGGCCAAAAACCAGAACTATCACATGCCCAGCAGCTAATGCTTGCATAAACAAAATGTGGTGCATCCACGCAATGGAATATCATTTAGCCATAAAAAGAAATGAGGTACCGATACATGACACGACATGGTGAACCTTGAAAACGCCATGCTAAGCAAAACATGCCGGGCACAAGAGGCCACATATCACGCGATTCCATGCATGCGAAATGTCCGGAGGAGGCAGATCTACAGTAGCAGAAGTAGACCGGTGGCCGACTAAGGCTGGGGGAGGAAGGGAAGATACAGAATGACAGCTCGTAGGTACAGGGTTTCTTCTCAGGTGCCAGAAATATTACGAATTAAATCACAGTGATGGTTGCACAACCCTGTGAACACACTAAAAACCACTGAATTGTATGCTTCAAATGAGTGACTTTTATGATATGTGAATTAACTGCTGAATGAGAAAAGGCGAGTTCCTCCACTTAATAAAGAATGCCCACAAAACGTTCTCAGTGGAAGCTCTTCTTCCCATGCCCGCTGCTCTCCCCAGTCTCCCTTGCTGCTCCTCGGGCACCTTGCCTCTTACTTTCTTTCTGGGCCTGCTCATTCTTCTAGCTCTGTCCTTTTTATTTTTAGAGATGAGATCTCACTCTGTCACTCATGCTGGAATGCTGGAGTGCAGTAGCACAATCATAGATTCTAGACAGATTCTAGCTCTGTCTTCATACTATTTTTCCTACTGTGGAGAGTTCAGGTCCTGAAGTCAGACTGCATCCTGGCCACACCACCAACTGGCTGTGTTACTTTGGGCAAGTTACTTAGCCTCTCTGAGCTTCAGTTTCCTCATTTGTAAAACAGTAATAGTAACAGTGCCTATCTATTGTTATTATTAGCTGACATTTATTGAGCATTCATTGTCAACAGGCCCTGTTCTCTTTTTAGATTTTTTTAAACTTTTTTAAAACAATAAACTGTATATATTCAAAGTGTACAACTTGATGTGTTTGGACATATGAATATATCTGTGAAATCAACACAATTTATCAAACATTTGCATCGCCCCCAAAAGTTCTTGTGCCATTTTGCAATCCATCCCTCCCTCCACGCTCTCTCCAGGCAACCAGTGATCTGTTTTTGCCACTAAAGACTAGTTTGCATTTTCTGGAGTGTTATATAAACAGAATTATAAGCATGTACTCTTTCTATGGGAGGTCTGCTTTGTTTCACTCGGCAATGATTTCAAGATTTTCCCATGCTATATGCATCAACAGTCCGTCCCTTTTTATTACTGAGTAGCATTCTATTTGCCACTTGTTGACAGATACTTAGGCTGTTTTCAGTTTCTAGGTTGTTTTCCATTTTTGGCATATAAAGCAGCTAGTAGCCTTAGTGTACAAACAAGACCATGTGGGCATGCATTTTCGGTTCTCTTGGGTTAATACCAAGGAGTGGAGTCCTGTGGCTGTACCAGAATTGTGCAAAGCCCAGTGGACGACAGGGCTGCTGGCACGTGGGCAGGAAGGACAGTCAGCATTGGCACTGCCACGACTTCCACTCCTCACACCTTCTCCAGACACCTCCGGCCCCGGCTGCTCCCACCACAGCTCCCACTTCTCCTCTCTGTGGCCCACAGTCCAGCTTCCTCTTCCTGCGGCTCCCGCCTCTCCTTCTCTCCCTTGAGCCACTCCTGACCCCTCCATGCCCCAGTCACGGTCTGGCTTCTCTTTGGGACACCACAGAGTTGTTCTCTTCCTGCTCAGACAAAACAAGGGCATTATCTTAACAGATTCATATGATAGTGTTTTTTCTCCCTTTTATTTTTAGTTGACACGTAATAATTGTATATATTTGTGGGTTACAAGGGTGATATTGCAATACGTGTATATATTGTGTAATGATCAAATCAGGGTAATTAGCATATCCATCACCCCAAACACTTATCATTTGCCTTGGGAGCATTCAAAATCCTCTCTTCTAGCTTTTTGAGAAAATGCAATAAATTATAGTTATCCACATTCACCCTACAGTGCTATAAAACACCAGAACTCATTCCTCCTTTCTAGCTAGTTTTTCCAACATTTCTAGTCCAACGAGAATTGTGTAACAGTCAAGACATCAAGGCAAGAGAAAACTCAATTGCACTAAAATATCAAAGTTCACCACTTTCCCCTATTTGTAAATGTTGCCACTGTAACCGGTATCTTCTTTTAAAGCGCCAATGTTTCTTTGTATAAACAAAGTATTATGGCTTTCTGTCATATTCATTTCAGCTTTGCTATAAACACATTGTAAAAAATACTTTTTAATGAAGGCTCTTCTCTGTTATCAACACTCAAAATGACCAGGTTTTCAAATGAATCACAGCTGACTTTTATTTTGGCTGGAACTCCAAACTAGAATTGTCTCAATCAGCATTTTAAATTTATCGACCCATATCTGTTCACTAGGTTCTATCAAAAAGACTTAAAATGCATCCCATTTGACTAGTGTAAAACAGAACTGCTACCACTTTAGGCACTAATATGGCATTGACTTCAGACGTAAAGACGTTGTGTGGGAATCTGGATGCTACATCATAATCGAGTGTATCTGCGCCCTTCTGCATAGTGCACAGCGGTTTGGTAAAGAAGCATCATACAACACCAAGCAAAAATTAATACAAAGCTGGACGCGGTGGCTCACGCCTGTAATCCCAGCGCTCTGGGAGGCTGAGGGCCGCTTGAGCTTCAGTGATGCCACTGCACTCTAGCCAGGGCAACAGAGCAAGACTCTGTCAAAAACAAAAGAAGAGCAGAACTCTCTACATGAGATATTCTGAACAAGAGACTGTCCTCACAGCAATTTAAATCAATTAGAGCAAAGGCAGATGATTTATCATATGAATACCTTCCCTCCAACACAACTCAAATTTTGCTTTCCCATCGTAACAATAGATGCCATCACATCCCTGCCCAGTCTTAAGCAAGGAATACCCAGTAGCATTTAACACAGCACACAGGGCAAGCAGCCCCGAGAGCCAGCCTGCTTACTGCTTACTGGGCAGCTGTTACCCTCCTGAGAGCCGGGAACCACCAGCGACACCATGGCCAGGTCTGGAGACCCCAGGCAACCACTTTATTCCCAAGTGAAAAACACTGCACTTCAAGTTTTACCTATAAATTATAAGCACCCCATAATAGCTAGGAAGTCCAGCCCTGTGCAGCTTATGAAACCATCTTTATCCACAAAGTTCCTTAAAGAAATGTGTTAGAACATACTACCGACTGATAACAGCGGTTATTTCTTGGGGTGGAACAGGGATTGGGAAGTAAGGAGTGGGTTCACATTTTATACTTTACATCCTTCTGAATTGATTGCATTTTTCTAGGAAGCATTTACTATCTTTATACACTTAGAGCGCTCTCTAGCCTATCCAGCGCTGAATGGCTGTCTTATTAAGGAGAAATCCTAAAGCCAGTGGCAGCATGACGCCCTCTGCTGACGGGGGGACAAATGCTCACTCTCTCGTGTTTTTTTCTGGCAACTAATAAGCAGGCAATTGACCCTGGTTCCCCGATCAGATATTCCTGTCTGGAACTGTGAATCTCCAAGAAGTCACGTCGTCACAGGGGCAGTGAGAGCTGACACACAAGGAGGGCAGTGAGGCCACCCTCCAGGGGTGGCAATGCCAGGGACAGCAGTGTCTGGCGGCACTGGTGGTGCCCTTAGCAGAGCATTCCCGTGATGCGACCTTGGCCGTGGCCCCACCTGCCTGACTCCCTTAGGCTGCTGCTCACTCACCAGGCCGGATTCTTCTGCCCTGACAAGGATCCGGAGAAACGCCCGCACACTTCCAATAAGTCCCCTTTCCAGCGTCGGCCCCTGGAGCCAAAGAGCCCTGGCCTACGATTTGTTCATTCATTCAGTAAAGCATTTATTAGCTGCCTAGTAAGTGCTGAGCACCGTCCTAGGCATGGAGATTCTGTAGTGAACAAAAGACAAAAATCCCTTCCTTGAAGAGGTTATATAGCGTGTCCTTCCCAGACCCTGTCCTTCCTTTCACTTTCCCCAGAAGTCTGCTGTACTCTGGGATTTGTGCCACCCCCCAGCCCTAAGCCAAGCCACGCTTTCTCAGCTGCCCTTGACATTAAGGAAACAAGGGCCTTTCCATGTCCCTCTGGCCTTGCTCTTGAGGTCAAGTCAAACTCTACTCTTCCACACCATGGATGGTCATTCATCATCATTCCATAAACACCAGCATCTAGACTATTCCAGGTCCTCCGCTAGGAGTTGGACACAGTGCTGAGCTAGTCATTGCCCTCACAGAGACGACAGTGCAGCAGCACAGACAGACGACAGACGTCTCGACTGCAGCAGTCCGTCCTCACCCGCGGCTGGCTCTCTGTGCTCTCAGCCGCCTGCGGTACAGCACGGTAAGATGTGTTGAGAGAGAGAAAGAAACCACATTCACGTAACTTTTATTACAGTATAAATGTTCTATTTTTACTATTACTTATTGTTGTTAATCTTTTACTGTGCCTGATTTATGAATTAAAGTTTATCACAGGTATGTACACACAGGAAAAAACACAGTATATACGGTACAGGGTTCAGTACTATCTGCAGTTTCAGGCATCCACCGGGGGTCTTGGAACATACGCCCGTGGACAAGGGGGCGCTACCACTGCTCTAAACGGTGACCTGTGCCCCAGTAAAGGAAGTACAGCGCCGTAGGAGCACCCCACCTAGTGTAGGAAGGGTCAGAGAAGGTTTCCGGGGGGGAAGTGGTGTTTAAGCTGAGATCTGAGGGGTGAGTTAAGGTTACCCAGCTGCAGAGGACATAGAGGAGTCCAGTCAGAAGGAATAGCACCATAATATTCTAGAAGTAAGAGAGAACGTGGCACGTTAGAGACGACGTCAGGAGTTCAGTATGGGGGGGCGATGGAAGCAGTGGGGAGGGGTAGGTGATGGCTAAGGTGGGACTGCAGAGGATGAACAGCCTCATTAGCTTTGCACGGGCTGGTTCTCAGACCAGCCAGAATCCGTGCAGGAGTTTACACAGAGGCGGCAGCGGCAGGGTGCACTGTCAGATCTGCAAGGCAGGGGGTCACTCTGGATGCTGGGGGCAGTGAACTGGACAGGGGAAAGACGCAGGCATGGGGGGATGTAAGAGCCTGCTGAAGTCACCCAGATGAGCAACACTGTGTCCTGGATTAGCAGGGGAGGAGAGACGAAAAGCAGCAGAAATATTCAAGTGACATTTATCGGATACAATCAAGAGGACTTTCTGATTGGTAACTGGACGTGCGATGATGAAGGAAACCAAGAAGTCACAGGTGGCTCCCCAGTGTCTGGTGTGGGTAGCCAGGTGGACAACGGGCCATCCATCAAACGGAAACACAATGCTGAGGAGGAAACGGCCTCAGTCTGGGCGTGTTCGATTGGAAGCAGGACTGCCTGACTGACAGCCGGGTATGGCGGCTTGGCTCCCAGTGCAGAGACAGGAGCCGGAGGAAGGGATCGAGGGTCCTAGGGATAGTCACTGAGGTCATGCAAAGAGGGAGATGACCCTGGAGGGAGTGCGGTGGTGTAGTGGACTGTATCCCTGTATAAACATTCACTGCTCCTCCCTGGGAAAGGATCAGATTTTGGCACCCTGATGATGTCAGACTTGGCCAAAAGACTCGTGTTGGCCAACGAAATGTGAGTGGAAACGACATGTGTCGCTTTCCTTGTGTGCAGAAGCTTCAAGGCCAGCTCAGGGTTCTCCATGTCCTCTCTTCCCTCTGCTACGACAAGCAGCAACGTTCCAGAGAGAGAGGCTGCTCCATCAGCCTGGGCCTCAGAATAAAGATTATGAGGGACCAAGCTGCAGCCAGCTCACAGTGAACATGTAGCTCGAGCAAGAAACAAATGGCTGTGATCAGCCACGGAGTTTAGGAGTCATTTGTTAATGCAGCGAAACCAAGCCTACTCTGACTGCTACAGGTGGGACGAAAAGCAACGCTGAAGGTCAGCAAGGCAAGCGAGGCCTGCACGTAACCCCTCCCACCCGGCTCTGCACACTCCTCTCTGCTGGCCAGTTCAGGCTTCCCCCCTACCGAGGCACACCTTCCTTTCCCTTTCTGCCCACTCTTCTGCATTTCTTCTGTCAAAAGCCGTATGTATCTGCCCACAACCAGGGCAGATGACAGCAGAAGCAGCCACCTTCAGCCCTTCTTCCCATCTGTCCATGCCCTGGCCTGGCCTGTGACTCACTCTCTTCACTCCGTCCAGTTTTCAGTCCAGCTCTTGGATTCATTTCTGGCTAACCTTGCTCTTGGTCTTGACCCTGCCCTGTGCCTAGGTCATCTGGGCAGCCTGATGTTCATTCAGCCCTGGCACAGCCCCTAGGACGCGCTGCCCCTGTGAGGTCCATGCCCATTCTGACTCATCCTGAGCCCTCTGCCTCGGCTCCTGGATGTGCCCCAGACAGACAGCTGTCCGGCCAGTCGTCCCTTCCAGATTCCAGTCAGTCTGGTTCCATTTCCCTCCACGCTCCGAGCCTCAGCCTCAGCACGTGGACCATGACACACTGGAAGACTCTGGCCAAGCTTCTCATCTGTTAGCTTTCTCCCACGTGACCCAGCGGGCCACTGCTCACCAGAACAAACTGACGTGCGCAAAGGTCTTCATTTACGCTGAACACACGCAACACAGGTGGCTTCTGCTCACTTTTGACCTGGGACAAGGCTCTTTAATAGGCTGCTTGGACGCCCCACCTTCCTGAGCTGTTTTTCTCCTTCCACTGTAGATCAGGACTGAGAGTGCTGCTTTCTGTTTAAAAGTGTCTTTGTTTCCAAGTCAATAAGACCATGCCACTTCCTTTGGTTTAGGCCCAGTCCCCAAGCCAGAGGGCTGCCAGGTGTCCCAGCATGGCCGTCCCAGGCAGGTGTGGGTAACCCAGCCTGCCGGTGATGATTACAACCAGGACAGAGGCCAAGATAAAGCATCACACCTATCTGTTATTAAGTTGACTCATCGTTCAACATTTTGCATATATTGTTCACAATGGCAGCTACTATCATTTGTTGAAAGTTTATTAGATGGCAGACAATATACTAAACACTTAACATATATCACCTATTTTGTTTCTCATGGTCAAAGAATAGTATTATTCTCCCCATTTTACAAATGGTGAAACTCATATTTTAAAAGTTTACACATATAAAAAATAAATTTAAAAAAGTTTACACAATTGCCTGAGGAAACACAGATAGTGCCACTAGGATTCTAGGTTTGCCTGACTCCAGAGCCCTTATTTTTTTATTATTATGCTATATGTGTTTGTGTGTCAGTGTGGGTGTGTAAATATAGGCATATACATACACACACACAGCCGTGTGTGTATATATATGCAGGTGAGTTTACATATTTATAATTGTGTATAAATATATATTTACAATTGTGTATATGTATAAATATAGGTAAATAGGTGTGTACATATGTATATAGGTATGTGTGTGTGTGTGAGTATATATGTATATGTATATATACATAAATGTGTGTATGTATGTAATGGAAAGTGTCAAAAATGTCTGATCTTAGGTTAGAAAATAGGTAATACATTGTGTTTTAGCCACTGGGTATCACACCTATTACAATACAATATTCTAACAGAAGTTCTACAATGCTTTTAGAATGACATTTTATGTGGCCGTTGGAAGTCATTTAGAAATTGCTCTGTGAGGAGAAGTCAGGAGCCCTGGGGTCTAGTCCCAGCTTTGCCACTGCCCAGCACATACCTTCTCTGAGTCAAAGTTTCCTATCTGTAAAATGAAGGAGTTTGATCCAGTGCCTTAACAGGGACATTCCTGCTCCAAAATGCTACAATTCAGAAGAAATAAAATGTCAAATCAGACCTCTCTTAAAATAATGTCTATATATTTAGAGCTGAATAATGCTTGCTTATAAGGAGCATTAGAATTTGCACTTTTGATTTTCTAGTGTCTTTTTCTACTTTCTACTGAAAGCCTTGCAAAATTCTTTTCTCCAAATATCAATGAGAAATAAAGAAGTTGATTTCATATGATCTCCAGTCTAACAAATGCATTAAAACAGAACAGTTATAAAACATTAGTGGTCACTCTTAGTTTTCCACATAACTTAGAAGCTCAGAAAGGAATAAAATTGTATATTCTAAGTTTAGTGGGCTAAACAATGCACCATGACAGCAGCTATTTTTGTAAAGGGCAGCTAAAAGGGCTCAGTCTGGACACATCCTTTAGCAATGCCTCGGGAGTTGGGTTTCAGAGATCTCACCAAAGATTCAGACTGTTTATTCTGGCAAAAGCCCACTGATCCAAACTTTAGATGCCACAGCGGAAAAAACAGTGACAGATGAGTTCAAGACTTTCCCAGATGATTCCAAATTTGTTAAGTCAGACTGAAAATGAGAGGGAAAAAAATGAAACCAATACAGAATAGAAGGCTTTTAGATCTAATTCATTATTTCAAAATTTATTTCTTGATCTTGCTCTGTTACTATCATCAGAGCAAAATAAAGTAGATTTAAGGCACAAGGAAGAGTAAAAACTGTCTTACATTGAAGGATGGATGAGTTTGCAAACATCTTGTGAACGAATTTGAACAGAAAGGAATGAGGGGAGGGGAAAAAGATCAGGGTATAATGAGGATAGCAGTTCTTTATTCTCAGGAATTTTTGAGACAGTTGGAAATAAAATATGTAAGTACCTATCGTGGTGAATGGTATAAAAGTAGACATGCAAGAGATGGGTGAGTAGTCCTCTATGGTCTGCATATACCACTTTTATTAATCCGCTTATGTATTGATGGGCATTTGGGCAGTGCAAAGGCAATATATGGAACCAAAATGTTTGTATCTCCATAATATTCTGAAATTTAAAAGAAAAAAGAAGAGATGGTAACAACCATCGTTATTCTTATCTAAACCCAGTATAAAGAAGTCTCCTAATCCAATTTTTTCTCCATACGAGCGGGAGAATCCAGTAAAATGTGATCCCCTAAGATTCGCTCTACTTTTGTTACAGTGAGTTTTTATCTTTTAAATGTGCCTTAATTCTTCACCTTTTCATTCTTTGTCATTTCAATACTTATTTTATAATATCTGGAAAATATTCACTTAGAAAAAATATAGTTAATATTTACTTCATGCAATATAAAACCCTCAGATGACTAAAGCAGATCTATTTAAAACTGTTACCTGTCCTAGAAAACTGTAACCACAGAACACAGCATTTCAAGGAAAAGTTTAGTAACTTAATTAGTTTATTCTAACTTTAAAAAGTTTAATTGTCCCAAATCTCTATCTACTTCATTTAAATACTTGGTATTTAGTATTAATACACTGCTTTATTTTGAATCACTGGATATGATTCTAAGAGATAATTTATTTAAATTCATCTGAGTAACAATTAAAGCTAAGGACAAAAATGAAACCAATGCACAATGCAGTTGCATTTGTTGAGCTCATGAACACTTATGTTCTTCGTTGTTACAAATATTCACCCTACATCAACACATAGATCTGCTTTCTGAATAGATTATTTTAGTGAGTTTCTAAAATCTTAACAAAGAAGCATAATACACTGCCTTAAAAAATTTGTAATTTGAAAAACTCGTACATTATGAGAACATCAGTCTTTTGTCTAACAGCTGAGGACGAGCTTAACCGAACAGCCATCTCAAAACGGGTTAGGCGAATGGAAGAGACACAAGGCAGGTACACGCAGGGACAGTGCTCGGTTCCTCAAGGCCTCCCTGTCTGAACTCTGTGCGAACTGCCAGTGAGCAACTCAGTGGGCCAATCTGCCATTTCTTCTCTTTTTCCTTTTCTCCATAAAAGACCATGAGAGGACAGGCGCTGGTGTCCAGTGACACAAAGGAAGCCCCAAAGGCGCCGTGAGAGGCAGTGGACAGTCGCCCCTGGCGCAGGGCCAGGCGCCGGCCAGCTGGGCCCTTCGGGTCACCGTGTCTCTGGCTCGCTGCTGGCGTGAGGCGCCGCGCTCCCTACGAGAAGGCTCAGTCAGGACAGCTTTATTTATCTGGCATTCTGAAACTTCTCCCCTCAACATCTTTTGACAACTTTTTTGAGAAATAATTGACATACAATAATCTGCATATATTTAAGATACACAATTTGATAAACTTTGACGTGTGTGCACACCTGTGAAGCCATCGCCACAGCTATGATAACGCTGACCTCCATCACTTCCCGCAGTTCCTGCAGCCCTGTCTCCCCTCGCTCCCGCCCCGCCCAGTCACCACCAAGCCCTGAGCTCCCTCTGGCACCAAAGGCCGCGGTACTGCGCGTTCTCCAGAATTTTATGTCAGTGGAGTTGCACGGTACATACTCTCTTTTCAGTGGCTCACTGGGGATAATAATGTTTAGACCATTCATTTGTTGCACATTTCGATAGTTCATTCCTTCTTATTGCTAAGTAATATTCCATTGTATGACTATACCACCGTTTGTTTATCTGTAAACCATGAACTTGCTGATGGACATTTCCTCAATATTTCAAAATCTTTTTTATTGTGACAAATAACATACATACAGAAAAGTTCATAAAACAGCTTATCATATTATATTAAAACAGACACATGTATAACTACCACCCAAGAAATGGATGACTCTCTCTGTTCCAAGACCCTCACGGGCCCCTTTGTGGTCCCAACCCCTTCCTTCCCCAGAAAGGCCATGACTCCCGACGTTTAAGTTAGCCTTCCTAAGAATATTCTGGTTCTCCTTCCACCCACTTTGACACTTAGACACATGGAGTCATACAGTATGTGTTTTCTCCCATCTGGTTTCCCATAATCAACATCATATATTTTTTTTTTTTTTTGAGACAGCTTTGTTGCCCGGGCTAGAGTGAGTGCCATGGCATCAGCCTAGCTCACAGCAACCTCAAACTCCTGGGCTCAAGAGATCCTTCTGCCTCAGCCTCCCGAGTAGCTGGGACTACAGGTGTGAGCCACCATGCCTGGCTAATTTTTTGTTTCTATTTTTAGTTGACTGGCTAATTTTTTCCCATAGAGACGGGGTCTCGCTCTTGCTCAGGCTGGTCTTGAACTCCTACCTCAAGCGATCCTCCCGCCTCTGCCTCCTAGAGTGCTAGGATTACAGGCGTGAGCCACCGCGCTGGGCCCAGCATCATGTTTTTAAAATTCATCCCTGTTTTTGCACATAAATGTAGTTCATTTTAGTTGCTGTTCAGCATTTCACTGTACTGCACAATTTACCCATTCTACTGTTCATGGGCATTTGGGTTGTTTCTCATTTTTGGTTATTACAAATTATGCTGCTTTAAACTTTCCATTCATGTCTTCCGGCATTAATGTGCAAAAATTCCACAGGAGTGGAATTTCTTAGGAGCAGAACTGCTGGGTCAGAGGGTACGCATGTATTGACCTTTTTTGGATAGTAGCAAACTGTCCAAAGTGGTGGCCATATTCATTTTTCATGCTCTCACTCCCCTGCCTTTTGTATATTTTCCCATCTTCCCCCCTTTTTTTCTTCCTTTTCTTTCTCCCTAAGACAGTTTAGCACTCTCCCCTAAAATGTCGGTTAATGCTATTTAATTAGCTACAACAGGCTCATTGACGTATTTCATGTTAGGAAGAACTACAGAAGACATTTCCTTTCTGAATTCCTATACAAGTCAAGATCCTATTCAGCTATGTGAGTTGATATAATCATAGTTACGTCTTCATTGACACCATATGCCAGAGATGTTATCTCCTGCACACTATGAAAAATCGGCCTTCCCTTTTCACGTTGACTGTCAGAAAACTTTGGAGCCAAATTTACCCATCTGCAACAATTAAATAGGTCGGTGCTTCTAAAGTGTGGTTCGACAGCCAGCTGCGTCAGAGTAAGCTGGCGGCACAGGTTGACAGCACAGTGCCAGGGCTGCCGGGGTGAGGCTCAGGACCCCACATTTTTAACAAATACTCTGTAGGGAGTTCAATGGATACTAAATTTTGAAACCGCTAGTGTAAGGCTACATGGTATTGCACTTTAACTTCCATTTCTGAGTTAATCTCATGACCTTATCCTTGTGCTTCTTTCCTCTATCGCCCCACTTTTAACCCATAGAAGACTGTTGTATTTATGTGTACCTATAAATCACCTGTGATCATTTCTGGTTCAAGAGCTGGACTGGTAGACGAATAGATAGATAAATGCTAGACTAATTATATAAAAAGAAAAAGCTGCTCCGTCTTCCCTTAATTACAGATAGCACTAAGCACTATAAAATCAAAAAGAGATTAAGAAGATCCAAATTACTGAATGCAGTTTTACAGTGAACCATCTTACAATTTCATCATGACAAATTTAAAGCCCAATATAGGGGGACAATGCTGGGTTCAGACTAGCAGTCCAGAAAGAAATTCTGTTTCCTCACCCAAGCCAAGCCCAGAGACCTTTCAGAGAGAAATCTATGGGAATTCAGAAAATTCTGCCTATGGTTCATTCGTATGACCTTGGCCTTCAAGAATTTGGATTTTACTTGTCTAAAATAACCAGTATAGTGCAAAAAGGGAAATTAACAGGCCATCATAAATTTTTCAAAGTTACAATGGCATCCATTTCTGCAATAGAAAAGATTGGAATAGCTTAAAGTTAGATTTATTATATTTTTGCTAAATTTCTGGCCACCCACTGAGCAGCCAGTTGTCATTCCTCTGCCAGAAAGAGCCTGGAAGAAAATTGGCACAGTTTGGCTGTTTATTGTATGCAGACAAGCTGCAAAATCAAGATCCAAATTTTCAAAAGTATACCCACTGCAAGGGCTGGCTGCCTGACAGCCGTGAGTAGGAGAGAAAGTAGAATCCAAACAAGCTGTGCGAGAAGCAAAACAGCAGAGGATCTTGCCACAGGGATGAAGAAACTAGAATAGAAAAAGAGACTCACCAATCAGATGTAAAAGAAAGAAAAACTGAGGTTCTATGTTATGCTTGCCTTGACTCTGATATCAAACATATCCTATACAAGAGAGAAAACTCTTATGATAATTCAATTATCAAAAGTTTGCAAAACAAAACAAAACACTACTCTGTTTTAAAATATTTAAACATTTGGCATTTGTCACTGTTGTACTTAATCACAATTAGCTTGGTCAAAGCATTAAACCAAGTAATTCTACATTATAAAATGCATTCCTAAATTTTACCTGACTTCCAGAAGACGATCATATTATTTTTCATGCAAAGCTAACATTTATAAGCTAGTAGTTCCTACCATATGCTAGGCCCTATCCGAAGCACTTTACACATATTAACTCATTTAGTCCTTATTATCTCCATTGTACAGATGAGGAAACTAAAGCACAGAGAGATTCAGTATCTTTCCCAAGGTCCTTAAACTAGTAGGTGGTTCTAGTAGAGCGCACACTTTTAACGACATTTACCATGTCAATCATTATTGTTGTTGTGCAGGAACAATAATGACCTGAACTTCAACCGAACAATATTTTGAAAGTGCTTTAACCAAACAAAAGCATAAATTGCTTCACTCTGCATCATATATTTCCACAAAATTATATGTCATTTCCATAACAGCAATGATTTTTTCTAATATGCAAAATTCATCCAAGACAATGTAATTGCTGTTTTTGCTTTTATAAAAAACATCACTATGGTAAAGCAAAAGCTAGTGATGCCTACAGCTAGAATCATGGATCTGGGCTCCCCAGAGCAAAGAAAATATGAATTAAATAGCAATAGATATAATTGAGAGACTCTAGGGAGTACCTTAAAAGAGGGAAAGATTTGAAACCAAGCAGTTCTGGTAACTTTAAGAACCAAGACCCAAAGCAGAAATAGAATTTGTTTTTGCAGAAGGAGAGTGGACTTTAGCTTCAAATGGAAAAAAAAAATAGAAATGGAGAGTTTTAAATGGGGCCATAACTTTGGAAGATATAGCTGATCTATCTGTTACTGTCTCTATTAGCAGTCTGTGTTAATTTGACTAGCTGCTAATAATTAGATAGTGATATTTCCAGCACCTGTAAACAAAGCTACTTCCATTAAATTCAGCTGAGACTTAAAGGACTTTGCTTAAAGTGCTGGACTCTGCAACCCAGAGTTGGTGGCAGCAGCCAAGGAGAAGGTGGGACTGATGTCCAGGTCCAGGTAGCTTTCCATGGAGACCAGATGTGGACAGGAGAGCTCGATAGGTATGTATTGAATTCAGGGCCACGTTTCCAGCTCTCACCTAGAATTGGGGCCGCATCGCCTCCATCTAGCATATCCACAGCACTGGCATCCCCAGAGGATGGCGAGCCTCAAAAAGGCAGAGCCAGGATCACAGAGTTTTATGTGCTGTTCACTGAACAAGGGTGGCTGGCCAAGGAAGAATGAACTCACCACCACTCCCTGGCCAAGCTGTGGGGCAGGGCCATTTCCTCCCAGAGAACGAAGGGCTGCCTTTTTCTACTTTCTCTTTTTTTTTTTTTGAGACAGGGTCTGGCTCTGTGCGAGGGGCGGCAGCACGCTGGACCAGCAGCGCGGCACAGGGTCATCCCTGGGCACGTTCGTGTCTCTGAGTCTCAGTGTCCTCAGCTGTAAAGCAGGAGCAATAATAACACCTCATAACATTGTGAATATTAAATAAAATAAGGAGCATAAAACACACAGCACGTGCCGGGTTGATCCAGCAAGGCTGCTTCTGGGTGGCACACCTGAGAGGACGGAACGCTAGGAAGCGAGCAGGTATCTGGACACCCGTGTGCACAGCAGCATCGTGCACGGGAGCCAAAGGTGAAGACAACCCGTGTGCCCACTGACAGATGCATGGAGAAGGAAGATGTGGTACCCATGCCATGGACTATTACTCAGCCTTAAAAAGGAATAAAATTTGGATCCATGCTACAACATAGATAAAGCCTTGAAAACATTATGCTAAGTGAAGTAAGCCACGTACAAAAGGACAAATACATGACTCCACTTACACAAGAATAGACAAATTCACAGAGACTGGAATGTTAATGGTTACCACAGTCTGGGTGGAGGGAGGAATGGGAGTTATTTTTAACGGGTACAGAGTTTCTGTTCATGAAAATGAAAAAGTTCTGGAAATGGATAGTGTACGGTTGCACAACATAGTGAATGTACTTAGCAGCACTGAATTGTACGCCTAAACATGGCTAAACCGGCGAATTTCGTGTTATGTACATTTTACCATAGTAAAAAAAAGTGCTGGGTTAATGGTAGCTATTTCTTTTGTCATTATTAGTAATAGCGATCATCAGTTCCTACAAGCAAGGCACAGGCAGCTCGTCAACTTATCAACTGAGTCACGGCAAGGCAAGGGGAGGAGAAAACACCCCCTGAGGGGGTGGGGGAGGAGACGGCCAATGCGTGGCAGTGACACCAGTTGGAGCATAGGGTGTCAGTCCCCAGGGCTGGGGCGGGACCCAGCAGGGTGTGGGGCAGCTGAGGAACCTGGAGAAAGAGGATGGGTCTGAAACAAACCCGAGAGAACACAAGGGCCAAACTCGGGGAGTCACATCAAGACACAGGGGCAAAGTGAGGCTGAGAAAACAGGAGGTAACAGTTAAGACTCTCGTGGCTCCAACTGCCTCTCCCCGCAAAGGGATTAAACATAAATGGGGACTTTATTGGCCTGTGCACTTGAAAAATGCAGGGAGAGCTCCAGCCCCGGGCAGCCTGGCTCACAGCACGCAGATGGCATTAAAGGACCTTGCCACCCCCTTCCTTCGCTGCCTCCCCCTCGGCTTCATTCATGTAGGCTCTTTCCAGGCAGTGGCCGCGTGGTCCCCAGCAGACACACTCTCTTTCCAGGGTGGACTCTCATGTGCCTGGCTTGGGTCACAAGCGCCCCCAACCAGCCACTGGGACCACGGGTCATCCCCAGTGGACCATACAGAGGCGCTGTTGATAGGTCGAGTAGGAATGGATGCCATGCAGGCAAAAAGGATAAATGTCCTCTACTAGGAGACAAAAAATGAAAATCTGGGAAGCTCGATAGAAACAGAGAAAGGACCGAGAGTAAGCGGAGATCATGAGCGCCAGCAGAGGGAGGGTGGCTCGGGCGAGTACCACTGACGAGGGTGAGGCCACGGTTTGGTTTATTGCCTACCTGCCTCTAGCACGGGGGGTGGGAGGGGTCAGACGGCTTGAAGGTACAGGATCTCTGTGTCCTGGGTTCTCACAGGGTTTCCTGAACCTCACCCATGTCTCCACGCTGTAACTAGGATTGTTCCGTGAAAATCGGGAGGTTGGCTTCTAGACCCCCCTAAATATCGATGAAATTTGACGTAAGACACTAAACTTCTCTGAGCCTCAGTTTCCTCAATATCCAAGGAGCAGATGAATTACAAAGCATCTAGAAACCCACGTGTCTGAGCCTCCATCCTGAACAAGTGTAAATTGGTTATAACACCAAATCAGAGGATGGGCAACCATATTAAATACGATGATATTTGTGAAAGCATTTTGTAAATTACAGAGAACCAGGCAAATTAGTTGTGGTTATTATTTTTAACATCAACAGACGGGAGGAGGAAAACAAAAAATGGAAGAATATCCTACTCAAGAAGAGATAAATATGGGAAAAGAAAGAAAAAATAGAAGAGGTAAAATAGAAATTATGTGTGAGTGTGTATATATATATATTTTTTTTTCTGAGGTGGGGTAGAAGTCACAAATGGCATCTCCATGTCCTTGCTCCCCAACCACTCTTCACCGAAATTCACTCTGTGCTACTCCACTGCCAAAGGTCATCAGAGGCCACCCACACTGCCAAATCTCAGGGACATTTGTCAGCTATTATCTTAACAAACTTCATCACTGCTCTTGACACTGCTGTCCTGTGTCCCCATTCTTAAACTCCCTACTGCCTCGGCTCCCTCAACAGTGCTGCACACAGGTCTCCTCCCCCCTTAGCGTTCCCTTTTGGGCTCCCCTTCCCTACCCTCCTCCTAAACTCCTCACGCTCCCCCGTGCTCCCGCCTTGGGTGCTGTCACCTGCTCTCAGTGTTGGCTGCCACGCTCGTATCTGCAGCCCCGAACACCCGTCTGAGCCTCAGCCCGCGGGACATCCCTCCAATGACGCCAACGCCCCACAAGTCCGAAAGGGAAGTCCTCAGCTCCTCTGCCCCAAGTCTGCCCCTTTCTCTTCCTCGTCCCCATCTCAGGCAGTTTCGAAGGCCAGAAACCTACTCGTCACAGCCCCTCCTCTCCTGCACTGCCCACCTCACACTGGCTCTGTGCTCTGTCTCTTCCCCTGGTGCTCACGCCTCCTGGAAGATTCCGTTCACATCATCTTCCCCTAGTGGCTTCCCAGAACCCCCAGGTGGAGGAGAGCTCGCCTTGTGCCCTGCACGTGACTTCGCCTCATCACCTCTTCCCTGATACGCTGAAGCAGCTGTCTGTGACTGTCCTCCAAACTCCCACCCCGCCCCGGCCCCGCACTATGTGTTGAGGTTGTACCCACGATGCCTAGCACACTGCCAGGCACCCAGATATCCATCCAGTTAATGTTTACCGAACTCAACAGTTCTCACCAGCTGCAGAGAGGCTAAATAGGAACATTCTGCTTGAGATGATAATTTGTTAACTTTTAACTATCAGTATATTTAATGTGATTGCTTAGCACTGATAGACTCAGACGGAGGAGAAGCTCGTATATTCAAACTGTGAAACAGATGATACAGCAGATTCTGCATTCACATTATTTATTTTGAGAAATATGTACATGCATTTTTAACCAGTAATCACATTATGAGTTTTTAAATAGGAGTAGTTGTGCTTTTCCCAGGAGTTAACTGCATAGAAACTGTCTGATTAAATTAAAATCTATAATCTTAAAATTCCTTGGGTTTTTCTTCTTTTGAACTTTTCATTTCCAAGATGCACACTTCCAGTTTAACAAAAAAGGTAGGGGTATAGGTCTTCAAGCCTCCAGACAGGAATCATTTTTCTGCATAGCCTTTCTCACTAGTGTTGATATTTTATTATAGGGAGTAGAATATCTTCTAAAACCTTAAAGGAAAATGTATTCATCAATCCTCAGCAATTATGTTGCATTATGCTGATTAACATTTTTGAAAATGTTATACCTACTGGAAATATAATAAGAAATTTTAGAAATAGCATATGTATATATCTAAAATAATAGCATTATTTGTAATTAGCTGATAGGTGAACTATGCACTTGCACGTCTGGTTTTGGAGACTGACCAAAAATTGTAAGGCTAGCCTTACAAAGAAAATGCCAGAAACATGCCAGGATGACATTGGTTTGTTCACTATTTAAAACATATAAGCCAAAAGAGAAAAACCTATAGTCTTATTTAGCATAATTTTATTTTCTTCATAAAGCACAAATGCTATATACAGCTTTCAGATATAAAACAATGCTTTCTTTTTCTTTTCTTCATTGTAAAAGTCAGTGGTAGTTCCCTCATTTATCATGAGCATCTGAGATAACCTATAATATGGTAGGAGAAATGCCAAAAACAGATTTTTAGAAATCCAAGTGTTATAAATCAAGCTTTGAGAATGAAAATCACATGGATGAGAAGTTTTCTCTCTTGCATGTACAATTTGTCTCCAGTTGTTTTTAAAGTTGTGAGTCCCACTAAGGCAAGCCATTATGCCTAAAATGTAACCTGTGGTTTGCAACGTGACATCACGGAAGCAGCACAGGGCGACCGGGCTCGGAGCCAGGCCTGCTGCTAAGGAGATCTCCTCAAAATGTTCTTAGTCTGCTTTTCTCAAGAGGGGGCGCGTTCTTTTTATTGATCTATATGAACTGACTATATCTGCTTAGAAGCAGATACAAAGCAGATGCAAGATGTTCATTGTTGAGAAAACGATAATAAAAAGGGAAAAATGGGAAAAATCTAGATGATCATGATCACGGACTGGCTAGATTATTAGAATACATCCGTATTTAGTCCCCAGAGAGTTGCAGGGGTTGTTCTGTCATTTGAGAGATTAAAAACTTGGATCAAAATCCCTTCTCCTGGGGAAAGAGAAGCCCGGCATTCACCCCAGGCTCTCCAGGGGTTCGTGGGAGTTCACAGGCCGCCCAGTTCCCTGCCCCAGCGAAGCCCGGCCCTCCTCCCCGTCCTGCCTCCCGCCGCTCCCGCTTCTCTTCCTTCTCTGCCTACTGTGCACAGCCACACCATGTCGACTCTGCTCTTTGATTTTCACAATAGTACTCACACAACTTTTTTTGTTTTTTAATACAGGGTCTCACTCTGTTGCCGAGGCTAGAATGCAGCGGTGCGATCACAGCTCCCCTCACTGCCACCTCGAGCTCCCGGGCTCAAGCGATCCTCCCAGTGCAGCCTCCCGGGGAGCTGGGACTGCAGGCATGTGCCACCGCACCTCACTATGTTGCCCCGACTGCCCAGACTCGAACTCCTGGCCTCAAGCAATCCTCCCGTCTCGGCCTCCCAAAGTGCTGGGATTACAGGCGTGAGCCACCCACCGTGCCTGGCCCCAGACAGCTGTTCACACATCATTTCTGGGTGTCTTTGAGGGTGTTTCCAGAAGAGATTAGCACTGGCAGGCTGAGTAAAGCAGACAGCCCTCCCCGATGCTGGCGGGCGTCATCCAATATTTTGAGGCTCTGAAGAGAAGAAAAAGACAGAGCAAGGTTCAATTCATTCTCTACTTGACTGCCTGAGCTGGGACGCTGATCCTCTTCCTTCGGTGCTCCTGGTTCTCGTAGGCTCTTGAACTACATCACCAGCGTGCCTGGTCTCCAGCCTGCCCATGGCGGATCATGGGACTTCTCAGCCTCTGCAATCACGTGAGCCAGTACTTCATAATATATAGCCGATTGGTTCTGTTTCTGCACAGAACCGTGACTGCAGAGGGTTTCTAGATGAGACTGGGTTAAAAAAATAAAAAATAGAAAGAAGGAGCTCATCCTCAGGAATGAATGCAAAAAGGTGACATCCAGTACTCATGAAGTACTTACTGTGCACCACACGCTGTTTGGGTACCAGGGTCTAGCAGCTAACAGGACAAGCAAGAAACTGCTCCCTGGAGCTCAGGCAGGTGGGTAGATGGTGAAAACAGAGGCATATGAATGAGCAAAACCATTCCAGATAGTGGTATCTTGAAGGCATTCAAATTGGCTGTGGTGCAGTGGTTGGTGTGGGAGTACTTGTGACCGGGTGGCCGGAGGGTGAGGTTTGAACCGAGTCCACAGCACTCCAAGGAGGCAGCCATGTGGAGAGCAGAGCTGATGGCAAATGCAGAGGCCCCATGTGAAGAATGAGGCTGTCACAGGTGACACATGCAAACACCAGGGTGGCTGGAGTCCAGGAACACGGGGAAGAGTGTGGAGGACGAGGTCCACATGCGGGGTCCCGGCGAGGATTTAGGATGTTAGTCTAAGTCCAGGGGAAGGTCACTAGAGAAGTTTTGAGCAGGCAAATGGCGTGATTTGATAGGTTTTTCTCCTCCATACGGGGGAGAGAAGAGGCAAGGACAGAAAGGGGCAGCGCCAGGAGGTGCTGCAGTGGTCCAGGAGAGGGAGAGGGGGCCGTGGACTCAGGGCTGGCAATGGAGTCACTAACGGGTGGATTTGCAATGAGTCTTGAATGATTTGGATGAAGGGGTAAGGGAAAGAGAAATAAAAAAACGACTCCTAGAGTTTTGCTGCAGAACTGTCATTGTTACTTAAGAGCTGCAGAAGACTGGGAAAGCTGCAGGCTGCTGAGGGGCAGAAGCGAAGGTTTCACCTTAGCCATGCTGAGTGTGAGCGGTCTAGGGAACAGTCAACAGGAAAGCCAAGCTGGCAGGTGGGTAGACAAGTCTGGGGCTCATCGAGAGTCTGAAGCTGTTGCTATTGATTCACATTCGGGAGTCACCATCAGGTAGGAGGTAGTTAACACTGGGACTGGATGAGCTCATCTGGAAAGGGTATCTAGAAAAATGTGGGCCGGGTGCCATGGTTCACGCCTGTAATCCTAGCACTCTGGGAGGCCGAGGCAGGAGGATCGTTTGAGCTCAGGAGTTCGAGATCAGACTCAGCAAGAGCGAGATCCCATCTCTACTAAAAAAATAGAAAGAAATTAGCTGGACAACTAAAAATATATAGAAAAAATTAGCTGGGCATGGTAGCACATGCCTGTGGTCCCAGCCACTTGGGAGGCTGAGGCAGGAGGATCACTTGAGCCCAGGAGTTTGAGGTTGCTGTGAGCTAGGCTGACGCCATGGCACTCTAGCCCAGGCAACAGAGTAAGACTCTGTCTCAAAAAAAAGAAAAAAGAAAAAGAAAAGAAATGTGGAAGACCAAGTTTTGGGGGAGGGAGGACATAAAAATCAGAACTGAGCAGAAGAGGCAGAATCAAAGGAGACTGGGTAGAAACTACTACTGAAGTTGAAGGGAAAACACCAGGGTGTGGTTTTCCAAAAGCCAAAGAAAAGAGTGTTTCAAGATAGAAGAAACTCTCTTGTTAACTATGCCAAAGGAAATTGAATAAGACGAATACAGAGAAGGAACCACTGTGCCTCACAAGCTGGGAGTGGCTGGTGACATAAGAGCTGATTAATGGAATGATGAGGACAGGAACCCAGCTGGTAAACTGGAGAAAGCAGGTGAGTCCAGGGAAGGTAGTCATCATGACAACTCTTAGAAAAAAGAGAAAATTGGGCCAGTAACTGGATGGAATTGGGAGAGGGTGTGGGGGCAGGGGAGGGTTTGTTTTTAAGATGGGAGGTATCAGAATATAATTTTTAGATGGCCGAGGAGAACCAGATTAAGAATTTTATTTCTATGTTATTTTTCAAGTCATTCCTTAGGAACCAAGCAGGTTGGCATCGGGAGGGCAGGGAATCAGGGTCCCACTGACTTTCTCTCCCATGGAGACCAACACAGAGACTACTGGAGCCCCTCCAGGTATTGCGGTGCAGAGCGATCAGAAGATACCAGCATGCGGAGAACAAGCCAGTCCATGTTAAATTACGGATTAAAACACTTGAGTTTTCACATCGACTGCTGCACCAGCTCCTAACTGGTCTCCCTCACCTGTCTTCAATTCCTCTGTTTCATCCTTCACTCCAAAATCGAAAATCAAAGCCAATCATCTCACTTCCACGATCAATGCCTTTACCAGCAACTGTCTTAGCTGGTCCGTGCTGCTGTAACACAATACTGGAGACTGGATGATTTATAAAGCACAGAAATCTATTTCTCACAGTTCTGGGGGCTAAGAAGTCCAAAATCAAGGCTCAGGCGGTACTGGTGTCCGGTCTGGTGAGGGCCCAGTCTCTCCTTCTAGATGGTGCCTGGTTGCTGTGTCCTCGCATGGTGGAAGATGGCAGGAGAAAGGGCCTAACGTGCTGCATGAAGACTCTTTAATATGGACCTTAAACCATAGGGAGCCCTCCTGACCTAATCGGCTCTTAAAGGCCCCGCCTGTTGATACTATCACATTGGCTATTAAGTTTCAACACATACATTTTGGAGGGGACACATTCAAACTGTAGCAGCAACCTTATTTCTAAGGAGAACATCCAACTCCCTTCGCAAGGCATGCAAAGCCCTCTAAAATCTGGCCTCAGCCCTTTGTCAGGTAGAATGTTCCTCAAGGTTGGAAGTGTGGAAATAGGAGGAAGGTGACTTGCCAGCGTCCTGAGACAAGATCCATCCATGTCCACTGTTCACTATAACCCATCTAACCCATCTAACCCATTATATGGCTGTAATTGTTTGGATGAGCCAAGTATCTGTCTCTCTACAAACTTCTATGGTTCCTAGTTCTGCTCTCTGGAGCAATTCATGATTTGTCTCTTGCTTTTTGTACACGGCAGCTTTTCAAATCACTGAAGGCACTTATTACATTAGGCCTCCTCCTGTTCTCCCAAATTTTCTCTTCTATAACTTACAGATGTTGGCTAACTGTTGACAACGTGGCACTCAGAACCTATATTTGGCATATAAAACACCCTTATACTTCTTGAGGGCACAATCATGCCTTAATTGATTTTTTTTTTTTTTTTGAGACAGGGTCTTGTTCTGTCTCCCCGGCTAGAGTGCAGTGGTGTCATCAAAGCTCACAGCAACCTCAGACTCCTGGGCTCAAGCGATCCTCCTGCCTCAGCCTCCTGAGTAGCTGGGACGACAGGCATGAGCTACCACATCTGGATAATTTTTTTATTTTTTGTAGAGACAGGGGTCTTGCTGTTCCTCAGGCTGGTCTCAAACTCCTGGCCTCAAGCAATCTTCTTGCCTCAGCCTCCCAAAGTGCTAGGATTACAGGCGTGAGCCGCTGCACCTGGCCACCTTAATTGATTTTGTACTACAGCACCCAACAAAGTGCACGACACATTGGTAGTGTTCCAATGAATGAATGACTATCAAATCTGCAAAAGTTCATATACCTACGTTACTTGATCACAAGAAATGATGACTTCCTATGCATGGTCAGAACTAAAGCAGCCAGGAAAGGGGCCCTGCAGGATCAGGGGCACTCACTCTTCAGGCGCTCGGCCAGGCACTGACTTACAGCAAAAACAGCGACCACGCTCAAGTCCACCTCTTCCCTTGTGTGTCCTGCATCAGGGTCCTCCCCCAGGTCTCTCCCAATCCAGCCTCTTCAGAGGCTTTCCGAGGGCCAGGCCAGCTCCCCACTGGGCCCACTCTGCTTGTGGGTTCAGGCTCACAGGCCACAAAGAGTAGGGCCGATGCCTAAGCATCCGAAGGGAGGAAAGGTGTTAAGAAGAGAAAAAAGAAAGAAACGAGCACTTTACCAACTTCAATTATCCTAAAACAGTGGCCCACCAACAGCGATATACATATTACATCTAGACTTAAAAACAGGCCGCAGTTTTAAATGTAACCTTTACAGAAGAGCTCTGAGCAAGAATCTGTCATTAACAAATAGGAGGCAGCAAAAACAAAGGGAGAACCTGTGGCCACCCTGCAAGGAATGTTCAGGCTACTTCCGGGAATACGTCCCAGGTGACTAGTTCAGTCCAGGGCTGACCACAAGAGAGAGAATGAAAGCCACACGTGCAATTTAAAATTTTCCAGTAGGCTCATTTTAAAAAGGTAAAAATGAAACCGGTGAAGTTAATTTTAGTCATCTAATTTACTTAACCCAATATGTGCAAAATGTTATCATTTCAACATGTAATCATTATAGAAAATTATTGACATATTTTATATTCTTTTTTTCCCAAAGTCTTCGAAATCCACTGTTTTTATGCTTATAGCACATCTCACTTCCAACTATCCATGTTTCAAGTGCTCAGTAGCCACATATGACTACCGATTACTACACTGGGCAGTAAAAGTCTAGGCTATAAATAAATCCCTTTAAAAGACAAGTCAACTTCAGATTTAAGACACTTGTAAAGTCTATTCTTAGGGATAGATTTATTTTAAAAAATCATTATCAAGTTCAAAACATTTGGTAAAAAATGCAAAGCTATATAAAGTAAAAGCCATAGAAAAATAAAAACTTAAAAAATTATCTTAGCATCTATCACAAGGTAGATGCTTCTGAAGCTCTGAGACTCATTTTTCAAAGTCAAAAATAAATTATGTAATCAATCTGGTGTCATGAACCCAGACTTTCCAACAAATACTTCAGAGTTCATGTAGTCCTGGACATTCTTTTTATAGATGAAAAAGAATTCCTGCCAACCCTTGCACCCAGCAACCAACTTCTGTCTGGCGTGACAGATGGTCAAGTGTTGATAAGCTGACATGGATACACTGTTCCCTGCAACCGTGCACTGAGTCACAGGCACCGCGTGGGACCCCAAAGGAAACTTTACATAATAAACCAGAATGGGATACAAGGTGCCCAGTGGGAATGTTACAGAGATAAAATGTTCTCAAAAACATACGCTGCAAAACCTCCTTGGAACTATTCCCTGGGTAGCAAAAAAAGAGATGAAAGTCTGAAATTTAGAAATTATGATGCCCAAATGCAGAAGAAGGAACCAAACAGTCCAGCTCAGTGATGTAAACTTAGATTTTCACTCTAGTAAAGAAAGTAATGAGCCGGCAAATATAACAGCCAAGCAAGAGATGCAACTGAAGCCAGGCTCTACTGAAAATCCTGAAAGAAGTGGTACATACTTTAAGTCACTAACTTAAAATTCCAAGCAGATGGTGAATTATTAAGACAAATCAGTGATGGGTAAAATGCAACCAATACAAAGCTATAATCAAAAATAAAATCCCCCCAAATTTTGCAAATTAAGTAATAAAACTCAGCCAAAGCAACTCTGGCTTTTAATCTATATAGAAGGATGGAAATGTTAAGCTTGCTAATCACAGGAAAACAACTTTAGACCACTTTCTTATTTAATATGCAAGGTAGCCAAGACCAGAGAGGCTGAGTGAGATGGTGCTAAGTCCCACGCAGTTACCGGAAAGACGTGTGCTTACAGGCCTCGTGCAAGAATACACTGGTTCTTTACTGGAAATTTCAAACGGCAACCTTTATTGGTCTAAACTTCAGCCTACAAATAATCAAGTAGCCTTAAAATTAGTGGTAAGGGAGCCCACACAGCTCAGTCTCAGATATGTTTCACCTTCAAGAAATGCAGTTTAGTTGCCAAAAATCATAGAAAAGAAAACCTAATCTCTCAAAGGACATTAAAGAAGATCCAAATACATCTTCATTTAATAAAGTTACACTTAATAAAATGTCTTGTACGTGTCTATTTCCCACGCAGCTACTCCAGCTTCGCTCTACTGCCCGCCACCCGCCTCATACCCCTTTTCCATACTCTTCGCAAACTTAGCCTCTCTCTCTACACACTCTCTCTCCCTCCCTCTTTCTCCCTCTCAACAAGAAATAACACTTCCCCCTTGGGAGAGAGGAGTCAGGCTAGCAAGGACAAGATTCCCTTAGGCAGAATGGAAGAGGGGAAGCTGCAAACATTCCCACATTAATGACATCTATCTTGCCACAGTTATTAAACACCCACACTGTGTTCACACTGAACACCGAATCCAGAATCTCACCAGAGTCAGGAACAGTGTTTGAAGAGCCACAACATAGTGCAAGTATGCTAAACACCAGTTCAAAAACATTTGGCATTTACACCAAAAATACTTCCATGCACAGCACCCCTGACTCACCCTGGGTGCCGCACACACGCTGCCCACTCCCCTGGCCTCCACACCAGCCCACACTTCTCCACCACCTACTGCTGGCTCAAAAATCCCTGCATTCCCCACTCAACATTCCTTCTTTCCTTCGACTGAGAGCAACATATTAATCTAATGTCAGAAGCCCCAACCCAACATCTCTGCTACCTGTTTCTCAGGGCCGGAAAGTTTCTTTAAAGGAAGCAGAGCTTTCTCCTCCAGAAAGAAAAGGATTAAAATGTAAATACTCTTATGAATGATGTAAAGTAACAGTATGATAAGGGGAAGCTCAGCTGCTCCTCTGAGCACTGACTTTCGTAGAGGAGGCAATGCTGAGAAGCTGGAGAGAGGAAGAATTCCAAGGTGATATTCTCAGACAAGACACTTTTTCCTGGTCTGAGTCTGGGCAGACTCTTGATTTCTCTGTGATGTGCGCGGGTAAAGAAGGAGTCAGGGGCGTCCATGTAACCACCAGTTTTCCAGAGTGGATGTGTTCATTTCTTACTGTGGACCCAAACTTGAAACTAGACTTCAACCCAGGACTTTATGTCACTGTGTTCACACATGTCCTGGGGAATGTTCACGGGTGTTATGGGAAAATGTGATCTACGGTCTCATAAATTTGGAGAAAATTGATCTAAACAGAGTTAAACAGTCTGTCTTGCTGCAGGAATCTTTGGAACTTTTAATGCACTAATGTACAAGAGGAGAGTAGAAGATACAGTGTTTTCCTAATAGAACGTTCTCAGAGTGTGGTCTGCACAACTCCGTGAACCGATACTTTCCAAATAATCAATGCATAATGGTACAGAATCACGCCTGCTTGATGTGGCTTCAGAGTTTATTTGCAGCTAAGATTTAAGAAACTACCACTTATTGAGTTGTTGTAGTATTAAAGAAAAATATCCACAATTTCTAAAAAGGTTACTGACATATTTCTGTTTTCCTACTACACAGCTGTGTGAGGCCAAATTTTTTTTCATATACTCAACCAAAAAGACATATCACAACAGAATGCATAGAGAAGCAGCTATGAGAATCCAGTCATTTTCTACTAATTCAGACATCAAAGAGATTTGAAAAAAATAACAAGAACTATGCTACTCTTATGACTAAATATTTTTTGGAAAATATAGTAATTATTCATAAAAATATTTATGTTAACATGTAAGGGGTTTATTACTTTGTTTTTAATAAATCAATATCCTTACAATATCTCAGTTTTAATTTCTATCTATACTGATAGATATAACCCACATATACTAATGGGCTCTGCAACACTCAATAACTTTGGAAACTGAAAGGGGGTCCTCAGACCAAAAAGTTTGCGATGCTGCCCTAATGCATTTGATCATGAAAGCTTTTCCATGTGGAACAGCTTGAGTATACAAGGAGTGTCCAAAAAGTTCATGGAAAATGCATATTATGAAAAAAGTGTGCAAGGATTTCAAGTTTTTTTCCCACCAAAATAAATTCATACTAACTTGTTACAGCGTATGTGAACAGGATCTAGTTTGAGGCACTAAGAAGGATAAGACATCAGTTTGAAAAGAGCCCCTGTCAGAGCAACGTGGATTCTGCTAAAATTGAAGCAAGAACAAACATCAAATTTATGGTGAAGCTTGGGTGGAAGGATGATGAAACCATTGAGGCTTTATGCAAAGTTTAGGGGGACAATGCCTCCAGAGAAACCAGCAGTTTACCAATAGCTATCTCATTTTAAGAAGGGACAAGAGGCTGTTAAGGGACAAGATGATGAAGCCCAAGGTGGCAGATCATCTACATCAATTTGTGAGGAAAAAATTAATCTTGTTTGTGCCCTAGTTGAAGAGGACCAATGATTGTCAGTACAAACAATAGCCAACACCACAAACATCTCAACTGGTTCAGCTTATGCAATTCTGGCTAAAAAAATTAAAGTTGAGCAAACTTTCCACTCAATGGGTGTCAACACTGTTGTGCTCAGATCAGCTGCAGACAAGAGCAGAGCTGTCAATGGAAATTTTAAATAAGTGGGATCAAGAACCTGAAGCATTTCTTAGAAGAATTGCAACAGGAGATGGAACACGGCTTTACCAGTACAATCCTGAAGATAAAGCACAATCAAAGCAGTGGCTACTGAGAGGTGGCAGTGGTCCAGTCACAGCAAAAGCGGACTGGTCAAGAGCAAAGGTCATGGCAACAGTTTTTTGGGATGCTCAAGGCATTTTGCTTGTTGACTTTCTGGAGGCCCAAAGAACAATAACATCTGCTTATTATGAGAGTGTTTCAAGAAAGTTAGCCAAAGCTTTAGCAGAAAAATGCCCATGAAATTTTTACCAGAGAGTCCTTTTCCACCATGATGATGCTCCTGCTCATTTCTCTCATCAAATAAATGCAGTTTTGCAAAAATTCCATGGGAAGTCATTAGGCATCCACTTTACAGTCCTGATTTGGCTCCTTCTGACTTCTTTTTGTTTCCTAATCTTACAAAGTCTTTAAAGGGCACCCATTTTTCTTCAGTTATTAATGTAAAAAGGACTGCATTGACATAGTTAAATTCCCAGGACCTTCAGTTCTTTAGGGATGGACTAAATGGCTTATATCATTGCTTACAAAAGTATCTCATTGGAGGTTATGTTGAGAAATAAAGCTTATATTTTTTAATTCTATTTATCCACAAACTTTTTGAAGTCTTCTCATATTCTATGGAACATATAATGGGAAACACAATCTTAGAGTGTGCTCATAAAATTATTCCTTGACATGCCAATTCTCCCCAGACAATCTTCAGTAAATTAATTTAGATGCTGATCAAAGGGTTTCCTCTCAAACAGTAGTTCTGTATTTATGACCCTAGCAGTATTTATGATCCTAGCATATGTCTCCTCTGGCAAACACAGTTGATGCTGACCTCATCTGTTTAGAAGAGGCCTTAATCTGGAGAATTATTTCACTGCACAAATGTTGTAAGTAGTAGAGAGAAACGATGACAGAGGTTAACATGCTCCCACAGCAGAAAATCCTCTGCTATGACACACAGTGCCAGTGGTGTCCCAAGAACATAAAAGACATCATGCCAGTTAGAATCATGGCCAATGTGGTTTACCATGCTGTTTCCAACAACAAAATCACTGATTGGGGTACCTATGTCAAAAATTACTCTTTTATAAAATGGACAGGATTACAGCAATTTATACTATAAGTAATGACAATTTGTGTTTATAAAAATTTTATGCAAGCCAAAAATAACTTAAGAACCAGTTCATATATAAACCATAGCTTTTTAGAATATAGACTAAGGCCAGTTCTCTACTTTAGGCAAGACTGAAAGTCTCAGTTATGGAATTGAGTTATACGTCACTTTCTCCTGTCAGTTATCTGAATGACTGACCAGAAGCCTGTTCTTAGACGGCTGTAAAAGATTTGGGGAAAAAGTCAAATGTATAAAGTGCTGAGCAACCATTCCATGCAAAGACTCTCCACAAGGAGACTTAGTCCCAATACTTTACAGAGCTGGACTGGAATACAGTCTGTTCAGTGCTCTCATTTTCATTCTGGAATTTTCCCAAATAATTGGAACTGTTAAGTTTATGTATACAGTTTTCTAAGTGTCTAGTTTTTGAAACATTACCCAAGGATGTCAGAATCTCATCTTTGGGGGCTGAAGACACTCATCTAGTATTCTTTTTCTTTTTACTTAAGACTGGAAATGAAATTAGCATGTAATCTGCTTCCAGTAAAACTTTCTTGAAGGAAAATTTTTTATGGCTATAAATGCTTACCAAGTTTCAGGCCCCGTGCTGCCTCATTTAGTCCTTCCAGCAACTTTATCAGATAAATACTGTAATTATCCCCATTTTACAGATGAGCAAACAAACTGAACCGCCGGAGGCCACCCAGTTTAGAGGTGGCAGAGATAGGACTGGAGTCCAGGAGGTTAGTCCCTCTAAATCTCCGAGCTTCGTGCTGTTGTGCCCATTTGAGATGCAGGAACAATAACATTAAATGATTTATAACATGAAGATGTTTGATTCTGTGAGCAAAATGGTGGTTTTGAGCCCCAGATTGCCTTTAGTTCAAAAAGCCTTCTCTGCACTCTGGGCGTGTTAGGACCCATTCTCTGGCCTCCTGTCATGCCCTGTGCATGGATCTTGTGGTCCTGTTCCCCACTGATGCTTCTGCCTTGCTACTACTGCTAACATCCTCCCAACTGTACCTGCAACAGCAATCACTGAATCAACAAATAAAAGAACCATGAATGAACAAACAAAAGTGCATCTCCACAAATCTACTTAGTACCCAAAACATTAATTTCTAAATGAGGTTCTTACACCCTGGAGAGTGTGCAAAATAACCTAATGGGGTGCAGGGAGAAAACATTAGCATATTTTTTGAGACACAGTCTCGCTCTGTCGCCCAGGCTAGAGTGCAGTGGCATCATCATAGCTCACCATGGACTCAAATTCCAGGGCTCAAGGGATCCTCCTGCCTCAGCCTCCCAAGTAGCTGAGGCTACAGATGCATGTCACCATGCCTGGCTAACTTTTCTAGTGTTTTTGTAGAGATGTGGGTCTTGCTATGTTGCTCAGGCTGGTCTCAAACTCCTGACCTTAAGCGATCCTCCTGCCTTGGCCTCCCAAAGCACTAAGATTACAGGCAACATTACCATTTCTATTCACATTTTACACTTGAAAATGCGAAAGCCTTAGGCTTTATTGACATTTACAATGTGGCCGACACTGGCACCCTCACTCTGTACATGCGGGAGGCAGCTCGAGTCACAGAGGCACGCTTGGCACCCAAAGCAATGGAGAGATTCCAGCCCCAGGGATTACCTGTGGGGCCCTGAGCCCAACTGAGAAATGGCCATATGAATTATATTTGCAATTTTATCTAAACTAATACTTGTAAAAGGGACAAGCAGCTTTACATGAGTCCTGCTCAGAACTACAACTAATACTAATAACAATGCAGGCACAAATGAACAGGAAAAAGGCAGAGCTTTTACCGTGTCTCATACATATTTCTCAGCCACCTCACGAGACAAAACAGTAACAAGCTAATCAGATCTGACGTGAAGTTGGCAAAAAAAAAACACACAAAAGAACTACTGATGGCATCAAAACTTAGCTTCATATCTACTGTTCTCATCAACGACCTTTGCCTAAGTGAGCATCATGCCTTGGGAAACTGGCTAATAGTATTTTTATACAGTTTATGAATAACTACATTTTCCTTGACTGGATCGACAAGCGTGGAGATCACTGGTCTAGAACTCTGCTACCCCAGGTGTGATGTGCAGAGCAGGGCACCCGCGTCACTCGGCAGGGTGCTGGAGACGCAGGCCTGGGGTCCACCCAGACCCCTGGATCAGGACTTGCGTTTTAACAAGATCTTGTTTCAGTGTGAGAAGCACTGCTCCAGAACATCCATCTTCACATGAATCAGAATGCTTCTCATTTAGCAGTTTTAAACTGGTTTCTCTGTTGAATTTTTGAACTCATATATAATTTCTAATATCTGTTATCAAATATCCTTCAAAGCTATCAACTATCACCATCAGCCAAAAATTCAACTAAATAATCAATGTATAGCTGCAGGATTATCTCCTTATTCATTCCAGTATACTTAAAACATATTTCCTGGCCCCCAAGTAATAAAAACTGTCCACCACACCTTAATCTTTTTGATCCCCACTTCGACTTACCTTTGTTTGATCGTCGGCTTTGAACACGTAGCAGATATTCTGCCGACGGACAGCATCTTCCTTAATCAGACAAGCGAAGTAGCTGGGGTCGTGGCTGTTGTGAATCAGTTTGTGCACATGCTGTGGCTTGCACTCGAAGATGCTGGGACAGTTCAGCGGGTCCCACTGTTGACTTCTGCCCGGCTCAGGCTCGCATCTCAGTCCAGACGGGGAAACACAGAGCTGGACTTGCCGGGGAACAGGCTCCTTTCGGGGGCACTGCCCGCTGCGCCTTCGCACCTCTGCCACCACCCACGGCAGCATGGGCATGGTCGTGAGAGCATGCACGGGCAAGGAGCCCACCAGCTGGAGGCTGAAATCCACCGACACCTCGTTGGGAAACGGATGTCTCCTTGCTGTGAACGTTATCGGTTCCATCGTGAGAAAGGTCTGGAAACTCAGCAAAACGTTGCCACTGTTTTTCTGTTTTGGACCCAGCAATCTACTTTCCACACTTCTGATGCAGGATCCTGGGGGAGAAAACCACAGGCGTTAGAATTTAACAAAGTCATAGCAATAGCTACGTTCAAAGAGTTATTATTTCAGAAGAACTTAAAAGTCTGAAACCCAAATGTAAGAAGAAATGGATATTAGTTAAAATAAGCTGCTCTGCCTACAAAGATCTTTCTCGAAATTGTGCTACACATAAAACCTGGCAATGGCATCTCTGTCACACTCAGTACAGGTCACGAAGACCCCACTGGGAAACCTGTGTTAAACATAAACCCGAGGGAGGCAGCACAGGCCAGCAGGACAGAAAGCAGAATATCGTGCTGCTCTGAGCGCTTTAAGCCTTGTTGTGTCAATTAACATACATTTCATGGAATTTTTAAAAGGTAATTAAATTCAGTATAGATGACTCCCCCAAGAAAGAAATCTTGGGAGAAGAAATATCAGCTATATCCACAGTGCCTGGCGTAGTACCTGACTCAAAGTAGGGACTCAATAAATTTTTTTTTTCTTTTCTTCCTCCTTTCTTTCTTTCTTCCTTTTTTTTTTTTTTTTTTTTTTTTTTTTAGAGACAGGGTCTCACTATGTTGCCCAGGCTAAACTTGAACTCCTGGGCTCAAGCAATCCTCCCATCTCAACCTCCCAAGTAGCTGGGACTACAGGCTCGTGCCACTGCACCTGGCATTCAACAAATATTTGAAAAGAGTGATTGAGGTCTCTCCCACCCTAAAAAAAAAAAAAAGAAAGAGAGATTGTCCCTTAACTTCAAACTTCACCTGGCCACAACTCTTCCTTCTCTTCTTCCTTCCTACACAAATTTCTTCACGATCAAGTCTCCACTTACTGTCTCCGCTTCCTATTGCCCATCCACTCCTGGTTTAGAAGTCCTGGTTTGCACTACGGATCCACTGAAATTGCTCCCATTAAGGTTGCCCAGGTTTTCAAGTCTGTGAAATTTAAAGGGGGCTGTTTAGTTCTCGACTGCCTTGTCCTCCCTGATGAATCTCTCAACGCTGACGACACCTTCCTTCTTGACACTCTTCTGGTTCTCATCTTAATCTTCTGGTTCTCATCTTACTCTTCTGGTTGCTTCTTTTCATGTTCTTTGAAGGCTTTTCTTCCTTTGCTTGACTCCATCCTCTCCTCTCATTCCATCTGCCCTTTTGGACAATCTCACCTAATCGTTTGATGTCGACAGCCACACTCTAATAATGCTGCTGCCGATGACAACAGTTTATCTTTACTGAGTACCAGGTGCTTTACATGTGTTGTCTCATTTCTTCTGCACAACCACCTGGTCAGTTAGAGACTACTGTTAGGAAGGAGGAAACTGAGGCCTGGAGAGCTTGAGTTGCCTGTCACAGGCGAGGCAGGAGAGCGAGCACCCGACCCTCAGGCCCCTCCTCCTGCCTGCCGCACAGGAACACCGCACACGCCCGACACCCCGCCTCCCTCCTGAGCTCCAGACCAGTGCAGGCCAGCGAGTATTTCTATCTGCATAGCCTGTAGGCACCTTAGCCTGAAGTTAGTTACTTTAAAACCAATTCCGTCTCACCACCCTCCTTCCCAGAATGTCCCTTCCCTCCTGCAAGCTGGATCTCAGTGACCAGCATCACTATACTGTGCTGGGCAAGGAGTCGTTCAGATTCCTTCTTCATCCTGTCACCACCTCTAATGGACTCTGCCATCTCAACATAGCTCATCTTTTCTCACCTACACAAAAGGTGCCCCAGCCTTCAACCCACCTTCACATATTTCCTAGAGTAATTTAACCAACACACAAAATTTATCATGTCATGGCAGGGAACTATGGCTCACACTTGTACTCCTAGCACTTTGGGAGGCCAAGGCAGAAGGACTGTTTGAGGCCAGGAGTCTGAGACCAGCCTGAGCAAGAGCAAGACCCTGTCTCTACAAAAAATAGAAAAGTTAGCCAGGCATGGTGATATGTGCCTGTAGTCCCAGCTACTCAGGAGGCTGAGGCAGGAGGATTGCTTAAGCCCAGGAGTTTGAGGTTGCTCTGAGCTATGATGGCGCCACTGCACTCTAGCCTGGGCAACAGAGTGAGACCCTGTCTCAAAAAAAAAAAAATTATCGTGTCACTGCTCTGCTAAAAACCTCCCCCCATAAAATCTGGCATATAAGGTCTCTTTGGAACCTGGTGCTGTCTATATCCCCAACTTTATATTCTCTCCTAAAATGCCCTCTTTCGTGTACCTTTTGGCTCTGAAGACAAAGATACTAGTTATAGTTCCTCACCTAAAATGTGATTTTCCATGCATCTGTGCCACAGTGCATTCTGTTCCTCTTTCCTTAGAACATAACACCTGTCACAAACTGTAAAAGGGTCTGAGATTTACCCGACTTGCAGTCCAGCAAGTTAGCCTGCCCCACGTTAGCCTTGCTGGTAGATGACATGGGTCACGGGGGAAGGACAGTTTATTCTCAGAGCAATAGCAGCAGGCAGTTAGCATTTGTGTCTGACACCCAGTTCCCACAGGCCAGGTGACACTTGTATCATAGTGGGTGACAGGAGAGGAGCCTGAGCTTAGGGAGCCCAAATGGTTTACAATGTGAAGTATGGGAAGTAAGCATGTCTGCTCTTTGTTCCAGAGAAAGACTCTGTTTCTATCCGCCATGGCTGTGTGCTGTGGAAATGTGACCGAATGACTGAATGGGCATCCACAACAAAGACAGTCAGCGCTCCTGCTCACAAGATGTGTAGAAACACGAGAGACCCGTGGAGAACCATCTCCCAACAATCCCCACCCGTGTCCTCTAAGTTCAATTTGTATTTGTTATATCTCAAGCAACTACTACCTCTTTCTTCTAAAATGTTTTAGGGCATCCATCAGCATGACCTTCCACGCTCCGTACCTAATCATCATGGCGCGTGGGGCATGGGCACGCTGGTACCTCTGGCTTGGGCGAGGCAAAGGCATTATATGTAACCAAAATGTTTGTACCCCCATAATATTCTGAAATTAAAATAAATAAATAAATAAAGGAGTCAAAATTAAAAAAAAAAAGTTTGAATAAGTGTCCCTCAACAAGATTGCAAGCTTCTTAAACTCTTAAGGTTCAGGGTTTCTAAAGTCAGTATTCCAATTTTTAAACATTTTCTAAAATAGAACTGAAGTCCATTCTTTTCACTCTATGTTTTTCTATATGATAGATAAGTATATATGCTATATATCATAGTTCAGAGCTAATTTTTTACTTTAAATGTTCAAAAGTTCAAAAATAAACCAATACTTTATTTAGAGCTCAAAAATATTTCTTGAAAGTGTAGTAGGGACTCTTTTTCTTTGAAGTACAGCTTCTCCTAATAATGAAAACAGACTTGAAATTCATATAATCTCATAAATAGTGCTCTCTCTTTCTCTCTGTCTCTCTCTCTGTGCTGTCTCTCTCTCAGCTACAGGTGAAAGTGCCATTAAATGTCTGGCTCAACTTCCACTCCCGTAACTGAATCTGTCTCATGTTCTAACCGTTGACAGCTGCTAATCCCAAGACATGTTTAAAGAAGTACTAGAATTATTACAAAGGATAAATCCAAGATCTATCAATTATTTTTGATGTGGCTGTTATTAATGTGGTAGCAACAAGCACAGCAGAATTACTTTCAGTTTCTTAGTAAGGGTATAGATATACATAGTGCAAAAAAAATTACATGATTCAGTCATTTAGGTCATTTGATAAATAGTCAGTCATCAAATTAGTTCTGATATTTCATTGAGAAAACTATTTGAAGGCCTAAAGTTTTTGCTTTTCAACCAGCTGTGGCACATTCTTAGTTTCTCTGTAAAAAGTAGCCATGGTTATTTATAAGCAATTCAGATTCTGCTAACATAAGATTCATAGTAACTTAGACTACATGAGTATCTGCATTACTTTTCAATAAAAAGTTCCATAAAAGAGATGAACTATTCAAATAATACTAACAAACCATTAGATTATTTTTTAAGCCATCTCAATCTACATTTTTGCATGCGATCTCCGACCATTCTTTAAACCCAGGGTAGAACCTCCTATTTCAAGAACTCTTATTCCAAATAAAAGACCTTCTAGTAATGTTCTTGTAAGTGGAGTCATCCATGTACAAGCCCTATGCCTTTACAGGGACCCTTGTATTCTACACAACTTCTACCTAGCACAGTCCCCCAAACACAAAGACACTCTTTTAGTAGAACAGTTTCGATGACCTTGTTAATGAGTCCTGCTATGCTACATAGCCCTGTAAGTGTGCACTGAGAAGCATAAAGTTTTAAAGCTAACAAGATCCTTTTAAGCCACTTAGAAATTCCCCCATATTTGAAATGAGGCAACTAGATTCTGCAAAAGTTAAGTGGCTTGTCCAAATTTAGTGACAGAATTAGGACAATCCAAGTCTCTGACTCCCATCCAAGTGCTGCAAGAACCTCAATTTCCTCACGAAAACATTGTCAACTGTGAAGTTGAAAAAGTGAGTTACTTAACTTCTCCAAATCTCAAGTTTATTCTTACAAGAGAATGGAACAAGATCATCTCCAAGTTTGCTTCCATCTCTAAAATCTGGTGAATCTAATTTTCATAATGTATAATACCAAATGTCCCTAACATCGTGTAGGGACAGAAAGCTGCTCCCATCTTCCCTTCAAGAACAAAACATGGGGGAGGCACATCAAGAAAGGATGGGATTTTCTGATCAGGAAGTGGGGGAAGCAAGGGTAGGTGTTAGGCAGCTGCCTGCTGGGAACCCTTCTCTTCCCCAGCCCCCTCCACACCCTCCCAGCAAACCACGCAGCACGGGGACTTTCCAGTAACCAGCGACACCACAGTCTCTGCAGTTTCGCCCTCACCTCCTCAGAATGCGGGTGGGAGGGGAGGAGGGAGAGAAAGGAGGATCCGTGGAGGGTATTCGCAGCCTCCAGCTCCAGGCCAGGTTAACCAGCAAATATTAATTAACTGTTGGGGCCCCCAGGATGGGCAGGAAGTCCCCACTTCCCTTTGTAAATCAGTGGTTTAATTTTTCTGTTCTTCATCCCAGATACAGTGGGCAGGTACCTGGACAGAATTGCACTGCGGTCTGAAGTATTCTAATCTCATGCCGTAGGATCACGGCTTGGCCACGCTCTTTGTCCACTTTCTCCACAGAACCCCACCATAATGAAAGCGGGTGCTGCTCACCTGGGAATCACCCACAGGTAACAGCCATTCTTGGCGAGGTCGGCTATTTCACCATGACACCGAGCTCCTGAAGCCAGCGGTTCTAACCTTCTCATCTTCAAGGATGCTCCAGTACTGGGGTGCACCTCTCTAATTAGGTACATAAAGTAATGATGTTGAATGATTTGCTTCTCGTATAAATCAGGGTTGATTCAAGCCTGGTCCTTTAGAATGCCACCGTCACTTGTATTCTCTCTGTTGCACAGGACAAGGGGTGGGGGGTGAAGGTACTAGCTAGCCTTCAGAGATTATGTATAACCCTCCTGCCTGCGTGGTTACTTTGTTATTCTCCTAAAGGTAGTAATAATAATAATTGTTAGCATATAATAGCACCATGTGTCTATTAACTGATTTAACACAACCACCTTAGGCAATAAAGACTATTATTATCATTGAATAAGGACTATTATAGACCATCATCATCTCCAATTCAAAGGTGAGAAAGAAGAAAGAAGTTATAGTACAAAGAAGTGAGGACACCTGCCCAAGGTCATATTAGTCGGAAATGGCAGAATCAGGATTTGAACCCAAGCCCTTTAGCTCCAGAGTTTGTGCTTGCTCTTAACCACTTTGCTAACCTCAAGCAGTTGGCAGGTCAGTTATTGGCCAATTACCTTTTCGTGACCATTTTACACACACGATCTTCTGTTCTCTCACAACTCTGGGAAGTATGTTTTATCACCTCCATTTACAGAAGGGTCGCCCACTAGTAAATGGTGAAGGCAGGATTTGAATCCACGTGTGTCTTATGCACAAACTTCTATTCTTTCCACTATAACCAGATCTTTTGAAGGGAATAACCCTCACATATCTTTCTAATGGATTAGCTGGGTTGCTCTATCCAGGTTTTGATTGGCTTCAGTAATCCAAACCTAATGTCAAAGTTATATTCTAAAAGCCAAGAAAGAACAAACGAATATAATAACAGCAATAAGTATTATTAAGTGATCACTATGTACCAGGCACTGTTATAAGCACTTTACATGTATAAATTTATTAATTCTGATAACAAATCCCTAAGTGCTTATCTACTTTGGAAGTTTAGATTCACTGATTATATATAATGTGTTGTCAAATAAGTGCATTATCTTTTAAAGAGAAAAATAGCTGTTGCTTGTCTCAAAGGAAACAGGCACACTCAAAATTAAATGCCTCTTTGCTGGAGCTAAAACATATTTCCTATATTCTGCACAGCTTCACAAAAAGCTAAGTGTCAGGATTTTCTCAGATGGCGCAAATATAACAAATCTTTTTCTAAACATTTGAAACCTGAATCTAAGACCCCATCAAATGGAAATTTCAGTTTGGAAATGCCAAAAACCTTTAAAATGGAAAGCTTCATGTCTTTTGTGAAGAATCTGGCTTAAAAATATTTTTATTGGAAATTGGGGTTGGAAAGGAAGAAATGACAAGTCGGCAAAGGAAACTGTAAGGTAACAGTCCTGACTGAAAACCTAAATCCTCTGTCATCACTACAGAGATACAAACCCCAGCACTCCCTGCTGCTGAGTGGGCTCAGTCATTGTAACGAGCAGATTCTACTCCTCCAAGTTTAATGACCAAGAGAAGAAAATGGCTGGGAAACATCTCACATATTGAGAGGAATGTGGCCATTTAAACTCGAGAAGGGCAACACAGTAGACAGATAAAGGGCAAAGCAAACTGTGCCCAGGCACCACACGTATGCAGGAAGTCCCCAAATGGGCTGAGATGCATTTTAGGTTCCCCGGGGAATCTGAAAAGAGTGGGGACTGAAGACCTGCAGAGAAAGGCTGCAGAGGGAGCAGCAGGGGCTCGGGGGAGCTGTCATTTTATGAGATCACAGTAAAAGCGTGTTCAAAGACGAATCCTCTCAACCCCCTTGCCCTCTTCCCTGCCACTTGCTCTACCAAGAAGCTGGTGGTCTAAGAGGCAGGCAGCCCTTCTCAAGGCACCACAATGTTCGGAGACGCTGGCGTGAGTGCAAAACAGGTAAGAGCCATGCGGCCAGGTGCAGCACACCCTGCTGCTTGCCGGGGAAACACCCTAGAAGATCTGGGTCACAAAGGAGCCACCACCAACACACAGGGTACATGTGCTTATGACTACAGCTTTCCTGGTCAGGGCTGCCTTCTAGGGAAGTGGGGGACAGGGATTATCACCACCTGGATAATGAGGAGGAAGAGGCAAGCCCCATTTCTTCAGAGTTGCCCATTTCCTCGTCATACTCTCTGGTACTATGACAAACTATGTCTATGGGACAAAAGGCCAACGCGAACATGACTACTGCCTAACCAGAAATGGTATCATAGTGAAAAGGGGAAACCCCAGAGCTCCCAGTTGGGTAGATAATGATAGACTATGGCAGGAAGTCCCATTTGCAAAACTCTCCTTTGATGCTAGTAGTGTATAACTACACCAGTGAATTGTTTTCCTGTTCTACTCACTTGCAAATGGCTGCACAAATTCACATGATGGCATTTATTTTAATTATCACCTGATGATGATTTTATTTCCTGCTTCAAACCACACTTAGTCCCTTTTACATCTTCTTGCACTCCATAGTGTCAGGATACTTCACTACTCCACTTATATTAACATCAGAAAATGTCCCCTAAACATTATATATGGTACCTTTGAACTCACAGCTCATGTTATGTCCATGGTTACTTAATAGATAAATCTGGAAAGAAAGCCCTTGTTATGGTTTTAGTTTTCTATAACTTGGTAGAAAAAAAAAACAAAAGAAACAGGCTGTAAGATTGGGATAGCATCCAATTTCAAACAGTTTACAAAAGCAGTCAAACCATTTTTACACAAACTTTTCCATGCAATGTCCTCATTCCTTCACATAGCTCCCAAGAAGGAGCTGATTATGAGGCACACCTTCTTTCCAGCCAAGAGAAACCATCTCAACTCTGGACAAAGGTGCAGAATCCACCTGCTTCAGAGATCCCTAACCCAGGGAGTGACAGAACATGAAAAGTCAGAGACCTGGAAATCGGAAGTCGTCCTGCAAGGCGGGTTCCCAGCCTGTGGGAACAGCACTCCTTCCATTCTTCCACCTCAACCCTGGCCACACACCCAAGGCTCCCAAAACACAACAAAACCCAGAGGCGGCCATTCTCCAACTCCCACAGTCCCATCTCACATCTGGGGCAGAGGATGAATTTCTGCTCTCCTAAACAAGGGCTTTTTTTTTTTTTTTTTTTTTAAATCAGGGCTTCTGCATTCAGCATAGGTCCAGTGCAAAAAGTTGAGAAGTTTGGACTTGTACTGATAGCTGGGTCTCTTGGGTGTGACCTATTTTAACCAGGTCATTTTAAAATGCTCTTTCAAAGTCTGATTATATTAATAAATAAAATCATACTATCACCTAAAAGGAATACGAAATCTATGAAGTGAAGACCTATCCATTAATAGGCGGCAGTCTGAAAATTAAACCGGAGAAAGGAACAATCAATCATCAGTTTCAATTTCTTTTCTTTTTTGAGTAACTTCCAGAGAATATGCTATTTTAAATAAAATAAGAACAGTAAAAGCCACATCTAGGTGGATTCAAACAAAATGATACCTCTTTTAAAAAAAATCAATGTGCGCCGAAGTTTGAGGGGTCTCATAACCACAGGCGATCAGGAAGCTGCTAGAAACAATTAAGCAGAGTTTCAAAATGACTGGTACAGGATGTGCCCATAGAAAGAAATGCTGCGCGCACGGGTGCAGCTGCCAAAGTCACTCCTGCAAAGTGCCCTGAACTTTTAAGGGGTGATGGGATCACTCCGACCACCCGGCCCCGTCCGGCCGCCTCACAAACGCGCTCGTCCTTGAGATATTTGGCGGGAGGGGGAGGGGAGATGTGAGGACGCGAGGGCGGGAGGGGGCGGGGGCCAGAAGCCGCCAGAGCTTTCGGGTCGCCGTGAATGTCAAGGTTTCGCTTTCGTCCAAGTGGGGCAACGAGGTGGCGATGAACTTCCCACCCGAGCGACCCCGCGCAGCGAGCACGGCAGGAAAGCTCCGGGCGGCCGGATTCGGTCTCCCCCGCGGCCGGGCAGGGCAGGGGCGCTGGCGTGGGGGGCGGCCGGGACCCCCGGGAGGAGCCGGCGGGGTGGCGTGGGGGAAGCCCCAGCACTCGCCTACCTGTGCGGCGGCGCGCTCAGAGCCGGGGGCCGGGCCGGGCCGCGCGGGTGCTCGGGGGCATCCTGGGGACCGCCGGGACCGGCGGGCCGTCCACCGTGCGCGGCCGGCTGCGCTCTTCCCGCCGCCCGGCCGGCGGTCCCTCGGCCGCGCTCTCGCCTCCTCCCCGCGGCTGGGGACGCGGCCGGTCCTGCGGCGGTGGCAGCAACAGGCGCCGAGTCGCGGACCGCGGCGGGGGGAGGAGGAGGGGAGGGGAGGGGGGGGGGGGGGATGTGTCTGCGCGCAGCTCGCGTTTCCTCCTACCCGCCGGGCGAGCGCGGGGGAGGCGAGGGGAGGGCAGGAGTCGGGATCTCCCTGCTCGGTGCCACCCTCTTCCCCGCCGCGCCGTGTGACTCTGCCCCGGCCGCGCGGCCCAGGCCGGCGGGTCACACGCGAGCACCGGCTGCCGCGGTGGAGTCAGCGCGGCCTCCCTCCCCGCCTCGCCTCTCCCGCACCCCCGCCCTGCCGGCCTGCGCTCGGCCGCGCCTGCGGGGGACCGGGAAGGTCCTCGCGCCGCCGCCCCATCCTGGCCCAGGGTACGGCCGGGGCGCCGGGGACGCAGGGCCCGCGCGTGACTAAGGCCCTCGTGGCGGGCTGTGCGGTCGCACACCCTGCCTCCGGCGGCCTATTTATAGCAGGTGGCCGTGCCCGCCGCTCCGCTCGGCGCGAGCGCTCCTCAGCAGGTGGCACTGCCCGCTCCCCCGCGGGAGCGTCGCCTCATCTGCACCCTCGCTTGCTCCCTCCGAGAGGGAGGCGGTGACAACTGCACGGAATGCGGGGAGGCGACCAAGCCCCGGCTCTCCCCGCCTCACCCCTTCTTCCTGCCCTGGGGTTGGATGATGGCAGGGGGTGAACTGAGGCACGGGTGCCCTGTGGGTCGCTGGCACACCAGGCAGGAAAATAAATGAGGGACTCGGGAAACAGTAAAAGCTGACGTGCCCTCACGGATTAGACACCAGTGAGCCATTTCTGGCCAATTGCGGGAGTGACGCAGAGCCCGGAGTAGGTGCCTTTCCCCCCGGCGCACGCGAAAACACACACACACACACACCTGCCTGCACACACACCTGCCTGCACACACACACACACACACACACACACACCACACACAGCTGCCTGCACACACACACACAACACACACACAACACACACACCTGCCTGCACACACACGCACCACACACACAGCACACACATACACCACACACACCTGCCTGCACACACACACAACACACGCATACACCACACACACCTGCCTGCACACACACACACAACACACACAACACACACACCTGCCTGCACACACACACCACACACACAGCACACACATACACCACACACACCTGCCTGCACACACACACAACACACACATACACCACACACACCTGCCTGCACACACACACACAACAGACACACAACACACACACCTGCCTGCACACACACACACAACAGACACACAACACACACACCTGCCTGCACACACACACAACACACACACCTTCCTGCACACACACCACACACACACAAACACACACACCTGCCTGCACACACACACACACACCACACACACACACTCACACCCCTGCCTGCCGGGGTAAGGTTTGGAGAAGTCCCCGAGGTGTTGTAGGGAGTCAAGAGAGAAAGCGAGCTCCCTAAGATTAGGGGGTGGCGGTGCAAGAAACAGGCAAACCGCAAATCCCCTTCCCACCGGGGAACAGGAGCAATTGCAGGCTGGGGGAGGGAGAGGGATCCCGGCAAGGGAGGGACAGACACTGTCTCCAGAGGCAAGTCAGCAGGCAGGGGAGAGCAGAGAGAAGGGGCGAGGTGCCCAGGAGGCAGCTGGCAGACACCAAGGTGCCGTCTTTGGGGATTTTTTGCTTAATGTAGCTGGAAGTTGACTTTAGGGGAGTAGCTAAGAGTTTGAGCTGTAGGGCTGGACTGGAACCCAAATCCCAGTTCCACCACAGGTGTGGCTGGGCAAGCTGCTGGGCCTCTGGCCTCCATTCCCTTGCCGGAAATGGGACCAACACTCACCTTCGGGGATCACTGTGAGGATCAAGCCGGACGGTGCCCACAAAGGGGCCGGCACTGTGACACACACATACATGGGCCCCGACTACAGGCAGCAACTACTGTCACTGAGGCTCCAGAGGCACAGAGAGGGCCAGGGTGCCTCCCCACACCCAGGAACAGTGTCTTCCCTGAAGCCCCCTGAGGCTTTTGGAGGCTGTTTGATTAGGGCTATCTTAAGGGATCACCTGATCACTTCGGATGCTCACATCCAGGGGAAGTATATTTAGGTGGACACAAAAGTTTCATCCAGAGCTTGACTTAAATCTCTCACAATAGTGGTAGCTGTTATTTATGGAGAGGTTAGTCCATTGGGGATATTGTGCTGGATACTCTCTTTATATTGTCTCTAATCCTCCCCCAAACTCTGTAGGCAAAGATTATTAAATCCATTCAACTAGTGAGAAAACTAATAGGTTAGTGTCTGTTGGAGGCTACAAGGCTAGTAGGTTCTGGAATCTCCAAGATCCCAAGCCCTTTATAACACTTTCTTCCTGGCCACTGTGCAGCTGTCTTGTAGGGCTTAGCTCATTCTTTGTCATAGCAGAGTGATTTGTATACTTAGCCTCAAATCTTTTTTAAAAAGAGGTGAGGGATAAATACAGTCATAAATACCCTAATGAGTAGACTGTTGATCGGGTTATGGAAATTGTTCTTCTTTAATTTATAGGACCAGGTAAACCAGTTAACCATATTGTCAGATCAAACCCTAATTATTTCATGTTTTTACCTTCAGCTCTATCATATAGTTCTCTTTCCCTCTCTGCAGTAGCCTGCTAAACTCACTTAGCTCCATGTGCTAGGATGTCGAGACAGGTGTGTCATCATTTTGTTGACACCCTAAACTGCTTTTCATACGTAACCCAATGTATTACCTAACACCCTTGCCTGCCAGCCCCTGCTCCTGGGAAAAGGGATCAGACCAGGGGAACAGAGACGATTTACTGGACTCTGCTTTAGAACATCCCTGCCTGAGCCCCTTCCCATCCTGCCACTGCGTTCCCTCTCTCTACTCCACATAGGCCGTCTCCACTCTTGCTCTGCCCACAGCCCCAGTCCCAGACTGCAGGCTTGGGTACCAGTAGGCAGCCAGGTGGGGTGCCTGACCAGGTCACAAAGGTAGCACACAGACCGGTGGGGGGCCGAGGCAGAACTATGCCCCATGTCTCTCGTGGTGTTGAAATCTAGCAAGTTCCAGCTCAGAGACTTATAACTTAGTGGCAAATGACCATCTGCCTCAACCGTAGCCTGGGTTAGGAAAGGGCATGGCCTTGTGAGGAGCAGCAGTTTGTGTATCGCTTTCGTAATTCCCAGGGACAGGTAGCCCCCCCAGGAGTGATAACAAGGGATTTTACAGTACTTTTAGTTTCCTGGAAACAGAACTCTCTCTATGACATACAATAAGGATTTTTGAAACTTTCTTTTGCTGTACAGCATTATCTTAGATATTGGAGGACAGCCTGACATTAGCCTGTTTGCACTTCAGTTTCTAGCCGCTCTGAAAGAAATAGTAAAGGGGACTTTGGAGCTGATGGTGACACCAGGATGTCAGGACAGAGGCTGTCACTCAGGGAGGGGAGACCCACTTCATCCCAGGCAAGAGCTAACCATCACTCAGCTCTTCACTGCAAGTGCCATTGCTCTAGGAGGGAAGTAGCTCCTTCCCCTTGACGTGTGAACACGTGACTCCCACCGGAGCTGGTAAACCACCGCGACCAGGTGCGGGCCAATGGGGCCTTGGTCCCGGCAACAACAAGCTCCCTCGGGCCCCAGAAAGGCGTTCTTGTTCTGTTGGTCCCTCTTTAAGTCACCAGTGACAAAACTATGTAGGGAGCAGGGCCAAACGCTTCTGTGATTCTGCTTCAGGCCCCTGATTCTCCTGACTAGTGGGACCCAGGACATCTTCCCCGGAAGGGACATTTAGCTGACGTCGGTTACTGACCTGTTTGCTCAGTAAGTGAAAACCCTGTTGAGGCCAGCAATCCCGGCTGCCACACTTCCCGTGTCTGGACAACCTCTGCACCTCCAGCTCCTCCGCAGATCCTGCCACAGGTCATTCTTTTAGGGCTTCCCCGAGAGATTCTTTCCTAATTTAGTTATCTGCAGCATAATTAATTATTCATTGCCAAAGGCCAGGAATATTAATATCAGCTTTAAGATGGCTACAGACCTCTAAAAATTGTGGACTATTGATGCTATTAAATCAAGTGTAAAGCCCGGAAGCTGAAAGAAAATAGTGAACACTTTACTTTTAAAATGTTAGGGGAACCACATACAAGTCTAGAATTAAAAGTCTTTGGTCAATGTAGAAACCAGGTATTTAAATGTTCATATAGGAATCTAAACTATAATTATCACTATGATACATTTTTACTTAATTTCAAAATATACATAGTAAGAGTTCTTAACTAGTGGGCATAATTTCAAAAACTGGCATCAATAAAGGTGAAAATTAAGATTGCACTGGCTAGAACCCTAGGAAAGTGAGGTGGTTCACTGGGTACTCTCGTTCCCGCTGACTGGGGGAGACTTCCCGGAGCCCTGCGTGGACAAGGCTGTGAGTGAGGCGAGTCCACGGTCAGCGGGAAAGGCTGCGAGATTGAGAAGCGGCGTCTGCCTCCAGCGTGGGTGGAGGCGGCGGCAGAGCACCGAGGCCAGGCCGGGTAGCTGCCCACCCCGCGGACGCAAAGCATAACTATTAGCATCTAAAGAGATGTGAAGTCACGCCCAGGTGTCTTCATGAACTATAAGAAATATTCTTCATGACAAGAAAATGGATTAAAGTCAAAGTCAGAGACTATATTACATCGACTTGTCTACAGTACTAGGTCCTTGACATTGCTTTCTGAAAGGCATAAAAATAAAATATGGCCGGGCGCGGTGGCTCACGCCTGTAATCCCAGCACTCTGGGAGGCCGAGGCGGGTGGATCGCTCGAGGTCAGGAGTTCGAGACCAGCCTGAGCAAGAGCGAGGCCCCATCTCTACTAAAAAAATAGAAAGAAATTATCTGGCCAACTAAAAATACATATAGAAAAAATTAGCCAGGCATGGTGGCACATGCCTGTAGTCCCAGCTACTCGGGAGGCTGAGGCAGGAGGATCGCTTAAGCCCAGGAGTTTGAGGTTGCCGTGAGCTGGGCTGACACCACGGCACCCTAGCCCGGGCAACAGAGCAAGACTCTGTCTCAAACAAAAAATTTAAAAGAAAGAAAAAGAAATGATAAAATATATGATGTCAAATAAGTAAACCAATGTACATTTTGGAATTTCAGCCATTTAAATAAATAAAATTTTTACTGTGTGATGAGCTCATGCTTGCAGTGGGTGGGAGCGGGTGGACTGGGCGTACTCAGGCCCCAGAGCAGGCTTCTGTGAAGTGTCTCGTCTCCTTTTATGGACAAAGCAGATAAAACTCTGGGCACTGGTTCCACTTCCCTTCCCAGCAGCCTCTCCTGTTTGTCATTGCTCTGCACAGACCACTGCCTGCGCCGCTCTCTGATGATGTCCAGCCTTTACCTGGGATCCCACTTCCCGCCCGAGCTCCTGCCTTGGGTCTGCGTCAGGCTCAAAGCTGAGCAGTGCTGAGCTAGCACATCACTTCCATTATGGTATCTAAAGTGGTCTCAGCTCAATGAGAATTTCTTTGTAAATTGTAGGGTTAGTTACGGATCTCAGTGATTTTGCCCCGACTGGGTAAGCTGACTAAGCTTTCCACTTCACAGGTCCCCCACTTCATTTTGCCCCAAATGCCGCTATGCCAGTGCTGGTGCCTCCTGTGTAATCTCACCTGGAATGCACTGGCCTGCTGACTGGTCTGCCTGCTTTGGCCCTCACCACCCTGCCATCTATTCTTGGCATAGCAGCCACGTGAATCTGTTAAAATATCATTTGGGCCATGTCACTGCTCAGCTTCGAACTCTCCCATGGCTTCCCAGATTTCCCAGAGTAAAAGTCAAAGTTCTTAGAATGGTTTATAAGGTCCTATAGGACCTCCCCCTTTTTCCCCCACACAACTACCTCTGCACCTTCATCATCACCTGCTGCCAGTCTTGACTCTCTCTGCTCCAGCCACACGGGCCTTGCTATTATGCAAAGCTGCCAGGCACACTCCTGCCCCAGGGCCTTTGCACTCACTATTCCCTCTCTCTAGTATACGCTTCCTTCAGATATCCATGTTACCCCGTAATTAGCTCACTTTCTTCAGGGCTTTGTTTAAATGTCACCTTCTCCAGGAGGCCTTCCTGACCACCTTTTTGAAAATGTAAACCACCCCTACACCTGCACACACACACACACACACACACACACACACACTTATCCCTTTTCCTGCTTTGTATTTCTCCATAGCACTTAGTCTCCAATGTCCTACACTGCTTACTTGTGTATCTTGTTTACCATCTGTCCCTCACCCCACCCCCACCTTCCTTGAGAGCAGAGAATTTTGTCTGTTTTGTTCACTGCTGTATCTGCAATGCATAGAACAGAGCCCGGCACATAGCAGGCATTCAGTAAACATGTGTGGAGTGAGTGGATGAATGAATAAAAACAATTTGTGATATATGGCATTTGTGAGTTCATTGAATGTCTTGATACAGTACTTCTCTTAGATTAGAAACTTTCTAGGTTTTCCTCTGTTTACCTGTTGTGTCCTCATCAAGTTTCTCAACTGACCTAAAAGGTATGTCAGTCCTGCCCTCCAGGTGAGCTGAATGGTAAAGCATGTGACTCCTTGTTTAACCGTAAACATGGGATCTGATTTCCAGATATACTACAAAAGAACTGCGAAGTCATGGAACAACTGACTGTTCTCGCATCAGCACTCAGTATTTGTCACAAGTTTGACTAAGAAAAATATGATTTTGGAGACCTGCATGAAACACATATAGTCCAATTAGTCCTTTAGAATCTGAACCCCCTAAAATCAATTCCTTATCAGGTCATCCCAAGTGAAGAGCAGTTTGCCGGAACTCTATCCATAAAAATTTCTTTTATTGAATTGCACTTTGACATATTCCATTGGTCTATATTGGGGGAATATATTTTATCAAAATGCCCTATTCAGTCAGAGGCTATTATTTAGGATGTTGTTTAATGCCTTATACAATAATTCATTGTGTATTTCAAAATGGCTAGGAGGTTTGTAATGTTCTCAACACAAAGACAAGACAATTTTTTAAAAATTTTTATTGATACATACTAATTGTACATATTCATGGAGTACATGTTATATTTTGATACAAGCATATAACATAATGATCAAATCAGGGTAATTGGGACATGATTCACCTCAAACATTTATCATTGCTTTATGTTGGGAACATTTGAAAACTTCTAGCTATTCTGAAATATAATAAATTATTATTAACTGTAGTTGCCCTATTGCACTATTGAACACTAGAACTTTTTCCTTCTATTTAACAGAATTACCCCTTCACCAACACCTCTTCATTACGCCTTCCCACCACTCTTAACCAATCTCTAGTAGCCACCATTCTATTCACTACCTCTTTGAGATCAATTTTTTTTAGGTCCCATATATGAGTGTGAAAATGCAGTATTTGTCTTTCTGTGCCTGGCTCATTTCACTTAAAATAATGTCCTCCAGATCCATCCATGTTTCTGCAGATGACAAAATTTCCTTCTTTTTCATGGCCAAATGAAATATTCCATTGTGTACATACACCACATCTTTTTTATCTATTCATCCCTTGATAAACACTTAAGCTGATTCCACATTCTAGCCATTGTGAAAAATGCTGCAATAAACACTGAAGTGCAGATATCTTCTGGTTACATTTTATGTCTTTGCCTCACCCAAGTGGGTTTAGGGGCATGCCCTTCCCCTCTACAATGTTCACTGTGTCTGTGACCATTAGTGGTGAGTTTACCCCCTCCCCAACCCCCTAATCCCTGGAGAATATTACTACCATGTGAGCACCATAGTGTTGATCAGTTAGTACCAATTTGATGGCGAGTACATGTGGAGCTTATTCTTCCGATTTTGTGATACATCACTTTGGAGGATGGGCTCAAGCTCTATCCAGGAAATATAAGAGGTGCTAGATCACTGTTGTTTCTTATAACTGAGTAATATTCCACTGTATACATATACCAAATTTTAGTAATCCACTCATAAATTGATGGGCACTTGGGTTGTTTCCACATCCTTGCAATAGTGAATTGTGCTACCATAAACATTCGGGTGCAGATGTCTTTATTATAGAATGAAAGACAAGACAATGTTTGAGGTGATGGATATCCCAGTTACCCTGATTTGATCATTATGTGTTGTATACAGGTGTCAAAATATCACATGTACCCCCAAAATAGGTACGACTATTATATATCAATTTAAAAATGCCTTATACAGTGTCCCTTTAAGGAGAATTCAGGAAAACATTTCTCTTAGGGATCTCCCAGGAAAAACTTTTCTTTCCCTGAGCAATTGGTGGCATCTCCATTCTTGCATTGACCAATGGGCTCAAGGGTCAAATTTGGGGTCCATTGCTTAGTGAATATCTGGGTCATTTTATACACTAAGTCGGTGAATCACAAATGACCTTTCTAAACCATTGCCAGCTTGTGCCAGTTTTCATCCATCCAAGACAAATATAAATAACAATGTATAATTTCATAACACTAAACTGTACTACTCTGTATTCTGAGATCATGTTCTTCCTGCTTTGTAGGTATTAACAACGAAAGTATTTCTTTTATGAAATTATGGTGAGAGTCAATGGTAGGATCCTTTTATTGCTTGTTTTATTTTTATTTTTTAATGTTTTTTCTTGGCAAAAGAATGTGATTGCACCCCCTTGTCAATTCCTAGTGTTTGGAAAAATTTTACTGGTTAAGAAAACCCAAAGTCTAGAAGCACTTCATTCTGCCTCACCTGCTATCTTGTCTAGTCCTATTTGCTGCTTCTTTTTTTTTTGTTGCCTTGAATACCTTTAAGCCATCTCCAATCATTTCTGGAATGTGGCAGAAATGAATGAGCGAACAAATGAATGAACAGAGTTATATGGGTAAAGAACACACCAGCTTGCTCAGCATGGCCTGTAGCTCCACACTGCACCAAATGCCCTCATTCATCATCACCTTGCATGGTACCTGCGCGGTGTATAGTGCTGTGTAATTTACAGATCTCATATTATTTAATCCTCCCAGCAGCCCTCGAGGTGTTATTTCCCTCTTTCCCTTATCATACAGGTTTAGGGAGTCTAAGTGAGTTGCCCTAAGGCTGAAAACTTGTGGGGGAGAAATTGGAATTTTAACCTAGATGTTCTGCTTGCAAACCTGGTTCTTTTCCTCTATACCATATTACTGCCTTTTAAAACTACTGTTTTGAGGGTGATATTGCACAGAGGTCTTTTATTTTGTTTTTTAAAGAAAAAATAAGGAGAGTCTGATTATTTCCTTGGCTTTCAGAATAATGTTCCTTGTTGCAAGATATTCCTAGTTGGGCTGTACTTCAGGTGGGCCTCTCTGATCTTTTAATCTGGGGGCAGCATCCGTGGAAGCGAGGTTTCCTTGATCAGCACAGATGGGAGAAGTGTGCTGCAGGGCAGCCTCCTTTGATCACTTTTTCTATTGCATAATAACTCATGTTGTGCAACAGCATTATAGTGGGAGCTTGCTTCATTACTTAGCAATTTCCTTTACCATTAAAGCTGAGCTAGAGACATTCAGCCCTCTTCTCATTTTCCTGTTGCTAAATATAAAATGTAGAATGAAGTTCTGCTTTATTCAAGGGAATATGGGTCCTTGAATAGGAAGCTTAGAGAAAAACTTAAGGTCCAGTTCACCAAGATTCTCAAACTGGCAGGTAGGTGCGGCAAGGGGCTGGGAGAGCCTTTGAATCCGATGAGGTTCACTGATGAGCTGCCGTGGCTATGGACCCGAGCTGGGCACTGAAGCGACGCAGAGACATATGAGACACCTTCCTGTCTTCAGCACCTTTGTACCCTTCTAATTCGAGGTCGGCCAACTTTTACTAAAATCCCGTTTATGCACAGATTCACTGGAGAACCTTTGATCTTAGGTTAAGAACCCCTGAGAAATCAGTGACCAGACTCCATAAATCTGTGCAAAATTCTTCCTTAATGTTCTGGGACCACAAGCGGCTAAAGCCCCTTTAGGTTTGAACACTCTGTGGGAGGAAGAGCCTGTCCCTGTCCCACTGGCTGGCATCGGATGGTTGAGGCCCACTGCCTGGCTACATGAACTTGGCAAGTTACTTAACTGATCTCTGGTGTATCTAAGATGGGAATAAAATAATCGTACTTACGTATAATGTTGGTAGGATTAATGAGTTAGTCAATGTAAAATACTTGGAACAGAATGTGGCAGGTAGTAAAGCCTGTCATTGTCATTATTATTATTCAGTGATGCAGTTTCTCTCTTTTCTAGATGTTATCGGCTTTCACATAGCCTTGCTTCCTCTCCTCTTTCTCTGGGGGGAGAACAGGAGGCTAACCCGAGAGGCTATTTGCTTTCAGGTGAAAATTCAGGTAACTCCAATCTTTTTTGAAAATTGAGACTTCAGGAATTGAGCACTTGTGCTGCCTCAGAGACAGTGTGATGATCATTGCAAGGAAGGGTTTGAAACAATCTTCCCCCTTCAAACGGTCAAGGGAACCCGAAAGGGCACGAAAAGTCTATCTAAAGTCAGTAACATTTTTTAAGTTAAAATTTAACAGCTGAAGAAGTCTTTCAAAAATCTTTCAAGCCCTGTCATCACCCCCAAAAGAGATGCCGCGGGGGCTCCCAGGTGTGCCGGGAAGCACAGGCAGGGCCGGTGGTTCCAGCGACAAGCAGACCGGACAGGTGTGGAGAAGAGTCACGACCCAGATGGGTGTATTAGTGCAGGATAAGAAATACAAAATCTTTGCAGATACACAGTTATGCCCCAAAGAAAGAGAGAAATGTCCTAAGTGATTAAAACAGTGTGAACTAAGAGGAAAGCAAAAAGCAGCGGCTGAAGTGCCCACGGCCTTGGGGGAGGTATGATGAGTCCAGGTGTGGCCCCGTGGCTGGCGGTTGCATGTCCGTGTCTGACTGAGAGCGGCCCGGGCTGCTAAGAGGCAGGGAATTGGAACTGGCTCAGTGATTTTCTTTTTAACCCAAAATTGCTATTGATTCTTTATCAAGTCTCCTGTTCTTATTCATGGTGCCTTACTCTATAGAGTCCTAGCAACCCGAAAGGACTGCCTGATCTATGAAGAGGAGTCTAAAAAACATTTTGCTCCCTGTCCAGGATCAGAGCAGCTTGTACTTTGCCTGAGACTCTGGGTGGGGATGGAGGCCACAAACTTGGGGGCGTTCATGATCAGGAACAGAAACTCCAACCCGTGTCACACCGAGGTATGAAGTGTGATTTTACGCTCACAATTGGTGCCAGGATCCAAAGCTAATAAAAGTAACATAAAAACTCATCAACTTCTAGCTTTGGTAGAACTAACCTTGTTAGTTAGGGAAGTTATAAATATCTTCTCTCAGGCTGCCAATTGTGTTTTATCTGTTCACGATGTCTTTTGTTGTACACGTCTTTATTTCTAATGTGGTTATATCTTTTGCTTTATGGTTTCGGCTTTTTGTGTCTTAAGAAATCCTCTACCATGATTTACTAAAGATAACCTTCTACTATTTCTTCTATTAAAAAACATTGAAAGTTTTGTTGTTTACATTTAGATCTTGAATTTAACTCAAATTTACTTTTTGATATGGTTATGGATATGGTTTGAGGCAGGGATCTAATTTTAGCTTTTCCATTTGGATAGACAATTGCCCCAGAATATTTTACTCAATAGTTCTTCTTTCCCTACAGACCTATGATGCCATGTTTGCCTTTTACCATTTTCTTCTATACACACATACTTATTTGTTACTCTATATCTTATTTGTTACTTACTAAATCTTTGTAATAAATCTTACTATTTGCTAGTACAGTTAGCCTCTTCTTATTGTTAGGAACATGGAAAGGCCTGAGAATTCGCGCGGCTGCAGCCCCGGCCAGCCTGCTGTTGTTTCGTGGGGCTGGTGGTCGGAGGCGAAGGATTCCATCGCTCCAGCATGGCAGGCTGTGTGAGCCTCAGTCACCCTCGTGCCCAAGCCCCACGTGGACACGGAGGGCTCAGGTGAATGCTGCACACGTTGCAGTGGGGAGCTCAAGTTCAGGAATCCCCAAACTTGTTAGCAAACCTGCCTATCCTTTCCTGAGAGGGAGACATTTTTTAATTATCCTGGATAGCAGACAAATCTGCCCATTGCCCTGGAAGGAGACATTGCCTCTGTCTTCCAAAGCTGTTTTCTACACAAACATTCTTGAAAAGATAGTCCGGAAAAAAAAAAAAAAGCTATCATCACCTCTGCTCAGAAGATGTGCAGAAATGCAAAAGACCAATGGAGAACTGTCTCACAACATGTATTCTTTTTGAGTATTATTTTGTCTATTTTGGCCCTTTACTATGCCATCTGAATTTTTAGATCAATTTGTATAGTTGTTTGGGGTAGCACTATTTTGCTAAATAAAAATTTATGATTAAAATTTACATATTTAAATTATTTAAATATGTATTCTTTACACCCACATGTAAATAATATCTTATAATTGATGACTGTAACTGTAGGTGTGCAAAGCATTCAACAGTTTTAAAAAGACCACAAAACAAAAAACAATTTAGAAAACAAACAAAACAACAACAGTAGCAATAGCAACAAAATAGAGAAACCCTGGGATCTTGCGGAAGCAAACACAGAATTGCTTTGCAATAGCATTTCTATGACGTAGGGCACAAGAAACCCTCCAAAATTAAAAAAATCTGCCAAAGAATAAAAACAAGAAAGCTCACAAATACTAGAAAACAATCTACTGTGAGGGACAGTCAACACACACAACAAACTGAAGAAATGACATTTCAAGAACTTTAGATTATAGAATAAGCAGAAAGAGAATAAAAGGAGTGTATTAAAAATTATTCAAAAACAAAAAGGGAAAACAGGAACCATAAGGATGGACTGGGACACTATTAGGAAAAAAAAAAGGAAGATTTGAAAACAGAGCAAATAGAACTTCTAGAAATGTCAACGCCCCTCTACAAAAACATTGAAATTTGAAACTCCAAACAGTAGATTAGAAAAAGCTAAAGAGAGATTAGTAAACTGAAAGACAGCACTGAGGAAATCACTGAGAAAGAAGAACAGAGGCCGGGCGCGGTGGCTCACGCCTGTAATCCTAGCCCTCTGGGAGGCCGAGGCGGGTGGATCGCTCGAGGTCAGGAGTTCGAGACCAGCCTGAGTGAGACCCTGTCTCTACTAAAAATAGAAATAAAAATTATCTGGACAACTAAAAATACGTATAGAAAAAATTAGCCAGGCATGGTGGTGCATGCCTGTAGTCCCAGCTGCTCGGGAGGCTGAGGCAGGAGGATCGCTTGAGCCGAGGAGTTTGAGGTTGCTGTGAGCTAGGCTGACGCCACGGCACTCACTCTAGCCTGGGCAACACAGTGAGACTCTGTCTCAAAAAAAAAAAAAAGAAGAAGCACAGAGATAAAGAAGTGGAAAACAATAAATGTGTACCTGACATCATAATGAAACTGCAAACATCAAAGACAAAAAAAAAGTCTTGAAAGCAATCAAATAGTGCACAAAAGACAGAATCTCATTTACACGAAGTTCAAGAATAGGCAAAAGTAATCTATGGTGTTAGCTGTCAGAACAGTGATTATTTCTGGTGGGTAAAGGGAGGGTTTCAACGGGAAGAGGCATAAGGGTAGCTTTGAGATGCTGAGAAAGTTTCATGTCTTCCTGGTTATATGGCTGTATAAATACGTAAAAAGTTACTGAGCTACCCTGCACTCATATGTTTATCACAGCACAATTCAAAGATATGGAATCAACCTAAGTGCCCATCAACCAAGGAGTGGATGAAGAAAATGTGGTATATATGCCATGAAGTACTACTCCTCCATAAGAAAAACTTGAATAATGTCTTTTGCAGCAACTCGAATGGAACTGGAGGCCATTATCCTAAGTGTAGAAACTCAGGAGCAGAAAAGTAAGTGCATGTTTTCACTTATAAGTGGGAGCTAAGCCATGGCTTCAGAAGTGCACACAGAGTGATATAATGGACATTGGAGACTCAAAAGGGGGGAGGATAGGGGAGGGGGAGGGCTTAAAAATTACCTATTAGGTACATGTACCCTATTTGGGTGATGGACACACTAAAAGCCCAGGCTCCACCACTACACAAGTAGTGGAATTCAACTTGTACTCCCTAAATCTATTGAAATAAAAAAATTAAAAAGTCACTGAGCTGTACTCTCAAGATCATGTGCACTTTATTATGTATATTATACATCAATAAAAATACTTCAAAAAATAATCAGAATAAAAAGAAAGATTACCTACAAAGGGAAGACAGCTAGATTAGCAGCCCACTTTTGCTCAGAAACAAAAAAGTCCAGAATATAATTCAATAGTAACTTCAAAGTGCCAGGGAAAATAAACATCAGCTTAGAATCCTTTACGTAATACAATTATTATTAATGAATAACGGTGACTAAAGACATTTTCAGACCAAGACTAAAACAACCTTAACAGGTTGGTGAATCTTCATATGCATTAACTTTCAAAAATAATGATTTTGAAGGGTTTTAAAAATGAGGCAGATTATCCTGCAGAGACACACACACACACACACACACACACACGAAATGACACATGGCAAGGTTATTCACTGCAGTATTGCTTGAAACAGCGTGAATTAGAAACAGCCTCAATATTTGTCAATAGGGAATTGATTAAATAGATTGAATTACATCCATATATTGGGATACTATTTAGCCATTAAAAAGAATGAAATGGGGGGCCATGGTGGTTCACAATTGTAATCCTACCACTTCGGGAGGCTGAGACAGGAGGATCGCTTGAGCCCAGGAGTTTGAGGTTGCTGTGAGCTAGGCTGATGCCATGGCACTCTATATTAGCCGAAAGAGCGATGCTCTCTCCCAAAAAAAAAAAAAAAATGTCACTTGTGTTTCTTGTATCCTTCCATATCATTTGCCCCTTTTTCTATTAGGTTGTTAATCTTTTTGGCATTGATATCTAGGGACTCTTTTCACATTAGGGAGTTAAGTCCTTTGTGACACAAGTTGCAAATATCTTTTGCTTGTTTCTTGCAGAAGATTTCATTTAATGTAGGTGAATTTCACAATCTTTTTTTTTTTTTTTAGTAACTTGAGTCATATTTAGAGGGCCTTTCCTGCTCTAAGATTACGAAAGAATTGTCTCATATTTTCTTCATTATTTCCTTCTTATATGCTTATTCTCCCTAGCAAACTTTTACCTAGGCAGGAACAATAACGGGCACCTCTGCATGTCATCCACGGGGCCTGGTGCCCTGTGGGTGTTTCCTCCAATAGATAACAAATTTCTCCCTAATCACTGATTATTGTCATCTGAAGCAATTGAAAAATATCTTTAACAATGATTTTGAAGGAATGCTTTGATTTGATTCCCATTACAAGGAAGAAATGGAGGTTCAGAAACGTGGCCATTACCACACGGAAGGCAGTGGTGTTGGAACTGAAGCTTCGCCAGTCTGGCTGTAGAGCCCACGGCCTTAACTCCTGCAGGCTGTGGTGGGCACAACCTAGAAATGACACTTTTTCCCAACTTTTTTGAGGTATAATTGACAAATTAAATTATATAAATTTAAAGTATGCGACATCATGATTCGATACACACATATGTTGTGAAATGATTATCACAATCATGTCAGTTACCATGCTTAGCACCTCATCTAGTTGTGTTTTCATGTGTGTGTCGAGAATGTTTAAAATCTACTCTCCAGCAAACTTCAAGTATATGACACAGTACTGTTAGCTATAGCCAGCATGTTGTACATCAGATCTCCAGAGCTTGTTCCTCCTATGACTGAAAGTCTGTACCCCTTGAACATCTTCCGGACCCAGGCCCCAGCCGCTGGTAACCACCATTCTACTCTCTGCTTCTGTGAGTGTCACTTGTTTAGTTTCCACATATGAGATCATGCAGTATGTGTCTTTCTGTGCCTGGCTTATTTCACTAACACAGTGTCCTCCAGGTTCATCCATGTTGCTGCAAATGACATGATTTCACTCTTTTTTATGGCTGAGAAGTTGCATAAATATTTTTCTAAAGAAAACATACAAATGGCCAACAGGTGCTCAGTGTCACTAATCATTAGTGAAATGCAAATCAAAACCACAATAAGATATTATCTCACGCTTGTTAGGGTGGCCGTTATCAAGAAGGTAAGAGATAAGTGTTGGTGACAGTGTGGAGACAAGGGAACCCCTGTACACCATTGGTGGGAATCTAAATTGCTATAGCTATTCTAGAAAAGAGCATGGAAGTTCTTATAAAAATTAAAATGGAATTACCATATGATCCAGCAATCCCACTTTTGGGTATATATTGGAAGAAAATGAAATTAGTATCTCAGAGAGACATCTGCACTCCCATATTCATTGTAGCATTATTCACAATAGCCGAGACATAGGAGCAACCTAAGTGTCTGCAGATGAAGAATGGATAAAGAAACTGTGGTATGCTATTCAGCCTTCAAAAAAAGAGGGAAGTACTAACAAAAAAGAAATGATTTTTTTTCTTTTTAAAGATTACTGTGAATTTCTGGGAAGCAGTGTAGAAAGAAGATACTCATTTTCTAAAACAGAGCTGCACACAGTAAATGGGTGGATAATGAGGCATCGATTATAAATCTAATTTGTTCATTTATCCAATGATGGTAATACTTTGCAATTTATAAAGTGTTCTCATGTAGATCCTCTCATGACATCCTTTCAACAAAAAGATATTTCAGCTGTTAAAATAGCATTTGTCCTGTACTAGAATGAGAGGAAAGTGACACAGGTACAACGTTATTGACAGCAACATTATATTGGCAAAAGATCAGAAACAATGTAAGTGTCCATCTTTTAGCTAGAGGACTGCAAAGAGGTTGCAGAACAGTGTGTAGAGTGTGCTAGCATTTGTGAGCAAACGCCTAATGTTTCAACCTCTTCAATATTCTGAGTTTTTTGAGTTCAGGAGAAATGAGTAATTTTTTTCATCGCTGTGATCGCCAAGATTGTCCCAGGTAGAACGATACCTTGGCCACCAGTTCAGGGTCTCTGTCATCTGCAGGGTCAGTCCGTTCAACTGTGAGTGTATTTGTCTATTTTTTCAGGTTTTCACTCACCATCCAGCCTCTGGCTTGTGCTGCTAACTGGTGGTTCTCAACGAAGCAGGACCCCCAAATCATTTTATTATTAACGACAGAGATGATATGGATGACAGAGAATAACAGTGACCAAACGGCGTGACTTCACAGACGCTTTCCAGAACCTTTTCCTTTGTCTCACACCGTGGAATTGGCGCGGCCCGCTGCCCGCCACAGCCGCGCACACTCAGGGCGAGCTCCGGCCGCCGCGCAACCCCCAGTCCCGCACGGCCCCCCAGGCCCGCACAGTCCCCCAATCCCGCACGGCCCCCCAGTCCCGCGCGGCCCCCAGGCCCGCACGGCCCCCCAGTCCCGCATGGTCCCCAGTCCCGCACAGCCCCCCACGCCCACGCGGCCCCCCAGTCCCGCACGGCCCCCCAGGCCCGCACAGCCCCCCAGTCCCGCGCAGCCCCCCAGGCCCACGCAGCCCCCCAGTCCCGCACGGCCTCCCAATCCCGAACGGCCCCCCAGGCCCGCACAGTCCCCCAGTCCCGCGCGGCCCCTAGTCCCGCGCAGCGTCCTGGCCGCAGGGCCCCGATGCGCGCTCGCGGTTCTGACCAGCCACGGGTGGGGACCCCAGAGTCCGTCCGTCTCAGCAAGCAGCAGGGACCCATTCTCCTTCAGCTCCCTTGGTGTCTTGGCGACGAAGATGATGGCTCCATCCCGGGGTGCGCGCATCCCGTGTGGCGGCAGATCACGCGTCCTCGGACTGGGGGGAGCAGGCCCCGTGCAGCCCACCCGGCCCACACGAAGCCCTCAGCACGCCTCTTCACGCATTCTCACGTCTTGCTCATTCTTCTTCCTCCGTGTACCGATTTCCATAACTCAACACAAAATGTAACTTTGTTCCTCAACAGGCAACTAATCAATTAAAAGGATTCACTAAGAACCTAAAGGTGGGACTGAAACCCGGCAGAACTCTGAGAGTGCCAGTGCTCTCTCATCGGGGTGGGCACAGTCTGTGGCTCCTCAGCCTTTTCTGTGCCGTCTGTGGGAGTCCTGCCTCCCTCACTCCCTCACTCGGGCAGGATACTGATTTATCCTCTTTCTCCTTCCTTCCTTTCTTTCTCTCTTTCTTGTCTTTTCTTTTTCTTTTCTTTTTTTAGAGACAAGGTGTTGCTTCACCCAGCCCAGGCTGGAGTGCAGTGACATCAGCATAGCTTACTGCAGCCTCGAACTCCTGGGCTCAAGCGATCCTCCCACCACAGCCTCCTCAGTAGCTAGGACTACAGGCACGTGCCACCACACTCAGCTAATTTTTTTATTTTTGTAGAGGTGGGGGTCTCACTATGTTGCCCAGGCTGGCCTTGAATTCCTGGGCTGAAGTGATTTTCCTGCCTGGGCCTCCCAAAGTGCTGGGATTACAGGCTTGAGCCACCAGGCCCCATTCATCCTCCCTTTTTGACTGGATCCCATTGCCACTTACCTGACTGCCCGTCTGTCGTGCGGGCCAGAGCAGGAGAGGGCAGACTTGGAAAACACCCAGATGGTGTGAGTGCCACCCTCCCCGCTCCCATCAAGTATTCTTGCCGAAAGATTGAACCTGAATCAGATCATGCCTCTTGCTCTAATTCTACCAATTTATAGGAAATGCAGGGCAGACAGGAACATGTTAAACACACCATGAGGAGACAGTGACCAAAATCCAAAATGTGGGAAACCTAAAGGACAAATGATTTGATAATTTGGAATAAATTACAAGAAAAATTTTTAAAAAGATGAAGAATTTTTAGATGGAAAGAGATTTTAAGGGGCCTGAATGGACACTATTTGACCCTGATTCAAGCAAAGTGTAAACAAAATGTGAGCCAAACAGGGAAATCTGCATACTGACTGGGCAATTGTGATGATATTAAGGAATTGCAAACTTTTTAGGTGTGACAATGGTAGTACGGTTGTGTGTGGGTGAACAGGTCCTTACCTTTTAACAGATACACACTGAAATATTTACAGACGCCGTGACAGGTCTGGGACTTGCTGAACTGTCCCGTGGCAAGATGGGGAGGGAGGGTGACACAGATGCAACACGACGGGCCGTGATTGAGGTTTTGCTATAGCTGGGTGTTGGCTACTTGGAGGTCCACTGTACTATTGTTTGTATAAGTTTGAAATTCTCTATAATAAGAATAAATAAGGCCATGCATGGAGGCTCATGCTTGTAATCCTAGCACTCTGGGAGGCCGAGGCAGGAGGACCGGTTGAGGTCAGGAGTTTAAGACCAGCCTGAGCAAGAGCGAGACCCCCTGCCCCCACGGCTCTACTAAAAAAATAGAAAACATTAGCCAGGTGTGGTAGTGTGTGCCTCTAGTCTCAGCCACTCAGGAGGCTGAGGCAGGAAGGTCCCAGGAGTTTGAGGTTGCAGTAAACTATGATGACACCACTGCAATCCAGCTTAGGTGACAGCGTGAGACCCTGTCTCAAAAAAAAAAAAAAAAAGAATAAATAAGAATAAATTGTCATAAGAAGAAGAAGACAGGTGAAAGTGGAACACTAAAATCACCAGGGGTTCTAGGCAGGTGCTCTGAAGTGTAGTGCACAGAGTAGACCGGAGGGTGGCGAGTGGGGAACTGAGTGGGGAAATTTGATTTGGAGCCAGTCTACACTGAATGCAATCGGAGGACTTGGAGTGGAAAAGTCCGAGTAGGGAAGTGATGATGTAGGGTCAGAGCTTGGTAGAGGTGTTTGTAGTCCTGTACTTAGGACAGCACAGCCTGGAGCATAAAGAAGTTTCCAGAGGGCAGAGAAACCGTTACACCATGGGGAACGAACCAGCTAAGGGATAGGAGGGGAAGGGCAGCCTGCTGAACTGGCAAAGGAAGTGAGCAGCCAGGCTTCCACCCACAGTTTACTTTTGTTTTATTAAACCACAGAAACACCTGTCAGATACGGAGCTACCTTTTACTCTTGCCACCTAGAGATTTTTAAAAGTTGTCTTTTCCCACTTAAGGTGAAAGAGTTCAGAACGACATATTTAAGGACACAATCAGGCTCTGTCATCTCTGTAACTTGCAACCCTACTTCCCTTTGGAAGTTGCACAACGCTATTTTGAAATGGTTTCAAAAGCTATTTAGACCTGCCTGGAGCTGGCTGTTAGGTCTGTGTGCCCAACTCCACTCTACACCAGGGTTGGGCCAAACACTAAAGCGGTCTTAGCTGGACTCAAGTGGGAGGTGGCTGACAGCCCTGTTTCTCAAATCTTATGTTCAAGGACCCACGCAAGGCAGCCAGGTGGAGAAAGTCCAGATTCCCCAATGCTGCTCTCCATCCTGACCACCATGGTCACGAGCATGACCGTGTCAGAGGGCCTCGCCTCTCCAGCTCTCACTCTCCTGCAACTAACCTGAGTAGTCATGCTTTGCATACGTGGAGGAGGCTGTAGAAGTGATATTATTTTAAACTTGGATTCTCATCTGCGTAAGAGTGCAACAGCTTGTTTCACTGGTTGACTTACTCTACACACATATGCTTGTAGCAAGAATGGAACACAGGGATGATGCAGGAGAATGACACACAAACAGCCACTCAGAGTCATTGGATTTAAACACAAAATGCTAGGAATTTGAATTTGATAGCTTTGAAAGAGACGAGTACAAAATGGAGCATTACAGAACTGCTCGCCCATCGTTCAAACACTTCATTATTGCAATGCAGCACACTACATTGGAATTATCTGTGTATATGTGTATTTCCCTTCCTAGACTTTATTCTAGATCAGGACTGCATGTTTGTTACCAGTATCTAGAAAACTGCCTGGCTCCTGGTGGATTCAAACATTACTTGGTCAGTGAACATACGAATGAATGCACAAATAGCTCACGCAATCTTTTAGGAAGTAGAAATCATAAATATGATTTAGACTCCAGCCATCCTTTCAAAATTCCTTCAAAATAGAACACACATATTTGTTGTCACTTAAAGCATTTGTTTTCAAAAGCACATGAGATTCCAATGGCAATGAAATAACTTTCCCTCACTAGCATCATGACTGAGGTAAATCAATGCGATAAATGAGAGGTACTCCTGCTATTTCTTAATGAAAAGAAGAACAGCCATTAAGGTCAGAGATCACAGGAAGAAAAGTAAAGACAGGTTGGCCTGTATTTCCTCCTGCACAGCACTTTTTTTTTTTTTTTTTTTTTGAGACAGAGTCTCCGCTCTTTTACCCCCCAGTAGAGTGTAGTGGTGTCATTATAGCTCACTGCGACCTTGAACTCCTCGGCTTAAGTGATCCTCCTGCCTCAGCCTCCTGAGCAGCTGGGACTATAGGCGCGTGCCACGACGCCCAGCTAACTTTTTCTATTTGTAGTAGAGACGGCGTCTCACTCTTGCTCAGGCTGGTCTTGAACTGCTGAGCTCAAGTGATCCTCCCACCTCGGCCTCCCAGAGTGCTAGGATTATAGGCGTGAGCCACCGTGCCCGGCCAAGTCAGTCTCTTACACTTCGGACTTGTTTTCCTTATCACAGTTCTGATCACAGGCCAGTGACCAAGACTTACTCCTGTGCAAAGGCTTTCCCCAACATCTGCATGCCGTGTGGTTCAGTTTTGCTTGTTCTCAATTTCAGCACACACCCCCTTCAGGCTGTGAGGCAAGGCAGGATAGGAACACAAGATATGTCCCTCTTTGGGACAAAGTCCTTTTCCCCTATCTCAGATATGTTAGGTCTCACTAAGCATTCTGCCAAAGAGAACTGCCAATGATTTATTGTTACTATAATCCCCCTTTATGGATTTCCACATACTTTAAAGACCTGGGGCAATGAAATGACCTCAGAGATCATTTAGCAAAATCTCTTTATCTTAAAAATGACAAAACTATCACCCAAAGTGTGTAGTTTGCATTAGTGTTCACTCTTGGTGTTGTTGATTCTGTGGGTTAATGCATGACATATATCCACCACTACAGCATCGTACAGAGCACTTTCTTTTTTTTTTTTTTTTTGAGACAGAGTCTGGCTCTGTTGCCTGGGCTAGAGTGCTGTGGCGTCAGCCTAGCTCACAGCAACCTCAGACTCCTGGGCTCAGGCGATCCTCCTGCCTCAGCCTCCCGAGTAGCTGGGACTACAGGCATGTACCACCATGCCCGGCTAATTTTTTTCTATATATATTTTTAGTTGTCCAGCTAATTTCTTTCTATTTTTAATAGAGACAGGATCTCGCTCTTGCTCTGGCTGGTCTCGAACTCCTGACCTCGAGCAATCCTCCTGCCTTGGCCTCCCAGAGTGCTAGGATTACAGGCGTGAGCCACCGCGCCCGGCCTGTACAGAGTACTTTCACTGCCCTAAAAATCCTCCGTGCCTTGCCTATTCATCCCTCCAGCCCTTTCTCTGAACCCCTGATCTTTTTACTGTCTCACAGTTTGGGTGACAAGCACGGGTGTAGGTTCCTCAGGTGTACCCCGCGCATCACGCTGGCGAGGGCACCGACAGTGTGGGAAGCGAAATGTGGGGGGCAGGTGGTACATGGGATTTCTCTGGACCTTCCTCTCAATTTTGCTGTGAAACTAAAACTGCCCTAAAAAAGGTCTTTTTACAAAATGACAAAATTAAGACTTTGAGAGGTTAACTGACTTGACCAAGGTCACAAAGCTGGTTCACAGCAGGCCCAGATGAAAACCCAGGGGCCTTGCTGTTGGGAGCTTTGGGCACACAGAGCTCCCCGACACCCCGTGATAACAGGAAGAAATTAAGAAATACTTAATGAGCAGGACGCGCTATTGGTTTAGAAATACAGGTGAGAAACAGAGTTGGGGGATCCCCTCAACGTCCGAAGGAACCATCTGGTCACAAGAGGGGCAGAGAAGGGGGTGACACGGCATCCATCCTGAGTTTATGCCCGGGGTCTGTTTCGCCGGGTCCCCTGGCTCCCTCCAGCCCCGCCTGCCACAACTGCTAGCTTTGTCACTTTGTTCACGCTGTGCTCTGGGCTGGGAAGACCTTCTCCTCCACCTTCGGCTGCCGCCCATCCCGAAGGCGAGGCGTCCCATTCATCACCTCACCTACCAGGCTCTCCTTGGGCAGAAAGAACCCTTCCTTCACACCTCTGAACACAGAGAACTTGCAAGTAACTCTGCGGCTGCTTACCAGCCCTCCAACCAGATGTGAGAGCCACCATAGCAAAATTAGGTCCGAATCGACTTTGTATTTCCAGAAACAAACCCATGATGGGGTACAGAGTATGAGTTCAGCTCAAAAAATGTAGACGGAACACAGATCTGACCTTTCTTTTCTCCGGAGTCCAGCTGGAGACTGGAAAACATTATAAGGCAAAAATAAATATGGCTCCTACAATGACACAACTGGTAGAATAAATTGATATTGTAGATTTAAGAATTCTGGAAGGACACAAACTACGTATCACTGATATGAAAACATGTTTTCCCCATACTTTAGAAAAATGATTGTCAATAATATTATAATTTGTCATTGTTCTGAAACTGTCAGTAACCATTTAGGTTGACTATAATATAATAATAATAATCATGGCAATCATTTGCTTTAAGAATAGAAAATGACACAAAATATACAAAGTATATCAAGAACAGTTTGGTCCTAGCTCATGGGTGCTCAAATGGAGTCATTCTGGAAGGTTGTAAGAGCATGAATTATGAGGAGGTAGAAGGCACAGGTTAAATAATATACCATTTAAACAGAAATCTATTTATAGGAAATCTATTATAATAAACTCTGGTTTTAGATTTTTGATCGCATAGGAATAAGAGAAAAAAAATCAAGGTCAGGTAAATAGTTTCATAGAACTTGCTGCCTCTGAACCAAGAATTACACTAAATTGTGCTAAAGCAAAAAAACTGAATAATAAACTACTTTCAAGTTTCAAGTAACCAATTGTTTGCTTTTCAAGATTTAAAGAGATAAAATACATTTAACACATCGAACAAAGACAGTTAAGCTGTTTTTCCCTAGCACATGTACAATGTAAAATGATATATTATTAGGTTTTAGGTTATTAAAAATGTTTTAGGTCAAAAAAACTTATTTTTTAAAGCATCTTTTGCTGCACTTTATAGGTTCTTGCAAATCTGTCTTTTCCCCAAACATGAACACAATATTTGATCTTTTCATGTATTTTACTTTAGAAGGAATGATGGAAACATAAAGCTATCTATAAACATAACCTAAAATGTGACTATCCTACATATGCCAGCCCATGCAGAACTAACTGCATGGTTTTCCCACTATCTCAAGTACACGTAATTACAGAGAAGACATACATTTATAATGTATGCAAATTAATCCATATTAATTATAATCTATTTTTAAAGTTAATTTTAAAAATCTTCATTTTTAAAAATTTAGAAAATGCTCAGGCTCAACTTTTTAGTAGGAATGTTGGTTTGTTAGGTTTGGCCAAGTTTTCTTCATTCACCTTAAAGATCAAACATGAAACAATGAGGAACGCCGATTTTTCTTAAAAATATAAATACTGACAGTGATAATTTGAATCATATGGCCCTCAAAAATAGTGCTTCACAAATCAAACTCAGTTTAATTGTCGGTAACTGTGACTAATCCCAAGGCTGGAATATTTCACTCTGCTTTTGGTTGCAGATTATACTTCTGTGGCTGGAAAAAATGTACTTCAATAGCACTGACTAGTTCATTCAGTTCCTTCTTCAGCTGCTCAGGATCACTGGAAAATAGGGAGAAAAAATCCAGATTAAGGGATTATTCCAAAGCACATTGTAAATGCTCCCCCTGTTGAACAAGTGACATTGAAATTCAACCTTAAGGGGAGGACTGAATCATGAAAACCAGAACTCCAGTGACTTACGTATGGGAAACGCATCTGTTGACTTAGACAAAAATCCCTCTTGAGACAATATGCATTATTTTCTCCAAAGGTTTTTTTTCCAAGTTCTCAACTCTAAACAAAATTATCCCTTACTCTTCTCATGACAATTTTTATGAAACATAATTTTTGCCCTAGCATCTCTAAAAGATCTACAAATTTTGTACCTAATAGTGTAGAGAAAACTTTCATAACATCAGTTATTAAATCCTGCTTTACTTTTACAAATGATATTTCTGTTAAGTCTTCAGTCTCCTAGAACAGGGGTGCCCAACCTATGGTGAGTTGTAGAATTATTTCATTATATATTACAATGTAATGATAACAGAAATAAAGTGCACAATAAAGTAACGCACTTGAATCATCCTGAAACCATCTTCCCCACCCCTCAGTCTGTGGAAAAACCATCTTCCATGAAAATGGTCCTTGGTGCCAAAAAGGCTGGGGACCTCTGCCCTAGAATGTGGATGTTCCTGATGCTGTCGCAGCCCTGTCTGTACGGCCTGCCTAGGATGGCCAGAGATGGGGACTTTCCAGGCAGGTCTGGAGGGTCAAACACCAGGAAATTGGATCTCCCTGCTACCCCCTGAGGTTTTGTCATTATGAAACTATTTCCAGAACAAGAGTCACAACTAATGTATATACAAGAATCTAGAGAGATAGATTCCTCTAAGAAAATCAAGTTTTCAAGGATGTGGGAAACACTAATTTATATGCAAATATAAGTAACCGGAAGATAAATAATGTATTAAACTGACTTCCAGTGAAACAGGTTTCCAGCAGCTTATGTAGCCTAGCGTGAGTTACTATAATTACTTAACGCTGAAAAGTGGAATTTAAAAAACTAAATCCTTCATACTTTCCATCACTTCATACTCTACTATCTTTAATATACACGAAGTTTATGTTAATGGAAGTGGCAATTCCTATAGTTAGTTAAGATCATTTTTACATTGTAATAGCTAAACAGTACAACTAAACAATTAATTTTATTCCAGACATTAATTCTGGTTCCACTACTTACTAGCTGTGTGCCCTTAGGCAAATGGCTTAGCCTCTCTAAGGCCCAGATTCCTCATTTGTAAAATTGGGATAAAGACTTTACCATCTCAAGAGAGATGTTGTACAGATTGAGATAAATCACAGACAGCAATTAGCACAAAACCTGGCCCAAAGACCTCAATAAATACAGCTGTCATTAAAACTGTTTCTATCCCTATTGGCAACATGTAAAATAATTATGCTTCATAAATATACATGAATTACACCAGTCTTTTTTTCCTTTTCCATAAACATGCTCTGAAGTAAGCAACAGTTCTCAGGAAGGCATGTAAGCTAATAATTATTTTTTAAAAACATATACTTACAACTAAAGTTCAGTAAATTTACTAACTTATTTTTCAAATTTGGTTTTTATCATGACATGTATGTATACTATGATTCATTTATATATTGATATGTTTCTGACACTACATTTCTTATGTGTAAAAAAACAAGTCAGTACTACTGTATAAGATTTAAGGGTAAGATAATACCTAAAACCAAAATTTTGTCTTGCTAGTCTGCATCCTAATTGATAACTGTTTCATTTCTTAAAGTTTGAGAATATTTCATAACATTTTAAAACACAAGACACAGCCTATGATAATTTAAGATAGGGTTAGGAATCTCTGTTTCTGAAAAGTCTAAATCTAGGCAGATCTCTTTATAGAAATGAATAGCAAAGTATCATGTGTAATAAGGCACCTATTTTTCTCTAATCATCATGAAAAACCATTTAAGCTAAATAACAGCTAAATGCAATGAAGTGTTCTTGATTTGATTATGGATTGGGGGAAAAGGTATTTTGGGGACTTTCGGGCAAGTTTGAATCTATGTGGCAATTTGGCTAGGCTACAGTCCCCAACTAGTCAAACACTAATCTTGATGTTAGTGTGAAGGTATTTTGTAGATGCTGTTAATGCCTATACTCAGTTGACTTTAAGGGAAGGAGATTACTCTAGACAATCCGGATGGGCTGGATTCTAGTTGATAGGCGTTAGGAGCAGAACTGAGGTTTTCCTGAAGAATTCCACCTGCAGACTACAACTCAACCCACGCCTGAGAATTCTAGGCTGCCTGGAATTCCCGGACAGCCTGCCCTGTGGATTGTAGATTTGCTGAGCCAGTCCCCACAATCCATTGTGCAAGCCAATTTCTTGCAATACGTCTCTTAACAAATATATCCCATTGGTTCTGTTGGTCTGTTGGAACCCTGCCTGATACAATTATCCAATAGCATTAAGATATTAAGAGAGTGTATTTGTTTGTAGGAGATGAATACTGAAATATTAGGAGTGAAGTATCATGAGGTCTTTCAAATGGTTCAGAAAAAAAACTCACACATAATATATGTGGTGAGAGACAGCAAATATCACAAAATTTTAGCTATTTCTGAGTCTGGGTTAACCAACTATGACACATGTAAACAAAGTTTTCTTGGAACACGGCCATGCCCATTCCTTTATGTGCACGGCTGCTTTTTTACCACAACAGCAGAGCTGAGTGGTGGCAACAGAGACCATATGGTCTGCAAACCCTAAGATGTTTACTGTTTGGCTTTTTACAGAAAAAGTTTGCTAAGCCCCAGTCTAAGTGAAGGGTGTGGGGATACTCACTGCATTATTATTTCAACATTTCTGTAGGTTTGAAATTTTTCAAAATAAAAAACTCGACAGTTTTCTTGTTTGTTTTGTTGTTGTTGCTGTTGTTGAGACAGAGTCACACTCTGTCACCCTGGGTAGAGTGAAGTGGTGTCATTGCAGCTCACTGCAACCTTCAACTCCTGGGCTCAAGCGATCCTCCTGCCTCAGCCTCCTGAGCAGCTGGGATTACAGGTGCGTGCTACAATACCCAGCTGACTTTTTTTCTTTTTGGTGTAGATGGGGTCTCACTCTTGCTCAGGCAGGTTTCAAACTCCTGGCCTCAAGCAATCCTCCTGCCTTGGCCTCCCAGAGTGCTAGCATTAGAGGTGTGAGCCACTGCACCCAGCCTGAAAAACTAAACAAAACTAAAGGTATCTCTCCTCCAACAAATTTTTTCTTTTTAAAAGCAACACTTGTATACTATTGGGAGACTGCACATTAGTAAAATCTCTATGGAAAACAGTATGGAGATTCCTCAAAGAACTAAAAGTTGACCTACCATTTGATCCAGCAATCCCACACTATTGGGTATCTACCCAAAGGAAAAGAAGTCATTTTATCAAAAAGACACCTGCACTTGAATGTTTATTGCAGTATAATTCACAATTGCAAAGATGTGGAGTCAACCCAAATGCCCATCAATTCAGGAGTGGATTAACAAAAGACAGCATATGTATACCATGGAGTACTACTCAGCTATAAAGAAGGATGACTTAATGACTTTTGCAACAATTTGGATGGAACTAGAGACTATTAACCTCAGTGAAGTATCGAAAGAATGGAAAAACAAACACCATGCATACTCACTATTAAATTGGAACTAACTGATGAGCACACATGTGTACAGAGGGAAGTAAATCTCAATGGAGATCAAGCAGGGGGGAGAGGGAGGGGGGTGCATGAAAACCTACCTAACAGGTACAGTGAACAGTCTCTGGGTGACAGGCACACTTTTAACCCTGGCTCAAGTGTTACCAAAGTGATCCATGTAACCAAAAACATTTGTACCCCGTAATACTTTGAAATTAAAAAAAAAAAAAAAAAAAAAAGGACAAAAGACATTTAAAAAAAAAAAGCAACACTTATACTTGAAAAGGATTTTCCATTTTAAATGATCAGTAGGTCATGGAATTGTATGAATAAATGGAATCTATAATATAAACTATATTAAGAATATTTAAGCTTATTAGAAAAGAAGGAAGTCTCAGTTATGACTTCATTGCGACTCTACGTTAGCACGCGGGTGCCTTGCCGGAGAAGCCGGCTGGCACACCCATCAACCAACACAGCGCCTCACAGCCCGTCTGCAGTCCTCAATGGGAGCAGCATTTCAATGGGCATAATAAAAACACAATGTGTCAAAGTTTTTTCAGCAATTTATAAAATAATATTTGAATTTAAGTACCCTTAATGAACCAAGTGAAAAATTTAAATACCATAGAGCCTTAAACATTAAATAGTGTTATTATTATAAAGGAAAATTCTCTGAAATGTTAGATATATTTTCACAGGATAATAAAAAGGAAAGGACAAAGATACAGGCAAAATAGATCCTCAAGCTGCACTTGTTTTTAAAAGAATGAAACATAAATATGGAAACACTAAGTGAAAATGAGAATTACAGGCCGGGCACGGTGGCTCACGCCTGTAATCCTAGCACTCTGGGAGGCCGAGGCGGGTGGATGGTTTGAGCTCAGGAGTTCGAGACCAGCCTGAGCAAGAGCAAGACCCCCTCTCTACTAAAAATAGAAAGAAATTATATGGACAGCTAAAAATATATATAGAAAAATTAGGCAGGCATGGTGGCACATGCCTGTAGTCCCAGCTACTCGGGAGGCTGAGGCAGTAGGATAGCTTGAGCCCAGGACTTTGAGGTTGCTGTGAGCGAGGCTGATGCCACAGCACTCTAGCCAGGGCAACAGAGTGAGACTCCATCTCAAAAAAAAGAAAATGAGAATTACAAAGAAATGTCTGTAGAAAACCATATTCAATATAGTAGCAAATAGCATATTATTTAATGCACATAGAAATGATATTTGTATAATATTCCAATAAAATTCTGGATTCTTAGAAAATGAGCTGTTTTATACGTTCACTTAATAGCTGAGTTTTTTGTCTCTTAAGCACAAAAAGGTTTTGAATGGGAATCCATAGCAAAATATTTAATATATTACATAGTCTCATGACTTCTTAAATACATTTTTATTGAACATCGTGTTGTTTGAGAGCCACAATCATGACTTTCACTATTAGACTGGAGCTATCATTCAGAAGAAAAGAGTCAGGGCACATGTGGGTGTGGAATGCTATTTCCCCTGTGATAAGCTCCTGGAAATGGTGAGCTTTCTAAGCTGTACATGTGATACAGTTTTGCTTTGCTTTCGCGTTGTCTTCTTTGCTGCCTTCCTTTGCTTGCCTAAGGAAAGTCTAACTGTAACAATTCTTTCCCCATTCCTTTCCCTGGCTGCATTTCATCTGCTACTAGTCTGGCAATTCCTCTGCTTTTATTCCCACATATTGCAAATTTGATTCACAAGCCTGGAAAAACTTTTCTTTTTTTCATTAAAAAACAAATTTGTTTTAGAGATGGTTTCACTCTGTCACCCAGGCTGGAGTGCAGTGGTGTACAGCTCACTGCAGCCTCGAATTCCTGGACTCAGGTAATCCTCCCACCTCAGCCTTCCAAGTAGCTAGGACTACAGGTGGCCACCATGCCCAGCTAATTTTTTAAATTATTTTTTTGTAGAGACAGGGTTTTGCTATATTGCCCAGGCTGGTCTCAAACTCCTGGGCTCAAGAGATTCTCCCACCTTGCCATTGCAAAGTCCTGGGATTATGGGCATGGGCCACGGTGCCTGCCCTGGAAAAACTTTTCTATGAGCAAAGCCTTTGCTTGTCTTTGTAGTCAAAATCACCTAGACTGGCGCCGGCTGTTACAGCAACCATTAGCCATGTGTGGCCACTGGACACTTGAAATGTGGTGGCTGGTGCCACTGAGGAATTGAATTTTTAATTTTATTCAACTTTAGTTAATTAAAATTAAAATTTAAAAACTGACATTTGATTCAGTTATTGGAAAACTTAAGTATGTGTGGAACAACTTGGGTATTAAAACTTATTTCTTCTACTCAAAATTTTATGAAATCTAAATACAGATCAAGTATTTCTAATAAAAGTTTAGCATTCAAATTGAGATATGCTGTAAGTGTAAAATGCTGAATGGATTTTGGGGACTTAGAAGTCTTTTCTTCTGTGGAAAAAAAGAATGTAAAACATCTCATGGATTACATGTTGTAATGATAATATTTTAGATAAACTAGGTTAAATACAATATATTATTGAAATTAATTTCACCTGTTTCTTTTCACTCTTAAAATGTGACAAGTAGAAAATCTAAATTTGCATCCGTGGCTTGCATTTTTGTTTCTCTTGGACAACATTGCCTTAAGTCATCTTTAAAAAACATTGTTTCCTGATTCACAACTGTATTCTAAATTGGGAAGTGCAGGTTAACTGCGCATTAGGTGGGGTCAGCCGGGTATGCAATATCATCACATTTACACGTGGTAAGTACATGCACTGAGGGTGTCAAAGTTCAAAATGTTAAGGTTGTTGGACAGTGACCAACTCAAACTCTTTCCCAAGGTCACAGAAACATGACCCCGAGGCTATTAATACCAGCCCATCAGCTCGTTGGCAGCAAGTATTCTTCCTGACGAGGTTCCTTACTCTCCCTGGGGCCTAGCACAAGCCTATGTACAAGGGGTGCTCAAAGATGTTCGCTGAACGTATATGGAATGGATTTTAATTTACTTTATCAGAGACATGGAAAAGACTGCAATTTGAGAAAAAGAGAAAAACTCACTGATGCTAGCCACCAATGAAAAGTATTTAGAAAAAGGAAGTTTTATTACTATCACTGAAAGTAGGGATGAAATTTTCCCATACAAAGAAAGTTAGGACAGAAGTAAGTAATTAAGGAAGAAGTAAGCACTCCTATCCTTGGACGCTTACAGCAGCTGTTAATATCACAATATTGCTGCAGGTTCTGAAACAGTCTTTCTAATTAAACTACATATTGGAAAGATGAAACACTTTACTTAGCATTTGAATAACCAGTTAGAAGTTTGAGGAATAAAAATCCCACCAGCTGCCATCCACATCAAACCTGTTTCCAGGGGGGGCACACAGCTCTGCATAGTATTTGATCTTGGGCTCTGTCCCGCTGGTCCGCATGGTGGCCACACCTCCATTAGCAAAGGTAAAGGTGATCATTTGGCTGCTTTTACTAGTAGGGAGAACCTAGGAATTAATTTACACATATTATGAATCTAAATAGTAACATGTACTCTTCTGGCCTAATATTTTCCCCTGCATAAACAAGAAAATAAATGCCAAACAAATATATTGGTCAGGAAAGAACATTTTTGAGGAAATCAGAAAATGTACTCCATACAAATGAAATACTAAATGAATAATTTATGAAAATGTGGTATATATACACAATGAAATACTACTCAGCCTAAAAAAGTAGGGAAATCCTGTCATTTGTGACAACACAGACGAACTTAGAGAATATTATGTTGGGTGAAATAAGCCAGGCACAGAAAGACCAATACCACACGATCTCACTCATATGTGGAATCGAAAAAAGTTGAACCCTTCGAAGCAGAGATAGAATGGTGCTTACCAGGGGATGGTGGAGGAGGAGGGGAGGGGCAGCTGGAGAGATGCTGGGGACAAAGTTTTGGTTAGATAAGTTAGGAGGAATAAGTTCAAAAGATCTCTTGTACAACATGGTGACTACAGTTAATAACAACGTACTGTATACTTAAATATTGCTAGGAGAGTAGATTCTAAGTGCTCTTACTACAAATAAATGAAAAGTATGTGAGGTAATGCATGTATTAATTACCTTAAGTTAACCATCACAATGTATACATAGTTACATATACATAAACAGATACGATTTTTACTTGTCAATTAATATAACTAGATTAATTAAAAAAAGAAAATGAAGTAACTTTGTATACTAGCTTTTACCTTCCTAGTTCTATTAAAGTTACTTAAAGTTTTTTAAGATTGAAACACATCATTTCACAAGAAATTGACTTAAATAGACTAATAATATATTAGTCTATTTATAATGAATACACCCAAACTAGAGCATCTTTCACTGTTACAAAATGAAATTTTGCAAAAAAAAAAAAAAAAATTGATAAAGAGTTTTTTTGGTTTTTTTTTTTAAGATAAAGCTTCTGGCAGGTGTATTTGTAGCTGGCAGCTCCCAAAACTACTGAAATTACAGAAGTATTTAAAAAAGCATAAACACAGGGGCAAAGAGGCAAAGGAAAGATAGGAGTTGGTGGGGTTGCCAACCAATCGTGCAAGTCAGGAAACAGATGGCGGATCAGAACTGGTCTGATGGGACATAAGACAATGAAACCTGAGTGTCTGCGGAAGGAGACAGGGACAAGAAGCAGGACAAAGGGCTCTGCAGAACCCTGGCCAGGCTCAGGAACCAGGTACAGCAAAGGGCAGGTGTGAGGCAGGGCAGAAACAGGAACAGCGTTTGAAAGAAGCCGGCAGGGACTCCCAGGTCCTCGCCCCAGCCCTCACAGTCAGGAAACCACCTCTTTTCCATCTCTGCAGGAGATGGTTTAATCCTCTGGAGACTGAACCAGGAAGGCTCAGGAGTTGGGGACACAAGGCACCCTGGAGAGCAGGGTATGGTGAAAACAGAGGGATCAGGTGAAAGCCCCCAGGCTAAGACACCAGCCCTGCCCCAGCCATGCTGCCAGCCAGGGCCTTGGCATCCCAACTCGCAGCCCTCGCACGCACTGGTGAGGCCGGGCATCTCTGGAGACGCCCTGCAGTGGGGCCCATTACAAAGCTGACTTGCTGTCCAACATCCCCTGAGTGAAGCGAGTCATTTGGCCTGCATGTGTACACAGAGCCACACGCACACAGTTTTCAATCCGCTCTTACATGCCCAAAGGACAATCAAGGATCACCAGACTTCTGGGAAAAGACATTAGATAAAATACAAAGTCCAAAAACAATTTAAAAAAAGAAACTGGAGGAAATAGAATATAGGAGAAAAAGATCTACATTTTTAAAAGCTGTAATTAATATCCTTAGATAAGATATTGTGTGCATAAAAAAAGAACAGGGCACTATTTTTAATAAATTAGAGAGTAAGAACTGAAATAGCCAAGAGTCGCTGACAGCTAAAGTCGAGGGAACCTCCCAGAAAGGGAACACGGGGACAGGGACGGACGCCAGGAAGAGAGGAGAGCAGCAGTGCCCGGCTCGACAGCGGCGTCTAACCGGGAGCCGCTTAAGAACCAACGGGAGAACAGAAACACAGGGGAAGCAGTTGCTTAAAGAAACCAATTAACTAGCCCCCTTTCTTGACACATGATCAAAAAACTTCTCAAAACTAAAATACGTAACTCTACAGACCAAGTGCACAGGAAAAAATGGATAAAAATAGACCCACACAACTGTGACGCTTTCGAACCTGAAGCTTAGAGAAAAGTTCCTAAATTTTTCCCAGAGACAAAAATAAAACCACGTTGCACGGAAAAGGACTGAATCAGTGCGGCGTCCACACCCTTGTTCCCAGCACACAGCAGGCTTCAGCTGTCTGGGTGACCGATGGCTCTGCAGCCACACTGGAAACCAAACAGTGGAGCACAGCTTTCGAAGCTGCGAGGCAACAGAGTATGAGGGTAGAATAAGGCATTTGCAAACCTAATGCTTCCAAAATTTTGCCTCCCACTCGCTTTTTCTCAGAAAGCTTCTAGAAGATGTGATCTAGGAAAATAAATACAGAAAGAGTAAGCAAGCCATGGGGTCTGGGAGCAAGGGACTCAACCCTGGAGAAGGACAGTCCCAGAATGACAGCTGGCCCAGCCCAGACGGAGGGCCCTGCAGTGAGGCCACTGGAAACAGACCAGAGGGAAAACCACTGAGAGGTTTTTGAAGGATTTGGGAAGAACTAGTGATAGTTACACAGAAATCCAGGCAAACAAGAGAACAAAGCAACTCTTAATTACAGGAAATATAACTCTTTATACATATTAGGGAAACCTAATCCAAATACACTGCTTGGCTAGGCAGGCAACGATAATCACTAGTCATGATAATAAAGGCCTGGAATCCGATTTAACCAAAAGTTGCCGTACACGTATTGTGAGGACAGAGGAGAAGGGAGAGCACTGAATGCAGAAAGTGTAAGAACTAAATCTTTATCTCAATAAGAGAAAACTGATACACTGTAACACTGATAAGTCAAAACATTACCATAAAAGCACATTATTTAGGAATCTGGTCATGAACACCAGGAGAAACAACTGAGAGCGAGGTGGCAGAAGGTAGGACTGCCATGTTTCATCACTACCTTCTTAAATATGATTTATCTTTTAAAAATATATTAGGGGGAGATGAAAATTAAAAACGTAAAAAGGTAAATAGCACAGACCCCGTGCTTTCAGAGAACAGGAGAAAGCTAACTGGAAAGCAAACAGGTTCTCAAACTGAGGACCAGGTGCATCAGCATCACCTGGGAACTTGTTAGAAATGCAAAGTCTTGGCCCCTACGCCAGACCTGCTCAATCCGAAACTCCCAGGCCGGGTGCCAGCACTCAGTTAGAACCAGCCTTCTGGGTGACTGACGCTCATCCAAATGTGAGCGCTGCTGATGGGGAGAAAGAACTGAATCCTGAGTCAAAAGACCCACATTCTTCCTGGGCCACAACCAACGAGCTGTGCGACCACAGACAAGTTCTGCACTTCTATGCACTGGTTTCCTAAGACGTTAAACGACAGTGAGGATGTAGGATCTTAGATGAGGAGTAAGATCTCTTCCGGTTCTAGCCCATGATTTTTAGCTTTCCATATATTTCTGCAGCTTATTTATAATCATGCCTAAATGCCTAAAATCAGCTTCAATTAATTATATGATTAAATAAGTTAATCTACTCAATGATTTAAAAAAAGGAAAATAGAAAAAGAGGTTTAGTTGATAAAAGTAAACATTACTTACAGCTTTTTTATCAGGTTGGCTATCATCATAGCCAGTTGTAAGGTCCCTAATGGAAGAAATTTCAAATCTGCCACAAGTTTTTGGATAATTATTTTTTCCATCATAGTTTCTGAGGTTTTCAAATAATTTTTTAATGATGTCTTGATCATGGCAGATAAAATAGGAAGCTTTGGTAATATGGTAGCCATACCTATAAAAAAATACAAATTTGTGCAACGTGAGAAACAAAATAATTCCAGAGTGGACACAGGACATGTGTATCAACCAGTGTGTTCTAAAAAAATGAAACAAATAATCATAACTAATTTCAAAGGAATAATTCAGCATTAAAAAAGAAGTCCGATCCCAGCCTGAGCAACAGTGAGACCCCGTCTCTACTAAAAATAGAAAGAAATTATCTGGCCAACTAAAAATATATATAGAAAAAACTAGCTGGGCATGGTGGCACATGCCTGTAGTCCCAGCTACTCGGGAGGCTGAGGCAGGAGGATTGCTTAAGCCCAGGAGTTTGAGGTTGCTGTGAGCTAGGCTGATGCCACGGCACTCACTCTAGCCCGGGCAACACAGCGAGATTCTGTCTCAAAAAAAAAAAAAAAAAGAGGTCCAACAATCTACCCCAGGATCACAACATGACAGCCTGGCCCTCTGCCTGCATTTGTAAATCAGAGTTTTACTGGAGCACAGCCGCACCGCTCCCACGCTGGCTTCCTGCAGGCTCTGGGTGCTTCTGTGCTGCACAGGCAGAGTGGAGTGATTGCTACAAAGACGGAGTAGATAGAATGTGAACACATTTCATCTTTTTGACACTGGTCACTTAATGACTAATTCCTTTAGTTATTTCTGTGACTAATGTTGTTCTCATTTGTTAAGAATTAATGCAATCACAAATGGTAATCACTAATAAGTGGTTAAGTATCAGAAGGAAAAGGTAATCTCTTACTTAGTCTTCATAAAAAATAGACTTCATCACCAAAGAGCATTAGAAAGAATATTAGTGCCTCATGCACAAGAACATAATAGAACACTTAAAAATAAGACTTTAATCAGTCAACAGCAACTTACTCCACATAGATGGCCTTCAGCTGCTGAGACAAAGACAAATTCTTGCTTGCTAGGAAGCTAGCCAGCTCTGCGCTTATGACAGCCGCACTTACTCCATCTTTGTCCAGAACAAAAGGGCAGCACATGTATCCTGCAGAAACACATCACACACGGCCTCAGGAGCGGGTTCCTGCTCAGCCCCGTGTCCAGCCACACATGCATGTGCGTCTGGCCACCGCACGCCAGAGGCTGCATGGTGTCACGTGTAAGCATGTTTCTCATTTATCGTCACATATGAAAGAATTTAGCCTGGTGCCCAGCACACAGCAGGCTTTCAGGAAGTATTTGTTGAAGAGCCCGTGAGGAGGTTTCCTCTCCCGGCCAATGGGGCTCATTCACTAGCTTTGCTGGAGTCCCTCCAGTCACACGAGATCGTTCCCAGTTCTAGTCAACAGACACTTCTTCTCTGAATCCCAATACTCTTGTTAGTTACATTATTCCTTTTGACACCTGGCCTCTTATACTCTTGTGTGGTTGCCAACTAGATCTAGATAAGCTGCTGTAGGCTAAGGTCAGGGTCATCCATTTCTTTCAGAGTCACTGAGTAATAGATACGCAATTAATATTTGATAAATGAATGTAAGAAAAGTTTTTTATTAAAAAACTAAAAAGCTACAGAGAGACAAGTCTGCCAAATCTGACAACAAAAGAGCAGAGGCTGAGCTACTGCCCCTTATTCAGTTAGTCAGAGCATGTGCGTGTGTTGGTGCTGCAGGGAATGTACAGATGAATGTATGAATAAATAAACTTAATGCATGTTAGTTTTCACTAAAGTAATAGCTAAAAAATTTCTGGCACAAACATGAATTTCAAATTTCTATCGTGAGTTCTCCTTTCTGCTCGTTTATAGTGACAGTTTAAGGCAAGGGTTACTCAGTCACTCAGCTGGACTTGGTGTCACTGTCACCTGGACAAAGGATTCTTACATTAGTGGCTTGACTATTTGTAAGATACTCCTTTTTGCTTAAAAATACCTGAGATACTAATTTTGGAGCGGGACAGTTCAACGCTCAACCTGAGCACTAGAACAGCAAAGTAAATTGTGTGTTCCTGTTTCACTGCGGATCTTTTAAACCCAAATCCAAACCTTTTTCTCATTTACTTACATTCTATATCAACTGATTTTATGATCCTCATTATCACGTCTTACCAATAGCCTCTTCAAATGCAAATAAGACAGTTTTCCCCTGGTCTATTAGCTGTTTGGCTCTGTTTCCCATCCACTTAAAGCCAGTTAATGTTTCCTGAAGGGATAATCCAAAAGAATAAGAAATGCCTTAGATCTTCTACAGAGCAAAAGAAAGGAAATGAGCAAGTCCCACAAATACCTTACCTCAAAATGAAAACCCTCCTTTAAGGCAATGGCCCGCAAGATTTTGGAGGAGACAGTGCTGGACAACATGTATGTGTCTTTGAGGGCACTGCGATCCTGGTTCTTTTCTTTCCAAGAAGTAAAAAGCCACCAACCCAGGAGGGCCCCCAACTCATTGCCTGAAAACACTCTCCATTCACCCCTGAAGGAAAAAAAAACTATTCATTTCCGTGATCGTAAGGAAGACACTAGAAGTCACTGGAATAGGACAATTAAGCAAAGAAGTCTTAAAGTATTTTCTGCCAGTCTGTTCTTGTTATGCATCATCTTTAAATAATTGGTCACTAATGTCCCTACCATTTCATAAACACTGCGTGGCTCCTACATATCACCCAGTTTGCCTAGACACACATCCTGTCTGAAGATTCTGATTTTATAGAATTATACTTATTTTTAAAGGATATCACCGATGACACATAATGCTTTTATTTTAATCTTTGGCAAAGGCTTTGGTTTTAAACATAACAGAAATATGCTGGCAAGATCCCCCCATGTGTAAAATAAGTGTTGATATCTCAACTTTTGGACTGGTTAGTATTGCTGACTCTGAGAGGTGATAGCTAAGCATTCCTTAAGATCACGCTCAGCCCCAAAGCGGTCAGAACACCAAAGAACAGATATGTGATTTCTGCTCCTCTCTGGGGTCCAGGTGACTAGCAGTAAATCTCACATATCGTCATGTATCACCTGAGCCTAACTTTCTAAACACTTATATAGAATGGAACCTGTTTTATCATAATCTAAAACCCTACCCCTTCGGCAGTACCCACTGCCCCCAAAACATCACATAGGCTATTTGACACCCAAACTCCCTGGGACCCTGCCCACCTTTCAACTTTTTCTCCCACTTACTTACTTTCCTTTGTACAAACTCTATGGTCAGACTTGTCGTAAACACTGTGCCGGTACCCACAGGCATTCCTCTCTGGTCTGTCCAAACTAAATCCACCAGTTCCTTGAAGGCTCAGCTCCTTACCAAACCCATCAGCAAACACTGAACTGCAAAGCCAGCACCAAAGTACTCTGCCCTCAGTAGGCACCGGGACATCACTTATAATGTATTCAATTATAAATGTTTTTCTTCCTCTTCCTCCCCACCACCCTTCCAAATCATAAATCAAGGGAAGATCACAAATAGTAACTTCAATTCCAAATACATACTGGGTTACCTACCCTAAGTTACGCTTGCCAATCACGTGACGCCCCCCCCTTGCCCCGGCTAGGTCAGTACCTCACTCTACATCAGAGGACTCCACAGAAGGGTCAGTGAGATGATCATTTGCAAAATAAATGGGAAATGTTTCCACATGGGTCTGGTGACCCCAGGAACATTTTACTGCATTATATTTTCTATAATATAGGTAATCACAATTAATTTACCTGTCTTGTTTTTCTGCCACAGCAAGTCTATCAGCATCTGGGTCGTTTGCTAAAACAATTTTGGCCTTGGTCTTGTCAGCCAAAGCAAAAGATAAAGTCTGAAAAAGAGTATGAAAATAAACGATTACTTAAATCAAGAACCAAGCATATGGTAGTCTTTAAAAACATTCAGTTCTTTAACAATTAAAAGAGTACTTTCCCCAAATGAAGGCTGAATTTTATTTCTGGAGCTGGTCTTGATTGGTCACACATCACCTTCCTAAGTCAGAGATCAGACAACGGGAGCATCCGTGTGTGGCCCAAAAGCGCCCGTGTGATCCACTGCACACAAGACAGTCTATGTGTGGCTGGACGGCTGTAGGCATTGCCATGTGGTCAGCCGCACAAACAAGCCAAACCACTAGCGCTCTGAATATCACGGTACTCCAACCTTTGAAATGCTATAGGTTTGTAACAATGTAAACAATACTTCTTCATATCAGAAAAATGACAATTAAGGAATAAAAGTCATAATGTGATAAAACTCCATTCTATTACTGTTTTTTCTAGCATTAAGGAAGCACAGTAAATTAAACTAAAATTACATTAAGTTAATTAAATTTAAAGCAGCATTTAGATTTCAGCTCTCAGATCCCAATGCTAGGATATCTAATTTGAAAGATCTTTAAGAAATTAATGACTAACAAATATACATATTTCCAGCGATGAAATCAGTTATTCAACACAATGAAAACACATAAAAACATATTTTACTTGACAGTAATAGCTTTGAATATAAAAGGTAGATTTTAGAATTTAAAAAAAATGTGGTTACCAAGACACCTTTACCCTCTTCGGGATTCGGGTATTTCACTGTTGGAAACTCAGGATCAGGATCTTTCTGTTCGGCGACAGCTTCGGGAGGAACGAGGTCAAAAGCCTTGAAAGCCGACTGCACGAAGTCGTGGCCCACCCCGTGGACAGAGGTGTGCACGAACTTCACCTTGGTCTCCCTGTTCACGCTCCTAGAATCAGACACACCAGGGAAAATGAGAAAAGACAGAAATACGGCTCTCGCAACTGGAAGGTTTGCAAAATGTCAAGGAGCCAGAGTCAAAAGAATGTAAGAAATTGGTGTCATAAGCACGTACAACTGAATATCTTTCCAATTCTATTAAAAACAATCCACCCTCTCTCAAATATACATATCCCCGCCAACATACTCAAGTTTTAAATTTTACTCCATAGTCATTTCCAGCAAATGTGATTATTTACAGATTCTCTTTTATGGAGCAGCTTTCACATGCAGAGTAGGACACAGCAGAGAACCTCAGGCTCCGGCTCCAGCACGGGGTGGGCGGCCGCCACGGCAGAGTTGGAGCTGAGGGTCCCAGCTCCAGGGCTCCGCACAGCCTGGGTTAGCTTCAGGAATGATTTTCAAGCTGTTCCTTTAACAGAATGTGATGGGTTATCCCATACACGAACAGATAAAAGATAAAACTTTTCTTTGCCAAGTAACAATTCTGTTTGGCAAAGTACCATGATCTAGGGACTTAATGTAGAATAACAAGAAACATCAAAATTGAAAGAAGTTATAGAAAAGTAAACATAAGATTTTTAAAATTTCCAGTGCTCTGACCGCTAGAATCTGAGGTTATTATCCATTTCTTTTAGAAATGAATAAACAAACAAGGTCTTCTCTAAGACAATAGTGGTTTAAAACAAACATACTCTTGAAAATAAAATGCATTTAGTAAAATAAATATGCAAGATCAGGGAGGACAAATCTGAAAAAAACTCTCAGATATTAAAATACATTATAAAGCTACAATAATTAAAACAGTTTGGTACTATATATAAAAAGGCAGACAAAAGGAACTGAATAGAGAGTTCAGAAGCTGATCCAATTTGAAATGGGAAATGCACATTTGCAGCAGTAAAGCTTAGTGGTTAACATGCTCTGGAATCAGACCCAAATTTAAATCGTGGAACTCTGACACCTACAAGCCGTGTGACTGATGCCTATTCACTTAATCACACTTTGCTGCGGTTTTCTCATCTATAACATGGTAATGTACCAGAACTTACCCTCAGCATTACCATGAGGATTAAAATGAAACTATATGTGAAGCGCCTCTAGCAATTATCTTATATATAATATAATAAGCACTTGATTAATGTTAGAAACAGTTTCATAAAGGTATCGTATCCAATTAGCCAAAAAAAGAGATAGATTCTTCAATTTATCGTATTGGTACAACCACAAACCTTTTAGGAAAAACTGAATCCACTTTCCTACTTTGCACCCCATACAAAATTAAAAGTTACCAATCACTTGAAAGATTGAAATACTATGAAATGTAAACATGAAAGTTTTAGAAAAATCATGGGGAATTAAAAAAAAAATAACTTTGGTCTAGAGAAGATCTTCCTAAGTAAGTATGACATAAAACCCAGAAGCCATAATTAAAAGATTAATAAATATTATCAAACTTTTAAAAACAGTTCAGCAAAAGTTTTAATAAAAAAATTCCAAAGGTGGCCAGACATGGTGGCTCATGCTTGTAATCCTAGCACTCTGGGAGGCCAAGGTGGGAGGACTGCCTGAGGTCAGGAGTTGGAGACCAGACTGAGCAAAAAAGAGACCAGTCTCTACTAAAAATAGAAAAAGTTAGCTGGATGTGGTGGTGGTGCCTATAGTCCCAGCTACTCGGGAGGCTGAGGCAGGAGGATTGCTTGAGCCCGGGAGTTTGAGGTTGCTGTGAGCTAGGCTAACGCCACGGCACTCTAGCCCCGGGCCTTAGAGCAAGACTCTGTCTCAAAAAAAAAAAAAATTTTTTTTCAAAGGTAACAAGGAAAAACATTTTAAAATAAATAAGTGTAATTAGAATAAATAAAGGTAGTTTTCTACATAAACAAAGAAGTTCTACCAAATACAAAAAAAAAAGAAGGGCCAGGTGTGGTAGCTCATGCCTGTAATCCCAACACTTTGGGATTGCTTGAGCCCAGGAGTTCAGGACCAGCCTGGGCAACATAGTGAGACCCCACATCTGCAAAAAATAGAAAAGATTAGCCAGGCCTGCTGGCGTGCCCCTGTAGCCCTAGAGACTCAGGAGGCTGAAGCAGAAAGATTGCTTGAGCCCAGGAGTTCGACATTGCAATGAGCTATTTTGATGCTACTGCACTCCAGTCTAGGTGACAGAGCCAGCTACCCGCTTTTGTGTTTAAACTCCTTCAGTGACGTATCATCTATGGGTGCTTTCGTACTACAACAGCAGAAAGAATTCACACAGCCCTCGAAGCCAAAAATAATTACTGTGTGCCTTTTTAAGAAAAGTTTGCCAACCCCAGTCTACAGCCTCTAAAATCAGATGCACTATATGCACCAATTAAAGAGGAAAATTTCATGAAAATTGATAGAATTTGGCTGAATCACATTAACTTAACTCAAGGTCAGTAAAGACACAATCCATTTACCTGTGGAAACAGTATTTTGTAAGGTCTTCAAAGTAGGCTTTCCTGACAGAGGCACCTGGGCTGTGAAGAAGCGGACTGCCATCAATTAAAGAATCGTCCCAAGCTTGAGGCCACGGCTCCAGATTTTCTTCAATAGCTTGAGAAATCCCTTTATCGTGAGGAGAGATGATCTGAGCTCCATTATCCCAATAGACCTAGAGAGCCCAGAACACATTCGAAAAGTTTAGAGTTAATGAAAATAAAGCATCCATTACCTACGCCCCCAAACAGTAACGTACAGGATTCCTACAGAAGGACATAATGTGGAGAGAAAAATAAAAATACCTTATAACCGTTATCCTGCTTTGGATTGTGGGAGGCAGTTACCATGATGCCAGCACAAAGTTTCAAATGTGACACTGTGTAGGGCTGTAATGTAGCAGGAAATAAAAGCAAACAATTTTTAACAAAAAATTAGATATATATACAATGTCTATTGTATACTGTTTGTGCCAACTTGTTCCCTTTCAATAAACACAGTATATAAATATCATAACGTCTCATCCAGTATTTTTGTGCCACACCCAAGCAGTATACTCTTACTACCCTTGGAACTAACTGGCTGCTCACAATTCCAGGACTTGTGTCCTAACCGGAAAGGTGAGTAATTTCCTAGGCGTCGTCTTCTCATTCTGTCTTCTTTCTACGTGCTAGAGCGAGAAAACACTTCAAATAAAAAAATGGTCTAAACTTCTATTCCAAGGCTACAGCGCAGTGGCCTGAGTATAGCTCACTGCAGCCTCGAACTCCTGGGCTCACGAGATCCTCCTGTCTCAGCCTCCCAAAGTGCTGAGATTACAGGCATGAGCCACCATGTCCAGCCTCCCTCAGTGTTCTTTTTAGGTTTCCACTTGGTGCAGGAGCTTATAAATTCCGTTTATTCCCTCCAACTGCTTCTCCTTCTCCTCCTCTTTCTCATTTGCTATTAAGGAAACAGTTGAGCAGAAAGTTCAGGAAACAAAGTGCTCTTATAGGTTACACATTTATCTCTCACTCCAGGGTTAAATATCCCTCCCTTACACTGTGTCTTAGCTCCCATCTTTACAAGGCGACTGCCCACCGTGGGGGGAGGGGCTGCAAATGAGATTTACTGCACACAGGCAACCTGAGATCCAACCACCGGTCCCCTCCAGCCACCCGCCGAGAATCACTGCAGTTTCCTGTCCCCTTAAAAGTTATGTCACATCTTCCAGGTACCCTGGGGCAAAGGAAAGGGGGGAACCACTCCACGGTGTGGGGAAATGATCATGAGACACTCATTTAATTCATTTCTGTTATAAAAATAATAGCTATTAATACTTGGTACAGAAGACAGTTAGGATGCTTGAACACACTGTAATTTTTCCATCAATGAACTTGGCCAGGCACGGTAGCTCACATCTGTAATCTCAGCACTTTGGGAGGTTGAGGCAGGAGGATTGCTTGAGGTCAGGAGTTCAAGACCAGCCTGGGCAACACAGTGACACCTTGTCTCTATTAAAAAAAAAAAAAAAAAAAGCCGGGTGCAGTGGTGCACACCTGTAGTCCCAGCTCCTTGGAGGGCTGAGACAGAAGGATCTCTTAAGCCCAGTTTGAAGTTACAGTGAGGTGTAATTGCACCACTGCATTCCAGCCTGGCTGATAGAGAGACACCCTGTCTCTAAAAACAAACAAACAAACAAAAAACCAAGGCAACTTGAACTACATTTGGATGTGACATAGAGTGTGTGTCCTGGGCTATTTACAATCTGGGAGGTGTTGCATTTACCTGCCAGTGCACTAGAAATGGCAAACACAAAACAAGTGGGACTGACTTCTGTATTGATACACTCTCGTTTCTACTTGATGCAAGTAACTGCATCCAAATCATTTCTAAAAACATATATTCTCAGCATCTGGTTCAGCTCTTAAAAGGTCTGACTACATCAAAGCAACAGCTTCTCTTTAGATTCTGCTACATGAAGAATTTGATAAAATGTCTTACTCAAACATGCCAAGCATGCTCTCTGTGTGAACCATGAATAGCATTTAGCGTGAAACATATGTATAAAAGGCCGGTGCCTCAATTTGTCAAAAATATTCATCATAAGAGAGGATTTGAGGTGAATTCAGATTTAGACACAAGAAGTTTCCTAATTACGATAGCTGGGAAAAAGAACTACACATCAAATTAAAAAACCAACAGACAAAACATCATTTTGCTAACTTGCTAAAACACCCTCAGAACGCAAGCAAAAGGAAAATTGCACATTTAAAAACCCAATTCTGACGAATCAAAACTTGAATACCAGAGAAAAATCGCCAGGATGTGGGAGAAGCATTCCTGGAGAGAAAAGAGAACGCCTGATAAATGCTAAGTTCTTCTGTCGTTCAAACAGTCCAACCCCAGCAGCCCTAAGACTGTAAAAGTCAGCCAAGTCTCATCCCCGATCCCGTGACAGGAAACTATAAAAGGAAGCAGCTACTTACCACAAAGGGGGTTGGGGTTATATCGCTAAAGAGGTGCACAGGAATCCCCTGACTGATAAATGTGGTTGCAGCAAGTCGGGCAAACCTGGGAATGCAGAGTGACAGGGAAGAAAAAGAGTCAAGTTGTCAAGACCTCAGGCGACAGGAAGAAGGAAATGAATGCCGGACACTTCCTTAGGTAGAACACAACCTCCAGATTAAGGACGACAGGCAGATTTAGCCTCGGTATTCACTGTGCACATACCTGTACTGCTCTGGCCAGCGGATCTGACCGCCCCGAGGCAGCAGAACATGCTTGTGATCTGGGTCTAACTGCAAATGCACATTCACTGACTGCAAATCGCAAGCTGATACCTGGTTTATGCCACATCACATGTCTTTCATGCGCCTTCATCTCCCAGAGCTACAACATTTTTCTTGCTCTATTGAAAAAAATCACATTTTTGAGCCTGCAAAGCTGAAAACTAAAAACCTTATGCCCTCTTGAGTTCAGTCTGGGGGCTGACATCATCTGGGGATTCTCCCTGGCCACACTCCCTTCCTCACGGCCACACATTTGTTGCCATCAAGGCTTCTCTCTTAGATCGGAAGTTCTGGGTGGGCAAAGACAGGACTCTATAAATTCATCCAGCTCTGCAGAGTCAGTGAGACTTTTCATTAATAACAAGTATCTGTATGTTCTCCCAATCTGAGAAACCATTAATACTTATGCTCTGGAATGATAAAAAATTCATCATAATAGGGCAAGTGTTTAATTAAGAAGAGGCTCATGTAACATGGTTAAGAGCAGGAGTTGCTAAACTACAGCCCAGTTTGTAAATAAAGTTTTATTGGAACACTGCCATGCCCATTCATTTATGTATTGTCTATGGGTGTTTTTGTGCTTTGCAGTAAGTTGAGTAGTGGGACAGAGACCATACGGTGCGCAATGTGTAAGACATGGACTATCTGCCCTATAAAGAAAAAGTTTGCTGACCTCTGGTGCAAGTGTCCTTATGCTGTTGTGACTCCTCCTCTCATTTTATGATCGCAGGGCAAAGAGATAAAAGTGCATACCGTATAGGTTGTTGGGAGGATTCAATGAATAAATACATAAGTGCCTGGTTCATAATCAGTACTCAAATGACTGCCACTATTACTATCACCATCATCTCATACCTACAGCTACACGAGAGAGTCCCATCAGTTCGGGAATGTTACAAAAATGCAGCTTGACATGAGAAGTGGGTCATAAGACTTATGAATAGCAGCGGAAAAAAATTACATAAAAAGAAGTAAATGAGAGGGAAAAATAATATTGCCAGTTTAAAAAATGTCTTTCATTTAGATGGGTATTATATTCTAAATCATCCAGATAATATTATTTTCTTAATCTAAGTATATAACCAGAATTTTACAAAGTTGCAAACAGAATTTACTCGTCAGTTCACAGTTAAGCAAGGTAGCTAACAGATGTATTTAAAGTCAAGACTCAAGATATTGAAATGGTGATTAAAAATAAAACTGCAAAATAAACTACAAAAAAATCATTTCCTAAAAATGTTTAAATACCTTTTGCTGCTGCCTCCACTGGATGGATGAGCTCGAGCGTCAAAACTGATCACGACACCCCTCTGCTTCAGGTCACTGAAGTGTCGTTCCAGGTATCTGCAAAATCCCTAAAAATACCCCATGGCTTGAAAGACTGTATGTTTAACACATCTTTTATTTATACGATATAGAATAATTAACCAAAAATCAAGTTTTCTCAACTTTCATAGGAGAATGTTATAGCAGAGGGGGGAAAACCTCTCAGTAATTAAACAAACTGAACAGTAAGAAAATAACAGCTTTATCATTGCCTATCTATCTGTGTGGGGCACTTAGCATCTATTATCTCTAACCCCCGATCAAGTTTGCCAAGAAATGCCATTTTACAGATGGGAAAACAAAGGCTCAGAGAGATACTGTCACGTGCCTAGTTTCAGATACACAATAGCAGAGCCTGGTTTGTGCCCAGGTCTGGTAAGAGGTGGCTCAATGTAGGGCTTAAAAATAAACACTCTAGGCCGGGCGCGGTGGCTCACGCCTGTAATCCTAGCTTTGGGAGGCCGAGGCGGGTGGATCGCTCGAGGTCAGGAGTTCGAGACCAGCCTGAGCAAGAGTGAGACCCCGTCTCTACCAAAAATAGAAAGAAATTATCTGGCCAACTAAAAATATATATACAAAAAAAAAAAAATTAGCCGGGCATGGTGGCTCATGCCTGTAGTCCCAGCTACTCGGGAGGCTGAGGCAGTAGGATTGCTTAAGCCCGGGAGTCTGAGGTTGCTGTGAGCTAGGCTGATGCCACGGCACTCACTCTAGCCCGGGCAACAAAGTGAGACTCTGTCTCAAAAAAAAAAAAAAATAAAAAAATAAACACTCTAGAATCAGAATCTGTGGATTTGTACTTCACTCTGACCCCTATAAGCAAATTACAAGTTCTTTAATCTCCTGATGCCTTAGTTTCCTCTTCTGTAAAACAGGAAAATAATAGTACCCAACTCATAGGGCTGTTATAAGGAGTTAATTAATTAAAACATGCAAAGTGCTGAGAATTCAACACCAAGTGTCTGCCATTATGAGCATTATTTTTACCGATACTTTCCTTCAAAGCCTTGCAGAACAAAGAGAACTCTGGTTGACTCGGCAAAAATGACGGTTATTATTATTTATTTCACTTTGGTTAAAGGAAGTGTCATAAATAATATATGTAATTCTAATTTTTGGTAGGCGGACACATCACACCCCCAGAATGACTTTAGAATTCTCTTTGACAAACACTGCACTGAGCATGTCTTCTGAGGTTGAGTGACACCAGGAAATAAAGACACGTGTGTATTGGTTTTGTGGGTTCCCCAGAAGGTACTCAGATGTCTGACACTCTGAGGCTTCACAGTGACAGCACCCCTCCCCCTCCCTGGTTAACCGCCAGGCCAGACCCAGTGCTCAAGGGGGCAAAAGCATTTGGTCACAGTTCAAAACCATCTCCAGATTCTCTAAAAGTTTCTGGGGCCTGCTGAGGATGAGGACCTGAGAAAACAGCTACGGGAAAAGGGAATGCGTATTCTAGAGAAAAGACTCAGTGGGAGAAGAGGGAGGTTTTCAGAATTGGAGTACTATAAAACACAAGAATCAAGCTTGTTATATGGCCTCAAAAATTAGAACAAATACGTAAAGGCTACAGAAAGGCAGATTTGGGCTCAAAATAATGAAACCATCTTTTAATGAGAATAGCACAAAATACAGAATGGGCTATTTCAGGGGACAGTGAGTTCTCCATCACTGATGTGACATGGATAGATTAAGTAACTAAGAACACATAGGTCACAAATCAAGCATAAAATAGAGCAGAAATTCATTGATAAAAGGAAATTATAACCTCTGTAAATGAGGCAAACAAGACAAAAGTTGTCCTCCAGTTTCTATCCTGTTTCCTGCGAGATGTTCTTGAATCACACACACCTGCTTCCTTAACCTGAGCAGGCAAACCTGGGGGCACAGCAGGCTGCGACTCCACACCTGAAGGCCAGCAGGAAGGGCCCTACGCCACAGTGCAAGTCAGCACGGCGAAAAGGGACCACTGGATCTGCACATCAGCACTCTGCCAGCGAGCGCTGCCCAAGCTCACGGTGGAAGCCTAAGTGGTCTGTTCTGGGAATCCTCTTTCCTCTAATTCTGCAGCCACTCCTAAAATCTTACAGAGTCACCTGCTGCTCAGATACAACTTTCTTAACTCTTAACATCCTTGTCTCCTGTTATAAGCATCCCAGTATAGGCTAGGTGACCACTGCAGAGTGGTGGGGTTGTGGAGAAAACTATTCCAAGGGGGTGGCTGATTGAACTAGATGATCTTCAAATTATTGATCGTCTTGGTTTTATAGGATCCTTAACTACCATAGGGTCTACTTCCAATTCTTCTAGGGGAAAGGGTGGGTGGGTGAGATAGGTCCTAAATGGAAATACATTTCATCATTCTTGGAAACTAGATGTAAATGAACACAAGAAAAAAGTCTCAAGGTTATTCTAGAATCCCTTAGAACCCCCTAACAATTAGGCCTCATGGCAGGTGGGACCAGATGGATTTTCCAAAGATCGCCACAGCAACATACCCCATCCCACATGGTATTGCAATGTATGCTGAAGTTTCTCCAGTGAACAGTGGATGTCTGTGTGCCGTCTGCTTGAATATGAGCCAGCTTTATCGACTCACTTCTAACAAATAGAATATGGGGAAGTGACTTTGCGTGACTTTCAAAGCTAGGTCATAAAAGTCAGTACGGTTTCCACCTGGCACATTCCCTCTTTCTCAGGAAGCTCCCTTAGAAACCAGCTACCATCCTGCAAGGAAGCTGAGGCCACATGTGGGTGTTCAGCCCCAGTTAAGATCCCAGCCCAGAGCCAGCAATAACTGGACAGGTAAATGAAGGAGTCTCCAAATGACTCCAACCCAAACTGGCCCAGCTGATACTGAATGGAGCAGAGATGAGCTGTCCCCACGCAACTCTTCCCAAATGACATATTCGTGAGCAAAATAAATGTGGCTGTTGTCTTAAATCACTATGTTTTGGACGATGTGTTATAGCCCTAGTGACTGGAACGGGCTTCCCACACTCACTCCACTCTAAACCTTCCCTCCAAGAAGATCTCTAGCTTAGTAAGAGTTTGTGGGCAGGAGTTCCCATGGCAATTCTGTACCCTTAGGTTATTGGGGTTTTGCTAGAACATGCCTGACTCTACCTTTCACACTGGGATGTACATGGGAGGCACACATAATCATTATTAGGCAATTTTTCTAGCCTTTACTTTCCCACAATTAAAGTGACATTCATTTTTAACAAGTCTAAGTTGAAGCAATCGTGAGAATAATCTGTTCTATTTCATTTCCCTTACAAACAGTACTCCCAATACTCAGTGGCAGCTCTTCCGGTTTGTCAAAGTTTTCATCTCTATTCCTATAAGCTAGGTCTAGTCTCTGACAACAAAATTCATAAATTAAGGCAAGAAAATTCAATAATAGATTCAACCCATACCATAAATAGAACCGGCTTTTGGTAATTTTGGCAGTTGGAAAAGCGTTTTAGTGCTTGCATCCATAGAACCATGGCAAAAATTATAAGACCTTAAAAGCTGCACCGCTTAGTTGGTGCATTTGTACTGGAATGAAAGCTCCATGAGGGAATCTGTCTGTTCTAGTCATTCTTACATCCCCAGTGCCTGACACATACATAGCAGGCACTCAATGAATCTGTTAAATGAAGGAATGAATGAATGGAGCATGCATGCGTATATGAGTCCTGAGACAAGTGCTGCTTCAACCAACCGTGCAAGCCTTATTTACAGAGTACGCGGTGGGGACTCCCTGTGCCCAGCCAAGCTGGTAAGACTCGTTCATGATTAAAACAAATTAGTTCTATCAGATACAAAAGGAACCAGGGGATAAGCTAGGAGTAACTAGGAATTATAAAAATGTGGTACCTGTGTGGTCTGGATGATGGTCAAGTCATTCATACGAGCAATGCCTGCTCCCATAGCAGCTCGAAGGCCTGCTGTCCCAAACTCCATTCGGGCCCCGAAACATTTCTGTAGTTCCTCTGTGTTACCTTCCGCTATCAGTCGTTTCACTAAATCCAAAGTCAAAGGATTCTGCAAAACAGAAATGTATAGACCAGATACAGCCAGACAAGTAAGAGAAAGAAAAGTATGAAATGTAAAAAACCCTGCAATAATTCTAACCTATGGGGAAAAATTACATACATACACATAAGCTTTTCAATTTTCTGATGCTTTTGAAATTTGAAACATGAAACCAGTTTATTTGACACTAAAATGTAAGTATTCTTTTCTTCCCTGCTAAGGTAATAAGCACTTTTGGAGAAATGGTAATAGAGGTTTTTAGCACAGGAGTCTAACGCCCAGAATGGGATTCCAGCCACACCACTTACCAACTAATTCTGTATGCTTGGCAGATTACCTAGCTTCTCAAATTTTTAGTTTCCCCATCTGTAAAATGGAAACAATCCAGAACCTTCCTTACACAGTTTTTAAGGTTTTAGGTAGATTATATCAAATGAATGTAAAGTATTTTTCTCTGCCTGGCACTTTGTTGCAATTAAATGTTCATTTTCTTCTCTAATGTCCTCATATTTCCCAGAGATTGATAGATTATACAATCTAAGTCAAAACCTTGGCCAGGCGGGATGTCTCACGCCTGTAATCCTAGCACTCTGGGAGGCTGAGGCAGGAGGATGGCTTGAGCTCAGGAATTCGAGAATAGCCTGAGCAAGAGCAAGACCCCGCCTCTACCAAAAATAGAAAAAAATTAGCTGGGCATGGTGGCACAGACCTGTAGTGTCAGATACTTGGGAGGCTGAGGCAGAAGAATCACTTGAGCCCAAGAGTTTGAGCCTTCAGTGAGCTATGATGATGCCACTGCACTCTAGCCTGGGCAACAGAGCAAGACTTTGTCTGAAGAAATAAATAACAACAACAACAAAACAAACCCCTTACTTTTGTAATAGTTTATAATTTGTACAATGCGTTCACATATGTGGTCAAGTCTGAATCTTGCAACGACACCAAGAAGCAGGCAAATTACAAAAACTCCATTTTACAGATGCGGAAGCCTCAGAGACTGAGTGACTTGCTTAGGCTGCACGATAAGCATTAACGTAGTGGCTCTTCTATAACATTAACTGCTTCAAATGGACACTAACATGAATCATTTAAGTTCATTATACATTGCTCTATTTTCTTTGTTCAATAATTGCAGATAATGTTAAGATGGGAGAAAAATAATGACAATCACATTAATTTCACAGGAGACTTTTAAATTATGAGTTCAGGGGAACAACAGAGAAAGTACTTTATGTTCCTATCTTACAGTCATCATCCATTTAGATGAACACTCAGGAAAGATGTGGCCATACAATTAAACTTTGAATGCTAATGCAATAAAACCTTGGCTTTTTGGAATTAAGCCCACATTTCCAGATTGTTCCAGGCTCAACAAGGATCAAGTAACTCCCACCTTTTTTTTTGTTAAAAGCAATAGGCATTAATCACAGAACACAGTCTTACCTATCAGATTGTCAGGTGCCCCAAAGAAGAGCTCAGATCTGGTACATAAAAGAGGCTCAATACATGCTCGCGGAGCAAATGAGAAAACACACTTCACTGTCACACCCAATATCCAGAGATCCTCTCTTGTTCAGTGTAGACTTGGGAAACCCTAATTGGCCTTTGATATCTATAAAAGACCAAGTAGCCTAAGAGGAACAAAGGAGACAGAGATAAGAAGGAAAAGTCAAGAGGGGAACAGAGATCAGAACCAGCCCTGACAGTGACCAAAACCAACGGCAGAGAAGACAGCAGGAATGAAGGCACGGTGGAAACGCGAGACACCCACTGGGGTGCCTTGCCACTCGTGGGGGGCATCAGATTACAGGGCTGCCATGCTTTTGGGGGCTGGGAGGGTCACTGGAGGATGAAAGGGCTCCTTCCCACATAGGTGCCTCTCTCAAGCCAAAGAAGAAATTTTGAGAGAGGAAAGAACATGAGGAGTGGCAAAAATTCAAAATTAAAGAACGACAACATCCCCTCTTCTTGGACCCAGGAAGTACAGTCTTTCTATATATAGATGCAACACTATGTAGAATTTAGGATTTTTTTTTTTTTTGCTTCAAAGGGAAAATTTTATGGAATAATGCATTACCAAGTCTGACTTCAAAAGAATTCTATACTCTGTAAGTTACTAACTTATCAGAAATGGAAACATTTTCCCCACTAAGAATCACAGAGTTCCAGGAAAAGAAAAACCACCCAAGGAGTTGCCAACAGCATTATGAAAATGGGGTTTGCTGCCATTTCATTTACAGGAGCCAGAGAACAGTAAATAAAAACAGAGATCCGTCAGAGCTTGCACTCTCCTTCATTCATTCATCAAATATTGTAGGGACCTCCTAGCATCATGTGCGGCGCCAGGCACTGCAAACCGTGGAAGTTAGTGAGAGCAGAGGGGATCAACTACATAATTTGCTGGGGCCCAGTGCAAGGTGAAAATGGGTGACCCCTTGCTCAACAATTAAAAACTTCAAGACAGGCCAGGAGAGCATTAAACCAACAATGGGCCGTTCCAGGAGCACCCTGTCCTGCGTGACTGCAGAGGTTTCACACCCTGAAGTCAGCCCTGGAGACAGACATTGGACAAACCTACAAACAAGTGGGGTGGATTTGGCGGGGTTGTTTTTACCAATTGCAGTGAGACCTACAAAGGAAAAAAACAAGTTTAGAGAGGCCATTAGGGAGAAATAATTTACACTTCATAGCCAGGGAAGGACTCTCTCTGTTGGCTACATTGAGGTTCAGACCGGAAACATGAGTCACAACAGGAGAAACAAAGTCAGCAGAAGAGAGCAGGGAGGAACAGACAACAATATGCACGAAGGAACAGGAAGGGAGGGAGGGAGACTCAAGTTAGAGAGGAGAGAGGGAGTGATGTCCAGAGCTGGGTCCCTGATCCCTTCTTGCTCTAGCGTCAAAGAAAGGGAATAAAAGAGGAAAACAGCTATGTTGTGTCCAAAGGGCTCCTTCTCACCTCAGCAAAGTCAGAGTTCTAAGGGAGACTCCCGAAGCCAGGCGGGCCCACCGGGGAGGACCCACATTTGTAACCAAGCCCTTGAGAAGGTGGACCGGAATCCTGCCCAGACGCGAAAAGGATGGGCGGGAGGGAGCGATTCCGGGTCCACGGGGATGCACCAAGGGCTACAGAGGACGAGCCAGCGGTCTGAGTGACAGCAAGGCGGGCGCGCCTCAACCAGACACAGCCAGAGCGCCGCATTCACACTGTAGAGTAGGACTAAAACAACATTTTAGTTTGTTTGATGGTGACTTGTTTTTTGCTCTTAGCTAACAGCCAAATTCCGCTTCTGTACACAAAGCTTGCTTGCTTACTGCTTGATTACGATAAAGAGCTAAAACCTGCTCAAATGCAGTTTAAAAAAAAAAACAAAAAACCGCACCGCAGGTGGCTTCCTGATAGGGAGGCGGCTGTGCAGGGCGAGTGTCCTTGGGGAGAGAATCTCCTGGGAGGGAATCTCTTGGGAAAGAGTCTCTTATCAGAAATAACTAGCAACAGACTCCAGCAAAAAAAAAGTATAAAAGCTTTGCTTTTACCCCAAGGCGGGGTCCTGGTTCGTAAAGAGACCACTGCGTTGGTGCTCTGGGACCTGGACCCTAGCTCGAGCCAGTCAAAATAAAACTCCTTTGCCTTTGCAGCCTCGGTGACTCTGTCTTTCTGTTCCCGGGCCCAGGGGAACCGGCTCTAACAACACCGCCCTGGCTCGCTCCGCAGCCCCGAACCTGCGGTCCCGGCCTAACTCCCAACAGGCCACACGCCGGCCAGGCCGCCGGGGCATCTTGCTCCTCGGTGCTCCCGCAGGACCCGCGGGACCCTGCGGGGTGGCAGGGGAGGGAGGGAAGCACCGCCACCGCCACCGCCACTCGCCAAAGGAAACCGGCGCGGCGCAGGGGACGGAGGCGGAGCACGGCACCTCCTCCCGGCGCTTCCCGCTCGGCCTCACCTTGTCCCAGAGCAGCCACCGGGCGGTCTCCCCGTCCAGCCGGGCGTCCGTGCCCGCGTCGCTGCCCCCCGGAGCCGCCTGCGCCGCCGCCGCCGCCATCCCCGCGCCGCCACCGCCAGGCTGTGGCAGGCGAGGTCGCCCTTCCGGCCGGGCGCGCGGGGGCGCGGCGGGGCGGGGAGCGCCGGGGCGGGGCCGCAGCTGCGGGCGCGACGCCGGGGCTGCGCGGGGACGGCGACGCGAGCGGGCCGTGGCGGGGACCGGGCCCCCGGGGCGGGCAGTGCCGGCGTCCGGAGGCTCCGCGGCCGCCCCGTGCGCGGCGGTCCCCACCGAGGCCCCGCGGGGCGCCGGCCGCGCTCAGACCCGAGCCTGCGAATCACGTGGAAATCCAGCGGGGCGAGAACGGCGAGAAGGAGCCCCAGAAGCAAGGACGGAGTGGGGAGATCACGACACCCAGAGCGGCGCAGCTAGCGCGGACTCCGGAGTCGGAGCTCCCGGGGTCCGGACGGGTTATTCCCGAGGGGGCGCTGCGGAGCCCTGTGCCGGGTCAACCGGCTGGCCACGCGGGGCCTTGACCCCCTCACATCACGCACAGGGGTTAATTCCAGGGCAATTGTAGCTTTAAGCGTGAAAGGTAAAATGGAACTTCTAGAAACTAATATAGAGGTACATCTTCCATGTCGTTGGGCATAAAGATGCGGGCACGTGAGCGTGACAAGGCATGTGCAGGTGTTTCTAGCTGCGTTGTTTGTAAAAGCCCCAAACTGGAGATACCCCACGTGTCCATGAACACTACAGTGGATAAATACATGGTGGTATAGTCATACCAATTCGTATAAATAAATTACGGTATATTCACATAGCGATGAAAATGAACTGCTTTATACCCAGCATCATGGATGACTCACAAACATTGAAGGAAGTCAGGCCCCACCCCCAAAAAACAATAGAAAAGAAAACAATAAGTGGTTCCCAAGTGCTGTGGGTGGGAGGAGGGGTTGGCCACTAAGGGCACAAGCGAATTTGCAGAGTGAGGGAACTGTTCTGTATCTTGATTGAGCTCATGGTTGCACAACTCTACGCATTTATCAAAATTCATAGAACTGTAGACTATAAAGGGTAAAGTTCACTGTATGTAAGTTATATTGCAATTTTTTTAAGTCAAGATTAAAAGCTAAAAAGGAAGCAAAACTCATCTACGTGTGTCAGAAGAGTGGTTACCTTTGGGAACGAGGGAAAATGCCTCTGGGATTCTAGGACTGTTCCATTTCCTGGCCTGGGTGGTGGTTGCACAGGTGTGTTCACCTGGTAATATTTTGCTGTCATGATACCAGTTGTGCATTTTCTGTGTTCTTCAATTTTAAAAAGGAAATAATATGTAAGGAGGGTCTATGATGTCTGTTTAAGTGTAATGAGAGAGGCATATCAGTCATAGAATTGCAAACTGATCGTGCTGGAAGGAAAGCAAGATCCCACGAGGGTTCAGGACAACAGAGGCCGCCCTAGTCAGGAAGTTTCCCTGAGCACCGGGAGCTTATGAGAGACGTGAGGGAAGAAGGCGGTGGTTGACACTGGGGCAGACAGCCTGGAAAACACTTTTCAGTCAGAGTATGGTCCGTCCCCTGAACTGAAAGGCCTGAGGGACTGGAGCACAGAGGAAGAAGAGGAGAAGGAGAGTGTGCAGCCTTGGTTTCACCCATCTGTCAGGTTCTCTCTGGGTCTGCCGCACACGGCTGTCTCCTCCCTCTGCACCAGACCAACCTTCTCAGTCACGCTAGGGCTGAAATTGCAGGACACTGAGAAGCAGGGACCAGGCTGGTCTCACGCAGCCCTGCTTTCCTCTCAAATGCCAGAGTTCTCCCACATGTGCCGGTGGGGCTTCCAGCCTTCTGCCAAGTAGGAGGGAGCTGGGGAGGGAGTGTCTCAAATATCCAGCAGTTCTGGGCCTCTGAGTTCATACTGGTCCCTCCATGATGGGGGGTGGTTACAGCTGAGTCTCTGCTGTGCTTCAAAAGGTGTGGAAGTGGACCAAGGAGCAGATTTCTCCAATATTCCTTTATAGAAACAAGGGTAGAAAGCAAGTATTTTTCAAGTAGAGAGGAACTTTTAACAAGGAAATTATGAAATTGTAAATAAATTTTCCTTCCTTACTAAGACTTTAAGATCTTAGGTGCTGCCAAAAAACAATGCACAATAGTCACACTCTGTTACTCCCATCTGCTCCCGGTGTGAACAGGTGGTTGTATTAGGAGCTCCTCTACTTGCCTGAGACTTTTCCAGGGTCTCCTGCGACAAAGGTGCTGACACCGGAGGGTCTGACAATGATGCTCCAGTGACCGGAAGGTGCTGATTTAGTACACACGACCCCACAGTTATCATTTCGTGTCGGTAGAAGCCCAGGTGGAATAGTAGATTATTGCACCAGGAAGGGTTCTTAGGGAACAGCTTAGATCTTCTTATTTTGTAGGTGAAGAAATGGAGACTGAAAATTTAAGAGCCCTTTTCCAAGACACGCGGCCGGTTAATGACCGGGCCAGGACTCTCGCTCTGGGTCTCCGGATTTCCTAGTCCGATGTTCATTCCCTCTCCCGTTCCATTCAGCCCCGTTCTACACATGTCCATTTCAGAGAAAGTTCCATGAACTCTGGTAACCTGTTTCCATGTGATAACAGCAGGCTCTTGATGAAAAACAAATATTAACTATGTCTGACATAGATAGCGTTAGGCGATGCTTAAAATAATTTCATTTGTTTGTGCATGCTCCTTGTTGCCTAAGAGCTCTCACACGTGGGTATCCTGGTTTCCTTGCAAACCTTCCCAATGTCCCCAAACACTTGGTCAATGATTCTATCAGTTCCTTTGTATCCAGCCAGAAACAGTCTTAAAACTTTTTTTTGGAAAGTTTTAAATGTTTACTAGAATCGATCCCCATGTAACCGTCACGCAGCTCGACAATGATCAATCCGTGGTCAATCTTGTTTCATTCACCCGCTTCCCCCTCCTATATTAGTTTGAGGAGGATTCCAGACACCATATCATTTGACCTAGAAATATTTTGGCATGCATCTCTGAAACATAAGGACACTTATAACCACAAAACCGTTATCTCACCTAAAACTTTAAAAATTAAAGTTAATAAGTCATTAATATCATCAAATGTCCATTTAGTGTTCTAATTTCCATACGTCTATGGTGTCTTTTTTTTTTTTTTTACCATTTGCTTGAATCAGGAGCCAAATAATCTTCCCATTGGTTGATAAGTCTTTCAGGTCTCTTTTGTTCTGTAGGTTCTGCCTCAATGTCTTTGCAATTTATTTGTTGTTGCAACTAGGTGGTTCGTCCTGTCAGGTTTCTTGGTGCCGATTTTGCAGATTGCAACTCCGGTGTTCTTCAGCGCATTCTGCTCTCCCCTGTCTTTCCTGTAGGCTCAATTCCACTATGAGTTTCTCTTTGTGAGCTCTGCCTCCCTGGACTCTGACTTCCTGGAGGGCAGGAATGCTGTCCTATTTATCTCTGCTTACCCAGAGCCTGGCACTGTGAGTGCCCAATAAATGGATAAAGAAATGAATAGAATCAGGTGGCTGCTGGTTCTTTCCTCAGGTAGGATCAGGCTGCCAGGGACGGGATCTCGATTTCACCCTTTATTCTCTGGGCAGCCCTGGGCAGTCATTTAACCTCTCTTGGCCTCGGTTTTCTTATTTCTACAACAGAGCCAATGATAGTGTCCACCTCATGGGGGGATGTGGGACTTAAATGAGAAAATCCACGTAAAGTGCTTAGCATAGTGCCTGACATAGAGTAAATGCTCAATAAATGAGTAAATAAATAAATGCATAGCTATTATTACGGAAGTCCTACTGGCGTGGCATTCTGCATTAGTCAGGATAGGCCAAGCCAAGCTGAAGTAATAAATTAATCACTAAATTTCAGGATTCCAGGAAACTAAGATTTTTTTTTTTTGCTTGCTTATTTTACACATCCAGGGTGGTCAATGGATGCTACACTGCAGGCAGTCACTCACGCATCCTCGGCTTCCACCTATAGCCACCCAATCTTAATGTGTGGCCTCTGCAGTCACCATGGAAGGACAAGAGAAAAGCATGGAGGTCGCACAGTGGCTCTTAAATGCTTCCGCCTGGAAATGGCACATGTCACTTTTGCTCACATTTCATTAGCTAGAACTCCTCACATAAACCCACTGAACCAAAAAGGTGCTGGAATATAGGATAACCCTGTGCTCAGGAAGGAGAAGAGAATTGAGTAGGGATGAGCCCTTGTGGGCACTAGCATGCATTCCGTGGTGCCTGTATTAAATGTTAGGATGGTTGCAAATATCAATGGTTCTAGTATATTTCTAACAAGCAAGGAGTAATTCTTAGTAATTTCAATTACTAGTTGAAATCTAGAACCACCACCTGATAGAACGGTCTGTTTTCATGCACACAGTAGAGTAATTCTTTGCAATATAAATCAGATCATGTCTCTCTTGTGTTTTCAATTCTCCCATGACTTCATAACGTACTCCGAATAAAATCTGTGTCTTTTGCCATGGGCTTTGATGTTCTACTTAATCTGTCCCCTGATTGCCTGTCACTTTTCTCCCTCGCTCACTGTGGTCAGCCGTGCTGTTCTCTGGGCTGGTGCTTCAACATGTCAAGCAAGTGATCTCAGGTCTCTGCCTACGTTGCTCTCCCCCAGATATTCCAGTGACTAATGTCCGCATTTAATTCAGGCTTCTGCTCAAATATCAGTCCATCAGAAGGACCACTTTTCTGTAAAGTGCTGGGAAATGTTTAACAACTGGCTCTCTGGGATAAAAAGCCCTGATTTGCAGTATTTGCCGATTTCCGTGGTGTGAATGCATCCGTCATGGCTGATTTCAAGCAATATGTGACATCACCAAACCTGGAGATGTGCAGAGATCACAATAGCACATCATTATGGAATGTGTCCAATGCACAGACATAATAGATATAAATAACTTAAAAAGCACACACAATGGGAAGAGATAGTAAACTAAATAAAAGGTGGTGAGTTCGAGTATTTATAACCTTTGTTTTTAATATAATGTATTTACTTTCAAGTTTATACAATTAATTTTCAATAATGGCTGCATTTAACATCTGGCACACAAAATTCCTAGAAATTTAATAGTGAGTTCTCATGAACTGGCACGAGCTCTTGTCAGCATACCATTGACTGTCCTGTTCATTGTGGTCAAAATGGAGTCTTCACCACCCTCTTCTCCTACTTTATTTTTTTCAAAGCATTTATTGCTCCTTGCCATGGTATTATATATTTGATTGTTTAAACTATTGTCTATCTTTTCTGCTCTTTTTTCCTGAGTCCCCAGCACCTAGAACAGTGCTTAGTTCATAATAGATTTTCAATAAGTATTTGCTGAAGAAGGAATCACTGGGTTCCTTTACACTCATGAAGAAAAAATAAAAATAGAATATAATAACAATATATGATACAAGTACAAAAACTACACAAACCTTTTCTCTAAAACAAGTTAACCTTTCTGAATTTAACAAAGAAAAATGAACCTCTTGTCACTATTCTTCAGTGCCCCATTTCAAGGCTGTGGAGAGAGTGAGTAAATAATGTGCCAATGGACTTTATCAGTGTGCTCAGTGCTGGCTGTAAACCCAAAGCACACCAACAGCAAACGTTTCTGCAGACCAGCTGGAGTTTAATGGTCTTTCTCGGTGAAAATTTAAATTATCAATTATTTATGCCTATTTTCATTAAATTCATAAAATTGTCTAGCTTTCTCTCATTATCCATTTCAGTAATTCTTTGCACTTAAATTACCACTAGGCCTTCTGATCATTAACAATTTAATACCAGAGCTGGCTCCAGCTTCTTCCCTCCTCCTCTTTTTTCCTCCTAAGGGTACCCTGTTGTCTAGCTCGCCCCACCCTATCCCACCCTTACCTGCACAGCCAGATCTCAGGGCAAGAGTCAGACATTCTCATTAAGGGGCTGGTGTCCAGTTAAGCATCACTGTGTCCTTTTGCCTGAGGCATTTAGGTGCTGGACCAGACACTAATGAGCTCTTGCACCTAGGGAAGCAATATCACCAAATTGCTATATGCTTTAGTTTCTGCTTTGGTCAGACACATGCCCTACCCATAAAACCCTCTAAGATTTGTGTTTGAAAACTTCAAGTTTCTAAAGTGCTAATATACTCATTGCAGCATGGGACTAAGCCTTGCACTAAAAACTGCATCTCTACAAAGCATTGAATTTAAGAGACTTAGCAGGAAGGAAAAGGTGCTTTTTGGTTGTCTGTTTGTTCTTTGCTTTTTTCTGAGCACCACATCATTCCTGATGTTTCTGAAACATCACTGTTTGGGCAACTGAATATTCAGCCTTGCATTTTAAGTCAGAACCCATAGAACCGAAAGTGTCTGTCTGGGCAGCCACTGGGAAATTACCGTGCTCCAAATGAAGCTGCCTGATACACTGGGTTTTTCTGTTTCATCAAGAATACTTTGATCTACCCCCTTCTCGGCTCTGTCATTTCCAACTCTATATGCATTAGTATGGAATTTAGTCTGTACTTCCTGAAGTGAACAATATTAGAAAGGAGACCTATGTGTACTATTAAAAGAAATGCTAACCTCAAATAAAATTATGTATCAAAGATAACCCACAAGTCATAATTTAAGGTGGATCATACAGCCTTAAATTTGTTAAAGTACTATTGTGTCTTACTCAAGAAAAAAAAATTTAAACCTGTGAGCTTTCCCATACTAATTGCTATGCAAGTTTTCTCTAATCCCATTTTCTTTCAGTGATTTAAGTACTCAATCTCTCTCTGCCTCTCTCTCCTGCTCTTTCTCGCTCTCTCCATTTTCCACCTATAGAGATGATATCATTATTTTAAATGACTCATGCATCCTCTTCCTTGTAGGAGGATTATACATCCACTTTTTGTCCTTTATGAGACAAAACCAGACTTTTTAACCCCTTCTTAATGATAAGAAAACCAATTATTTTTTAGCAAACCCCAGATACCATATACCTAAAATAATTAAAAAGTTTTTACTATCAAAATTTTCATGTTTTGCTTTACAAAATGTCCTCTGACTGGCACAGAGATAAAGACTTCTGCAAAAAAGGACAAAGAAAAAAAATTTCCAATTCTTGAATAAGGGTAATTATCACAGTCTAAAAAATAATGTGTCACAGTTTGACTTGATGAAATCTTATTAAAATGTGGTTTGACAACTATAATTTGCTCTAGACTAGCTCCTTCTGAAATTGAAGGCTTAGGTAATTATATAGTTGGACATCTAAATAATTGAAGGTTTTCAGTACAGTTAATCATTTCTGTATGTCAAATATCCTATTCCCATAGTTTTGTGTCTTAATGTTCACTTATATTTTTATGTATGTATATGTCTTAGTCTGTTCAGGCAACTATGATAAATACCATAGACTGGGTAGCTCATAAACAACAGAAATGTACTTCTTACTGTTCTAGAGGCTGGGAAGTCCAAGATCAAAGTGCTGGCCAATTTGGTGTCTGGTGAGGGCCCACGTTCTCATAGACCGCACCTTCTCACTATGTCCTCAAATGGTGGAAGTAGTGAGGGGTCTCTCTTTGACTTATTTTATAAGGGGCCTAATTCCATTCATGAGGACTTCACCCTCATGACTTAATTACCTCCAAAAGGCCCCACTCCCTAATATCATCATCTTGGGGTTAGGATTTCAACATGAATTTGGGGGACACAAACATGCAGTCCATAGAAATATGTGTTCATGTATGTACATATTAGTTTTTGGTTTTAGTTATGGAGGAAAAAATTCCATACTCAACCATAAAATGGCTTTTTATTAAATGGCCTTTTAAAATGTTTTTCAGCTGGGTGCGGTGGTGCATACCTGTAATCCTGGCACTCTGGAAGGCTGAGGGGGGAGGATTGCTTGAGCTCAGGAATTTGAGACCAGCCTGAGCAAGAGTAAGACTCTGTCTCTACTAAAAATAGAAAAATTAGCTGGGCATCGTGGCCGCCTGCACTCCCAGCTACTGGGGAGGCTGAGCCCAGGAGTTGGAGGTTGCAGTGAGCTATCATGCTGCACTCCAGCCTGGGCAACAGAGCAAGACTGTCTCAAAGAAAAAAAATGTTGTTTTTCATAAGAATTTGCTAAAACAGTGCATGGTAAATTTTATGTAACATTAATGATATATCTAGTACACGGAAGGCTAGATGTAGGGGATATTACAATGAATGTGATAAAACAGAAAAAAAAGGGCTGAGAAAGGTTAATTAATAACTCCAAATCACAGAATCAATCTGACAGATAAACATTAAATATTAGTTTTATTAGTGGCAAAAGGTGAATTGAGGCTTTGCATCAAAAATAGCTAGTTGGCCACAAACATTTGCTTCTGCTTCTTTTAAAACCACGCTAAGATGGAAATAAAGGGATATTTTAGGAAGATTTAAAAATTCCCAGGGACAAAGAGAATAGGAAGAGGTGGAAAACCACAGCAAGTTCTGCAGGCTGGAAAGCAGCTGGCACAGTGGGAACCGACAGCAGCCTCGAGAGGGCTGAGTCCCTGTGCTCGGCACGGGCTGGGCCACGTGGTTCTGGCTGAGAACTGAGGGAGGTGGCAGCCGCAGACATGGGTGCTGGGGCTGCATGATTTTTGCCCTGTGTCTCTTCTCTTTGGGGCTCCTCTCTCCTCTCTTTCACTCACACATAAAATTGCTTTCAAATTAAAAAAAAAAAAGATAAGAGAAAAAAAGAGAGCTGAATCCCACACTGGCAGTGGGAAAGCCAAGAACAGCCTGTTTAGAGGCAGAACCCCCAGAAGATTCAGGAATTGGTAGACCCAGGTACCCTTGGAAGCCAAGGTGAAGGTGGCACTAAAAGCAGAAAGACTGGCTGAAAGCCTGTTTAAGAAGCAGCCAGATCTCTAGACTTCTGGCACATGTCAGACCGTGTCAGTGGTGACTGCCCCCTGCCACACACACCAGTGAAAGACTGGAGATTTAGTCTCTGATGTGTAAATTGAGGGTTTCTTGACTGAAGAACCTCAGGTATGGGTTCAGATCAGGATACCAAAGTGAAGACAGGGGGAATAAGGAAAAGTGTGTATACTGAGTATTGATACCACCCCATGCATCTTGTTGATCTATTTTCCGGGAGTGCTGGTAGAACATTACATGAAGAGTATAACCATCCAAGAAGAAAGAACAAGAACTACTGATACTGAGAGCTCCCCCAATGCAATGGGCAGCCAAGTCACCGTGAGCGAAGCCCATGCGGCACACAGAACTTCTAATCAGCTTTCTGTCCCCTACTCTTAAATCTGAGATGACAGCTAAGAATCGCTAGATTTTGAGCAAATCCTCCGTTATGAAAGACAGAGGCCAAAATAAACAGACAAGAAAAAGGAAATAACCTATACAAAAGGGAGATTATGGGCAGAAAAGAGAAAGAGAAACAAAAGCAAAGTTAGTATCTTGGGAAAGATAAGGAAAATTTGTGTTAAGAACAGGATAATTAAAAATAAGAGAAGATTTAGGGAATAGAAAATAGTTTGTGGAAATTAAAAACATATTAGTAAAAATGAAAAATTCCAAAGAATAGATGGAAGAAAAAATTTAGGAAGTCTTCCTGAAAGTAGAACAACAACAAAAAAAAAAAAAACAAAGAAAAGGAAAAATGTTTTTTAAATGAGAAATTAAAGGCATAATTTAGGAGTTACTGAAAAGGATAATAGAGAAAATGGAGGGGAAGGAAGTCATCAAATAAATAATTCTAGAAAAGTTCCCAGACATGAGTTTCCAGATTTATTTATTTATTTATTTTTGAGACAGAGTCTCACTCTGTTGCCCGGGCTACAGTGCTGTGGCATCAGCCTAGCTCACAGCAACCTCAAACTCCTGGGCTCAAGCGATCCTCCTGCCTCAGCCTCCCCAGTAGCTGGGACTACAGGCATGTGCCACCATGCCCGGCTAATTTTTTCTATATATTTTTTAGTTGTCCAGCTAATTTTCTTTCTATATTTAGTAGAGACGGGGTCTCGCTCTTGCTCAGGCTGGTCTCGAACTCCTGAGCTCAAACGATCCTCCCACCTCAGCCTCCCAGAGTGCTAGGATTACAGGCGTGAGCCACTGAACCCAGCCAAGTTTCCGGATTTAAAGGGTTCACTGAGTACCTGATACATCTAAGGAGATTCACATTAAGACACATGACAGTGCAATTTCAGAACATTCTACCTAAATGAGGGAGTGAACCCAACAAGATGACATGGGATCCAAGAAACAGGTGGTCCGTAAGAGAAAGATGAAGGGCATGTACGTCTCGGGCGGTGTTGCGGGGAGACCAGCACGGCTCTGTGCAGCTCGCCGGCACGTCACTCGGTCCAGGCGAGCAGGTGAGAAGGCACTGGGAAAGACAGCTTCAAAATCTTCTACCCTCCAGCCCATGTGTCTGAAAGTACTGAGAGGAGATTTGCTCAAGTGGAAGAAAAGTTGCTAATAAATCAGCATTAAGTACTTAGAAATTTAGGCACATTCTTTAAAAAGGCAGTTAGTTATAAGCTCTAGAGAAATAAATTGTACAGGAAAGGAAAATAAATAATATATGAATTAGCTATCAACAGTGTTTACAAATTACATAGTCACAAAAGGGAAACACCGAATATTGATCTAACCAAACTTAAAACACAGTGGGAGGGGGAACATTGAGAGGAGTGTGTGTGTGTGTGTGTGTGTGTGTGTGTGTGTGTGTCTGCATTAAAAAAACATGTAATATCATCATCTCCTATGATGAGAAATCAATAATGTTTAAAAGTTAAAAATCAATCAAAGCATATCTATATAAGAATACTATTTAGAGCTATTGAGTGAAATACCAAAATGTCGGTTAAAAAGAGTGAAATGTAGTGGCATTATATTGAAATGGTGGCGTTGTAGAGGCAGCTGCTTTCCTTAACAAGCCTTTTGGAATTATGTAACTCTTTAAACTATGGATAGTATAACTTTGATGAAAAATATAATTTAAAAAATCTGTATCAAAGAAGAGGCTTTGTGGTGAAGCCCAGTGTGCTGCACATCAATTTGGTCCACTTGGTTTTCATTCGAGGACTAAAGTCCGGGGCACCCCAAACTTCAAAAGCACCTGAGAAGGCATAGCCAGAGCTGTAGGTGGAAAGCCAGGGAGTGTGGCTTCCTGGAAGCCAAGTGGGGCAAGCGTTTCAAGGACGAATGGTCAGCTTTCTCAAATGCTGCTGAAAAGAAAGTCAGAAAGTCCTGAAATTACCATTGGATGAAGATAAATCCCAGGCATTTGCTTGATAGTTCCAGCCTACAGAAAAAAGCCATTGGCCTCCTAGTCAGTGGTTCCCAAACCAAAATTACCTGGGGAACCTTAAGAAACAAACAAATCTATCTCATGTATATGCACACATAGATACACACTCAAAACCTGAGCTGTATGTTGGACCTTGGGCCTGTAGGAGGTAGAGCTTAGAAATTTGCATTTCAGGAAGTCTCAGTGCTGATTCTTGTGGTCAACAAGGCTTGGGGGGCACTGGCTTGGCTGATAAAGTCAAGAGCAGTAGCTGATAGCTGGGCACTGGGCGCACCTTCAAATCTCTCAGATATTCAAACTTTAGATACTTTGTCCTTAATACTTCACATATGTGAAGCTTCCATTGATATTGGCCTCATATACAGCCTGTTTTTGAGCATCTTATTTTAAAATATTCATTTTGCATTACAGAAAGTGAATGGACTCCTCTTTGTAAGGCATTTTTCTTCAAGAGGGTCATGTTACTACAAGTGGCATCTATTCTCATGCATAACCACACTTGTCATTCAGTATTATATTAAAGACTTTCCTTTTGATGATATGTGTTAGGCTTTGAGACAGAGAGGCAAACTGTTATTTAATATTTCAAAGGCTTTTGTAAAAGAAGAACTTAGCCATCCAACAGTTCATGGTTCAGTTTTTAATCCTGCAGACATCTTTTAAGTCATAAAGTGTTTCTGTATGGCCGGGCGTGGTGGCTCACGCCTGAATCCTAGCACTCTGGGAGGCCAAAGTGGGAGGATCACTTGAACTCAGGAGTTCAAGACTAGCGTGAGCAAGAGTGAGACCCTCATCCCTACCAAAAATAGAAAAAATTAGTCAGGCATGGTGGTGTGTGCCTGTAGTCTCAGCTACTCGGGAGGCTGAGGCAGGAGGATTGCTTGAGCACAGGAGATTGAGGTTGCGGTGAGCTGTGATGATGCCACTGCATTCTACCTGGAGCAACAGAGTGAGACTGTGACTTTCTGTAACAGTAAGAATAACAAATAATTTTTTGTATTAATATTAATGGCTATTCATTTCTATTATGTAACATAATAGTATAATTTTCTCTGAAGATGTTAAACTATTAATAACATTTTTTATTGTGGTAAAGTATATGTAACATTAAATTTACCATTTTAATCTTTGGTAAGCATATAGTTCTGTGGCACTGAGTATATTCACAGTGTTGTGAATATATCCATCTGGAGAATGAAAACATTTCTTTTTTAATTATCTAAAAATAATTATGTGTTCAATGTCCATTAAAATTAAATGTTGGCTAAGTTAGTCAAAGCTAATATAAATATTAAGAGAATAGTAAGAAAACAATTTATGGGTATCTTGAAACATGTTATTGTTTCCTTCTTTTCTATTGTATTAGTTTTCTATTGCTAGGTAACAAACTACCCTAGAGTTCAGCAGGTTAAAACAACAAATGTTTTCCGTTCTTTTATCATCTTAAGCCTTCGACTGTGATGAGCATCTGACTGTGACATGGCGTCTCGGCGCAGACTGGCCTCGGTTCCAGCGCTCGGGGCTGTGTGGGGCAGGTGGTTCCACAAGGGACACCGCAAGGCGAGGGCTGCAGCTACCAGCAAGTCTCAGTAACCTCTTTCTGTCTCTGCCTCTATCCCATCCCTAGCTCTATCCAAGTCAGCATCAATGTAGTGCATTTTTATTAGTGATTCCTGAATACGTGTTGAATTCCACATGGAAGGTAATGAAGAGAACTCCCAGAGTCTAAAACTGCCCTGGCGCACGGGCGGCAGCGAGCCCAGGTGCGGTCTCTGGGGGAGCCGTGTAGGGGTAGGATGAGTAGAGATGGCTCCAGGCCAGTTTGCATTTCCATCCCCATCCCCGTGGCAGCAGGTACTCCTGCATGTAAATAGCAGATTCAAAACAAACAGTGCCCATAAAGAGAAGAAACAGAACGTGAGTTACTTCCACTCCATCATTCTTTTTTTTTTTTTTTTTTGAGACAGAGTCTTGCTTTGTTGCCCGGCCTAGAGTGAGTGCCGTGGCGTCAGCCTAGCTCACAGCAACCTCAGACGACTCGGCTTAAGTGATCCTCTTGCCTCAGCCTCCCCAGTAGCTGGGACTACAGGCATGCGCCACCATGCCCGGCTAATTTTTTTCTATATATATATTTTAGTTGGCCAGATAATTTCTATTTTTTTTTTAGTAGAGACGGGGTCTCGCTCTTGCTGAGGCTGGTCTCGAACTCCTGACCTTGAGCAATCCACCCGCCTCGGCCTCCCAGAGTGCTAGGATTACAGGCGTGAGCCACCGCGCCCGGCCTCATCATTCTTTATGACTACTTAGAGTTTTTATGTGTGTTTAAATTTTAAAACAGTGAAATGTCATAGAAACGATGAGGTGTAATATTTTTTGGTAAAATGCAAATTTGGGTTATGTGAAGCAGTTTAGTGTGTTTGAACAAATATCTTTACAATTGGATTGTATTCATCTTTTTAATTGTTAATGGTTTTAAATTATAAAATCAAGAAATTGAACAGTATGACTAATTATTACATATTTGTTGAAATTAATTTTGTCATATAAAAGAGCAAAGAGTTAAAAAATAATACAGTAGATACTAGAATATTTGTTGACATACTTGCTGCGTGAGGACACATGGATGGTTTCAGCCAGATTAGAGCCCTGCGTGGGAAGGCTGGGTGCCCCGGGCATGGCCTTGGCCGAGACACCAGGGGAGGATTTTAACTAGACAATGTTAACATTCCAGGACAGACAGGCTTAAACTAAGGAAGATTATCCAAGATTAGCTCAGACCACCGCAATTATTATTAATAGTTTATCGCGACTATAGCAAGAGTGCTGCAAACTACTACCACAAGCCATACGTACACAGAAAAGTAGCTTTATTTCTATAGCTGATGGGTTTTTCCTGTTTCTGCCCTGAGAACACTGAGTGTAGAGTAGGACTAAAACAATATTTTAGTTTGTTTGATGGTGACTTGTTTTTTGCTCTTAGCTAACAGCCAAATTCCGCTTCTGTACACAAAGCTTGCTTGCGTATTGCTTGATTACGATAAAGAGCTAAAACCTGCTCAAATGCAGTTAAAAAGAAAAAGAAAAAGAAAAAAACCGCACCGCAGGTGGCTTCCTGATAGGGAGGCCGGCTGTGCAGGGCAAGCGTCCTTGGGGAGAGAATCTCCTAGGAGGGAATCTCTTGGGAAGGAGTCTCTTATCGGAAATAACTAGCAACAGACTCCAGCAAAAAAAAGTATAAAAGCTTTGTTTTTACCCCAGGGCGGGGTCCTGGTTCGTAAAGAGACCACTGCGTTGGTGCTCTGGGACCTGGACCCTAGCTCGAGCTAGTCAAAATAAAACTCCTTTGCCTTTGCAGCCTCAGTGACTCTGTCTTTCTGTTCCCGGGCCGAGGGGAACTGGCTCTAACATGAGAAGGCCAACGCACTGGTGATGGGGTATGTATTGCTAGAGTCGCCTGGAAAACAAATGGAATTTAAAATGTACGTATTCTGTTTCAGCCTTTCTGTCTTAATTACATAACCTACAGCAGGGATCTGAAAACGTTTTTCATAAAAGGCCAAACAGTAGACGCTTTGGCTTCAGGGCCCGCAGCTCCGTCCCAGCCGCTGAGCTGCAGTGCCGGCGAGAGCGGCCACAGACAACCGTGGGTGAGCAGGCGCGTGTGTGTCGCATCATCACTTCATGGGCGGATGCTGAAATTTAGATTTCATATAATTTTCACATCACAAAATATTATTCTCTTTTTCCTTTTTTCAACCATTTAAAATGTGACAGTCAGGCAGTGGGCTGGCTGTGTCCTGTGGGTTGGAGTTTGCCAATCCCTGTCTTAAAGAAGCTGTTGCCCGCGTGTGTCAGAGGCTCGCGCAGAAAGGCTCCAGCAGTGTCACTGACAACGGCCGCAGCACAGAGCCTGCCATGGAGGCGTGGACGGTAGGTAGGAGCTTGTGAACACTGCACGGCACCCAAAACGCAGAACGCCGGCTGCGTATGTAAGTGTGGCTGCATCTCAGACACTTAATATCGGTCAAGGCAGGAGGTCACAGAATTCACGCAGTTTGATACAGTTAAGGCTGAAAAATGGCAAAATTAAACAATATGTAGGTAATAAAACTATAAAGAAAGGCAAGGAAATTGCCAAAATGAAATTCAGGAAAGGAGTTCCCTCGAGGATGGGAAGAGTTGGCCATCACTGGAAGAAGTGTAGAGGGGCTTCCAAGTTACTGGAATTGTTCTATTTCCTAATTTTAATTCTGGACCTGCAGGAGTCCCTTTCCTTCTCATGCTTTAAGCTGTATTATTTATATAAAAATATACACTGTGACTATTTTTTTACTAAATTCAATTCAATTAAATTTTTTTTTTTTTTGAGACAGAATCTCACTCTGTTGCCAGAGCTAGAGTGCCGTGGCGTCAGCCTAGCTCACAGCAACCTTAGACTCCTGGGCTCAAGCAATCCTCCTGCCTCAGCCTCCAGAGTAACTGGGACTACAGGCATGCGCCACCATGCATGGCTAATTTTTTCTGTATATTTTTAGTTGTCCAGCTAATTTCTTTCTATTTTTAATAGAGACAGGGTCTCGCTCTTGCTCAGGCTGGTCTTGAACTCCTGACCTTGAGGGACCCTCCTGCCTTGGCCTTGCAGAGTGCTAGGATTACAAGCGTGAGCCACCGCGCCCGGCCTAACGTGATTTTTTAGAAAGCATTGCTACTGGAAATCTGATGTAGTGATATAGTGCTATGTAGCTGACATAATGCTATTTCACAGATTTGTTTGCTTATTAGGGGTTTAGCAAATGGATCTTCGTGTTAAAGGAAACAGTGCCCTCTTCAGGCAATATGTCTCCAATGTTGTTAAAGATTTTGACTAGAAAATGTGGACTTAAAAATCCCAGGAACTCAGAACACAGGACTAAGTGGAATTTTGTGAGATGTTTTGTGTTTATTCTTTCTTTTAATGTCCATTCTTAATCAATCCAAAGTATTTTATTTTTAGAAATCTCCGGTAAAGAATTTTTTCTATTTCCATTTAATAATATGACCTAGTTTAATCAGTTTTTTTTAAATCCTCATTTCCTTTTTATTGTAATTTCTATTTCTTTTGAATATTTGAAACCCCTTAGGCTCCCTTCCTGGAAGATTTAAGATCCAGCTACAGAAATGGTATCATCAGATACCTCTTTTGACCTGTAGTAGCACCAATGGTGCAAAAGCTTGAATTTCTTGCTTATTGGCAGTAGCTTATATATTCTCGCAAGTATTTCAGAATTCTATTTCTATTCAAAAAGGAAAAAATCTACTCAGATCTAAGATCTGGTGGGGCTACTCTGGTTAGCCTGAATATTTAGCATATGCTTCCATTCACATGAAAATGATTTAGACAAAATTTATCATTTAGTTAATAATTGCTAAAAAATATAGTTGAAGTTGTAGCATTAGTAGCTCAGAATTAATAAATATATCTTTTTGACCAGGCATTACAACCTAGTTAAATAAAATTTGCTCACTTGTGAACTCATTGAACAGGCATATGTTTATTATTATAATATTATTGTAACTTTACATCAAACATGATGTTTATTCTCTCATATCATCTTACAGCATCATAGTACTCAATCTGTTAAAATAAATCAGCTTTTTACACTATATGTTAGTTTAAAATAGTTGTAAAATATTTTAATTAATTTATGATTTTCCTTTTATGACCATTCTAAACTTAATTTGTATAAAGTGTTTTATTGGTCCTAAAATTATGCTTCAGAAAAATATTTTTAATCCAGTCAAAAATGGGTTCTATTTCTTTTAAAATTTTATTCTATTTTTATTATATGTGGAAGAACAAAAAGTGGAGAGTAGAAATTAGCATCCTAGAATTTTAAAACCAGAAGAGATTTTAAAGTTCACCTTGTCTGATGCCCTCTTTTCAGAGCTGAGTAAACTGAGTTCTGAAAGGCCCCTTGATTTGTCCCACATCACACAATTTTAGTAATTGAGACAGCTCTTTTAACCAGTTTCAAATGAACTTTGTAGATGGTTGGGTTTTGTCTTAATGGAATAGGTTCTGTAGTGTAGGGTCTACTAGCTTGGCATGTCTTTTACCACCGGGTAGCTGGGAGGCAGTGTTGTGTGGTGGGAAAAGGCCTCCAAGTCAGAGAGACAAAGCTGGGACCTGGCTTCTGCCTGGCAGATCGTGGGCAAATTACTAGGATATACATGAGAATAATAATACATAGTCTATAGGGTCATTATGGGGCTTAAAAGAGATGCACAGTGCTTGGACCACAAATAAATCTTCAATTAATAGTAGCTGCAATTATTATTAGCTGTATATATTTTATTAGTAGTGGTATATTTTATTATTAGCTGTCTATTTCTGTATATCATAAGCTATATATTTTTATTGGCAGTATTTTTTATGCTTGTATACATTTTCCATCTGCAATCCATCTCCTTAATTTCTGGCTACATGCCTTAGTTCTCCATACTTTGCCATATCCCTAGCAGAGTGCTTGTACCATATTTAATTCCCTGGTGCTTCAGTTTCCTCATTTGTAATAGGAGAGAAGAGTTGAACAAAATAATTTTAAAATCCCTTTTAGCCCTAACTTTCTATGTGCTTATCAGTTGGTTTTTTGAAGCCAAAAATCTCTGATTTTTAAAGGAAATTTTTTAGGTCTAAATTATCTATATTAGCTTCCTCCAGTGATTCACTCCTCTGACTGCAAAACGAAAACTATTGGATTGAAAAATCATTGTCAGGAGTTAAAAAAAAATTGCTGAGGGTGGCGGTGGGGGATAAATCACTGTTTAATAAATATTGTCAAGCAAGCAGATAGCAGTATGGAGGAAAATTAGATTCGATCTGTAGTTCACATGATATATTGAAGTAAACTTCAGGAGGTTCAAAGAGTTAAATATTTAATAACAATCTATTAAAGAAAAAAATATTTTGGAAAACATCCTGCCAATCTAATCCAGCTGTGGAGGAGAGAGAAGTATTTGAGCTTTAAGAAGTATTGCTCTGATCAGGGATGCAATGAATATAATCAAATATGTCAAGTCAAACTCAAATTTTTCATATGCACAGTTTACTAAATAGTGAAAGAAATTAACAAGATAGAGGAAATGAATGGGACAACTGGTAAAAGCTTTACTGTTTCAATATAGCAAGCCCATGAATATAAGAATCAACAGGTAGAATACATTCAGTAGGCAATTAAAGGTGATCTAGAAGAAGAGATAATACATTGTCTCATGGAAAAAGAGTCTGTGTGCTATTAGAAAAAAAGGAATATAAAATAAGGTTAGCAAAAATTAATAGAAATAATAATATCCAATGTAGCCAGCACTGCATGGTTACCCTCAGAAAACAAAATATGTTTTTCTACCGCAGAAAGGTTATATCTTTCTGGAGAATAAGTTTATGATATGTAGCTGCTTCTTTAAAAATTCTTCATGCCCTTTAACCCAGTAATTCTATTTTGGAAGTATACCCTAAATAAATAAACTTAAAAGAAACAACATTAGTTACAGCACAAATATAGCTGACTCCATTTCTAGTACGAAATAAATAGAAACAGAGAGTTTATTCCAACAAAAAGATGCAATGTGACACACACACGCGCACACACACATAATACACACATTGACATACTCTGTGGACAGAAAAAGTTTATGTGGTCTGTCTGGACGATTGTTAGGTTGTAGACCTAGCCCAGCTCATAGCAGAGACCCTGGCACTTAAATGAGTAGCTGAGTGAATGTTGAATGGATTCTTTTCTTTTGTAGGGTTTCCTAAGTTTCTGATTTATTTTTTAAAAAGGCAGAAAGTTGAACCTCATATTTGCTCTGACAATGACTTGGAATTGTTTTAGTGAAAATAATCTAGGGGGAGCAAGGGCAATATACATAACCTAAACTTTTGTACCTCCAAATATGCCGAAATTAAAAAAGTTTATAAAAAAAAAAAGAAAAGAATCTTAAGGTGAAACAGGGACGCACTAGACAGTAGTCATGTACTGAGTGCGGCTGTCGCAATTCATGCGATGGTTGCTTATTCAATTGAGTTTATATCTCATGGTCTCTATTAATATTTTCCCTGTGAAACAGGGGGTCAAGTTTGTTGCAAGTTCTTGAGAACAACGAGGACAAGAGATGGCGGAGATGGGGCTTGGGTAGGACGTCTAAATGTTGCAGTGGCTGTTTGGGGGACTGGGGCATGGAGCCAAGTGTTCCTGGAAGGATGATGGCTGAGGTCACAGAGCCTGAACTTCTGAAATTGTTCCAGTCTGAGAGTTGATTTTTTTTTCCTGGTACTGATCCAAATTTAGGATGTGGGAACAAAGAAGGGAGACAGAGTCAACAAACAAAGGCTGAAGTTTCCAGACAGACGAAAAGAACAACAAAGGGGCAAGTGAGTTGAAGTATTGGTAAATGTGTCAGTTAGTTGGTTGAAGAAATAGATATGACCCCTTAACTGAAGTAGAAAAGGAATAGCTGGTGGATCAAAGGGAAGGCTGATGAACCGGGTTGAAAGAACAGATGGCAGCCGAGGGAGATCAGACAGCCACCACAGGAATGACCAGCGGGGACGCCTCTGCCGGAAGGGCGGTGGTGTTGCCACGGGGCCCCACTGCCACCTCTGGACCTGGCTTGTCTGGAAGCTGCAGGCAGGACACTTCCTCAACTGTCCGTTTGTCTCTGGCAGTTGAGAGCTGAGGCCTCCAGCACGAGCATCCAACTGGCTAAGCCTTGGTCACGTGGCCCGTCGCTACTTCCAGGAGGGAAAGAGAAGTATCTGGCGTCTTCAGCTTCCACAGCGGGGTGAATCTCTACCTTCCAGCAGACTCTCACTGTGGGAATTGTCCATACTTAGAAAGGCCGTGTAGACACTGAAGAGGAAAACAAACAACAACGAAATGCTATTATTCATTGTGGTAAGAAAGCAGCTGGGTGTTTGGACCACTGTTAGGCTGTAGACCTATCCCAGCTCATAGCAGAGAGCCTCACACCTGAATGAGTAGGTGAGTGAATGTTGAATGGACTCTTTTCTTTTGTAGAGTTTTTGATTAATTTTTATAAAGGCAGATAGTTGAACCTAATATTTACTCTGACAATAACTTAATCTGTCTGCATGACTTCAAGATACGATATAGCAGAGCCACCAAAGGCTATAAAGGTCTCACTAGCTTTTGACCCTAACTAGGTATTAATACCGCTTTCTTTGTGTAGACATCAGTGAAACAATTAGAGTTCACGTGTCCACTGGTAGGTGTACAGGGTAGACTTGGCGCGGGTGGGACATTGCGGCAGGTCACTTGCCTGGCTGCTCCTGGGCCCGTTCTCTGCCCTCTTCCTGCTCTGCTCTGTACTGCCAGGACCCGCCTTTCTCAGGCTTCTTTGCCAAGTGGCTTCTTGACAGGTTCAGCTGCAGGGCTTGGGGCAATGAGGAAGACAGTCTCAGTGTTCTCTCCCCCCCTCTCCTTGTGGCCCCCCTGCCCGACAGCGCCCTCCTTCTGGGGTCTCGCACTGGAAAACCCAGCTCTGCGGCTCTGCCGACACCCCTCTTCCCACTGCCCTTCCAGTCCTGGACCTGTAGCCCCTGGGTAGTCTCTCTGTTCCCTGTTTGGCTTCTCAGTCCTTTTTATAAATTCCTTTTGTTAAATTTTCATTGTTTGAAAGGTCTAGAGTGTTTGTTATCTGTTCTCTTGACTGGACCCTGACGGATGCAATATTGATAGCAAAAACTAAATATTGTAGAGTTCGCTTGATCTTCCTCTGCATTCTAAGGTCATCGGATTCAGAAAGAGCTTCCTGTCAGCTGAGAGCGCTTCTGTTCAAGCGGGGAGTTACAATCAGAAGCGGTGTGTGTCTCGCCGTCCATCAAATCCTTTCCTTTTCCTCCCACACGCTCAGCTAGACTTGGTTTCCCAGCCACGCAATGAAGTGCCGACAAAGGGAAGATGGGTAAAATTTATGCCTGGAGCTTCCAGGCCTGAATCACAAAAATCTTCCTTCTCTCTCTCTTCTTTCTGCGACTGTTCTTTAACACTCAGGCCCACCCTGGACGTACATGTCGGAGAGGTCAGGGCCCCTGTCTGCCTGCGTCCTTGACTGTCTAAGTGGGACCGACCTTCCCCACACAAACTACTACCAAACGCACCTGCTACGAGAGAGAGAAGATTGCTATGGTGAGTCACTGAGATGGCGGGGTTTATCCGTCACAGCATCCGGTGTTGCCTTAACTAATGCATGACATGAGAAAATGCTTTGTTGGGGAGCACAGTGGTCAAGAGTGGAGGTAGATGGGCTTGAAATCCCCGCTCTGCCACCTACTAGCTGTGTGACTTCCAGTGAGTCACTAAATCTCCCTAAGCCTCAGTTTCCTTGACTATAAAATGGGAATAATAATAGTCTATTCCATCTTGATGCTGTAAGAAATTACTGTAGGCTGGTGCAGTGGCTCATGTCTGTAATCCTAGCACTCTGGGAGGCCGAGGCAGGAGGATCATTTGAGCTCAGGAGTTTGAGACCAGCTTGGGCAAGAGTGAGACCCTATCTCTACTAAAAATAGAAAGAAATTATCTGGACAACTAAAAATATATAGAAAAAATTAGCCAGGCATGGTGGCACATGCCTGCAGTCCCAGCTACTCAGGAGGCTGAGGCAGGAGGATCGCTGGAGCCCAGGAGTTCGAGGTTGCTGTGAGCTAGGCTGACGCCACGGCACTCTAGCCCGGGCAACAGAGTGGGACTCTGTATCAAAAAAAAAAAGAAAAAGAAAGTACATAATATCTATAGTGTAATTCCATACATAATTACTACATTATACTGCATGTAATTAGTTGGGAACTCAATAACCATTAGCCATTTTTGTTACTACTCACCTAGAAATAGATTAGACCTTAAAAATAGCTTTACTTGCTCTGTGTGCTATTTTAAGTAGGTAGTGTGTCACAGAACTGGAAGATGCATCAATGTAAGTTGAGCAAAGTCCTATTTTTAGACAGTTGGAACTTCATGATATAGTCAATCACATGGCCACTGAACTTGCTTCCTGGGGATGTCATCAGATTTTCCCATTGCGGTTGCTGGGAAATAACGCGGCTGATTCCACCTTCCTGGGGAGACTTCAGCATGCAACTGAAAGGTTACATAGGAGCAGGACTGCATAGGCCACACCTCACCTGACCTCCCACGTAGGACCGATGGGTCCTTTCTCCTCCTCACTGCACACTTGACACCATGGGACGTTTGTTACTGCCCAGCTTGCATCCTTGTATCGGCATCTAGGAAATAAATGAAAGAAAGTTTAATGAAGGGGCCGTTTACAGGTCAAGGGGAACCAAGAGGAATGAAAAGCTCTTCCAAGGCTGCACTGTAGGGAGCCACTATCAACCCAGGCCTGCCAAACCCAGGAAGGAAGAGTTCCTGTAGCTCTGGGCAGAGGCTGCCTCTCAGTGGCTGAGCCACTGCCAAGCCCAGCAGGGCAGGGAGGGAGTCGGGGAATAACAAGCTTCATCTTTCTCTTCTTCCACTCTTCTTTTCCTGCTGTGCTTTCTCCTGACTGAACCCAACTAAAGACAGAGGGCAAGGGAGCCCAGCTGATGCTGCCCATAAAACTTAGCTGCCAGGGGCACTGGGCAAGGTGCAGGGAGGTGGAGGATGAATCTGGGGGGACACCAGGGAATATCCCACCCCATACCTGGCCCCCGTGGGAATGCAAGATTCTTATGGGGAGGGAGTTCCTGCCTTGTTGCCTTTGCATCCTCAGCGCTCAGCAAAAGGACACTTTAACGGATGTTTGTTAAATAAATGAATGGATGAACAAATGAATGTGGAGAATAAAGGTGCTTGCACTTTTAAATTTTAAGGAAAATGTATAGTGTCCCCATATCCTTACTTTGCCATGGGGACAATGGAACTTCCCACAGGAACTGAGGCCCTGACTGACGGGGACAGTCCGTGTTTCGGGAGCCAGAGCAGGCCAGTCTCCGAGACCCCAGCTTCCCGGCGCACTGGCAGCTGCTCTTCTCTGAGGTCCTCCCTGCCTTGGTCACGGTGTGTCCTCCAGCGCAGGCCGGCTCTCCCAGCCCAGGCACTGTGTGGGAAACTCTTCAAGAAGTCAAAGGCGTCCACAGATGTGCAACTGCTGCTCCTTACACTACAAATCCTGGGTCTTTTCCCTGTAGCCCTCGGGCTGCACTGAAACTTGCACTTTAACGTTGGGGGTGGGGGGTGAGTCTTCCTGTGTTTGTTTACTGCAGGTGCAGCACTTTCAATTGCTCAAGGGCTGTCAGCCAGCGGGTAACACTGTTCGCTAACAAGGGCACGCAGAGAGCAATGCCTGTTTCAGACATCTCCACTCAGGGCAGGCCAATAGCTCTCGACTGTTGCTCTACAGTGTCTCTGTACTTCCCTCCCGAACAGCGGCCTGTTGCATGTGACGAGTTCTTTCCTTTTTGGTTCAGAAAAATATTTTAGAGATAAATAGTGTATAATAAATCTACACTATCCCAGGGCTGTGGGAAATAGGATAGGCATTTACTGGCAAAAGAGAAACTTTTTTGGAAAGTTATAAAAACTCACATCATGCATAGTAGACATTGTTTTATTATGAAACTTCAAATTTTCTAAGAAATAATGTTTTCGTGTATTTTAAATGAATTTATTTTGAGACAAGTCTTTGGTCCTAGTATCAGGTATGCATTTAAGAGGTAAATACACACTAGGTGTATGGAAAATGTGTTTTCTGCAGCTGTTCTGGTTGGCTTAGCTGTGCCGTTTGCTCTGAAGATCATTAGAAGGAAAATAATACAGGAAACAGAAAAATTTGGTCAGAAGGATGTGGGAAAAAAAGAAGAAAAGAAACTTCTTATCTGAAGAATACAAGCCCCTTTAAATTATCTTTTAGTTTTTCTAAAGCCAGTCAAATTTAGCAGTGGGGGGGTTGAATACCAACTTTAGTGACACCAATGTTAATAAGTTCTGATAACCCACTGCCATCGGACCAGACCCTTTAAGTTACCAGGCCCAGAGAGGCACTGGAAGGAAACAGCAGTCACACCACTCGCCTTGGCGCTAAACAACTATCTTTTGCAGCCACGTGGGCTCAGAGTGACTGATGCCAACTGGACACAACACGCCGTGTGCTGGACACCAGAGCCCATGCCCTGTAGTTCAATGATGGATAGCCAATCAGTGTGATCAACGTCTTCCCTGCAAACCAATGAGAACGCCTGTCGAACAACCTTATATCAACCCACTTCTTGTTCCCTTTGCCTTTAAAAGTCTGCTTGAAACAAAAGCTGATGAAACATTCCCCAAGGCAAGTGGGAAGTGTGTCCTGGGCAGCTGTCCTCATTTTGGTTCAAGTAAACTCTTAAACTTACATTTTGTGCCTCAGCCTCTTCCTTTTAGGTCAACAAGGCTATCACCTAATACCTCCAGGTATGTGCGGCTTTAGTAACAAATTTTTTAAAGCCTTAATTTTTAATAATCACCAGTAACCATTAACCTCATTCACATTTTCTACATTGAGTGTGTCACTGAAGGTCATGGATCAAGTTTCTTTTTGGTTAGGACTTAGTCATGTGAAATTTGGCCAAGCTTACCTATGATTTTTATTGCAGGAAAGGTTTTCTCAGGGAGATGAGATGCTTTTCCTTCAGTTCATGATGGCCAGTTAGGAATCTGAGGACTTAAAATAGTATGTTTACATTGTCTTAAATATACACATCTATGATCTATATTTTATTCACTTTTTATTGGATGCCTTTTTGTTTGAGCCCTATACCTGGTGCTCCAGGATGTCACGAAAGTGACATGGTCCCTGCCCCAAAGGAGCTTCTCTAGTAGGAGAGAAAAGAAATGTTTAATAACCATATGGACCAAAATGTGAGAGCCATCACAAACATGGATTTGATTAAGCACTGTGCGAGTGGAAGAGAGAACAGACTTAGAATTCTGAAGGCAGAGAGCTGATTGAAGACAAATTCAATCCGAATTTCCTTTTTAGAAGAAGAGGAGCTTCTGAAAAGGAGAAATAGATGAGACTGGTAGAATTTAAAATAATGAGGATCAGTAGAGGAAATGATGTGAGCCCAGGTAGCCAGAGAATATGACTTGTCTGTCAAGCAAGGGATCGGAAAGTATGTCAACCCAGAGGGAAGAGGTTAATTACAGCAGTGCGGTGATGGCTGTCTAATTGTTATGGGCCAATCATGAATTATTATGTTTGTAGTCTTTCCTAGGTAGAATGCTCAGATTGTGATGAAGAACAAGTCCAAAACTGGATTAATCATTCTACTTTAGAAAGGATGCTAAGCTGGTTGGGCATGGTGGCTCACGCCTGTAATTCTAGCACTTCAGGAGGCCAAGGCTAGAGGATAGCTTGAGGCTGGGAGTTCAAGACCAGCCTGCACAACATAGCCAGACCCCATCTGTACAAAAAATAAATTTTAAAAAAGGAAGGATAACAATAGAAGATGTTTGAATAACTTGAAGAAGAAGAAGAGGAGGAGGAGGAAGAAGAAGGAGAAAGGATGTTAATGGATTATTTTGTTTAAAGACTTAAAAAACAAAAATGTGATACAAAAGAAGGTAGGCAAGAAAATCAATATTAGCAAGTGTTTCTAAATATGCAGTTACTGTCATTGTATTGTAAGAACATATTTTGTCCTGTTATGTTACAATAGAATTAATCACAGACACTGTCAACAAATAACAAAACAAATAAATTAGAAATACATCAGTACAACTAAGAACTAAACATGAGTCTAAGAAGACTCAAAGTACTCTTTCTTTCTCTCTTTCTTACTTTTTACTCATCTTTGAGTTTCTCAACCTCATCACCATTAGCTTTTGGGCAGGATAATTCTTTGATGTTTGAGACTGTCCTGTTCATTGCAGAATGTTTAGCAGCATCTCTGGCCTCTACCCCCTGGCTGCCAGCAGCGTAGCCCTACCCTCACCCCACAACAGCCCAGCTGTGACAACAGAAAATATCTCCAGGCATTGCCAAAGGTCCCCTGGGGTGGGAGTGGGGGCAAAATCATCTTTACAGAGAACTACTGGTTTGGAGAAATGAACGTATTTTTTTCAAAAATAAGTACTGAACAGGTTTGACAAAGGACCTGGGGTTGGCACAGAGACAGTAAGATGTTTTTGGACATTTGTGTGTAGGGGCCAAGGGAAAGCTTTCCCTTCCCCCTCTGAAATTTTGCTGACAAATCAACTCACAAAAGGAGATTAACAGGAAGAATGGCATGCAAATTTATTAGCGTGCACATGAGGTAGAACTACAGAGTGATTCCCCCCGTATCTCAAAGGGTCCTAAATACTTATCTAGCCTTATTTCAGAGGGGCGGGGAGAGATGGGGGGTATGAGTAGTTCTGTTAAGGGGCAATAAATGATTACTAGGGAGAATGAATGGATCGAGGAACAGAGATTAATTTGTAAATGATTCTCTTTGGAGATTGAAAGAGCCTGAGAGACATTATCTTGGGAAGAGTCTGTTCAGGTGTGGTTGCATTCTTGGTCTTTTCCACAGTAAATAATGAGATAACAGGGAGGGGAAGGAAAAACAATTGTTCTCTGCAGTCAGTCTGGTCTTTATGTAGCTAGGGGGAAAGTCTCTTCCAGCATCTGTTGATCTCTAAGAGCCTTTAATTCAAAATACTCATTATACCAGGAGCCGTATTTTGGGGTGGAGTTCCCTGTTCTCCTTCAGTTGTCAGGAAGTGCATTCTCGATTATTCCAAGCAGTCTCAATTAGTACTAGTGGAGAACACACAAACTGGTATTGCTGAAGAAGCTACCTGCTGTCTTGAGCTCTCCAAGCCAAGTCTGGGATGTTCTCTCTCTCTCTCTCTTTTCTTTTTTTAATTTCAGCATTTTATGGAGGTACAAATGTTTAGGTTACGTATATTGCCTTTGCCCCACCCGAGTCAGAGCTTCAAGCGTGTCCATCCCCCAGACGGTGCACACCCACCCATTAGGTGTGAGTATACCCATCCCCTCCTCCCCTCCCACCTGCCCCACCCCCGGTGAATGTTACTACTTTATGTCATTACTGGGCTGTTCTTAGGAGCTGCCCTCTGCTGGCTGTGTGCCGGAACTTTCCGAGCCCAGCCAGGTACAGACTCACGTTTTCATCTGGTGAGTGTTTTGTGGCTGATCAAGCTCAGGGCAGGGTCTTAGCGCAGCTGGGGAGGGCAGATGGCCTTTCTCCAGGGTTTACAGTGCCCTCTCACAGTGGATGTGCAAATGTTGGGAGCATGCTCAATGAATAAGCCCCATGGAGATGACCTTCCTTGCCTGGAGGGACACAGCAAATTGCTCAGCCTTCCATGGGCAGCACTCTCCACTCAGAGGGAGTCAACATCGTGTTTGATTCTCATTGCTGTGCAGGATTACCTCATCAATACTGGCAGTGTTGTCCTGTTCTCCATCTCTCGGGCTTTAAGCACTGGTATCCTTTTTGGAAATGCTTTATATTTTATGTAGGAAAGTAGAGGATATTTTTATCTGAACACCTGCCATGAGAATTTCCTTTAGGGAGAGAGCTGACTTGATTGGGGAAAAAAAATTTGGTAAATTCTTGAGATGGAGGAAGAGATGTCTAAGTTACATTTAAGCAAAAAAGGTCATCCTGATTACAAATGTTCTATGGGGAACGAGGTGAGAATTCTGCTTTGCTTTTCAGAGGAGATGGGGAGATGAATGAGGGAAGGGGAAGAGAGAGAGTGGGAGTGAGGGATAAGCAAGATGGTGGAAGGTTGTGTAATCCTCACCTCCCTGGGGCCCCCAAAATATCACTAGAGAAGAAGCAAGTTCTTCTCTATCTGTTAGAGACGTATTAGGCTGAAAGTAATAGAATATTGGACTCACGGTGGCCTAAATGAATGGGAGTTTATTTAAAATCAGTGGTTTTGTAACAGAGTGGTTGTCCCTCCTCCCATACATATGGAAGGGTGATATTCACAGGGGAGAATATGTAACAGAAGAAACAGCTGGAAAAAATAGCAAAAATGTTTTTTGTCTCTTTGAAACATCCCCCACTCCTCCTTTTGGAGAGCTGGGACCTGCATTCCCGTCTCAGGCCAGTGGTTGGGAGGGTCAGGGGAATGTCTCTTTGTGCCACAAGAGATGGTTCAAGGGAATTGTCTGGGTGGAGGTCACTAAATCATCTTAGCCAAAGAGAGGATTAATCTGGGCAGAGATCATGAGATTATTTTAGCTAAAAATGAGATTAACCTGGGTGGAGGTCCCAAGATTGTCTTAACCAAAGATGGGATCAATCAGAACCTTTAAAATCTCTGTAATTCTGCTCAGAAGTGAGACATTGGTGCTTTGAGATGGCAGTCTGCCAACCACCTCATTTGCTGACAAATTAATAAACTCATGTTTCCTTCTCCTCAAACCACTTGTCCTCATTCTTCTCGTTCCAGCCTTGGGGACAAGTGCCAAGCTTTTGGTAACAGTTTATAGTTGTTGGCGTGGATTCAGCTGTTCAATGATGCCATCAGGGACACAAACACTTTCCATTTCCACTTTACCATCCTTGTTTTGTTGGCTTTTGTGCTCAAGCTTGCCACATTGTGGTCTCAGGGTAGCTGCTGTGGGCTCACACATGGAGCCCATATTCAAGGCAGGAAGAGGGAAAAAGAGGGAAAGGTCTTTTCTGTAATAGATAATGAGATAACAGGCAGAGGAAGGCAGTGTTCTTTTAAGAAAGTAAAATCTTTCCCAGAAACTCCCTTAGCAAGTTACTACTTGCATCCATGGCCTCCCTGAACACAAGAGCTGACAGGAAATAATTTCACTTTCATGCCTTCTTTAATAAAGGCAGGGAGAAGGCACAGTGCTGGATCAGCCAGCCTACAACATCTGCCGCATCTACTGAACTCATGAATGAGGACTGTGTAGAACTAGTTTGGGAAATGAAAGAGAGAGATAAGTCTCCCGTTAGGAGGGGATCTGATATTTTAACCAAAAGCCTGACACTTGCCCCCAAGGCTGCATCAGAAGAACAAGGACAAATTGTTTGAGGAGAAGGAAAGAGAAGTTTATTAATTTGCCAGCAAATGAGGAGGCTGGCAGACTCCCGTCTCAAAGTACCAATGTCCTCCTTGTGAGCAGAAGTACAGAGCTTGTAAAGGTTCTGATTCATCCCAACTTTGGCTAAGACAATCTTGTGACCTCCACCCAGACAATTTCCTTGAGCCATCTCCTGTGGCACAAAGAACAAAGGACACTGTCCTGCCCCTCCTGACTGCTGGCCTAAGGCAGGGTTGTAGGTTTCAGTTCTCAAAAAGGGTGAGGGGGTTTTGAAGAGACAGAAAACATCGTTTGCCCTTTTTCAGGCCATTTTCTCTGTTACAGTATGAGCAGAAGCAGTTCATGAGAAAGGAAGAAGTCACAGAGCAGGAGAAGAAGGAGAATGCAGCTTTGGAGGATGGATAGGAATCCAGGCAGGTAAGAGATTTGGGCTTCCACAGGCTGTGGGCTGGGAGGGTGGGCAGGTCATGGCTGATGTCTGGATTCTGCTGGATTCTAGTAAATCACCAATCCCTGCTAATTCTTCCTCTTATGGTCTTCAAATTTGTCACTTTCATATGGCCCCCTTTTTAACTTCACTGCTGTCTTCCATGCCACTCTTGAAATTTCCATAGTTGCCTTGTTTCTGTCTTCAGCTTTTTCTCTTTCTAGTTCAGCCTCATTTATCTTGTTGATGTCTAGCAATTGCCCTATACTTAAAATGGCTGCAAAATCACTGTCATGGAGAAACAGAGTAATTAGTAAATTACTGGAAAATGAAATGTCTTGGGTGGCGGTAAGAAATTAACAACAGAATTAGTTACAGTGATACTGGGGCTGTGATGACCCCTCATTTGCTCCCTTTTTTTTTTTTTTTTTTTGAGACAGAATCTCGCTCTGTCACCTGGGCTAGAGTTCCATGGTGTCAGCCTAGCTCACAGCAACCTCAAACTCCTGGGCTCAAGCAATCCTCCTGCCTCAGCCTCCCAAGTAGCTAGAATTACAGGCACACACCACCAAGTCTGGCTAATTTTTCTATTTTTAGTAGAGATGAGATCTCACTCTTTCTCAGGCTGGTCTTGAACTCCTGACCTCAAGTGATCCTCCCACCTTGGCCTCCCAGAGTGCTAGGATTACAGGTGTGAGCCACCACGCCTGGCCCCTCATTTACTCCTGAGAGCTCACTCCTTGGACACAGAAGCCTTTCAGTATCTGTTCCTCAATCCCTGCCATAGCAGCATGTAGTTCCTTTGGGTTCCCAGGTACCAGAGAAGACCCACCCAATAATTTATGGTGCAAATCGTTAGCAAAGTTCAAGTAGGTAAGTTACATCTCTGCAAAACAAGCCACAGAAATGTAATTTGATTAAAACAAACTTTGAACAATAGCCATAAATAGAAAATGTGTTTTAGAATATTTCATTTGTCATGGGACAATGGTTAAAATATCTTGCTAAGTGGAAAAAGTGGGCTCCAGAACAGCTAGCTTGTATGATGTGTTTTTTCACACACACACACACACACACACACACACACACACACACACACAGAAAGAGAGAGAGAGCGAGAGAGGCATTGCATCATATGTGTATCTTAGGCACCAGCTTTAGAGTTTAATTTGCAGAAAGGTGTGGCTCTGTTATCTTATTTAATCTGCACAATAAATATATCTAGTACTATGTATCAAGTTTATAGTTGCTTAATATTAAAACGTAGCAGAATAAATACTGTGAGGAAGCACAAAACATAACAGAATCAATACTGTCAGGAAGCATGGTTACTTTAGAATTCTCCTCCCCCCTCTATAGCTTATTTTAAGGTATTACTCTTATTTCTTCAGGTAGGCTAGTTGAGTACTTTTCAAACCTTTGTATGCATAAGAAGCACTTTCTAGGGCTATGGCCACAAAACTGTGTACACTCTACCTTATAAGGACAGTTCAGGGATAATTTGCAGGTTTTCTTCTCTCATTACCTGAGTTTATAATCAAACCTTGAGCCACATGCTACTTTACAATATTTACATCCTAAAAATAATCAAAATGGATATAATGTACATGAGAAAGTGGAGAGTGGTTTTTTTTATGGTAATGGGAAGTTTTTAAAAATAAAAGACTTTAAAAAAATTTTTTTTATTTCAGCATATTATGGGGGTACAAAAGTTTAGGTTACGTATATTGCCCTTGCCTCCGCCTGCCCCCCCCCCCCGAATCAGAGCTTCAAACGTGTCCATCGCCTAGACAGTGAGCATCGCACTCATTATGTATGTATACACCCATCCCCTCCCCCACCACATCTGCCCGACTCCTGATTAATGTTATTCCTAAATGTGCTCGTAGGTGATGATCAGTGAAACCAATTTGATGGTGAGTACATGTGGTGCTTAAAATAAAAACACTTTTACTTTATTCTTACCTGTATTTTTAAATTTTTCTACAGTGAGGCCATGTTACTTTTTCTAATCAGAACAAGTCAGTTAAGAATAATCAAATGCTAAATATTCATCAGCGATGATTGGTTCACTTGTTCCCCCAGTGACCTTCTTGGCAGCCCGAAGACAGAGCTCCTGTGGAAAGCAGCAAACCGCACCCTGCACTGGCTCACGGACCCAGATCTGCTGCCTTCCCTCCAAGCCAGGTAGGGTGATAATATTGGGGATTATTTAGGGGCAAATCAACCACCTCATTAATCTAAATGGGTTACAACACTGATTATAAACTCCCAGACCCCCTTGGTTCTGTGACTCTCGTTTGATGATAAGCTTTGTGACTTGCACACAAATCACAGTCCTAAGCACTGGTGTTTTGCTAACAGAATCCCAGTGTTTGCTAACCACACAGTATCGTTTCTCCACAGAGGTGAGAATTCTGATTTTTCCAATGATTAATGGAGTCTTACGGGAAGACTACTTTGTGTGATAGAAGAATTTGGTTTAGCTTTATCATGCTGAGCATCTGATAAGACAAATTAGTAACTCTGCCTGTTTGAAAGTATTTAGAAACACCAGTTTAGCCACTCCGTGTGGTTGCGCCAGTGTGCAAACATGCTCTGTGTTCCCAGGTTTCTCAGAGCCTCCCCACCCCTGCCTTTAGGGTGTAGAACAAAATACCCTTTCTCTGTGCTTGTTCGGTGCTTTCATCTTGGCACATGTGCTCAGAACTCACAGGTAACATCTAAAAGGATAAAGAAATATAAAAAAAAGCATCCTCCTTAATGAAACAAACCTTCATTAAACAAATTTGTGTTTGAGGTTGAGAAGTCTGTTTGCCTTGCAGGAAACAATGAAGACCATTGGGCCACCCAGGGACATGCTCTGCCCAGGAAATGGCTGGGCTTCCAGCCTCTTCTCTTTACCTGTGTCTCGGCTTGGACAGCTTTGAAAGTCTAGAAGCAGCCATAAAAGAGCCTGCACAGGAAGCTCCCAGATTCCACTGAGAAAGGGGACACAGTAAAAAGCAGGTCATTTATTTTTGTATGCCCCTTTGTCTTTTTGTCCCCTCCTGGCTTATTGTCCCCATCAGCCAGCATAAAACTGTGGGGAGGAGCAAGAGCTCGTCACCATAGGGTCCCTCTAGATGTGAAACGATAGAGGCATTAAAGTTTCCACTTTCCTCTTTCAGGGGTGAAGGAAAACAAACAGGATGATTCAAGTATGTAAGGGACACTGTACACATCAGAGACCATAACTCTACAGAGTTCATTATATTAGCACCTAAATGCACGAGCATCGGTGTAGGTTCTTGTTTTTGTTCTGTTCTGTTCTGTTTTAGTTCAGCCTAAGGAGAGGTCTTCCTTCCTAAGTGGTATCACTACATTTGCATGGTGCAAAAACTCTCCGAGCAAGATTCCTCTTCCATTGGATGGGTCGTGGGAGACACACAAAGCACAAAACAGGTCCTGTGAACCCAGTGAGATGGTGGAGGGCATTCTTCAGGTGGCTACAAAAGGTCATGAAGAACAGCCATCCGCCCAGCCCCAGAGCCCCTAATGAGATTTCTATGATGCTTTAATTCACCATTAAGCTTCCATGAGATACACTTTGAGAAGGGGTAGGATAGAAGGTTTTTGTGGGCAGCTTTCTCTTTTTTGGCAGCAGAAATTGTTTGGTTCTTCATCTGTATTCATTCAAGCTCATTGACCTCCACAGTCTTGTACATGTACGAACCATTTTCAAATGGAAGTCAATCATGACCTTCTGCACGAGCGCTCTGTTTCACTGCAATTTGAGCTTTTTCCCACTGGGGATAGAGCTATTTAAAATCCTTATTATGAGCCTGTTCTCTCCTGTCTTGTCAGAGCCCACTATCACTGCTCACTTAATCTGTCGGCGGGATGGTGACCACGAATTGAGATCCCGTCGAATGGGTCCGTGAACACCCATCCTGGGCACGTCTGCAGGTCATGAGGGCCGGCGGTGATCAGTGACAGTCCAGCCAACCGGCACACCCGTGCCACTGAGCCAGGCCTGGCGCGAGCAGATAAAGAGGGACTGGAGAGTGGTATTAATATATTCTAAGGGGAAGGAGGGGTAGAAATGAGTATTTGCTAAGCATTCACCGTACACTTGGCACCGGGCTGGCCGTTGTGGGAATACACAAAGAAGCTACAGGCCATGGCTGCTGCCCCAGGAGCACGCAAGCTAATGGAGGAGCAAAACGCACGCCACAGACTCGTGCCTGCTCAGACACACGCACCGCCTCACCGGTTTATTGGGACAAATCACAAACGGTCACTATGGCTACTGCTAATCGCCAACATTTATGGAGCGTTTTCCATGTGCCAAGCACAATTTTAAATGCTTTACATATTTTAACCCATTCAATCCTTTCGATTTGATTAGATTGGTCCTATTATTATCCCCATTGTACGGTGTGGAATGCGAGGAAGAGAGTTAAGCTGGTGAGCAGTAGAGCCGGGGTTTCAACCCGGGCAGTCTTGCTATGAGCCTGCACCATTCGCCCTGTGGACTACACTGCCTTTGTGTGTCTCATGCACACATGAGACGTAGTATAACACAAAACTACAATCGGACACCCTTCATTTTCTGAATTCTTACTGTCCAATATCAGGAACTGAGTAACGTGCATGTGTGTGTATTTATTTATGTTAACATACTGCTCAGAGCCCTCACTGTCCATAATCCTAATACTTGCTATTTGAAACTCAGGAATCAAATATATTTAGATGATATGGTATCCCTTGATACCCAAACTCACTATCTAAACTCTCTCCATTCAATCTCAGAAATGGAATAATTTGGAGAGGAGTGATGCTTGTATGAATCAATAATTGGAGCAAATAATGAATGTGATAGGAGATGGTGGCTGAAATAAAGTCCTCAAGGATAAATAGATGTCAGGCCGAGATGAAGGAGAAGGCCAGAGTTTCTGAGACACCCAGGCAGGGAATAACAACGTGTGTTCGGAATGAGAAGATCTGAGAGCCTGCGTGTGGAGAAGGGCGAGAGAAGCCAGAGACGGAGGCAGGGGCTGAGTTATCATGACATCAGTTGGGCTTTGTCTTGTAGACAATGATGTGTCACCGGGTAATTTTAAACAGGTGAGTGACATGATCAGATTTGTGAATTAAAAAAATCACTATGCCTTTGGTATTTCAAAAGGTTCAGGCTGGATGCGGTGCCTCACACCTGTAATCCCGGCACTTTTGGAGGTCAAGGCAGGAGGATCGCTTGAGACCAGAAGTTCCAGACCAGTCTGGGCAACATGGTTAGACTCCATCTCTACAAAAAATAATTAAAGAAAAAAATAGCTGGGCATGGTGGCGCATGCCTGTAGTTCTAGGTACTTGGGAGGCTGTGGTGAGAGGATCCCTTGAGCCCAGGAGTTCAAGGTTGTGGTGGCTACGATCACACCATTGCACTCCAGCTCTGGGTGAACAGAGTGAAACCCTATATCTTCCAGAAAGGAAGCGTTCAACGTTAAGTAGCTTCTGTGTGTTCGAGAATACTATGTGGAAGGAATGGTGTCTGTGCTGGGAAAGTACAAAAGCCTAATGGTGAGACGTTGTTGCTGGGTGGTTATGTTGGTGTCAGCACCTTCAGAGAACAGTGGGAACAACAGCAACTAGGAACAATGGAGCTGCCACATGGACACATCCCCAAATATGCAGACAACATGTGGGTACCTGGGCAGCGTTAAATCACTTGCTGATACTTCATCTGTACAAAATAAATCATAAAGCTACATTTTGTTTATAAATGGTATAGACATTATCTACATTTATAAAGGGCTTTGAGTTCTTCAAAACAACTTGGTAGTTTGCTTCTTAAAGGCCGACAGACAGCGTCTTCTACTGCTTCAAATCTCTCTGACTTTGCTCTGTCTGACCGCTAGAACCTCTTTTAATGGGCTCACCTGATTAGGCCAGGCTCACTCAAGATAATCTCCCTTTGGAGTATCTTAAAGTCAACTGATTAGAGACCTTAATTACAGCTGAAAAATCCTTTCACCTATGCCATAGGAAGTCTCCTAAACACGGGAGTGATATCCGGCACAGAGTGGCCATCGTGGGGACTATTTTAAGATTCTGTCCACCACAGGTACCTGCACAAAGGAAAGCCAACCTCTTATAAGAAGGAGGCTGCACTCGGCTGCCCCTGCTGACCTCTGTTAAATGCCTTCCTCTCCCCAGATCCTGGCATTCATGGCCCCCAGCTCATGACTTCTTGACCCCAGATACAAAAATAATAAAATGTGCCACTGGTGAACATAACTGGCTTTAATCTGGGACCTCTTTATGACAAGGGGTAAAAGATCAGCTAGAAACAGTAAAAACAAAAACAAAAATAAACCCCAAAACCAAAAGGAGCTTCCCATGATGAACTTGTCCTGACACAGTATTAGCTATGAGGAAATTTGAAGAATTTTGGATAGGGAAGACCTGATATGTGGGGGATTTGGGGAAGCGTTTTAGGAATACTGGAAGGCTGACCTGCCCCCAAACACCTCTGCATACTTCATCAATTTAAGAGCTTTCCCACTGGCAGAATTAATTTGGATTAAGACCCTAGAAAGCTCCCTGAAAGGTACAAATATGTTTCTGAGGAGGGTAGCACACCAACCCATGCTAGGGCCCCAGTCAACAGTGACCATGTTAGAAAAGAAGTGTTTGTCAGACTTTTGTGGGGTGACTCTAAAAAAAATACTAATATAAAAATTAAATAACACATGCATGGAGAGGAAAAAATTCAGGCAGTATAGAGGAATATAAAATGAAAAGTAATCTTTTCCTACCACCTCTGACTCTCACTCCAGTGGTCAACATGGGTCAACATTTTTTTGTATATCTTTTCTGAATTACATATAATTTCATTTTTTTAAAACAGAAAAGGGAATGTTATAGAAGCCTGCTCTGAATTTGCAGGTATTCTAACCTAACAATGTACCTCTGCCACCTCCTTTTCAGTGGCTTCACAGACGATCTCTTTTTGGCGGTGTTGAAGTGCGTGGAGAGCTGGAGGGGAGAAGACCAGTTGACCCGGGTCCCAGGAAGAAAGGGAGACAGGACCCAGATGAGCAGCTCATCTACTTCCCTCCCCTTCAACACTGAAGTGTGTGAAGACCTTTAAAAAGTCCTATGAGGCGGTGTTCTCAGATGATGGTGCTGGAGGGGGGACGGTGGAGGGGAGCTGGTCAGAGAGATTATGTTCATTTACAGGAAGAGGAATGTTTTAAATTTAATTACAAATAATAACAATACAGTCTTCTAAACTATTATTAAAACATTTTGTCTGTGGTTTAATCTTGTGTGAGAGGATCTAAATTTAGCCTTAACTCCATGTGTGCAAATAATATTAATAAAATGTGCCACTAATGAACATTCTGGTGTATCTTATAATTATTTACATTTCCATAGTTGCTCCCTGTATTTAATGAGGGTTCCCCAGGGAAACAGAACCGCTGTGTGTGTATATACGTGTAATTATATATATTCACATATGTAATGAGAATTGGTTCATGCTGTCATGGAGGCCAAGAAGTCCCATGATCTGTCTGTCCTCTGCAAGCTAGAGAACCGGGGGGACTGGTGGTGTAAGTTCCCGTCCGAGAACAGAGGCCCAAGAGCGAGGAGCCTGGATGCCGGACGGCAGGAGACGATGGATGTCCCAGCTCACACAGCGAGAGTGAATTTGCCCTTCTTCCCCCATTTTATTCTATTCAGGCCCTCAATGGACTGGATGCTGCCTGCCCACTTTGGTGAGGATGATTTTCTTTGCTCAGTCTGCTGATTCAAATGCTAATCTCTTCCCATTACACCCAGAAATATGCTTTACCAGCTATCTGGGGATCCCTTAGCCCAGTCAAGATGACATAAAATTAGCCATCATACTCTATACTCTGCTAAAAAAATGGGAACACTTTCAAAATTAGTTGCTTTTTTTCAGAAGGGCTGCTGGAGTGGCAGTGTTCACCTAATCCTGTTTCCCTTTCCTCCAGGGTACAGAACCAGACTACATCTCCCAGTCTCGCCCCTGGGTATATGGTCTACCCAGTCCTCCACCCTGGCTTCCTCCCTCTCTGTGAAGCTGGAAATCAGAGGATTCTGATGCCCTAGGCAATGGTGGAGACACAAGGGTGAAGGAGCCTGAGTCCCGAGCCATTGCTTAGGAAAGAGCCACGCAGGAGGGCCAGCTGACCACAAACACCCACACTGGACTATTCTGTGAAGGAAAAGTGAGCGCCAGCGAGCGCCAGCCTGCGTGGGCTGATTGTCCCAGCAGTGAGGCCCCTGAAGGGCACAGCTGGGGTCCACATGCCTGCGCTGCACAGCTCGGCAGCAGCTGCTTAACTGACGCCTGGAGGAGTGTCGTCAATCTATTTGTTTTTTGTGACTTTTGTTACTTTTTTTATTTAAAGAAAATGCACAATCCATACTCTATGACTACTAGAACTATGGACAAAAGGCATAAGAAAATATTTATTACATTAGGGGGATTAAATAGTATTTAATTTCTTTTTTTGACTGCATAAACTTTTAAAGTTTTGGGACAATACTTACATAGATCTACTTGTAACAAAAAAATTAATTTACAATTTTACCTAGTTGAAATATTCTTTTAAAATTAGTAAGTTATAAATCCAATTGATTTTCTTTTCTTTTTCTTTTTTTTTTTGAGACAGAGTCATGCTCTGTTGCTTGGGCTAGAGTGCTTGGGCTAGAGTGCTGTGGCGTCAGCCTAGCTCACAGTAACCTCAAACTCCTGGGCTCAAGCGATCCTCCTCCCTCAGCCTCCCGAGTAGCTGGGACTACAGGTATGTGCCACCATGCCAGGCTAATTTTTCTCTATATATTTTTAGCTGTCCATATAATTTCTTTCTAAGATGGGATCTCGCTCTTGCTCAGGCTGGTCTCAAACTCCTGAGCTCAAATGATCCGCCGGCCTCGGCCTCCCAGAGTGCTAGGATTACAGGCGTGAGCCATCAGGCCCGCCCTGATTTTCTTTTTATTAATCAAACATAATCAATTTATATAAACATTTCCCCAGACTAAAGCCCATGTATATTGAGAGGTCACATCGTAGGAGCCAGGAGATTAAGTTGCTGTTTATCGAGTTGTCCCCAACACTTTCAAGTTTACCTTTCTTACCTAGGAGCAGCGAGGTCCTTGCTTAGAGTCTAGCTCTTTCCAGGCAGTCACTGTGTGATTGTCAGTGACCTCACTGTATGACACCTTGTTTTGAACACTGAATTAAAAAAGAGTCAATACTATACTTCAAGTTTATTTAATAAAATTGTGTGCTATTTCATATGCAAACATTTTGGAAACTTAAGGTAACTATTATTTCATGCACTTTATTGATTGAAATCAAGATAGGCTAACTCGGACCAAAAGTATTCACATTTCCACAGGAATAAATTATTGTTAAAAAGATAAGGAAATAAAAATAAAACAAATAATGATATAAACACTGAATAGATCAGAAAAACAATGTTTCCGTTATGATCATTTAGATGTGAAACAAGAGTGATCAAATGTAAGAAAAATGAACAGGAGGGAAGTTAAATAAGGGAGATGTGGGCTGAAAGAAAACATAATCATTATAGATGGGCATGTCTTGTAAGTTATCAACTTAAGGAAAAAGAATAAAATAAAAACTTGATTCAAACTAAAAGAGACAAGACATATGCTTAAACTGAGAAAGATTAGTAAGAACAGAAAAGAATGTGAAGAGTCATAAATGTTTAAGAAAAACAAGGAAAAGAAGCTTTAAAATCCCATAGTCTTGACTTCAAATTCCACTTTCAACTATGCGTGTGACCTTGCATTAATTAATTACTACTCTGAGTTTAAGTGTCCCCAGCTGCCAGTGCCCCATGAGATGCGTGCGAGGCTGCATTTCTCTCTGTTTCCCTCTTCCTTTCTACACGGATGAGCCCTGATGCATTTCCCAGTCTCTCCAGTCACTCTCTGGCGCCATCACAGAGGGAGCCACTGTCCCCAGGGCAGTTCTCGCTCGTTCCGTGGTCACTGAGTGGCCACTGCCTTGCAGTTAGACGTGGTCGTGACTAAGTTCTCACCAATGCGGTGTGAGTGGACACTACGTGGGCCTCTTTGAGCTACTGCCCAGGACACTGGGTGCATCTCCCCATGCTCTCCTTCCATGCCTCCCCACACTCTCCATGCCTCCCCATGCTCTCCTTCCATGTCTCCTCTATGCTCTCCTTCCATGCCTCCCCACGCTCTCCTTCCATGCCTCCCCACGCTCTCCTTCCATGCCTCCTCCACGCTCTCCTTCCATGCCTCCCCACGCTCTCCGTCCATGCCTCCCCACGCTCTCCTTCCATGCCTCCTCCACGCTCTCCTTCCATGCCTCCCCACGCTCTCCTTCCATGCCTCCCCACGCTCTCCTTCCATGCCTCCTCCATGCTCTCCTTCCATGCCTCCCCACGCTCTCCTTCCATGCCTCCTCCACGCTCTCCTTCCATGCCTCCCCACGCTCTCCTTCCATGCCTCCCCACGCTCTCCTTCCATGCCTCCCCACGCTCTCCTTCCA